>NC_136412.1:181766754-182444254 GCF_051521515.1 Lactuca serriola | reverse complement strand
TGTTAAAAGTTAAAAACATAATTTTATAAGTAGAAGTTAAAGACATAACATTAAAACTAATTTTTTTTATATTTATGATTATACTTTAGGTTTGATAATTATTTAACTTTATTAACCAACTTATAATCATTATTAGAAAGACACTACAATTTGTCACTTTTAACTATTTACAAAATATTCTTTGGGTTGTTTAAGTTCAACTAAAATTTATATTTAATTTGACCCTGTAATGTTATATTCAAATTAATAATTTAAATATTTTATACAAATTGTTCCAATATGGTATCTTTAAAATGATAATGGTTTACATCCAACAATATATGAAAACTAATAAATTAAGTATAATATGTTAAAAGTTAAAACAACATAACTTTATAAGTAGAAGTAAAGATATTATTTTAATATTAAAATTTAGTTTATATATGATTACACTTTAGGTTTAATATTTATTTAACCTTATTAACCAACTTATAATTATAATTAAAAAGAAATTGAAAAGCTGTGGGAATTTCAAATGAATATGGTGAAAGGAAAAATGTTTCCTTTATAATATAGTATGATATATATATATATATATATATATATATATATATGTATATATATATATATATATATATATATATATATATATATATATAGGGTTAGGTTATTGTGTTCTAACTATCTCTTGTATGCATGTAGCATTGATTCTGGACCAATCATATTAGATATTTTAAGAAAGTAATTAATATATATTACATGTTGGATTGATTCTAGACCAGTCATATTAGTTATTTTAAGAATGTAATTAATACATATTACATGTTGTAGATACAATGAGTATTAGTTATATTTTTAGCAATTAATATGCATTAATTACTTTCTTAAAATAAGTAAAATGATTGATCAAGAATCAATCCTACATACACACAATAGATAGTAGAAACATTTGAACTTAATTCCCTCTCTCTCTCTCTCTCACTCTCTCTTTACATATATATATACATACATATATATATATATATATATATGTATATATATATATATATATATATATATATAAAGGTAAGCTGAATTGAGAAAACTAAAAAGGTTGACAATTATTTATTTTTGTTGCAAAACTATCAATTTTACCTACAAAAAGAGGAAATGAATACACGTGTTTTCCAACCAAATATGTTTCCTTAAAGTATGTTACTCCTGACCTTAATATATACAAAGGCATATTTTTTATTTTTTATTTTTAAGGAGTTGTTTTTATTAAAAAAAAAAGACAAAATTGCAAAAATGGTCCCTGTGATATGCTTTTTTTTGGGGTTTTAGTCCAAACCATGAAATGACTTTACTACCTTTGGGATATTTATTTTCCATTTTTCTTTGAATTATTTTAAATCTAATACTAATTCATTTATTTTAATAATTAAAAAAATAAAAAGGGTCTCTCTCTCTCTCTCTCTCTCTCTCTCTCTCTCTCTTAATCATCATCTTCGTCTTACCATCCCCACAATTCACCCCACCAACAGATAATGCTTCAATGGTGTATTCACCCCCAAAACCCACATTGATTCTCGATGTCAATTTTTTTTTTGCCATTCTTCAATGATTAAATCAAGTCTTCGAAGAATCGGATTTAGCAAGTCTCATATATGTTTATATCAAGCCCTGTGCATCGTAATTGTCAAAATTAGGTTTTCAGAAAATGCAACGACAGTAAATAGTGAGCAAATAGAGGAGAAAAAGGATAAGGATCTTCGGCCTTGGTCTATTTGTTCATCATCGATGGTCCATTTAAGGGAAGTAGAACAAAATGACAACAAATAGCGAGAGGGTGACTATAATCGGTGGAAGAAGGAAAAGCATTCGGTTCCTCCGGTGAGATCCTCCTCTCGGTACTCCAACCTTCGATGGTGCAACTGTCATACTGGGTGATTGAGGTGGTGTTTAATCAGTTGTGAGGAGGGCTTATCCGGTAGAAAATTATTGCCCTTTTTCGGCGACCCTTGTGGGTCCTTTTTCTCTTCTCCGGTAATCACAAACGCAGGGAAGCAGAGCAGCAGTAGTTGCATCGGACATGAGGTGTTTGGTAGCCGAAGTTGATGAAATTGAAGGGAAGGGGAGGAGGGTTCCCATCGCTGGTGAAGGTCATCAGTTTTTCTTCTTCTTTGGCCAGAGGTTAAGAGAGAGAGAGAGAGAGAGATAGAGAATCTAATTTTTTTAATAATTAAATTTTATAAAAAATGAATTTAAAAATAGAAAATAAATATGCAAGGGTATTAAAGTCATTTCAGTTTACCGAGGGACTAAAAACGCAACAGAAATAGCTCAAAACGACCACCAATCCAAAAAAGTCGTGGTTAGGACTAAAAGCCCAAAAAAAAGCCATACCACAGGGACCATTTTTGCAGTTTTGTCTTAAAAAATATTTTAAATATATCAAAATTCATAATTTTTTATTCTCTATAAATAGACGTCCATATTGATATAGTTTTACATTAAAATAAATTTATTTTTATAGTTTCAACTCTCGTTATTCGTATGTGAATAAAAATACATCGGGTTTATTAAAGTACATTCGTTAATGACATATGAATAAATAGTATGCTTGTTTTTTTTTACAATTTAGCTATCATTCATATATGAATGAAACATGTATTTTCAGTTCTTACAAGTTATATTCATATATAAATAATACATTTATCTGAATTTTGTTACAGTTCATTTGTTATTCATATATGAATAAGGAGTTCGAATTTTCAAAAAATTTCATCTTCTATTAAAATACTACTTATTCATATATGGAAGAACAAATTAAGTATACTAAAAATCTAATAAATGTTTTATTCATATATTAATATAACATATTATGGTAGTTAATACACGTTTTTTTATATATGAATATAACATGATACGAAATATGATGTAAACAAATATATTTTATGTAACAGAACTTTATTACGTGTTATATTCATATGTACATGATACCTAAACTATAAAAAAAAACTAAGCATACATTTTATTCATAAGTTAATAATGAATATATATTGTAATAAAAATTTGTCGCATTTTTATTCATTTAAAAATAACGAGAGTTGAAGCTATAAATAAATAAAAATTTTATTTTGTCTTAAAACTATATCAATATAGATGTGTATTTATAGAAAATAAACAATTATGAATTTTTATATATTTAAAATAATTTTTCCATAAAAATAGTTCCTTAAAAATTAAAATAAATAAATTGCTATGTTTTTTTATATATTAGGAAATGATTAACATAGTTTCAGGAAACATGTTTGGTTTTAAAATACATGTGTATCTCTTGTTAATTTCCATCGGTACGCATAATTTTTTTTCCGGCAAAATAAATGTGTGGCTGAGATTAATTTCATTAATTCCGATATTCCCAACCTTTTTTTCTCAATTGAAACCCCCCCCCCCTCCCACACACACACACATACACACACACACACACACACACACATATATATATATATATATATATATATATATATATATATATAAAAGTTGTGTACCCGCACAAAACAACGGCGACAAATTGTTTTTGGATGGTGATTATTTCATTTTGATGAATAGTTTCATGGCGGCTATTAGATCAAACTATAAAAACCGTTAAATAATCTATGGACATCTTAATTCCTTGCAAATTGAATTTAATCACTCATAATGTTTACTCCAATTTAATCACTCATGTGAACTCCAAATATTGGTACTATCTTAACTTGCTATAGATGTAGTTTGAGTGGTTTGATGGGTTATCAATTCGTAATATTCAACCGTAGTTTTTTATTTTAATTGTGTGTTTAGTTGTGGTGGGAGTAGATGGGGGTTGTCTTGTGGGGTATTTCATTTCCTTGATTAAACAAAATATACACTCATTTTTTGAAACTACACATTAAATTCAACACTCACATTATGTTTGTCACCTAATTTTATCATTATTAAATTGCCTATCATCTATTGAGAAGAATCCTTTTTCAAAAGAGTGAAAATTGGGAAGTTGGAACCCAAAGAAACTTGAAAGTTCATCCAAAGAAGATCATTTTACCCTTAAAGAAATAATTGACTGAAATAATTGACTATCACATGCCGAGAAGAAACCTTTTTGAAGAGAATGCAAATTAGAAAGTTCAAACCAGAAGAAACTTGCAACTTCATCCAAAGAAAACCATTTTACCCTTAAAGAAATAATTTGTGGGTCTTAAACCAAACCGATAGAAAAAAAAAATTAATAAATCGCACAATATCTAAAGGCTTAACCATTATAATTCGATCCTTCTAATGGTTCCTACAAAGTGCCAACAAAATCAACACATTATACTTGGAAACATAATCAGTCGCGAATCTAGAACAAAATAGCACGTGGTTCCTACTTAAGTGAATGCGAAAAAACCAAAGAGTCAACTCTACGTATGACAGATTGGGTCGAGTCGAACCAACAAAAAAACAACCGGTTAGTAAAAACTCGAGTTCAACGTGACCAATAGAATAGTTAAAAACCAGTAAAATCAGTGTCTACTTAACACTAAAATCTAATTTTTGCAACAAAAAAAAAATAACTACTTTGCACGACCGAGTCTCTTTTCTTTTTAAAAAGTTCATTTGCAACAATCTTTTTATACGGCAAACAATATGAGAAGAGTTGTTTGCTTTTTTTAATTCTCTAATAACCATTCATAATTTATTTTTTACATCAGACAACTTGAACTCTCTTTTTTATCTCCGATGTTTCATAGGTTTTGAAAGTATTAACCATTTGCTTTGAAATGTAAGTATCAGTTTTCCATTATTTTTTTTTTATTTTGTTTTCTTATTTTGTCAAATATTGTTAGGTAGGTCCTAATTATTTTTAAGATAATTCATATTCTTTTTTCTATTCAAATGTTATATAAATTAAAAAATTAGGTGGGTCCTACGACCCACCTTGCTTGTAAGTGGCTTCGCCTTTGAGCATAATAAAATTGACGTAAACTAAATTTATATCACTGAATTGTCCACATTTATTCATCTTAAATA
Organism: Lactuca serriola; assembly: GCF_051521515.1. Taxonomy (NCBI): domain Eukaryota; kingdom Viridiplantae; phylum Streptophyta; class Magnoliopsida; order Asterales; family Asteraceae; genus Lactuca; species Lactuca serriola. The sequence goes on along the minus strand of NC_136412.1, from coordinate 182,439,241 downwards.
TATATATATATATATATATATATATATATATATATATATATATATATATATATATATATATATATATATATATATATATATTTATTATCTCACCCCACCCCAAAAACAAGGTAAATACATTCTTATTGTGAACCCGCAAACATACACATGTTACTTCCCACCAATAGATGATTCATATATTTAAAATATAAATATAATGTAGAGAAAATTGCTAAAAAGTCCTTATCTATTGATCTCATGATTGATTTAATCCTTATTTATTTTTTTTACTGAATTAAGTCCCAAAAACTGGTAATCGTATTGAAGTTAACCATTTTATCCGGTCAACAAGTCATCCAACTTCTAAAAATTACACTTTTGGACCAGATTTCAAATTTTTTTTACAAATCTGGTCAAAAATTTACAATTTTTGCCTAGATTTTAAATTTTATTACAAATTTGGTCAAAAATTTACCTTTTTCGCCCGAATTTTAGAATTCTATTATGAATTCATCATAAATTTAGTTTTTCACAACATTTTTTCTCAAAAATAATTTTGAAAAATGTTATGTTAATAAAATCATATTTATACAAAAAAAAACGTATTTTCACATAAAGAATCTTATATTTCTTATATAAAAACTTTTTTTGAAAAACTTTCCTATATACAAAATACCTATTTATAAAAATCGATATTTATTGAGTACATAAATCTATACACATCCATTTTTTTTATAAAAAAATATAATATCACGTATTTTATAAAAAAAAAAATTGTATATAAACATCTATTTTATTATAAATACATTTTGTAAAAACATATTTATATGCACAAAATTAAGTGTTTGTATATATTTCTTTTGTAAAAAAATATTTATATATTTTTTATAAACACATATTTTATAATAAACGCTGCCGATGTTGGACTAAAGCTTCTAAACCCAACTAATATGTAGATTAAACATTTTATAAGATTAAGTATGGAGAGGCCCCATCCTCATCTTTGTCACACCCCAAAACCAAGAACGGCGGAAACGTTCTGGGGCGGAGGACGTCATGTAAAGTATCACAACACAGTAAAAGTAAATAAGCAAACAACATCATCCATTGCATTAAATATATAATTTTAATACAAGTGTGTTCTGTACAGTTATAGACACCAAAAATAATGTAAATCAAAATAATAAGATGAGTCTTGGATGCGCTCCATCTTCTCAAAAGCTGACCTCGGTACCTGTCTACTGATGACCTGAGAATACAAGTTATTTTGAAAGAGTTTATCAGCATTAAGCTGGTGAGTTCATAAGTATTTTAGTGTCGATGTTTGTTATAAAAAACGTTTGAACCTGTCTCAAGTGTAAGTTTGTAAAATGTAAATAATTTTTTGTAAGTGTTTGTAAAAGTTTGAATTTCTCAGAAAAACCTATATTTTCTATTAAAGTAGCCTTCTACCAAGGCTTAACTGTTTTGTATACTCGTTTGTTGTAACAGTGTGTAATTTCCCAAGTGTAACTATCATTTAACGAAATATAGTTAGTAGATTAATGTTTAAGTGAAATAATCACTAAAAATATGTAATGGGTAAATCATTGTAGTACTGTAGTGTTGTATTATAGGAACTACTGCTGTACTAACTACCTTAAACCGGATTTATATTAAGGTATTATGTGATAAATTGCACCATACTATCGACCTGTAACAACGACATACGAATGGTCGCAATAACGGAATGACGTTTGGCACCCGCAGACCTGCAGGTTCAGATGTAGCTAGCAGCAAGGTGTAGGATAGTCAATCCAGTATAGATCTATACGAAAACTCACGCTCTCCCTCCAAGAGAATTCTGGCAATCACTACAACATTCCCTAGGAACCAGGCTGGACATGAGCACAGCCTATCATCCACAGACCGACGGACAAAGTGAGAGAACCATCCAAACACTGGAAGATATGTTGCGAGCCTGTGTGATTGACTTTGGGAAGGCATGGGATACTCATTTAACCCTTGTCGAGTTTTCCTATAATAACAGTTATCACAGGAGCATCAAGGCTGCTCCATTTGAAGCCCTCTACGGCCGAAAGTGCAGATCCCCTCTGTGTTGGGCTGAGGTGGGTGATACCCAGTTAGCCAGGGGGCAAGCTTCCGACAGTACTCTCACCGGTCCGGAGATCATTCGGGAAACGACAGAGAAAATCGTTCAGATCCGTGAACGATTGAAAGCCTCTAGAGACCGACAGAAGAGCTACGCTGATAAACGAAGAAAACCTTTGGAATTTCAGGTGGGAGACCGAGTCCTTCTCAAAGTCTCACCCTGGAAGGGCTTGATACGCTTCGGAAAGCGTGGGAAGCTTAATCCGAGGTACATAGGGCCTTTCGAGATTCTTCTAAGAGTCGGCCCCGTAGCTTACAAACTCGACCTACCCGACGCACTTCGTAACGTACATTCTACATTCCACGTATCTAACTTGAAAAAGTGTCTGTCCGATGAGACTCTTGTAATCCCACTCGATGAGATCGAGATCAACAAGAGCCTGGACTTCGTGGAAGAACCGGTAGAGATCATGGACCGTGAGGTCAAGCAGACGAAGCAAAGTCGTATGCCTATCGTGAAGGTTCGCTGGAGCGCCAAGCGAGGACCGGAATTCACTTGGGAACGCGAGGATCAGATGAAACTGAAATACCCTCATCTTTTCGCTTAATTGTTTGTAACTTCTTATTTGCTTTAATTCTAATTTCGGGACGAAATTCCTTCTAACGGGGGGATGATGTGACAACCCGAAATTTCCATTTTGTACGAACATTATATATTCAATGGAAGCTAGACCTGTTTCAATGAATTTCAGACTTTTCCGAATAAGTTTGTGTACATTAGGGTTTATGCTTAAGGAGATATCAGGAGAGTGGATCTCATGGGTTTGTGAAACTTGAGTATTTCAAAACTTCATAATGTTAGAGTCCAATTCCGGAATAAAAATATTTTCTGCCAAAAATATTTCAGGACTATAAATAGATTTCTGAACTAAATTTATTCATTATTCACATTTCCAACTAAAGAAAAGCCATGTTCTCTCTCTCGGATCTTTGGGTTTTCATCCCAAATCGTGAGTACACTTCTCTAGTTGTTTTATAATGCTTGTTATATGCTTATTAACATAGATTACATGTCAAATACCTAAGATCCAGGAGTTTACCGCCCAAGAACGTTCTTGGGGAGTAAACTCCAAAATGAAGCTTAAAGGCTATCTAGTCCCATTTCCTTGTTAGGTAACTAGCTTAGGATATTATGTATGATCATTTGAGACTAGAAAACAATCAAGAACACATAGCTTAGGGTGTTCACGGCCCAAGAACATTCTTGGACCGTGAACTCCAAGTTCAAGGGCAATTTGTGCCCTAAATCACTCCTAAGGCTTTAGACATTAACCCTCATATACTTCTAGCTAATTTGTGGACTTAAAAACATCAAAAGCACCCCTTAAAGGGAGTTTACGGCCAAGGAATACTCTTGGGCCGTAAACACCAAATAAGGGCACCAAAGTGTGCCTAGGGTCCTCCATAGCCTTAAACAAATGCCTAGAAAGTATCCTACTTGTGTTTGGGACTGAAAGAATTAAAACACCCATCCCATGAGAGTTTACGGCCATAAAATCTAAGGGATATGGTCTTTTGGCCGTAAACTCCTCAAAGGAGTATTATCTATGCCATAAACTACCCAAAGGATTAAACCACCAAGTTAGGCTTATTCTAGAAATCAAATAACACTTCAAAACACCTATTACCACCAAGATTGGAGTTCACGGTCGTAAACTTAAGGGTTTACGACCGTAAACTCCATGTGTGGGGTTTATTGGGTAGTAAACTCTTATATAAGGCCCTTTGGTACATTAAACCCCTTTAGCCCTGTCCCATAACAACCTTGAAGCAACCCTTAGGACCTATAACACTTATACAAAGTGTTTACATGTTCCTGAGTGTCCCAACTTAATTCATTAAGTTATTATTTGGCTAATTAGTTATATATATGCTCATTATATGATAACTAGGCTCGTGCGTGTAAACAAGTCCCCGTTTTCCACCTAGCACGGTATCCGACACTTCAATCCAATCCACTCATTGTATTCCCCCCATAAAGTATTTAAAACATTTAAAAGTATTTCAAAGGTTAATTAAAGGGGTATGAACTCACTTGTGGTGAGTGGATTGGATTGAAGTGTCGGATACCGTGCTAGGTGGCAAACGGGGACTTGTTCACACGCACGAGCCTAGTTATCATATAATGAGCATATATATAACTAATTAGCCGAATAATAACTTAATGAATTAAGTTGGGACACTCAGGAACATGTAAACACTTTGTATAAGTGTTATAGGTCCTAAGGGTTGCTTCAACGTTGTTATGGGACAGGGCTAAAGGGGTTTAATGTACCAAAGGGCCTTATATAAGAGTTTACTACCCAATAAACCCCACACATGGAGTTTACAGTCGTAAACCCTTGAGTTTACGACCGTGAACTCCAATCTTGGTGGTAATAGGTGTTTTGAAGTGTTATTTGATTTCTAGAATAAGCCTAACTTGGTGGTTTAATCCTTTGGGTAGTTTAGGGCATAGATAATAATCCTTTGAGGAGTTTACGGCCAAAAGACCATATCCCTTAGAGTTTACGACCGTAAACTCTCATGGGATGGGTGTTTTAATTCTTTAAAGTCCCAAACACAAGTAGGATACTTTCTAGGCATTTGTTTAAGGCTATGGAGGACCCTAGGCACACTTTGGTGCCCTTATTTGGTGTTTACGACCCAAGAGTATTCCTTGGCCGTAAACTCCCTTTAAGGGGTGCTTTTGATGTTTTTAAGTCCACAAATTAGATAGAAGTATATGAGGGTTAATGTCTAAAGCCTTAGGAGTGATTTAGGGCACAAATTGCCCTTGAACTTGGAGTTCACGGTCCAAGAATGTTCTTGGGCCGTGAACACCCTAAGATATGTGTTCTTGATTGTTTTCTAGTCTCAAATGATCATACATAATATCCTAAGTTAGTTACCTAACAAGGAAATGGGACTAGATAGCCTTTAAGCTTCATTTTGGAGTTTACTCCCCAAGAAAGTTCTTGGGCGGTAAACTCCCGGATCTCAGGTATTTGACATGTAATCTATGTTAATAAGCATATAACAAGCATTATAAAACAACTAGAGAAGTGGCCTATAGCTAGTACCCTCCATGCTCCTCCAGCATTCTTCGCTTTGGGGCAGTCCCTCTTAAAGTGGCCTGCTTCGCCACGTCCATAGCAGGTCGGGCTCGCGCCAGAGCCGGGGACTTGGGTGATCGGTTGTGCCGGGAACTTACAGAAAAGGACGGTGTGTCCTTTCCTGTTGCAGTTAGAGCACTGCATCTCACGACAAGGGCCGTTGTGGTGGAAGTTGCATTTGTTGCACTTAGGCAAACTTCCAGCGTACTGCTTCACCGAAGCAGTAGCAGCAGCAGGGGTTACCGCGGCATGCACTGCCACAATTTGCTGCTTTTTGGCAGCTCGTTGCTTCTTCTTGTCTTCCCAGAACTTCCGCTTGGTGTCAGCGGGTTTGGAGGGTTTCGGGATGGCTAGGGTGGTTGTGGTTGCAGGGGTTTTGACTCCATGATCAATGAGTTGTTGTGCCAATCGTTTGGCACTGTCGAAGGTAGCGGGGTTTGATGCTAGGACATTCCCCTGATACGGAGGCACTAGCCCCCATATGTACCTTTCGATCTTTTTCCCTTCAGTGGGAACCATATTGGGGCAGAGGGCCACCAGTTCGCTGAATCGGGCAGTATAAGCAACCACGTTGGTGCCCTTCATAGTTAGGTTCCAAAGTTCCTGCTCCAATTTATGGACTTCGCCCCTTGAGCAGTATTCCTCCATCATGAGGTCTTTCATCATTTCCCAGCCCATGTCGTTGGCTACGACGAGGGTTAGAGCTTTAACGTGGCTGTTCCACCACGTCAGGGCCTTTCCCTCAAAGGTGCATGCGGCATATTTGACTTTGCTCGCAGTAGGGCATGAACAGATTTCGAAGACTGATTCCGTCTTCTCGAACCATTGCGAGAGGGCAATGACTCCGCCGGTGCCATCGAAAGACTTTGGCTTGCAATTGGTGAAATCCTTGTAGGAGCACTCTCTCGAGCGCATAGGGGTTTCAACCGGAATCGATTCAACAGGGGTTTCACCTGTGCTGGCATCAGATGAGTGATACTGAGCCATGGCAATTGCCACTGTTGCAGCTACGGCAACATTTAGGGCTGCAGTATCGATGACCGGAGGCGGAGGTGGCGGTGGAGGTGCAGGGTTACGTCTTGTTGACTTACGAGGAAGCATCTTTCAGCTATAAGTTTATAAAGACAGATACAATGGTAAGAATCGATTGTAAGTAAGTTGAGAGTGACACATGGACTAACTAACCATAGCCCCACAGTTGAATGAGTGTTTTGAGATCACAACAAAGAATATTAGTAGGGAAAACACAAGTGTACATATTTTTCTCACAGATTAGATAGGCGTCAATAATACTGGTATTACCGATGTAATAAGTTCAGGGAAAATCGACCTAATAGTAGGTCTTACATCATACCATACGGAAAAGTTTGACAGTTCTTAGATTCCTAATTAGAGTATTGAAAGTTAGGAATATTTTACAGACAAGTGCTACTTAGAGCACAGATGTTAAAGGCTATTCCTTAACCAAAAGACAGAGATGTACTAGACATCATCTAACGGCGATGGGAATTCCTCGGGCGAGCCCTGAGGTCTGGCACTTGACAAAACACCTCTTGAAGGTGTCGCTCCTGAGCCCTCTGGCGGGCTCGAAGTTCCACGACTTCAGCTCGGGAGGCAGCCAACTGTTGCTGCAGGGTTTCATTGGTTCTCCGGGTCCGTTCCATGTCTTCTTCAAGACGGCGGATGCGGACTGTGTTGACACCTGAGTTGGCATCAATCTCAATGACCCAGTCGATGGCTGCTCGACCTTGCTCAACATTACGAGCTATTCTGCGGATAATGACGTGCTGAGCTCGGTCCGCAGAACCACCTTCACTGACGTTGTAAAAGCTTCGGTCCCCAAAGTAAGGTAAGGGTTGACTTTGTTCATCACTCCAGCGATTCAAGTTGGTTGCCCACAAGGGAGTAGGACCTGGAAAAGCTGGTCGGGGGTTGTTGTTCGGGGCTTGACCTACTAGCGGTAGGTTGTTGACTTCAGGCTCGGAGTCGGATCCATAAGAAAAGCCTTCTGCGAGGTGATCATCCAAAGGGATTAGATGCTCATCTTCGAGCTCTTCTTCGATCCACCCGGCATTGCCTTCATTTGGAAAGTACGGGTCGCCGTGATGAAATCCAGCCATTTAAATCTATGCGAGGAGAGGTATAAGAATATAGTATACATGTAACTAGTAGTACAAAATACACTTATTGTATTTTAAGTTTAAGTTCTACTGATCTTCTTGTGGTATTGTTGGTAAGTTTTTAGACTTGTTAACACATCACAACCATTCTAGGGCATATGCTAATCACTCCTAGGACCAGCATAGTTGATCAGGCTATGCCATTCCCAGGACTGACCATACATCCCCGAGCTCACTTGTGATACTTAACAATCGTAATACTTTTGTTCTTGTCATTGTGACACTGATTTTAGTATGAATGCAGACTAGTATACTTAATTAAATATTTTAATATTTAAAGTATAGACTCTTGGTCAGAGTGCTTTAATCCCTAATGGGTTTATAGTTTAGTATATCTTTTATGGGTTGATATACTTGATTCACTATAAACAATGCTATGATACCAATCTGTCACACCCCAAAACCAAGAACGGCGGAAACGTTCTGGGGCGGAGGACGTCATGTAAAGTATCACAACACAGTAAAAGTAAATAAGCATACAACATCATCCATTGTATTAAATATATAATTTTAATACAAGTGTGTTCTGTACAGTTATAGACACCAAAAATAATGTAAATCAAAATAATAAGATGAGTCTTGGATGCGCTCCATCTTCTCAAAAGCTGGCCTCGGTACCTGTCTACTGATGACCTGAGAATACAAATTATTTTCAAAGAGTTTATCAGCATTAAGCTAGTGAGTTCATAAGTATTTTAGTGTCGATGTTTGTTATCAAAAACATTTGAACCTGTCTCAAGTGTAAGTTTGTAAAATGTAAATAATTGTTTGTAAGTGTTTGTAAAAGTTTGAATTTCTCAGAAAAACCTATATTTTCTATTAAAGTAGCCTTCTACCAAGGCTTAACTGTTTTGTATACTCATTTGTTGTAACAGTGTGTAATTTCCGAAGTGTAACTATCATTTAACGAAATATAGTTTGTACATTAATGTTTAAGTGAAATAATCACTAAAAATATGTAATGGGTAAATCATTGTAGTACTGTAGTGCTGTATTATAGGAACTACTGTTGTACTAACTACCTTAAACCGGATTTATATTAAGGTATTATGTGATAAATTGCACCATACTATCGACTGGTAACAACGACATACGAATGGTCGGAATAACGGAATGACGTTTGGCACCCGCAGACCTGCAGGTCCGGTTGTAGCTAGAAGCAAGGTGTAGGATAGTCAATCCAGTATAGATCTATACGAAAACTCACGCTCTCCCTCCAAGAGAATTCTGGCTACAACTCGGTCCATGACATTTAAGGCATGCTCCGATACAGTGGATCACAATTGTTATCGTTTTCTTGTATATGTAATGTAATGTTACTCGTTTTAGTATAGTTGTATATGTTCTCCTACTAGTATAGTTGTATATGTTCTCTTTCTAGTATAGTTGTATATGTTCTCATAGTAATGTAATGTACAGACTCATGAATGAACTGACTCATTGATCTAGAAATTGTAGTAGTATGATCCTGAGTTACCCCGATGGTAACTTACTAACGATGTGTCTAATATGCATGAATATGGAAGTACTTTTATGTCTGTATATGTATATTTGATATATAATTAATATTGAAACGACGTTCGTACGGTTACCCGAAATCCCACCAGACCACATCGAAATCGAGAAAAAGGAAATAGGGCAGATGGCCTTCCTAAGCCCTTTTAACATTGTTTATATATCTATACATATATGGGCATGCAATTTATAAGAAGTAAAACAAGGTTTAATAAAAGCATTTGATAAGTAAAAGAGTTCATAAAACATTTTGAAGTAAAACAGTTTGATAAACAGTTTGAACAGTGATAAAATCATTGGTTTTCTAGTTATTAATCACATGTGATTGATGCAATAACTATAAGTATTTAACTTTTATTCCCCCCATAAAGTATTTAAAACATTTAAAAGTATTTCAAAGGTTAATTAAAGGGGTATGAACTCACTTGTGGTGAGTGGATTGGATTGAAGTGTCGGATACCGAGCTAGGTGGCAAACGAGGACTGTTCACACGCACGAGCCTAGTTATCATATAATGAGCATATATATAACTAATTAGCCAAATAATAACTTAATGAATTAAGTTGGGACACTCAGGAACATGTAAACACTTTTTATAAGTGTTATAGGTCCTAAGGGTTGCTTCTAGGTTGTTATGGGACAGGGCTAAAGGGGTTTAATGTACCAAAGGGCCTTATATAAGAGTTTACTACCCAATAAACCCACACATGGAGTTTACGGTCGTAAACCCTTGAGTTTACGGCCGTGAACTCCAATCTTGGTGGTAATAGGTGTTTTGAAGTGTTATTTGATTTCTAGAATAAGCCTAACTTGGTGGTTTAATCCTTTGGGTAGTTTAGGGCATAACTAATACTCCTTTGAGGAGTTTACAGCCAAAAGACCATATCCCTTAGAGTTTACGGCCGTAAAATCTTATGGGATGGGTGTTTTAATTCTTTCAAGTCCCAAACACAAGTAGGATACTTTCTAGGCATTTGTTTAAGGCTATGGAGGACCCTAGGCACACTTTGGTGCCCTTATTTGGTGTTTACGGCCCAAGAGTATTCCTTGGCCGTAAACTCCCTTTAAGGGGTGCTTTTGATGTTTTTAAGTCCACAAATTAGCTAGAAGTATATGAGGGTTAATGTCTAAAGCCTTAGGAGTGATTTAGGGCACAAATTGCCCTTGAACTTGGAGTTCACGGTCCAAGAATGTTCTTGGGATGTGAACACCCTAAGCTATGTGTTCTTGATTGTTTTCTAGTCTCAAATGATCATACATAATATCCTAAGCTAGTTACCTAACAAGGATATGCGACTAGATAGCCTTTAAGCTTCATTTTGGAGTTTACTCCCCAAGAACGTTCTTGGGCGGTAAACTCCTGGATCTCAGGTATTTGACATGTAATCTATGTTAATAAGCATATAACAAGCATTATAAAACAACTAGAGAAGTGTACTCACGATTTGGGATGAAAACCCGAAGATCCGAGAGAGAGAATATGGCTCTTCTCTAGTTGGAAATGTGAATAATGAATAAATTTAGTTCAGAAATCTATTTATAGTCCTAAAAGATTTTTGGCAGAAAATATTTTTATTCCGGAATTGGACTCTAACATTATGAAGTTTTGAAATACTCAAGTTTCACAAACCCATGAGCATCCACTCTCCTGATATCTCCTTGAGCATGAACCCTAATGTACACAAACTTATTCCGAAAAGTCTAAAATTCATTGAAACAGGTCTAGCTTCCATTGAATAGATAATGTTCGTACAAAATGGAAATTTCGGGTTGTCACAATCTTACTTAATGTCACACCCCAAAACCAAGAATGACGGAAACGTTCTGGGGCGAAGGACGTCATGTAAAGTATCATAACAATGCAAAGTAGTAAACAAGCAACAACATCATCCATTGCATTAATAGTAGAGTTTGAATACATGTGTTTTCTTTGTAATGTAATAGACACCAAAAATGAATGATCAAAATAAAACAAGAGTCTTGTTTGTGCTCTGTCTTCTCAAAACCTGTCACCGGTACCTGTCTACTGATGACCTGAGAATACAAGTTATTTTGAAAGCGTAGGTAAACATTTAAGCTGGTGAATTCATTAGTACTTTAGTGTCATTTATTTGCATAAGTTTGATGTAAAGGATAGTAAATGTTCAATGTAAATGTTTTGTATACGTTTGAAAACCCTAGGAAATCCCATATTTCCTACTAGTATAAAATGTAGTCTTCTACAAAGACAAGACTGTTTTGAAGGTTTGCTTCTCTGTATGAATGAAGGTTTTTCCCATGTACAACTATTATTATCAAAATATAGTCTACCTCATCGTTTATGTGAATGTGTCACAAAATAAAGATAATGGGGAAAATTATATAGTCATTGAAATCGTATCCATTTGTCTAGGATAAACACGACGCGGTAAATCGCCGAACAGTACAACCGAGAACATATGTCGATGAACAGGTCCCGCTGTAGCTAGCAGCTAGGTGTAGGATGGTCAGTCCCCTATAGTATGTAGTAATTCTCCTCGTATACTATATATTATTTCTCTCCGTATAGCATGTAGTAATTCTCTTTGTATAGTATGTTTGTATAGACTCATGAATGAACTGACTCATGTATGTTCCCTTGTACTAGGAATAGTAATTGGTATCTCCTAAACTATACCTATTATAGTTTACTAGAATGTCGTTTGAATGTCCAAGTATGTTTATTCACCTTTGTTACTCAAGGGTGTTGGAACTAAAAAAGAAATAAAGCTCTCATATCAATACATATATACTTGATACATAAGTGTATAGATATGGTTTTTAACAATATATAAGTTCGAAAGAGGTTTTGCAATACATTTAAAGGTTTTGAACAATAAATAATAATTAATTGATGTCAGTTTATAAAACGATTCAAAAGTAGTTTGTTTGATAACCAAGTTTAAAGTAACTGAAATCCGTTGTTTGAAACACAGTTTGAAGTATATGAAATCCGTTGTTTGAAAACATAGTTATAAATTACATGTGATTGATTCTATAACTTCATGTTTTCTACTTATATTCCCCCCCATAAAAGCATTTAAAATCATTTAAAAGGATAGATTAAGGGGTATGGAATCACCTGAAGTGAGTGATGTGAACGTAAGATCGGTAAAGGATGTTAAGTGTCATGTGAGGACTTGAGCACACACGGATCCTATTTAACATATAATTACACATATATGCTTACAATTAGTGTTCATAACAACTAATTAAGTAATGAAACAACCTTAGGGACTAGGAAACACTTGTACTGAAGTGTTATACCACATACGGTTGCATATAAGGGGTGTAGTCCCTCACTTGGGAGTTTGTGGCCCATATGGTAAGAACCACATGAGTTTACGGCCAATGGTTCATTTCCCCATGAGTTTACGTCTGTAAACTCATTGTAACTAATACCATTTTGTGTTTCAAGGTCTTACAAGTCAATATGAAGTGTTCTAAGTTCAAGTCTAAGCCTTAGGAAGGAATGGAGGCACCATTGCACCACTAACTAGTGTTTACGACCCAAGGACCATATCTTCATGAGTTTACGGCCGTAAACTCATGGTATTATGTACCATTTCAATGTTTAAGGTCCTTAGTTCATGTTATAAGGGTTCTAGACTTGATTCCAAGGCTTTGGAAGGGATTAGGGCTCACTTGGACCCTTAAATAGAGTTTACGGCCCAAGGAGGTTCCTTGGCCATAAACTCCATTTTGATCTTGTTTTCTTGATGATTTCTAAGTGTAATCTAGTTGATTTAAGCATAGAACAAGCTAAGACAAGAGTACTTACAGTATAGAAGCTTGTAAGGGTGCTTAAGTCTCAAGAACACTAATGTGTGTTCTTGGTCAAATGAAGAATGCTTGAAGATCTAAGACAAGAGGATGATTTCATGGATGAAATCATGTAAGATCACTAGATGATGAAGTATATCAACTAATCTAGGAAAAAAACACTTACTAAGTTGAAGATCAAGAAGGAAAATTGGATGATACTTGAGAGAGAATGGCTTCTTGGTTTGAAAATGGTAAAAAAGTGAATAAAATGACTAAGTGTCATATTTATACTCCTTAGAGTTTAGGGCCGTAAAATCCATGTTTAGGCCGTAAACTCCAAACTCTTTGAGTGTTCGGACTTAAATGTTGCATAACTAACTCTAAATCATACTTCCTATGTTTACCTCTTGAAGTACTAGGGTTTAGAACACCCAAACCGACTCTAAACAGCTTAAAAGTTAGCAGAAACAATTCTGACTTCTATTGAAGTAAATCGTTGTACATGATAGAAATTTCGAGTTGTCACACTTAATGTTTTAAGGATTTGAATTCGATGTTGGACTAAAGCATCTAAACCCAAAATCTATTAACTACATATTTGTATAATATTCTAAATGTGGCATAGATTATTTTATGCAAACCCACCATGAATAAGTTATTTTATTCTTTTGAAATCTATGTTAGTAGAAATCAAGATTCTAATGATAAAGCAAGTGGGAGGAACATAGAACTTAAAGCAGCTCAAGGACCATAACCTTATGTAGTAATAGTTGGCACTAGTTTTAAAAAGTATTGTCAAAAATTGAATAATAGTTGTTCACAAACACAAATTGTTTGCATTTATGGTAGAAATCATCTACGACGTGAGAAATGTGGAATCTCTCATTGATGAGCTTTTATTGATGGTTTCTACAAAATCCATCAAATACCAATATACTATGTCAGATCTTGAATATGATAAATGACTTATAGTCATGAACATGAGATGTAATCCACATATGAGAATCATGTATGGGCTTTCTTAAAATTTATCCCTGTAGCAAGACTAGAAGGAGCAAATGATTCTTCTAGAAAGAATAAATTATATGGATAACCATACATATTTAAAGAAAGACTTGTTATAAAAGGATTTTTTCGTACTCATGTCACTAACTATGGTCCTCATCATACTCATGACATTGACTGTGATCAAACCCTTTTCACAGATAGCTATGATTAGATCAACAAGGATATTATTTACTCTAAATTCATATTCTTAATATGAGATATAGCAAATAGATTTCAAGAAAGACCGCGTTTCTTAATAGACATCTACTTGAAGATATCTATATAGATTATCCTGGAGGTTTTCTTAATCCAAGTTATCCTAACAAAATGTGTAGTGATCCACTTGTGGATATAAAGCAAACATCTATAATCATCATGTTATGTAAAACCACAAGGTGTATTTTATATAAAAATAAATAGAACATGTGTGTTTACTAAGAACTAGTATGAGCATAGTGAAATTCCTAATCTTGTACGAATAAGACATACTTAATCATTTGAAATCACATTCTGACTAAGCAATGTCGTTCTCACATTGATTGATAAAGTTTCTAAAATGAAAGACTTAGGAATGAGAATATACATTCTTGGAATGTAAAATCTATAAGGGATAGATAAAATGAATGTTAAAAGTTTCATGTCCTTATACATATAATTGCAATATCTTGAAAGGGATCAATACACAAGATTCTTTTGGAGAACTCTTTGCATTGTCATATGACATCATTTTGAGCTAGCCTCAAAAGTAAATAACTCATAGGTTTGAACTAGATAAAATGATTTAAATTGTATTTGCATGGCAAATGAATTCATCATTTACGCCATGTTATGCGTAGGACATAATATTTGATCATGCTATAAGCATGTCATAGTCTACTAATTGAATACTTGGTTAAGTCACTGGAGGACTAAGAGAGCATTATAAGCGTACTTTAGAAGAACTAAGAGAATGTATATGAGACAATCAGTTTAGAAAGGATCTTTTTGGAAAGATCTACACAAGATGTTAATTTCTAAACATATATAAATAATTATGAATTATAATTGGATTTTTGACTTCATTATGGAATTAAGAGTAAGTTTTGTTTGAATAAGGTCTATGAAAAACATAATGATGCTTTCCACTACAAAATAAGAATACACTACTTTAGAAGTTGAATTCAAATATGAATGGATGAAAGGATCATTGAAAAACTATGTTGATTTCTATCATTCGAGGATCACATAGAAATCATTGGGACTTCGAGAGTATACTTAATCAATCTAAGAGACTCTATGTCACGAGAGAACGCAAATCATATTCTCCAAGATATTTTACTATACCTAGAGTAAGTATGATTAGTCACACTTAAGCTATAAGACATTATTATTCTAGAAATGGGTTTTCGATTTGGATTTAGTATTTGGATATTGGAATATTATAACAACAACTATTAGATAATGTTATGATGTATTAGGATATAGTCATCTCATCAATAGTTGTTGTATTCTATATTAACATGTTTAATCCATGAATAATTTTATTATTCTAAAAGTTCATAGTCGGTTATAATTGTGGGAGCAATTATGAAGTATGAATAATATTAAATGGATTGGTTGACTCTTTGTAGATGAAAGTAGGCAAGTGGTTGTAACCAAGTTTCATTGGTACTTGTTAGAGAACGAGTAGTGAACTGAGCCGCATCAAGATGATCTCATGGATCACTATCGTGAATGATACTTGATTAAAGGGTAGTATCTTTGTATCCTTAACACTGAGATACATAGTGGGACTTAAGTGTAGGGAGTACTATGGTTTTTATGGTCAAATGTTGTTCCATAAACGGTAAGTTATAAAATCCATTTTTAGGTATGGTGTGAACTATGCAAGAGGCTTATGTATTCAAGATTGGATTTGTTACTCTTATGTGTTGGGACTTAGACATCTAAGGCGACTTACCAAAAATTGAACAACCAACAAGATTCATTGCGATCTGTATCCCATGTTCAACATGATGTCTGTAGCACAGGGATAATTGATAAACTTACCTTCTACACCAATTCTAGCTTTGAGCTATTTGTGAATTGGGCATTGATACAATGGCACAAACAATCATATGGTCTTAGAGGTAGTGAGATGTTGCTAGACGTTCACCACTGTCTATATCAGTGTAATGTGAGGCTTGCACAAGTGGGAGATTGAAAAACCTAGTATGCTCAAAACTCATGTTAAAGTGCTATTGCTAAATAACATATGATACTAATGGGTCACCCTAGAAACTGTCACAACTAGAAATTTCAAGCCAAAGAACCAAGCCCAAGGAATCCCATATATGTAATAGTTATAACGATACTATTATTATGCTTTGGTAATGTACTTTTTTTGAGAATTATACTACCCTAAAGCCTCATAAGTCATTGCAAACAATAAGAAATTTAAGTTACGTCAAATACAAATCACATAAACAACAAAACAAACATATTAAAGTTCCTATACATAAAGACCATGAACACTACCCTAGGAATCAATGGTTGGCCGTGAACACACCCCAAGAACCCACTTTGGTCGTAAACTACTTCAAACCACCATAAGTGGGTCATGAACCATCCTAAGCATCCAAGCCTTGACACCCCATCGACCGTAAACCCCTTAGTGGACCTCCATTTGATCGTGAACCTTAGTTTAAGGTCCATCTAGACCGTGAACTCCTTTCGAATTAAGTATGTTCATGGTGATTCTTAGCTGTAAAGCATAAATTCCCAATGCAAATCCCAATAGCTCATGCATTCCCCAACAGTAAACCAAGCAAATATCAAATCAATACCCCTATCCCATATGAAGGAGCGTAAACTCCCTTCCTCATTTCACGAATCCATTTTTGCATTTTGTGAATCTCCGTGAACTCTCCCAAGAACTCAAGTCAAGCTCTAGAAAACCAATTACTTCACAATTCTTCCTAGTTTTTGGTAATTAATTTATGCCTAGTAAATGGTTCATACATTTAGCTATTATGATTTTTCTACTGACACATAAATTTATGTGTTCATAACCTTATCCTAGCAATCCCTCAAGAAGTTCAACCAACACTTCAAGTGTTCTAGGCTCCAAATTTCTCATCTAATCTCTTCAACCACCCATTCTCCTAACCAAGGTGCGCTTCATACCCATATTTTGATGTTTTAATTATTTTAGGGGAGAATACTAGTCAAGGGTCTTGTGAAATCATGATATAATTGCTTGTCTATATTTGTATGTTGTGATGTATGTGTTTGAAATTATGAAACTCCATATAGAAGTCCAAAAATTTGAGATTCTGGTTAAGTCTCAAGAGTTTGGATTATACTTCACAAATTATTGTTAATTAGGAGTAAAAACAAGTGTTTACATGAACTTTCACTCATAAAACCTCATGCCAAAAGTCACAATGATTTACTCTAAGAAATTGTTTAAACAAGAGGTTGGACATAATATTTTGAAGATGTTAATTTATGAAAATATTAATATCTTGGGCTATTTTCAGCCATATATCTATAGATAAATCATTATGGAACATGGAATAAATTTGAGTAAATATTGAACATTTTGATTTATTAAGGACCAAAATGGAATTATTGGATAAATAAAGGCCTTTTTGAATATTTTCATAAATATAAGTCTAAAATGAGTATTTTAGAGGAAATGGGCCATTTTCAACAATTCACCAAGTTTTGATCCACTTATGGAACCTTTTGTCAAATATGAATCTTATTTGATAATTTGTAAAAAGAAGGGCCATTATTTCCAACATCGATAATATAAATTTATTTTTGATAAATATGATTCAATGTGGCTTATTTTCAATAAACAAAATGAAATGAAACTCCTAGTCAACAAACGTAACTACAGTTATGAAACGAAACGAAATACCTAGTCAACGAGTACAACTATTGTTATTTATTTAATAAATAACGGATTTCAATGATTTGCACAAATATCTGTTAGTATTCTAGTCAGACACATCTTCAATGTACCTATATATATATATATATATATATATATATATATATATATATGTGTGTGTGTGTGTAATAGTGTATGTTTAAAGTCCTGTAAGCGTTATAACTAGAGACCCTTGGAGGGGGAGCAGGAATTTATGTATAGATCTATACGGGGTTCACACCCCGCATCTTCGTTGTTCGCTACAGCTAGACCTTCCATTCTAGGGTGACAAATGTCTTAAACGAAACCGGCGCCTGAAGAATGTCTAGACAGACACTCCGTCATTTAGTATGATTATAACGACTCACTTAGAATATAACAGTGTATTTTTAGAAATAAACAAAAGTTACACCTTTCGATTATAACAACGATTGTTTAGATACTTTAAACAAAGCTTTTACCACACAAGCCTTAGGGTTTTGTGACACCCCAAAACCGGAATGGCGGAAATGTTTAGGGGCAGAGGATGTCGTGTTTAGTATCACAAGACATGCATCATAGGAATCAATGGTTGGCCGTGAACACACCCCAAGAACCCACTTTGGTCGTAAACTACTTCAAACCACCATAAGTGGGTCGTGAACCACCCTAAGCATCCAAGCCTTGACACCCCATCGACCGTAAACCCCTTAGTGGACCTCCATTTGATCGTGAACCTTAGTTTAAGGTCCATCTAGACCGTGAACTCCTTTCGAATTAAGTATGTTCATGGTGATTCTTAGCTGTAAAGCATAAATTCCCAATGCAAATCCCAATAGCTCATGCATTCCCCAACAGTAAACCAAGCAAATATCAAATCAATACCCCTATCCCATATGAAGGAGCGTAAACTCCCTTTCTCATTTCACGAATCCATTTTTGCATTTTGTGAATCTCCGTGAACTCTCCCAAGAACTCAAGTCAAGCTCTAGAAAACCAATTACTTCACAATTCTTCCTAGTTTTTGGTAATTAATTTATGCCTAGTAAATGGTTCATACATTTAGCTATTATGATTTTTCTACTGACACATAAATTTATGTGTTCATAACCTTATCCTAGCAATCCCTCATTATAAAGAAAGTGTTTACAAAGTATGTGGTTCACATAACATAGACTACATATGTCAATAACAAAACAAGACATAAAGCTATTATGCTCCATCTTCTGAATCCCAGTGAGAGTACTTGTCTACTGGTCTCCTGACAATACAAGTTATTTTGAAAGATTATATCAGCATTTAAGCTGGTGAGTTCATAAGATTTTAGTGATGTAAAGTAACTTGAAAGTTCTTTTAGAAAAGTTCGTCTGTTCCTCCAAAAGATCCTATATCTTCTGATATGACGAAAGTTAAGTAAAAATGGCTAGAAAATACTTTCTATGAGTACTAAATAGATACAAGCTAAGATCGGGAAGATAGTAGGCTGGGTGAATCTGCTCTAAGCCCACAACCAATCATGGAACATGAAATGGAGCGGAAAACACACATCCTACTACCTGTCAGATCCGATTGATATATATTCATGATGTATAAATTAAGGAATCATAATGTTAGCATTATAGGTCCCTTGCTACTAAATGTACTATGACTCGACTGTTCTGTTTGTCGCTTCTATTGATGTAAGTTTTTAGTTGTCATTCAAATTGACACAACTGAACTATTGACTACCTTAAGACTAATTTTTTTTATTAAGGTCATAATGTGATGTGGTTATACACATACTATACGCTCTCCCTGCAAGAGATTCTGGTTACAAATCGCAATTTCAGCAAAGAAATTGCTAAGCCGTGAAGTAGTCTTACATTAAAGTTATCTTGTATACCACATTTATTATCACCTTTTGTTTAGAACAATGAGTTAGTGATCATTGGTGTAATGTTGTTAATCATGATTTGTTCTTCTGTTATAGTATTTAGTATGCTCTTTCTGTTATCGTGTATTGTGTCTTCCTCCCTGTTTCTCTTTATAGTATGTTCTCTATGTTATCGTGTATTAGATCTACCACCCTGTTTCTCTTTATAGCATGTTCTCTTTGTTCTAGTGTAAACTGAACCCTGAAACTATACCTATTATAGTTTACTAGTATGTTTACTTGAACTGATACTGACTTGAAGAAAAGACTCAGTTTATCTACTAAGTTATGATTGTACTTTAAACATGGAGTTTTGTAAACTATAAAGTAACATAACTTTAAAAGAGTTTTTGAAATGTTTTGATCACTTATAAATACATAAGCAATCCTTTAAAAGATGTTTATAACAAAATATTTACACAATTTTCATTGTGTCCAAATTCTATCCCCCCTTAAAGCATTTAAAACAGTTTAAAAGATTTATTATAAGGGTATGAACTCACCTTATGTGGGTGATTCAATCGATTATGCGCGTAAGGATGAGAAGTTACACGAATGAAGTCTCGAGACACTAACGAGTCCTAATGACATATAATGGCATATATTGGCATGAATTTAGTGTTTAAAGCAACTATCATGCAAGGAAACACCCTTAGGGACTAAGGAACACTTGGACTAAGTGTTAGAATCACATGTGATTCATCAAAGGGGTGTATAAGGCCACAACATGGTGTGTATGGCCATGGAGTGTACGGTCATACACTCATGGTCAAACATGCATAAGAGGGTCTTTAAACAATGGGAAAGCTAGTGGGTCGATTGCTCATTAAGAATATGAACTAGATTCTCACTTTGGAGGCCCTTTTGGGGTGTTTTGAGGTGTGTACGGCCATGCAAGGGTGTACGGCCGTACACTGCTTTTTTTTCCAGCTAAATGGTCGATTCTAAGGTGTTTAACATGAGTTTCTAACGTATACTAAGCATAGGGAAAGGATACTTAAGGTCTGGAGGCTCAAAGAGGGTTCACGGCCACCAAGACACAAGTGTGTGTTCTTGGTGAAAGATGAAGATCTTGAGGATCTACCCAAAAAGACGATTTCCATGGATGAAATCAGAGGGTGATACATGATTAGGAAGGAAAAACAACTCTAAGATGGAAGAAACTATTTACGTTTTTGATGATCTAGGATGAAGAACTCGATGATACTTGAGAGAGAATCAATTTTTTAGACATGGAAGTGTGAGAAGTGGTGAAAAATGAAGGAATATCATGTATATGGGAGGAGGTTACGATCAGCCAAGAGTTTACGGTTGTGAACTCATAGTTTGCGGCCGTAAACTCCTGGTGATGGAGTTTCCCGCTCGATTGCAAACTAGTGAACTTAAGTTGTCATAACCCTACACCCGATCCTTAAGTGTACTAGGCTTAGGACCCTTAAACGGACCCCTAACAATGCTAAAAGATAGCAGAAACAAGTCTGACATTGGATTGGATTGATTGACTTTACTAGATTGAAAATTTTTGGTTGTCACAGTTTTAAGACTCCTATTTTCTACAATATAGGTTTTTTTGGAGGAAAAACATTTATATAATTTAGAAAATGATAAACTAAAACACACATGCAACTATACTTGATTGGAAACAACACTTACAACCATTTTAACAAGAAATATTGGATTTTTCTGGTTTCCTAAGTACCACAAATTTTTATACAAACTGCTTCTGAACTCACCAACATATTTTATGTTGATGCTTTTCAAACAAATTGTATTCTCAGGAAATCAGTAAGCAGGTTAATGGGACGCGGATTCAGGACTATTTTGTTTTAATTTGAAACTTACTCACCATTATCTCTTTTGTGTAATTTGAGAACATAAACATGATGTAAACAATGTAAGTCTGTTATCTTAATGTATGATGTTTGGATTAACTATGTTTCATTTATATTCAATTGTTATGATACTGCACAATGAAGTCACCCGCCTCCAGACATTTCCGCTGTCTGGTCCGGGGATGTGACAGATTGGTATAAGAACATTGTTTATACTGAACTAGTATATCTAGCCATACAATATATACAACTATAAATACAATGGGACTAAAACACTCTGACTAAAAGTATACGTACTTGCTAGAACCGTATCATAACAAGAACAAAACAAAAGAACTTAGAGGTTGAACACTACCGTCAAACCTGGAGAGTTATGTAATCATATTTGGGATAAATAGAGCCTGATCAACTATATTTATTTGAGATATGACCAACATGTCTTTGGGAGTGGTAGTGGTGTTGCAAAAATCCTAAAACTTCTTAACTCGTTATCCCAAAAGTTTTAAGAACCAAACATAAACAATTAAAAATACTATAGGATTATTTTGTCGCTTTCAAAATTTTCTACACTCTTCTTACTCCCCTACTCTCGTACAAACGACATGGCATGATTTCATTTGCCAGGCGATCCCTATTTCCCTAATCAGGGAAATGGAGGGTGGATGTAAGAAGAACTAGAGGAAGAAGCTATGGAAGAACTTAAGGATGAAGATATCAGTGAGGAGGAAGAAGAAGAAGAGGAGGATGACGTGTCGGACGCCGAGTCCGAAGTCATCAACCATCCTTACGTCCATAGGGTACCTCCTCATCGTTTGGGCCCCAATGGTCCTATACCCCCATGGGCTCATGAAATCGACAGATGGAGAAGGCATCAACAATGACCACCTTGTTATGGGATGGAGCAAAGATTTTACGATCTCTATCACAAAGGACCCGCTGACTGTGCTCTTCCGGTTGTGGTCCGACGAATCAAAGATATTGGCAATCAGGCCCAAGTCACCGCCGACCAAATGGAACAAATCAGAGCTGCCTTGGAATAAGAGAATGCTCGCATCCGGGACCTTGAATGGAGCTATGTCCCAATGGAGTGCTTGATTGAAGACCTTAATGCTGAACAAAAAGAGGTAAGAGAATATCAGCTGTGACATGCTACTCTTTAAGAGAGGGTGTGTATTGTTGGGCGCCGAGTAGCTGAACTTCAGGGTGCGTCCTCTTCATCAGCCACACCATCAGATGCTTCTCTTCACAAGTAGAGCCCGTTCTGCTTGTTTCCGTTAACCACATAACTCTCTTTTTCTTATGAATGTAGGATTAAATCTAAAAACTAAGTAACCGCACTCCTCATCAAATCTATGTACTAGCAGATTTTGTTTCCTCTATGTATTGAATATCTTTCGAAGGCAAATTTTCATGCATGTACTAAGAAATTATCATTAATGAAACAGTTTTGTGTTGTCTTTGAGGTGTATCTTCTATGTTCTCTATTATTGGCTAAATGTCGCGTAAGCAAACCACCACAATCTCTAAACACTCACCGATATCCAAAATCCCTATATACTCATTACCCTTCTGTTCCATGATAGAAATATGCCGAGGAGACCAATCCGTAAGAATAACAACACAACACCGTGAAGGAATTTGAGCATTCTAACACTCCTAAGGTGTACATGCAACCCTAGAAACTGTGGATCTATGTTTTACTAAGATACATGCAAATTTTATTTCCAAGGTTCTTAACGTATCTAGCATAACAAAGGGAACTAGAATCATAAAGCTAGTAAGAAAAATATACCTTTCTTGTTGCTTGGATTCCTTGAGAGCCTAGTAAGCCTAACACCTTAAGTGTGATGCGTCAAATGTCTCACACAACACCACAACGCTTGGAATAACCTTGAGAGAAGTTCACTTATCACTTAAAATCAGCTTGCCCTCTATTTCTCATCTTAGTGGCCGGTTTTGCTTGCCTTGGAGCTTCTTATATAGTGTGCCACAAGTAGGGTTACTCCATGTAAACCCTTATGGGTTTATCCCAATTCATATAAACCATGGATCATTAGCCCACTATACAAGAATGGATGATTTACGCAATCAACCTCGTATATTTAATTAGTCTCTTTTTGATCACTTAACTAATTCCAAATTAATTCTTTGATCAATACTAATTAAATAATATTATTAATATATTAGAACTTATAATATATTAATAAACCATAAGTGTCCTTTCTATCATTTAGTCTATCCAAGTGTTGCAATGCCATGTAACCCAAATAGACCATGCCAACCGGGTCAAGTATATTCCAGGAATAGTTGTCAACTTAGAAACCTAATCCAATAGTCTCCCACTTGGATAAGTCTAATAACTATAACAACAAGAATGACTTCAGGAACCGATCAACAATCGTAGCTCTTTCAAGGTCTTGCGGAACTGAGATGATGATGATACACCATTTAAGATAAGTGATCATATAATCCTCTTTTATGGATATCAGCTGGACAAAATACATGGAAGGTAGTCTTATTGTCTAGAAGTTTGTTTCCCAATTTCTAATTTGTTTGACATAGAAATTAATTGAACACATCAATTTAGTTCTGACCGGGCCCGGTACATAGGTCACAACAAAATCATCGAGGTGCCCAGATATCGCTTCTAATCAAAGAAGGAACAGATAAACTTCGACTCATATGCTTGTTCTATTACTTGTTGAATCATGCACAAAGGCACGTTTTATAACATTGAGTTACCAATGCGTTTTTGTATAATCAATATATAACCAACTTATAGGCAACAACTTAGATCTCTAGGTTTGAAGACCTGTATGATATTACCGTCTCATGATAACTCGAGATAAATTCCATAGAGTGATAAAAGTGAGTGTGGGTTGAATCCAATACTCAGAGACTATGAGTACTCATGAGTGTTGTAACAACTCTTGTTATGTCCAACATCTTAGACATCTACAAGCCAACTCATGACAGTCTTAGATTCATATCTAGATTCCAAGATATGAGTGTTGTAACATCTTAGATTCATATCTACTTCCAAGATATGACCGACTGTGGAGAATTTGAATAATATGAAATACCATAACATAATTATTCTGGAAGTCAAAACATGCAAAATGAAACGATAGTAAACGATTGAAAAAAGATAGCAACACTTTACTCATAAATAAAAAACAACTTTTATTCATCATCAAATGTCAATTACACTTTACACATTTCAAAAACTATCTAATTACTAAAACTAATATCATCCTTCAGCCCTATGCGCCTTGCATGCTGGAGATGCTTAACCCTACCCAGTCCCTTCGTGAGGGGATTTTCCAGGTTCTCATCCGATGATACCCTCTTTTCCACAAGGAGTCCTTCTTCTATTCGATGTATGATGAAGTGGTATTTTTTGTCAATGTGTCTGGATCTCCCGTGATCCCTTGGTTCCTTGGCTAAGGCAACTGCACTTTCACTATCATAGAAAATCTCTCGAGGCTCCTTTATAGCTGGTACAACTCCAAGGTCTACAATGAATTTGTTCAGCCATATAGCCTCCTTTTTTTCCTTGCTTGCCACTATATACTCTGATTCGCAAGTTGAATCAACCATTGTCTCCTTCTTGGAACTTTTCCAAGAAATTCCTCCTCCATTTAAGGTGAAGACCCAGCCTGACTAAGAGCGGAAATTATCCCTATCAGTCTGGAAGCTAGCATCACTATACCCTAATACTCTCAAGTCATCACTCCCATCGAGGGTAAGGACCCAGTCCTTAGTCCTCTATAGGTACTTGAGAATGTTCTTTACAGCAGTCTAGTGAGCCTTGCCAGGGTCCCATAATATCTGCTGACCATGCTTAACGCAAAGGCCACATTAGGACGAGTACAAGTCATAGCATACATGATCAAGCCTACATTGGAAGCATACAATACTCGACTCATCTCTGCTATCTCATCCTTTGTACTCGGGCTCTGAGTCTAACTCAGTCTGGCGTTACTCTGGATCAATAACTCTCCTTTCTTGGAATTTTGCATGCTGAACCTATTCAACACCTTCTCCAAGTAGGTACTCTGACTAACTCCAATTAGTCTTTTACTACTGTCTCTCAAAATTGTTATCCCTAGGATATAGGCAGATTCTCCAAGATCGTTCATACCGAAACACTTCCCAATCAAGGATTTCACTTCCTACAGAGTTGGGATGTCATTTCCTATAAGTAGTACGTCATCCACATACAGTACCAAAAAGCTAATTATACTCCCACTAGCCTTGACATATACACAAGATTCAATTTCACTCCTCGAAAAGTCAAACTCTTTGACTTTCTCATCGAAACAAAGATTCCATCTGCAAGGTGCTTGTTTCAATCCATAGATGGATTTCTTAAGCTTACACACTCTATTAGTGTACTCTGTACTGACAAAACCCTCTAGCTGACTCATGTAAACATCCTCAGCCAACTTTCCATTTAGGAAAGCGGTTTTGACATCCATTTTCCATATATCATAATCATGAAATGCAGCAATGGTGAAAAAAACCCTAATAAACTTAATCTTCGCTACTGGTGAAAAGGACTCATCATAATCAACTCCCGGAGTTTGAGAAAAGCCCTTTGCAACCAGTCACGCCTTATAAGTGTGTACATTACCATCCATGTCGGTCTTCTTCTTGAAGATCCACTTGCACCCGACTGTCTTACGACCAGGTACATTGTCAACAAAGTTCCAAACTTGATTGTCATACATGGATTGTATATCTCTGTCCACAGCCTCTTTCCATTTAGCAACCTCAGGGCCTGCCATGGATTTCGTGTAGTTGTTAGGTTCATCCAGACTTACGAGTGTTCTATCACTGATAAGTGTATCACGTTTCACAATAATATAGAAATCATAGTAATGCTCAGGTGTATTCCTAACTCTCGTTGAATGCCTCAGAGGTACAGACTCTTCTGTCGGATCAACAGGAGTTTCCTCCTCAGGTTGATTACTAGGGTTTGAGGCTCCTTCACCACTTGACTCTTGAATTTCTTGAAGGTTAATTTTCCTCCCACTGTTTCCTTGGAGTATGAACTCTCTCTCGTGAAAGACTCCCCTCCTTGCTACAAATACCATATTATCATTGGGTTTGTAAAAGAGGTAACCAAAGGATTTATGTGGGTAGCCAATGAAAATACACCTCTCACTTCGAGGATCGAGCTTATCGTGATTCTCGTGCCTCACAAAAGCGTCGCAACCCCAAATCTTGATGTGGTCCAGATTGGGAACTTTTCCAGTCCACATCTCGTGAGGTGTTTTGGCAACCTTTTTGGTAGGGACTAGATTAAGGATATGGGCGGCAGTCTCAAAGGCATACCCCCAAAATGAGATTGGTAGCGAAGCTCGACTTATCATGGAACGAACCATATCCAGCAAGGTTCAATTGTGCCTCTCAGCCACACAATTAAGCTTTGTTGTCATGGGAGGTGTCAAATGTGAGACAATCCCGCATTTCATAAGATAGTCAAGGAACTCTGTACTAAGATACTCACCACCTCGGTCGGATCGAAGCATCTTAATGTTCCTGCCCAACTGATTCTCCACTTCCTGTTTAAACTCTTTGAACTTTTCAAAGGTTTCTGACTTATGCTTGATTAAGTAGATATATCCATATCTACTAAAATCATCAGTAAAAGTCACATAGAAGCGGTTAGCATCCCATGTGGCGGTTCTGAAGGGTCCACACACATTAGTATGTTTGAAATCCAATAAACTGTCACCCCTAGCACAAAAACTAGTGAAGGGTGACTTTGTCATTTACCCAAGCAAACAAGATTCACAACTATCATCCGACTTTAGGTCAAATGACTCCAAGAATCCATCCTTTTGGAGTTGGCCTATGCGTTTCTTGCTTACATGTCCAAGATGACAATGCCATAATGATGCTTTATCCAAGCTAGTGGAAGAATCGATACACAACACATTATTTCCTAGGTTATCTACAACCAACATAGTTTCATACACACCATCACAAGGTAATGATTTAAAATAAAGAAAGTTATTAAAGAAAGAATTAGTACCACCACATTCATTATCAAACGAAAAGGTAAAACCTTGTTTCTACAAACCATGAAAAGAAATAATATTTCTCGCCATTTCAGATGAGTAACAACATTTATTCAAATCTAATGTAAACCCACAACTTAGGAACAAACAGTAAACTCCAATCTTGGTGACAAATGAACCTTTCCTATTCCCCATGATTAAGTTTATCTTCCCATGCTCCACATTCTCACTTCTTCTTAGTCCCTGCAAATCAGAACATATGTGAATACCACAATCTGTATCAAGGACCAAATAATTAGAATAAGGTGAGTTATTAGACAATATAGTGTATATACCTGCATGGTTGGGTTTCACTTTCCCATCCTTAACATCTTGCAGGTACTTTCGTCAGTTTCGCTTCTATTGCCAGATGATTTCATACCACTCTTGGCGAGAACTCTGATGGTAGTGGTCCATCAAGTCCTGGTGCATCTCATAGGACTTTTGGAGCTCGGCTGTCATTATGGCCAACATGATAAATGCCACTTTGGTAACATCTCTCTCATGTGCCTGGTATTCAGCGATCTCCTCAGGAGTAGTAGACGACTCAAGTTCCTTAAGCTCCTTGTCGAGGACATATTCCTTATCCTCATACCGAGTGACCATCCTGATGTTCTTGATCCAATCCATAAAGTTGGATCCATCAAAGATTACTCTCCCCCAAAGGTTGATGAGAGAGAAGGAGCCGGTAGGGTTTGAGCCAGAAGCAGCATTGTTGAGAGACATCTGAAAAGAAGAAAGACAAGTTTTGATTAGATATAAAGGTAGTCCTTAATAAGACACCCAAATGTAATATTAAGGCTATGACCCAACACAACATTTTATAACTTAGAAGAGGGATGTCGTAATCCAAATTATAAAATATTCAAAGGTAGGTGAATGGCGATCCACTAATTTCCACCATGAAAAACGAAATAAATTATTAGGTTTTAATTGGTTTTGAAACTCCTAGATTCTTTGAGATTCATTAAACTTTTCAATGGCAAGTTTCAATCTCGAGTGTGCCCTTCATTTTTTGTGACTGGGATGCCGAGGATCACAAAACAAGGTGTGAAGTAACCATGCAAATTACTTGGTACCCTTAGTGTTTATCACTCAACCGATGAGTTGGTTAACCACACGCGCTCCACCGATCTATAATAAACCTTAAGCCACCCTTTACCTACCTTGGTAAGTCCATGTTAGTGTGCCAGTTAACCACACAAGCTCCGCTAAGAACCTAAGCAAAGTGCAAAGTGTAATTTCATGGGTTAGCACCTTATTTACATTTTCCTAAAGTAACTAAGATTGGGAATTTATTAAACATTTAGTTACTTTATAATCATCATACTTTTAATGAGGATTAAAGTCATTGTCATACCCATTCGGCTAACGACCCTCCACCAGTCAAGGAAGCGATGGGTGAGAGTGGACACCCATTAAGCTGCCATTTTATAGGCATCCACCTTATACCCACCTTATAGACCGGGTTCGTGAATGAGTCCTACTAACGGTAAAACAAATTGTTCTTATACATACATATATATATATATATATATATACATATATATATATATACGTATACATGTATATAAATATATATATACATATATATATATATATATACATATATATATATATATATATATATATATATATATGTATATATATATATTTATATACATGTATACGTATATATATATATATATATATATATTATTAACTTATAATATTATAAAGTATAAGGGTTGAATTTTAACTTTTAAAATTCTAGTAGTTGGAACTAAAGTTTTTAAAGTGACTTTGCATGTTCCAAAACTTGAGGGCAAGTTTTGTAACTTTCAAAACTTTTAATCTTTCTTAACTTATGAGTTAATGGTTTATTAAAGTGAGAGACTTTTCATTTTATGTAGCCTATGTGTTTCTTTAATGGTCCTTAAAAGAGTTAATTTTGGTAATCCATAACTTGAGGACAAATTATGGATTCCATTAAAACACATCAAGATCAAGAATTAAACTAACAAGCAAGTTGCAAATAATTTTTATGATCTGCTAAACACATAAGTTCATGAACATTCATATCAACAATTTCAAGAATCATAAATAATGCATAAAAAACTTGAAATTCTAATAATAACCATTGAAAATGGATTAGCATAACCATTACACCATCTAAAACAAGTTTTATAAGATCAAAACAATTTAGGTTAATGTTTCTAGTCCATTTCCAGCAGCAAAACTTGAAAAACTGCTCACTGGGTGACAAACTCGTTGAGTTATCTAAGGAACTCGTCGAGTTCATGTAATAACTCATGAACTCAGTGAGTTTTTGGCCAGAACTCGTCGAGTTTCCTTGTCTGGACAATTTTTGGTTTTGAAAAAGAAGTTTGCATCATGTATCAAGTAAACAAGCCTAGGCTCTGATACCACTAAAGGGTTTTGAGCATTCTAACACTCCTAAGGTGTACATGCAACCCTAGAAACCTTGGTTCTATGTTCCACTAAGATACATGCAAATTTGATTTCCAAGGTTCTTAACCTGTCTACCATAGCAAGGGGAACTAGAATCATAAAGCTAGTAAGAAAAACATACCTTTCTTGTTGCTTGGATTCCTAGAGAACCTTATGAGCCTAGCAACTCAATTGTGATGCCTCAAATTTCTCACACAACACCACAACACTTGGAATAACCTTGAGAGAAGTTCACTTATCACTCAAAATCGGATAGCCCTCTAGTTCTCTTCTTAGTGGCCGATTTTGTTTTCCTTGGAGCTTCTTATACAATGTGCCACAAGTAGGGTTACTCCATGTAAACACTAATGCGCATGGGTTTTCATATTCCATGATCTATGGCTTTATAACCTCCATGGACTATCCATGCAGCACCTTATGGGTTTAGCCCAATTCATATAAACCATCGATCATTAGCCCACTATACAAGAATGGATGATTTACGAAATCAACCCCATATATTTCATTAGTCTCTTTTTGATCACTTAATTAATTCCAAATTAATTCTTTGATCAATACTAATTAAATAATATTATTAATATATTAGAACTTATAATATATTAATAAATCCTAAGTGTCCTTTCTCTCATTTAATCTATCCAAGTGTTGCAATGCCATGCAACCCAAATGGATCATGCCAACCGGGTCAAATACATTCAAGTAATAGTTATGAACTTAGACACCTAATCCAACACACCACCACCGCCGCCTAAGCCGGATATGAATTTCGCAGCCTTCCAAGCAGCAGTTTCTGCTGCAGTGACAGTGGCTCTAGCCCACATTCAAACTGGAAACAACGGTGGTGGGAATGGCCAAGGGACGGGAAGCTCCCACCAAGGAACGAATCAAGGGCCTACAAAGGTCTATGCTTACAAGGAATTTCCAATGAAAGAGCCTGCACTTTCAACGGGACTAGAGGAGTCATCGCCTTGAAGCGATGGATCGAAAAGGTTGAGTCGATATGTGAGATATGCAAATGTCTTGAAGAGAGTAAAGTGAAATTTACGGCCTGCACATTGAGGCTATGACACTCCCCGTTACAAACGCCATGTCTTGGGAAGTACTCAAAGAGATGTTAATGGTCGAGTACCGCCCCTGTGCGGAAGTACAGAAACTCGAGCAAGAACTGTGGAACCTTACCGTTCAAAACTTTGACATTGACGCGTGCATCTCTAGATCCAGCGAACTAGCACACTTGTGTCCTGGTATGATTACATCCGAGGGAAAGAAGATCGAACAATTCGTTTGGGGATTAATGCCTCCCATCCAAGGAAATGTGATTTCCTCAAAACCCGAAACTTTTGACAATGCAAAACGATTGGCTAAGAAGCTTTATGATCATGGTGATAAGAAAAGTACCAAGACGACTGAGGGGAGGAAACAAACAAGAAGGAGGTAACAAGAAGATCTGGGAGAAAAAGCAAAAAAGGGGGACAGAAATCAGGAACGTCCCAGAAACCACAGACAGTAGTGGGCCATTCTGTTACCGCTCCATCCACATCAGCTCCACCCGCCCCAGCCTCAACCACAACGGCGTCAGCCAAGTCATATGCGGGATCCATTCCCAAATGTGACAAGTGTAATTACCATCACTTCGGGTCATGCAAGGACTTCCACTGCACCAACAGCAATCGAAAAGGGCACACTGTCCGATATTGTAGGATACCCCCACAACAAAACAAGCAGCCCAATGACAACAACGCCAGAGCCAGCCGTGCATGTTACGGATGCAAAGAAACCAGCCATTTTAAATGCAATTGCCCTAAGAAGAACAATCAGAATGTAGGAAGAGTCGTAGCCATGAGACAGGGAGAGGCAGTGCAAGACCCAACTGTGGTGACTGGTACGTTTCCCCTAAAAAACTCTTATGCATGTATTTTATTTGATAGTGGTGCTGAGCGGAGCTTCATAAGTCACGAATTCAAACACCTACTCAATAAAACTCACCACAAATTGAATGAAACTTTTATGGCCGAAATGGCCAATGGTAAAACAGAATCGACCAATGATATCTACTTAGTGTTGGATCAGTCTCTAAGTCCATAACTATAATTGGTATATACTTGACCCGACCCGGCATGGTCCATTTGGGTTGCATGGCATCGGAACATTTGGGTAGACCTTTTAATGAAAAGAAGATATTTGTGACATATTAATATATTATAAGTTCTAATATATTAATATGAAATCATATTATTTAATTATTATTGATCAAGAATTAATTTGGAATTAATTTAGTGATCAAAAAGAGACAAATTAAATATATGGGGATTGATTGTGTAAATCATTGATTCTTATATATGTGGGATTATGATCCATGATTCCTTATGTTGGGTTTAACCCATGTGGTGGCCCATGGATACTCCATGGAGGTTAAAACCCATGGAGCATAATGAATGGGTAAAGTCATAGGTTACATGGTGTAACCCTAATGTGCACAGTATATAAAGACCTCATTGGTTGGTGAAATTGGTACTAGTGCATAGCATAGAGGGCAAGTCGATTTCATAGAGTGATAAGACTCATATCTTCTCTCATGGTTATTCCAAGTTTTTCATGGTGTTGTGTGAACCATTTAAGGTGTCACATTTGGGGCACTAGGCTCTTCAACTCCATGGAATTAAGCACCTATAAAGAGGTAAGTAATTCTACAAGTTTTTATATTATATGTACTTTATATTATGCTAGTTAGAACAATACCTTGGAAAATTGATATTTACATGTATAATAGAGAAAAAATAGATCCAAGGTATTTAGGGTTGCATGTACACCATAGGAGTGTTAAAATGCTCAAAACCCAACACTTACGACGCACATTAACATTAAATAATCACTCCTTTCCAATCGATTTGATGTCTGTTAAGATTAGGAGCTTTGATGTGATTATTAGCAAGGATTGGTTAAGCCCCCACCATGCTGAAATTATGTGTCACGAGAAGGCCATTTGCCTTCATCTTCCCAACAACAAAACCCTAATAGTTTATGGTGATAAACCCGACACAGACCACTAACTCATTTCTTGCATCCAAGCACAAAAGTGCTTGCATAAAAAGAATCATGCCTTTCTTGCTCATGTTGTGGATAAAACAATGGAGGAGAAAAACATTAACGATATTCCGTAACTATGTGATTTTCCCGACGTATTTCCTGAGGGTTTGCTAGGAATACCCCCGAGCGTCAGGTCGAGTTCCGAATCGACCTTGTACCTGGAGCCACTCTAATCACCAAATCACCTTACAGGTTAGCTCCTGCCGAGATGGAAGAGTTATCTAGCCAGCTAAGCGAACTTCTCAGCAAAGGATTCATCAGGCCGAGCTTTTCACCTTGGGATATCCGGTCCTGTTTTTGAAAAAGAAAGACGGA
Organism: Lactuca serriola; assembly: GCF_051521515.1. Taxonomy (NCBI): domain Eukaryota; kingdom Viridiplantae; phylum Streptophyta; class Magnoliopsida; order Asterales; family Asteraceae; genus Lactuca; species Lactuca serriola. The sequence continues at coordinate 182,405,949 of NC_136412.1, read as the reverse complement.
TCTTTTAGAATGTGCATCGATTACCAGGAGTTAAACTAGCTTACTGTCAAATATTGATACCCACTCCCTCGAATCGATGATCTATTCGATCAGCTCCAAGGAGCCAGTTAGTTCTCCAAGATAGATCTGAGTTTCAGATACCACCAACTAAGGTTCCAAGAGGAAGATATTCCAAAGAGTGCCTTCCGAACCCGTTATGGACATTTAGAATTCGTGGTCATGCCTTTTGGTCTCATAAATGCACCCACAACCTTTATGGACCTGATGAACCGAGTCTGTCGGCCGTTTATCGATAACTTCATGATTCTTTTCATCGATGATATACTCGTTTACTCTAAGAGTGAGGTCAGTGAAGAGGCAATACATATGGACCCTACCAAGATCAAAGCTATTGAGGGTTGGGCAACCCCAAGAACCCCAACCAAAATCCGCCAATTTTTAGGCCTTGTTAGTTACTACAGAAGGTTCATGCAAAATTTCTCCAAAATCGCCAAGCTTCTCACCACTCTCACCCAGAAGGGTGTACCCTTCCATTGGAATGACAAACCAGAAGTTGCCTTCCAAACCCTAAAACAGGCCCTCTGTAGTGCTCCAGTGTTGTTCTTGCCAGAAGGAACGGAAGACTTTGTAGTATATTGCGATGCTTCTAATCAAGGGTTAGGCTGTGTGCTTATGCAGCGTTGAAAGGTCATAGATTACACATCTAGGAAACTAAATACCCATGAAGTAAACTACACCACCCACGATCTCGAGCTGGGAGCTGTGGCCTTCGCCTTCAAGATTTGTAGGCACTACCTATATGGTACAAAGTGCACCATTTTCACAGACCACGAGAGCCTTCAACACATTCTGAGCCAAAAGGAATTGAACATGACGCAACGAAGATGGGTCAAACTTCTAAACGACTATGAGTGCGAAAGCAAGTACCACCCAGGCAAATCTAACGTGGTAGCCGATGCCTTAAGCCAAAAGGAATACTCAAGTCGCCGAGTAAAGACGATGACAATGACCATCCATTCCCATCTATCCTCACTATTCAAGGAGGATCAGCAGGAAGCCTTGAGGCCAGAAAACATTGCCAATGAGACATTGCACGGAATGGAAAAGAATCTGAGGATCAGAGAAGACGAAGCCTATTACCTTATGGACCGGATCTGGATACCAAGGTTTGGTGGACTCCGAGACGTGATATTGAATGAGGCTTACAAAACAAGGTACTCTATCCATCCGGGTTCCGATAAGATGTACCTGGATATCAACCAACATTATTTGTTGTTGAATATGAAAGCGGAGATTGCAACTTACGTGGGCAAGTGTCTCACTTGAGCCAATGTTAAAGTGGAATATCAAAAGCCCTCGGGTCTACTTCAACAACCCAAAATACCCGAGTGGAAATGGGAGAGGATAACAATGGATTTTATAACCAAATTACCCAAGATGGCAGACAGTCTGGATGCTGTCTGGGTGATCGTTAACCAATTCACCAAATCCGCCTATTTCCTGCCAATAAAAGAGACATACAAGATGGAAAGGCTAACGCAAATATACCTGAAAGAGGTAGTGAGACTCCATGGGGTGCCCAAATCTATTATCTCCGAGAGAGATAGCAGATTCACCTCTCGTTTTTGGCAGTCGCTCTAGAAAGCTTTGGGAACCCAACTAGATATGAGCACTGCCTACCACCCTCAGACTGATGGCTAAAGCGATGGAACCATTCAAACTCTAGAAGACATGATCGCGGCATGTGTAATAGACTTTGTAAAAGCTTGGAATACTCACCTGACCCTAATCGAATTCTCGTGCAACAACAGCTACCACACGAGTATAGGAGTCGCTCCCTTGGAGGCCTTGTATGGCCAGAAGTGCAGATCGCCCCTCTGTTGTGCTGAGGTGGGATACACCCAGCTGGAAAAAGGTCAGACGCCTAACAACACACTCACTGGACTCGAGATCATTCGAGAAACAACGGAAAATATAGTCCAAATCAGAGCACAACTCCAAGCATCGCGGGACTGAAAAAAGAGTTATGTAGATAAAAGGCGAAAGCCTCTGGAATTCCAGGTGGGGGATCGGGTGCTATTAATAGTCTCCCCTTGGAAAGGGATGATACAATTCGAAAATAGAGGTAAACTAAATCTCCTGAGACATCGGACCCTTCGAGATCCTTGCGTGGATCGGTCTGGTGGCCTACAAACTCCAACTACCCGCATAACTTTGTAGTCTACACCCTGTATTCCATGTGTCAAACCTCAAGAAGTGTTTATCGGACGAAACCCTCACAGTTTTGCTAGATGAGATTGAAGTGATCGAGAACCTTCTATTCATCGAGCAGCCTGTCGAGATCATGGATAGAGAAGTTAAGCGCACGAAACAAAACCGCATCCCCATTGTGAAGGTTAGATGGAATGCCAAGCGCGGACCTGAATTCACATGAGAACGCGAGGATCAAATAATGCAAACATACCCTTATCTTTTTGCTAGTTCGTAAGAATAGCTTCTAAAGAATTTAGTGACGAAATTCCCTCTAACGAGGGGATGATGTCACAACAAGAAATTTCGAGCCCAAGAACCAAGCCCAAGGAATCTCGTATATGTAATAGTTATAGCGATACTATTATTATGCTTTGATAATGTAATGTTTTTTTAGAATTATACTACCCTAAAGCCTCCTAACTCAATGCGAATAATAAGAAATTTAAGTTACTATAAATACAAATCACATAAACAACATAAAAGCATATTAAAGTTCCTATACATAAAGACCATGAACACTACCCTAGGAGTCAATGGTTGGCCGTGAACACACCCCAATAACCCACTTTGGTCATAAACTACTTCAAACCGCCATAAGTGGACCGTGAACCACCCTAAGCATCCAAGCCTTGACCGTGAACACCAATCTAGGCCACTTTAAGGCCATGAACACCATAAGGGACCACCCTTAGACCATAAACCCCCTTAGTGGAACTCCATTTGACCGTGAACCATAGTTTAAGGTCCATCTAGACCTTGAACTCCCTCCAAATTAAGTGTGTTCACAGTGATTGTTAGCTGTAAAGCGTAAATTCCCAATGCAATTCCCAGTAGCCCAGATTTTTGACAACAAAATATTGGATTTTCTGGTTTTCTAACAACCGCATATTTTTATACAAACTACTTATGAACTCACCAACATATTTTATGTTGAAACTTTTCAAACGACTTGTATTCTCAGCAAATTAGTAAGCAGGTTAATGGGATGCGGATTCAGGATTATTTTGTTGTAATTTGAAACTTACTCACTATTGTCTCTTTTGTGTAATTTGAGAATATAAACATGATGTAAACAATGTAAGTTTGTTATCTTAATGTATGATGTTTGGATTAGCTATGTTTCAGTTATATTCAATTGTTATGATACTGCACAATGAAGTCACCTGCCTCTGGACGTTTCGACCGTCTGGTCCGGAGGTGTGACAACAACTTGGTACAATTGATTATTTATTAAAAATTGATTTTAATAAATATTCAATAAAAATCTTATAATTAAATTGGAAATTATTTGTTTCATGGAAATAATAATTTCATTAGCAAATAACATTATATTATTTCATATGGTATGAATTAATAAGTCATGCACAACTTTTTGGACTAGTTAAAAACCTTTTTTCTTTTACTTAAAAGACAGTTTATATTTTATTAACCTTGAGTTTATAAAATTTAAAATAACTTTCTTCTTCTGTATGCAATTTTCGAGATTTGCATAAAAAGAGGAAGTTTGTGACTTGTTTAATAATGCTTTAAAGGCATCAGAGATATGCATACGACAATGGGGACAGTTTTGCTTAAAGTGCTAAAGACTAATGGTTAATACCTTAACTTTTTGCATATAAACAAGAGGGCTTTCACTTGTCTAGTTGCCCATTCTCTTCCTTTGAAGCTTGTGGGCGAAAGTCCTTTCTTCTCCCTCATTATCTCTTGTTTTGTTAAGAACACTTGAATATTGCTTGCATTAATACTCTCTTGAAATTCATACTTTGGTTATGAACTTCGTGCTTGAGGGTTTAAGAGTGTTGGACTAGTATCTACATCAAGTTGAGTAACTGTTGGTGTCTCAAAGGTTCCACATTGTTCATCAACTTCCAAGCCTCCTAAGAGGACCCAAAGAACTACAAAGGTTGTTATTTCTTCATCCTTCTATGGTTGGTTTTTTAATATTTCTATAACTTGAAAGAAGATCCTTGGTGGGTATATAAAATTTTTATCTTAATTAAAAATTGAAATCTTCCATTTCCATATTTTTAAAGTTTACGAAACTATATTTTGAACTAATACCCAACAGTTGGTCGTACACATCACATCCTGTTTTGGTTATTCTGAAAGCAAATTTGAAAATTATTTGTAAAACCCTTACTTTGAAAAATCATTTTTAAATCCATTTTCCTTAGTTTAAGATTGGATTCACATGAGTGTTCCTCCATTTCACTCAAACCAAGGCTCTAATACAAATTTGTAACATCCCAAAAATATCAAGAAATTTAAACTTTTCAGAACAACCCATTTACTAATAAAAGTTTTTACAAAACCATTTTTTCCAAAACATGATTTAAAATCAGAGTCTCCAAAGATCCAATCAGTTGTAAGACCAAGGATGTGTATAGTCACACCTTTGCATTTCCACAACCATTTGAAGCACCTAAAACAATAAACTAAAACTGTAAGCACAAAGCTTAGTGAGTTCCCCTAAATTACCAACACACAAACAGATAACATATATAAATAAGAACATGTATTGGATCCACAGCTAAAGTCTAGATTACCCCCGAGCCGACAACATGAGTCTGGCTTGACCATCAGGCCCACAACTAATATATGGCTTGCTCATGAGCCCACAACATAATTAAAGCTTTCCATTGGGGCCCACAACTTATGTCAGGCTTGCTTCCTGACCTACTTAGCCATCGGACTGGAATACCAATGTTCAGCCCTCAATACGAGTCTGGCATACCAATAGGTCCTCAGCTTGTATCTAGAATGCTACTAAGCCCTCAATATAAGTCTGGAATTCCCTTCGCGACCCTCAGCTCATATCTGGAATGCTCCAGGGTTTGTTTCCTACAAGAGAAAGTAGTACAACCTCAACCCAACACAACATGTCGACATATAACAGATGACAAACATATACAGATAATCAGGCAAACAAGATGATAGGTAGTCCTACACATCTACCAGACTAACATATCAGCAACTAGCATAATCATGCATATCTATTCCATACTCAGCATATCAGTGTACAGCAGGATATCAATCTGATGAGCCAGCTTGGTGCCTTCGACCAGTAAGTACAGTAAGGAAAACTCACCTGAAGCGGATGAATATCTAAAACAAATGCTCGGACAGCTGATCCGGAAATCCCTGCACGCAAGTACCATAAAATATCACCCAATTAATAATTGAATCTCGACCCATACTCAAGAATTTTAATTGCATGTCTAATGACCATGGTAAAATACCATTTTACCCTTTCCTTACTTGGCACAAAAGCAAGGCCCGATATGGTCCAACTTCCTAATTGGGCCCAAAAACCATCATGAATCAAATCCCAAGAAATCACATACTCAATCCAAGGCTCAAGGTTAGAAGTCCAATGGTCCAACAAAGCCCAAACCAAAAGGTCCAAATTTTCACCTCCTGGGGAATACCCCACGTGTACCAGAAGTGTATGCCCCACGTACTCCATGCGCAATGTTCAAGTCCTTAAAGCATGAAATCCCATTTATGTTAAACGTATATCTGAGTACGCTCAACATACTCATCAGGTGAAAAAAAATCACATTAAGCTTTTATTTGGTTAAGTCAAAGGCATCCAAACATTTCTCTTAACCCTAAATGATGTCTTAATCCATAAAGTTGAAACCTTTAAGCCTTTGCATTGCTAAAGAGGGCTAAACCTCCAAAATCATTTCTTTCACAACACTTAAAACCACTCAGATCTTTCATGGTGCTAGGGAAAAAATCATGCAATTTTTTTTGACGCATTACACTTCAAGACCTCAGAAAGGACAGCTAAATTTCTTTGTAGTAGTCCATACTCACAAAGATCCAAACTTTGGGATAAAATCTCATTAAAATTTGCATGAAAAGATCTAAGAATAGATTCATCAAGTTTGAAGCTTTATACCTTTAGAAGATAGTGAAGGGTTCTGAGTACTCTAACAACCTTATGGTGCACATTCAACCCTAGATTCCTTGGATCTATGTTTTCTCTAATTTTACATGCAATTTGATTTTTCCAAAGCACACATCCTAACTAGCATACAATTTGACAATTGAACAATATAACTATTTAGATATCTTACCTATTAGTAGGACTTGTTTGGCCTTCAAAAGCTTTAGCACCTTAAATGTGATGCCTCTAATATGTCACAAACACCAAGTGCAAAAGGAGGCTTGATAGAATAAGTTACTTAGCGTTTAATCGATTCACACTCTCCAAGAATGTATTGGCCAACAATTTTAGCTCTAGGGAGTTCCTTTTATAGTGTGACAAGTGATGGGATTACATCCATGCAAACCCTAATGCACCATGACCCTTAATATTACTTAGCCTCTATGGGTTTAACCTCTATGGACTATCCATGTTCGTTTAGCACATCCTAATTAACTATGGATCATTGGCCCACACTATAAGAATCATTGATTTACCAAATCAGTCCTTAATTAGTCTCTTTTGATCACTAAGTTAATTCCAAATTAATTTTTGATCTATACTAATTAAATAATATCATTTCATATTAATATATTATACTAGTAATATATTAATAAATAAGAAATAACCTTATTCTCAAAAGTTCATCCTATCAAATTGCATTGGTGAAGTCAACCCAAAAGGACCATGCTACTCTCGGGTCAGGAACATACCAATTATATTTATGGGCTTAGACACCTAATGCAACAGTCTCCCACTTGGATAAGTCTAATAATTATAACTGCAAAGAAGACTTAAAACTGACTAGAAATCGTAGCTCTTAAAAGCCATTGTCTAACTCTGACCCGGCCAGTGACACGTCATTAGATAAGGGATCATATAATCCTCTATTCTTCAAGATATCAACTGGACAAATACATGGAACATTGTCATACTTATTGTCCAACAGTTTGTTTCTCGACTTCCGATTTTTTTGACAGAGAACTTAATTGAACACATCAATTTAGTCCCGATCGGGACTGGCACATAAGTTAAAACAAAATTATCGAGGGGCCCAAGATATCGTTTTTAATCCTCCAAGAATTAAAAGGAACAGATAAACTTCGACATTATATGCTTGTACTAACTATCTGTTAAATCATACACAACAATGTGTTTTATAACATCAGGTTACTGATGCGTTTTCACACTATCAATGTACAACCAACTCATAGTTAACAACTCATATATCTTGGTTTGGAGACTTATATGATATTATCGTCTCACGATCACTCGTGATAAATTCCATGAAGTGATTCAAACGAGCGTGGGTTTAATCCAATACTTAGACCTTATGAGCACTCATGAATGTTGTAGCAATCTTTTGCTATGTCTAAACCACTTCAAACAATCTACAAGCCAAATTCATGACAGTCTTGCCTCAATACCTACTTCCAAAGTATGATCGACTATGGACAATTTGAATAATATAATTATTCTGGAAGTTAAAACATGAAAAATGAAATAATAGTAAACAATTGACACAAGATCGTAACTTTACTCATAAATAAAACACCTTTTATTTAATCATCAAATGTCAATTACATTTTATCTATTTCACGTTTCAAAATATCTATCTAATCACTAAAACTAATATCATCCTTCAGCTTAATGCTTCTCGTATGCTGCAAATGCTTAACCCTACCCAGTCCCTTCGTGAGGGGACCTGTTGCGTTCTCATCTGATGATACCTTCTTTACCACAAGGAGTCCATCTTCCACCTGATGTCTTATGAAGTGATATTTCATGTCTATGTGCTTGGATCTGCTATGATCCCTTGGTTCCTTGGTTAAGGCAACCGCACCCTCATTGTCACTGAAAATCTTCATAGGCTCCTTTATAATTTGTACAACTCCAAGGTCTTTGATGAATTTCTTCAGCCATATTGCCTCCTTCGACGCTTTGCTTTCTGCTATGTACTCTAATTCGCACATTAAATCAGTTACAATTTCCTATTTGAAACTTTCCAAGTTATTGCTCCTCTATTCATGGTAAAAACCCAGTCGGACTGCGTACGAAAATTGTCCCTTTCGGTCTGAAAGTTGGCGTCACTGTAGCCTGTGACTCTTAAGTCATCACTCCCACCAAGAGTAAGGACCTAGTCCTTAGTCTTGCGTAGGTACTTAAGAATATTCTTTACCGCAATCTAGTGAGCTTTACCAGGATTCCCTTGATATCTGCTAAACATGCTCAAATCAAAGGCCACATTAGGGCGAGTACAAGTCATAGCATACATGATTGAGCCAACTGCGAAAGCATATGGTACTCGACTCAAAACAACTATTTCAGCCTGTGTACTCGGACTCTGAGTCTTACTCAGTTTGTTATTGCCTTGGATAGGTAAGTCACCTTTCTTGGAATTCTCTATGCTGAACCATTTCAACACCTCGTCCAAGTAGGTACTTTGACTAAGTCCAATTAGTCTTTTACTCCTGTTTTTTCAATATCCTTATCCCTAGGATGTAAGCAACACTTCCCAAGCCAGGACTTAACCTCATGCAAGGTTGGAATGTCATTTCCTATGAGTAGTATGTCATCCACATACAACACCAGAAAGCTAACTGTACTCCCACTAGACTTGACATAGACATATGACTCATCCTCACTGCTCGAAAATCCAAACTCTTTGACTTTCTCATTAAAACAAAGATTCCATCTGCAAGATGCTTGTTTCAATCCATAAATGGATTTCTCAAGCGTACACACTCTATTAGGGTGCTTTGCATTGACAAAACCCTCTGGCTAACTCATGTAAACATCTTCATCCAACTTCCCATTAAGGAAAGCGGTTTTGACATCCATTTGCCATATTTCATAGTCATGAAATGCAGCTATAGCTAACATAATCATAATAGATTTAATCTTCGCTACTGGTGAGAAGGCCTCATTATCGTCAACTCCATGAGTTTAAGTAAAGCCCTTTGCAACCAGTTGCGCCTTATATGTGTGTACTTTCCCATCCATGTCGGTCTTCTTCTTGAAGATCTCTTTGCACCCGACTGTCTTACGACCCAGTACATTGTCAACCAATTTCCAAACATCATTGTCATACATGGGCCGAATCTTGTTGTCCATAGCCTTATTCCACTTAGCACACTCGGGGCCTGCCATGGCTTCCTTGTAATTGTTAGGTTCATAAAAATTTACAAGTGTGTTATCACTTATAAATGTATCATCCTCAGATATTATATGGAAACCATATAACATAGGTGGAACACTAACTCCACTGGAGCGCCTTAGAGGTACGGACTCATTAACTAGTTCAACAGGAGTTTCCTTCTCAGGTTGATCGCTAGTGTTTGAGGTTCCTCCACCGCTTGACTCTTGAAGCTCTTCAAGGTCAATTTGCCTCCTACTGTCCCCTTGGCCTATGAGTTCCCTCTCGCAAAAGACTCCTCTCCTCGCAACGAAGAAAACATTGTCACTCGGTCTATAGAAGAGATATCCAAAGGATTTATGTGGGTAGCCGATGAAAATACACCGCTCACTACGAGGTTCGAGCTTGTCGTGAGTCTCATGTCTCATGAAAGCCTCACAAACCCAAACCTTGATGTGTGCTAACGAGGGAACCTTCCCTGTCCACATATCGTGAGGTGTTTTGGCAACCTTCTTAGTTGGGACTAGATTAAGGATATGGCCGGCAGTCTCTAAGGCATACTCCCAGAATGAGATAGGTAACAAAGCTCAACTCAACATGGAATGAACCATGTCCAACAAGCTTCGATTTCACCTGTCAGCCACAACATTAAGATGTGGTGTCCTAGGTCGTGTCAACTGTGAAACAGTCCCACATTCCTTATGATAGTCTTGGAACTCGATACTAAGATACTCACCACCCCGATCGAATCGGATCATCTTTATCTTCCTGGCCAACTGATTCTCCACTTCTTGTTTAAACTTTTTGAACTTTTCAAAGGTTTTTGACTTATGCTTGATTAAGTGGATATAGCCATATCTTCTATAATCATCAATAAAAGTCACATAGAAGCGGTTAGCATCCCTTGTGGTGGTTTTGAAAGGCCCACACACATCGGTGTGTATGAGGTCCAACAAACCTTCTCCCCTGTCACAAGTACCAGTGAAGGGGGACTTGGTTATCTTTCCATGTAAACAAGATTCGCAAGTGTCATCTGACCTTAAGTCGAATGACTACAAGACTCCAGCCTTTTGAAGTTGGCATATGCGCTTCTTGTTGACATGTCCAAGACAACAAGGCCACAAGCATGCCTTATCTAAACTATTGGAAGAATCAATGTGCGACACATTATTTTCTATGTTGTCTACAACCATCACAGTTTCATATACACCATTACAAGGCAATGCTTTAAAATTAAAAACACCATTATAAAATGCATTAATAGCACCAATTTCATTATCAAATGAAATAATATTTATCGTCTGTTCAGACGAGTAGCAACAATTATTCAAATCGAATTCCAACCCACTACTAAGAAATAAAGAATAAACTCCAATCTTGGTGACTGGTGACATTTTCCTATTCCCCATGATCAAGTTCATCTTCCCATGCTCCACATCCTTACATCTTTTTAGTCCCTGTAAGTAATAACAAATGTGAAATCGACAACATGTATCAAGGACCCAAAAACAAGAATGTGATGAGTTAGTAGATATAATAGTATAAATACCTGCATGGGTGGGTTTAACCTTCCCATCCTTAACATCTTGCAAGTATTTGGGGTAGCTTCGTTTCCAGGGCCCTTTATCATGACAATAGAAATACTCTGTTTCTTTCGGGTTAGTTAAGGGATTAGCAGAACCAGCTTTGGTCCCACATGAAGAGGATCCATCAAGAGAATTTCCCTTCTAGCTCTTAGAGGGAGCCTTCCTCTTCTTCCCTTTCCTATGCCCAATTACCAAGATAGGGGCAGTAGCAGTAGGAGTAGAGACAACAAATTTACCTTTGAGACTACTTTCAACAATTCTCAAAAGGCCTTGAAGCTTGCTAAGAGTGACCTCCTCCTTGTTCATATGATAGGTCATACAGAACTGCTTATGACATTGAGGTATAGAGTGTAGAATGATATTTATGGCCAAATCTTCATCGAAGTTCACATTCAACTTCATCAAGCGGTCTATAAACCTTTGCATTTTATGCAAGTGGGCCGTGATGGATTCTCCATCCTTCATCTTTGTTGTTATCATGGAGGCAATGATTATATACCTCTCTTGACGAGCACTCTGATGGTATCTTTCCATCAGGTGTTGGGTCATCTCAAAAGGGTAATAGTCCTCATAGGACTTTTGGATTTCAGTTTTCATAGTGGCCAACACAATTCAAGACACCTTGGTGGCATCCTTCTCACGAGTCCTATACTTAGCAATCTCCTCAGGAGTAGCAGATGAATCATCAATTTCCTTAAGTACTTTGTCGAGGACATATTCCTTGTCCTCGTAACGAGTAACCATCAAAGATAACCCTCCCACACAAGTTCATTACGGAGAAAGACCCAGTAGGGTTTAAGCTAGAAGCATTGTTGGAAGACATCTGAAAAAGAAAGACAAAGTTTAGATTAGCTAAGAGTCCTTAATATAACACCGAAATGAAATATTAAGGCTAGGAACCAACACAATATTTAACAATTTGGAAGAGGGATGCCGTAATCCAATTGCAAAATATTTGAAGGTAGGTAAATGACGATTTACCAATTTCCACAATAAAAAAAGAAATTGATTATTAATTTTTAATTGGATTGAAATTCCTAGATTTCTTTGAGATTCATTGAACTTTTCAATGGCATGTTTAAATCTAGATTATGCTCTTCATGTTTGTGATTGGGATATCGAGGATCACAAACAAGGTGTGAATAACAATGCAAATGTGCTTGGTACTCTTGATGTCATTTATCACATAATCAATGTGCCGGTTAACCACACATGCTCCATTGATCTATGATAAACATCAAGCCACCCTTTGTCACCCTTACTAGTCTAAGTTAATGTGTCGGTTCACCATACACGCTCCATTAACAAGTTAGCAAGGTGCAAATTGCAATTTCATAGATTAGCATCAATTTCACATTTTTCCTAAAGTAACTAAGATTGGGAATTTAATAAAACATTTAGTTACTTTATAATTATCATAATAGTTTTAACGTAATTTAATGTCTTATCCTAGCTGTTCGGCTAACAACCCTACACCAGTCAAGCCAGTGGTGGGTGAGAGTGGAACCCATTAAACCAATATTTTATAGGAAGTAACTTTATAACCCCTTATAGACAGGATTTGTGAATGAGGCCTACTAACGGTAAGACTGACTTGTCTTATACATATATATAATTATTAAACTTTTAATATTATAATTGTATAAGGGTTGAAATTTAAACTTTTAAAATTATAGGGTTTGGAATTAAAGTATTCATAAGTGTGACTTTACAAATTCCAAAACTTGTGGGCATGTTTTGAACCAATTCAAAACTTTTAATTTCGATAACTAATGAGTTTATTGACTTTTAAAAGTGAGACTTTTCACTTTCCATAACTTGAGGATAAGGTATATGCTTCATTAAAGGCATTTAGATCAACATTTTAACTAACAAAAATCATCCAATAATTTATCTATGATCAAGTAAAACTCATAAGTCAAGAGAATTCATATCAACAATTTGCAAAAAATTAGCCTAATCATATAAACTAATAAAAATCTTGAAATTTTGACAATTATCTTTTAATTGGATGTGCATGATCACGACCATATCACGAAAACAAATTTTATGTTTCAAAAATTAGTTTGTGGTAATGAACCTAATCCAATTCTGATCAAAAACTCGAAATTCTGCTACCATAGTGTAACACCCATCAAAATTAGGTCAATAACAATCACATATGATTATGCCAATCATGTAATGTGATTTTGTTAAACTAGTAATGTGATAAAATTACTATGTAATTAATGTTAAAGTATGAACTTTCATACATAATTTATAATACAACTCAAAGTATACGTCTATACGATTCCAAAGTTATAGAGAACGTCTAAATCTAACTTCGCATGAATAAGTTATGATATATCGAACACTATAAATATCTATAATAAGCAGGATTTAAAATAGACTTAGAGTTAGCTATTGGAGTCTAAAAGAGAGTTGTAGTACTCGTAAATACCTACGCGTGGATATAAAGAACGTCAAAAACGGAGTTCGTATGCAAAAATTACGGCCTTCTGAAGATGTCGCTGTCAGAAAACCCTAATTTGACTGAACTCACGAGGTGAGCATAAAAACTCACGACGTGAGTACTCAAACCGCCATATTTCAGATCTAAAAGGTGTGACGAGGCTACGGGGGGATAAGATCCAAACTCACGACGTGAACAAGGCATTTTTCACGTCGTGAGGGCTCATTTTGCCACCTTCGGAAGCTAGAAGACGGATGGCAAATCTACGAAGAGATAAGATCCAAGCTCACGACATGAACAATGGGTTTTTCACGTCGTGAGGGCCAAAAACCTTACTATAAATAGCAAGATTGACCCTAGCCATTCTTACACCTGATATCCTTCCTCCTCTCTCCTTTGATGAAGCCGTTTCGCTTCCGGAACCCCGATGACCTTGTACGCTGACCGTTTCTACTTAGATTACATAAAATCACGCTACTAAGGTGAGTTTCACGGCCCCACTTTCTAATATTTTGGGGGGAAACACATGCTAGATATTATATATATGTTATTATTATGTCTATATGATAGTATATAGTTATAATAGTCGGGGTATAGTTGTCTAAATATATTATTTTGAATATATACAACTATTATCAACTTATCGGTATGTTAATTTACTAATGTAGATCTTGAGTTATACTTAGGATTCTATATATATTTTGTGTGCGATATAGTTACAGAATTATAATCGGAAGTTCTAAATGTGAATTGATAAGTATGTTGTTATTATTGGTTTTATGTCAAGATAAAACCAGGTATGTTATATGTTGCTATTATTGGTTTTATGTCAAGATAAAACTGGATATGTTATATGTTGTTATTGTTAGTTTTATGTTAAGATAAAACTTAGTATTGCTATTGATAGTTTTATGTCAAGATAAAACTAGGAACGTTATATGTTGTTATTATTGGTTTTAGGTCAATATAAAACCTGGTTTTACTTTAAGATATAGTTGTTATATTGCCTAAATGTTATGAAGTTAGGAGTAATGTTTAAAAGCATAGTCTAGTGACTTAGGGTTTTAGACATGAAAATGCGTTTTTTGTTAGAGCTATATGAAGCCGTCAAAGTCTACATGAGCTACCTCATTCATCAACTAAGATTGGGGATTTTAGTGGAAGTCCTCCGACCTGTAACCATTAATCCCGTGTGAGCGAGGAAGTCGTGTATGAATAAGATACGGGTTGACGACCCCACTCGTGGTTGATTACAACCCAATACAAGCGAGTGACGATTCGTTCCTTTTATTTTTATTATGGCGTCGATGAAGCGCTCGGTGTTTGTTTCTCATGGTAAATCATGAGTGTATTGTTTTTCATGGGAAATCATGAGTGTATTGTTTTGTCAGAGGTTTTGTTGTCAAGCAGCGGTTACGGAATCATGGTAGCAAATTGTTAGAAGCATTATACTTTGTCGTTATACAAGTATTAATGTTAAGTGTAAGTTTCCCCCTACTTATACGCTAGGTACTACTTGTATATTGAGTAGAAAATTATACCTAACACACATACTCGTATAGAATTGAAATAGATTTATACGTAGCGGTTTTACTCGTATAGAATTGAAATAAGATTTATACGTAGCAATTTTTATTTGTATGGCATTAAAAGCACTTATATTCATAGTATATGAGACTTATAGGTAAACTACTTATTTGGTAATTAAACTTTTATACCTAGGATATATATACTAAATTTTTGAGACTCAAAATGATACTTTCAAAACTATACTTTTGAACATGGAAAATGTATTATTTTTATATGGAATCAAAACCTGTGAACTCACCAACTTTATGTTGACGTATTTTAAATTGCATGTGTTTTCATGATGTTGATAACGATAACACAAGAAATGACGTTACACCGCCCGGTGTTTCCGTCGACGGCCAGGGTGTGACACATAGCCATCAACTCGACGAGTGCATGATCCTGACTCGTCTGGTTGCCCTTGTACTGAGTGGACTCGACGAGTTCATCAGTCAGAGGCCAGAAAATCACTTTTTTCAACAATGAAAATTAATAAGCATCAAGTATAACAGAAAACAATCCTAGGCTCTGATAGCATTGAAGGGTTTTGAGCACTCTAACATCCTTATGGTGCACATGCAACCCTAGAAGCCTTGGATCTGTGTTTTCTCTAATTATACATTCAATTCGATTTTCCAAAGCATACATCCTAACTAGCATACAATTTTGACAATTAAACAATATAACTAGCTAGATAACTTACCTCTTAGTCGGACTTGTAGTTCTTGGCCTTCAAGAGCTTTAGCACCTAAAATATGATGACTCTAATGTATCACAAACACCAACTGCAAATGGAGGCTTCATAGATTAGCACAAAAACAGTTCACACTCTCCTAGAATGTATTTGCCAACGATTTTAGCTCTAGGCAGTTCCTTTTATAGTGTGACAAGTGCTAGGGTTACATCCATGCAAAAGCTAATGCACAATGACCCTTCATATTACTAAGGCTCCATGGGTTAAACCTCTATGGACTATCCATGTTAGTTTCGCCCATCCTAATTAACCATGGATCATTGGCCCACACTATAAGAATCATTGATTTACCAAATCAGTCCCCATATATTTATTTAGCCTCTTTTGATAACTAAATTAATTCCAAATTAATTCTTGATCAATACTAATTAAATAATTGTTGGATTAGTGTCTAATTCCATAACTATAATTGGTATGTACTTGAACCGACTCGACATGGTCCATTTGGGTTGGATGGCATTGGAACATTTGGATAGACCGTTTATGAGAAGAGGACATTTATAATATATTAATATGAAATCATGTTATTTAATTAGTATTGATCAAGAATTAATTTGGACTTAATTTAGTGATCAAAAAGAGACTAATTAAATATATGGGGATTGATTGTCTAAATCATTCATTCTTATATATGTGGGCTTATGATCCAAGATTCCTTATGTTGGGTTTAACCCATGTGGTGATCCATGGGTACTCCATGGAGGTTAGAACGCATGGAGCATAAGGAATGGGTAAAGTCATGAGTTACATGGTGTAACTGATGGGTTTTGGTCATAAGACATCCTATGTGCTCATACAAACCCTAAAGCTTGGATCTAGGTTTCTCTATTGTACATGCTTTGAATCCAAGACTATAAACCCTAATTCTAGCATATGGAAATCAATATTAACATATAATTAGGTTTAAGATATTACCTTGATTGTTATGTAGCAATAACAATCTAATTCCTCCTTGAATTGACCTTGGAAAGCTGAGAGTCACAAGTGTCACTCCTCTAATGGCTTACAAACACCATAAGCAAGTGGAGAAGGTATAAAGAGAGAGGAGGGAGGTTAGAATTCGTCCTTAGATCCTCTTGGGAAGAAGTACACGAATTCTAAGGCCTTAGGGGTCTTTATATAGGGTTGGGATTAGGTTTTCAGTCCTTATCCTTATCTAGTTGCTTGTCCACCAAGCAACCATAAGATAACTCTTAGAAACCCTTATCCTAGTCGAATTCTAAGTGATTATCACCTCAAATGCGTTCACGATATATATAAGATAATCCTTACCTTATTTTGTAACTATCACATAATTACAATTCAGCCCCTCTAGTTTAATTAATTACACTTGATCACAAAATTAATTCTTAATTAATTATTGACCAATATTAATTAAACAAATATGATTTCTCCTTTAATATATTATTCTTATAACATATTAATAAATCATAATAGCCTCTCTCTCTATTTATTTCTCCAATCAAGTTGCTTTGGTGAAGGCAACCCAAAAGGACCATGCACCATCGGGTCAAGTACATACCAAAATAGTTATGGACTTAGACACTAATCCAACAGTCTCCCACTTGGATAAGTCTAACAACTATTCTGCGTATGACTTCGGATCCCGATCTGCAATCGTAGCTTTCCAAAGCCGCTGTCAACTCTGATCATATCAGATACGCGTGTCCTTAGATAAGGGATCATATATTCCTCCATTCTAGATATCATATGAGATATGATTTCAAATCATTCTCTTTGTACTATATCTCGATTCCCGATTTATGACGACTGACTAATTGAACAAATCAAATCACCCCTAGCCCGGCCGAGCATTTACGTTTGTCATCACTAAACCATCGAGGGGCCCAAAGATATCGCTTTTATCCTACTTTGAATAAAAGGAATGGATAAACTTTGATACAATGCTTGCTTGCACTCACTAACCAAATCACACACAACAATATGTTTTATAACACCAAGTTACTAGTGTGTTTGCATATTATCAATGTGCAACCGATTCGCAAGATACAACTCACACATCTCGATTTCAAGAATATAAGATGTTATCGTCTCACCAATCACTCGTGATACAATTCATGGAGTGATCCAAGTGAGCGTGGGTTTAATCCAATGCTCAAATCATATTCGTAAGCACTCATGAACGTTGCAGCAAACATTTGCTTATGTATAATACTTTTCTAGACAATCCACACACCAATTCACGACAGTCTTCATTCATATCTACTTCCAACATATGAACGACTGTGGCCCGTTTGAATAATTCGATTATTCTTAATAAACTCAATTATTCTGGAAGTCAAAACATGCAAATGTGAAACACAAGAATAATACTAATCCCATATGGCCTCAACCCTTTGAGCATAAATAAAACACCTTTTATTTATCACCATATTGATTACTCATTATTTGTAGTTCCGGGTAATCAACTTCTTACTTGAATTATTACACTTGTCCCATGCACCTAGCATGCACACAATGTTTACCTATGGTTCTTACTTTTTGAAATAGATAAATTGAACACATTTCCAATCATTCTCATTTTACAACTCCAAATCCGTTTTTCATAAGTCAAAGAATATCAAATTCTTGCTACTTATAGAATATGCTAGATTCTAACGTTCTATGCAACTATCCTTTCGTAATGTCACTGCACCAAAGTCACAAAGACTACTGCCAATGATATTACAAAGTCCTCTATTGGAGATTGTTACAAGACAATTCCATAGACGTGATGTCTCTCACTCAAAGTACATTCTTTGAACATCCTTTTGCATAGAAGTTTCTAATCTAGTCATAGATTTCTCAATATTCAATTTCCAATATGGACACACTTCCATATGTTCCATATGACAACTCATTCTTAATAGAATCTTAACTACTCACAAGCGACCAATCCTCGTCGAACTTGGATTGTCCTTTGATAGTTGTTTAATTATTTTAGTCAAAACCAATTCTAGTCCCTTTTCCCTCTAAATGCGCTCAACATTTGGAAACTTTTAGAATGGTCAAACATTAAAGCATTTGCAATCGATTCTATACTCGAAGCGTATGGGACACGAAGCATAATGTTTTATTTGCTATGTTCTCAAAATTCGAATTGTGAAGAGGGATGCCGTAATCATAATCGAAATTTTAAGAACACACTATGTACCTTGGACTAAATTTATTAACATTTCTCAACCTAATCCTTTAGCTTTGAAATGAAGCATAATATTCTCTCCCTTAATTATAGCAAAACAACCTTTCAACTCTTACAACTTTGCAAAGTATGACTCTTGTTTTCTATAATTAATATTGCTAACCTTGCAATACTTTCCTAAATAATCATACAATCATAACATTTATGCTCCCACTATCATGATGATTATTATAAAACATAACACTTATGCTCCCACTAGCTTCGACATGTATTCATAAACATCTTAGCTTTCAGAAAACAATACTTATTGAATTTCTTAAGTTCATGTTTCTAATACTTAGTGCTTTGATAATCCTTTATCAATGCTTCTTGAACTTATACACCTTTGCTTTCGATAGTTCATATGTGTGTCTAAACAATTAAGACTAATTGCCAAACCTCACAATTCAAATTATGGAAAGGGATGCCGTAACCATGATTGAATTTGAGAATGCAATTTTACAATCACTATCTTCTTAAAATCTCTCTTAGTGAAAGCATTTCTTCACAATCATTTTCATGAAGGAGGAAATCTTATGACACTTAGATTTGAGCGGTGTATGTGTTCTTATCCATGTGAATTTGTTAAAACTAAAGCTTACGACAAATTCAAACTCATATGGACCGAGCTTTCTTAATCTTGATTTCTTGCCTTATGGTAGCACAGCTGCCTAGCATGTCTTCCAAGTAGTTAAGCAGCTCACCTTTTCTTATCAATGTACCTTTCATTGATTAAGGTGCTTTGCCTTTTATGCGTTCAAAATGAGAACTCAAAGAACTCTCATGCATAATTAACTCGATTGGATTGGCACAGAATCAAAATAATGTTATCACGATAGGTTGTAAACCTATCCTCGTGTGCTAGTGATGATCGTTAAGGTTTATTTGATTTGTTGTTGAAACCTTTCAAGACCATTAAGGCTCCCACTGACTCCTTGACATATAAGATTCTTTTGTCAATAACCATTTCTTGACAAACAAATATTCAAGAGTTAGTGTAGTTTTTATCAAAACTCCTCATAAATTGGTCCTAGTTGATCTTTGTCTTATCTAAGACATCACAACTTACCACATTTAATGAATGTTTTAAACCTTCTTAATACTTTTCACTCATTGTCACAATCTTAACTCTAAGACTTGTTATTGGAACGAAGTATGATTGACTTATTGATTTAACCATTTCTTCAATTTTTGATTCCTCTTCTTGGACATACAATTGTACCAAGACTCGCTTAGGGGATCAATTGAGGTATGGTTCTTAATCATTAAGACCTATCATAAAGCATAAAAAGTACTCTCCCTTCTTCTTAGAATGGAGAAACTTTTATCTCTCTACCTACTTGATTCTTGTTATTCGTTCTACTATTGATTTAAACTTTTTCAATCAATTCAGAATTACACTTAATCTTATAAGTATAATCATATTTACTAAACCTTTAGTAAATCATGACGAATGTCTCGTTACTCTTATGGTGGACTTTGATCAACACACAACTTTGTGTATTCGATCTCCTAGTCCTTCACTTGACTCTTTGTCAATGAATTAGTCTAAATTTCCAAATATGAAATTTCTCATACATCGTGCATCCACGTTGCATGATTCCAAGTTTCTGTCCAATTGAAACTTGGGCGATGAGAAACTCTCCCTATTTGGTAAATTCTCGACTTTCCATAAATAACATAATAAGAACCAAATCCATTATTGCTAATAATAGAAACATTTTAACATCAATTTTTCATACACGCCATTGTAAGGATAAATAAATAAAATTTAAAATCAAAATTTCTTTTATTGCGGAAAAATTTTGTCCTTACAATGCAACTCATTTGAAAACTTATGCTAATACATCTTACTTAGCAATCTAATTCTAACTCTAAGTAGTAGCTCAAGAATCTAATCTTCGAGAAATGCGATCGAAATTCATTCCTTTACGGTTAGATTTTGCTCACTTCTTCCCTTAAGCTCCCTTTCTTTTCTTCGATCCTACAAAACATCAATTGTAATCTTATTACATTATGTATTAAGAATCTAGAATAGAAGCTTAAAAGAGTTAGTAAATGGATTTTACCTATATTAGAGCCATACGTTTCAACTCTCCCATCTCTTAGATCTCTTAGGTAAATGGGGCAGCTTCGTCTCCAATGCCCCTTCTCTTGGCAATAAAAGCAAATCGACTCTTTTGGAACAGGACATGGAACTACTTCAGACATTGCCTTTCTCTTATGATCAAACTTTTCGATCATAGCATGTCTTTCGTTGACATTGTCTATATCCATAGAGGTCTCGAAGGCAGATTCACCAATTAACTTTGCTTTTCTATTGCGCAAAATCATTGCAGATTCAGCAGCAATAAGCATATAGGTGAGATCTATAAGGGTCACGTCGTAGTTCATCATATAGTACTCTCTTACGAACTCACTATATGAGTTGGGAAGTGACTGAAGAACCCAATCAACAGCCATTTCCTCACAGACAACGGATCCCAACACTCTTAACTTATCAATGTGTGACTTCATCCCTAGGACGTGTGCACACACGAACTTTCCTTCTTTATGTTTACTTGCCAAAAGGGCTTGAGTGATCTTGAACTTTTCAAGCCTTTGAACTTGTGGGTTAGGGAGAATGAATGGAGGAGGAGGAGGAAGTGAAGCATGATCTCTTGTTCCTCGATCGAATCGTGGAATATCATCTTCATGTGGAATGCTTGTTCCACGGGATTTGAGAAGACCATAGTTGTCGAACTTTGACATCTACAAAACGGGAGAAAAATGAATTCAAGTTAGTTGATAGATTCAGTCCTTGGTAGATCACCCAAATGTAATTCCAAGGCTAGGACCCAACTCAATACGCTACAACCTAGAAAAGGGATGCCGTAATCTAGTTGCAGAATATTTGAAGCTAAGTGAATGACGATTCACCAATTTCCACCATGAAAAACGAAAAAGAAATTTAAGTTTTAATTCTATGAAAACTCCTAGATCCTTTGAGATACATTGAACTTTCAATGGCATGTTTAAATCTCGATATGCCCCTCTTGTTTGTGACTGGGATGCCGAGAATCACAAAGCGGGTGTGAATAACCATGCAAACTTACATGGTGCCCTCACATGTTACAGTCACCTATTCGATGTGCCGGTAAACCACACACGCTCCACCGAACTATGACAAACATTGAGTCACCCTTTGCTACCTTTCCTTAGAACCAATTAGTGTGCCGGTAAACCACACACGCTCCACCAACGTCTTCGCAAGGGCACAAAGTGTAATTTCATGGAATTGCATCAATTCACTTTTGCCTAAGTAACTAAGATTGGGAATTTTATGAAAACATTTAGTTACTTTAGTAATTCATTATACTTATAATGGAAGGTTTTGTCCTATCCTACCCGTTCGGCTAACGACCCTCCACTAGTCAAGAGTGCGGTGGGTAAGAGTGGATACCCATTCAATCGCCATTTTATAGGCAATTTCCTTAAACACCCCTTATAGACTAGCTTCGTGAATGAGGCCTACTAACGGTAACACTGACTTTTACTCATACATATATATAATGTTAGACTTTTAATGTTATATATAATATAGGGTGTGTTTTACACTTTTAAAATACTAGGTGGTCTAATTTTAACAATTATACCTTTAATTCAATTAAATTGTAAACCTAAACATTTATGGATTTATTAAATCTCTATTAATTATACACCTTAATTAATTAATAAACCATAAGGGTGTGATTTGAACTTTTTCAAAACTATACTAGAGTTTTAGAATTTAACATTCCTAATTAAACTTTTAATCAACTTTTAAATTCCAAAACTTGAGGGCAAGTTTTGAAACATTTCAACACATTAGGGTTTCAACTATTTAAATTTCAAAACTACAAAACTTTTGGGGTTCAAATTTAAACTATAAAACCTAAAGGGCCAAATATGAAACTTTTCACAACAACAAGGATCAAATAACAAATAATTCAAATTAACATTTAATCACATAATTATCCATATTTGATGATTTCTTGCAAAGTAATTTATCAATTTACTTAAAATAACTAATCAATTATCTTATAAGGAAACAATTATCTTATTAATTGACAAATATCTTCAATTAGATTAAAAATATAGTCAAATATATCATATAATCGGATTAATATTAATCTAACATGATTTGGTAATTATCCCAATGCAAAAACAGCAAGAAATCCCGAGATAAGCACTGTCTGACGCACCGACTCGCCGAGTCACCCTCTGGAACTCGCCGAGTAGGGCTGACTCGCCGAGTCCAAGAGTGACTCGCCGAGTCAGGTCGAACAGTGAGGCCAAAACACGATTTTCAGTTACATCCAGCATCAATACAATAGAAACCAATCATGGCTCTGATACCACTGATGGGTTTTGGTCATAAGACATCCTATGTGCTCATACAAACCCTAAAGCTTGGATCTAGGTTTCTCTATTGTACATGCTTTGAATCCAAGACTATAAACCCTAATTCTAGCATATGGAAATCAATATTAACATATAATTAGGTTTAAGATATTACCTTGATTGTTATGTAGCAATAACAATCTAATTCCTCCTTGAATTGACCTTGGAAAGCTGAGAGTCACAAGTGTCACTCCTCTAATGGCTTACAAACACCATAAGCAAGTGGAGAAGGTATAAAGAGAGAGGAGGGAGGTTAGAATTCGTCCTTAGATCCTCTTGGGAAGAAGTACACGAATTCTAAGGCCTTAGGGGTCTTTATATAGGGTTGGGATTAGGTTTTCAGTCCTTATCCTTATCTAGTTGCTTGTCCACCAAGCAACCATAAGATAACTCTTAGAAACCCTTATCCTAGTCAAATTCTAAGTGATTATCACCTCAAATTCGTTCACCATATATATAAGATAATCCTTACCTTATTTTGTAACTATCACATAATTACAATTCAGCCCCTCTAGTTTAATTAATTACACTTGATCACAAAATTAATTCTTAATTAATTATTGACCAATATTAATTAAACAAATATGATTTCTCCTTTAATATATTATTCTTATAACATATTAATAAATCATAATAGCCTCTCTCTCTATTTATTTCTCCAATCAAGTTGCTTTGGTGAAGGCAACCCAAAAGGACCATGCACCATCGGGTCAAGTACATACCAAAATAGTTATGGAATTAGACACTAATCCAACAGTAACCCTAATAGCCACACTATATAAAGACCCCTTTAGCTCAAGAAATTGCACAAGTGATATATATATATATATATATATATATATATATATATGAGGGCTAGCCAATTTGAGAATTAAGTGTCTTCTTCTCATGGTTATTCCATACGTTGGTGATGTTGGGTGAACCATTTGAGGTGTCACATTTGTGGCACTAGGCTCTCGAGCTTAATGGAGTCAAGCTACATCAACAAGGTATGTATTCTATCCATTTTATTACCCAAGTATGAAAAGATTGTATGCTAGTAAGGGTAATATCTTGGAATATTCATATTTTTATGTATAATAGATAAAACATAGATCCAAGGTATTTAGGGTTGCATATACACTTAGGTGTGTTAGAATGCTTAGAACCCAACAGTGGTATCATAGCCTAGGCTTGTTTTCTTGTTATACTTGCAAAATCTGCTTAAAAATCGAAGTTTTTTTGCTGCCTGGACAACGGACTCGGCAAGTCCATCAGGTGACTCAACGAGTCCATGCCATAAAATTGTTCAAAACGATCCAACTCGTCAAGTTGGTTCATGCACTCGAGGAGTTGGAACCCCAGACAACATATCTTCAACTGTTTTAGCTGGAAATGGACTAGGAACGTTACCCTAAGCTGTTTTTCAACTTATAAACCTGTTTTTGATGTGGTAATGTTAATTTTAATCCAATTTCAAAGATAGTTGTCAATAGATTCATGTTTTGTATTAGTTTAAGGTTTAGGCTAATTACATGAAAAAGTTTGATTTGAATTATCTTTTTCTTATGAGTTGCTTAGACTAATAGGAAAGTTATGTGAAATTGTTGTTTTCAATCCAAATTAATCTAAGAGTTCATTCTAAAATGTGTTTTTGTAACTTTTCCTCAAGTTATATGAAAAGTCGCATTCAAGATTCATAAAATTCATA
Source organism: Lactuca serriola (assembly GCF_051521515.1). NCBI lineage: Eukaryota > Viridiplantae > Streptophyta > Magnoliopsida > Asterales > Asteraceae > Lactuca > Lactuca serriola. Next base: position 182,380,972 of record NC_136412.1, on the reverse strand, counting down.
AAGATTTCCAGAAGTTATGAATAAGTAAGAATCACATTCTTTTAATAGTTTAAAGTCTTCCATAACTTGTCCTCAAGTTATGGAACTTGAAGAGTTTTTGGATTAAAACTACTTTAAACACATAAGTTATGGAAATTGAATAGTTTTGAATAATTTCAAAACTTGCCCTCAAGTTTTGGAATTTGAAAAGTTTTCCCTTATGAATACTTTAATTCCAAGTTAAGCCCTTAGAATTTTAAAAGATAAAATTCAACCTTTATACTTTAAATATTATAAGTTCATAATATTTATATATATGTAAAACAACAAGTCGTCTTACCATTAGTAGGCCTCATTCACGATGCCGGTCTATAACGGGGGTATAAGGTTACTTGACTGGTGGAGGGTCGTTAGCCGAACAGGTAGGACAAGTAACTAAAATGTTTTTATAATTCCCAATCTTAGTTACTTTAGGAAAATGTAAATAAGGTGCTAATCCATGAAATTACACTTTGCACTTTGCTTAAGTCGGTTAGTGGAGCGTGTGTGGTTAACCGGCATACTAGCTTGATTTAACAAGGTAGGCAAAGGGTAACTTAATATTTATCCTAGCATCGGTGGAGCATGTGTGGTTAACCGACACATTGATTGAGGGTTAAATATTAAGGGTACCAATTCATTTGCATGGTTACTTCACACCTTGTTTTGTGATCCTCGGCATGCCCGTCACAAAACCTGAAGGGCACACTCTAGATTGAAACATGCCATTGAACAGTTCAATGAATCTAAAAAGATCTAGGAGTTTCAAATCCAATTAAAAAGCTAATAAACTATTTCGTTTTTCATGGTGGAAATTGGTGAATCGGCATTCACCTACCTTCAAATATTCTATAACTTGGATTACGACATCCCTCTTCCAAGTTATAAAATATTGTGTTGGGTCCTAGCCTTAATATTTCATATTGGGTGTTATATTAAGGAATTTAGATCAACTATCTTGAATATCTCCCAAAAGATGTCTAGTTCAGACATCTATGATCTTCCCAAATCTCTTGGAACTTCACTTCCTCCACCTCCACAATTAATTCTCCCTAACCCTCAAGTTCAAGGTCACTCTAGCCCTATTTGCAAGCAAGGTCTATGTGTGCTCACATCTTGGAGATGAAGTCACATATTGACAAGCTGGGAGAGTTGGGTGTCAAAGTCTTAAGAAAGTTGGATGTTCGATCACTTTCTAAGTCACATAGTGAGTTATCTTTGCGACTACTATGAAATAGACTGTGACATGACCCTTAATGATCTTATCTATTTGCTTGGTGCTGCTGAATCAGCAATGATTTGGAGCTTTGGTAAAGCAAATTTGATTAGTAGATCAACTTCCCAATGGACATTGACAATGGAAACATTGGATATCTAGAAAAGCCTTCTCTTCCCAAGGAAAGGGATTGACCATAGTGAGCTAGGTTGACCAAATGGTAAAGAGAAAGGCAAGTTTGCAATAGTCTCATGTACCATTTCCAAAGAATTGACATGTTTCTCTTGCCAGAGGAAGGGGCATTGGTTGCGAACCTACCAATTTTACCTGAAAGATCATAAGGCTGGTAAAGTCAATAAGTTTGACTCTACTTCAAGTAAAGTTCACTATCTAACTTAGTTAAGTTTCTATTCTAAGATTCTTATTACATGATGTGACTGGGTCACATGTTAATGTTTTAAGAATCAAAGGAAAAGTGAAGGAAACTTAAAGAAAGAGTATGATGAATATGACCGCGAAGATGGATTTCTATTGCTTGATTGAAGATCAGATTTTTGAGCTACTCTTATGAGTTATGATAGATTGTTAGGAAACACGTAATAGCATAGTTTTCATTTAAAGTTGCATTGTAAGGAGAAGTTTTTTTTCCGCATTTTATAAATAAATAAAAGTTTTTTTACTTTATTTTATATCTCCTTGCAATGTCATTTATGAAAACTTGATGTTTGTATGTTTATAGCTATTAAAAATATGAATTTGACTCTTTCATTTTTGGTAGTGTCTAAATTTACCAAATAAGGAAAGCTTCTCATCATCCAAGTTTTTATTTGGATAGAAACCTGGAATCATACAAGTTGTACAGTATGATGAATGAGAACTTTCAGCTTTGGAAAATTAAGACTAGTTGCTTGTTCACATTTATATATGAGTCAAGTGAAGGACTAAGGGATCGAGTACACATTCATGTGCACTGATCAAGTCCACCACAAAAAGATCTATAAGACTATTTGTCATGATTTACTAAAGTTTAGTAAATATGGTTACACTTACAATTTTAAGTGTAATTCTGATACATTGGAAAATTTTCGATCTATGGCAGAACGAATGAAAAGAATCAAATTAAGCAGAAGGATAAAAGTCTATCAAATATAAAAAGATAGGACAGTACTTTAGTATCATGTTATATGATCATCTTAATGATTAAGAGACCTAATCACAATTCATCCTCTAAGTGCATTCTGATAGCTAAGAAGAGGAGCTATGAATTGTTGAAGTGGTCAAATCAAGAAGATGATTCATACCTCGTTCGAAAAACAAGTCTTAGAGTCATACTCCAAGACTGTAATTTAAGTGACATATCTTAAAGGAAGGATTTTTAACACTAGTCAAACGTAAGAGTAAAAGTATCCTACTCTTGTACATTTGAAATTGGTAAGTTGTGTTGTTTTGGATAAAACAAAGACCAACTAAGACGAATTGTGTAAAGTGTTTGTCTTTATAAAGAATCCAAACTATCTCTTGAATATTTGGCAAGTGAGTCTTATGTGTCAAGAGGATAGTGGGAGTATTAAAGATCCTAAAAGGATAATCAAGAATAAAAACCTGTAAGTTTATCGCTAGCATGCGACATGAGGTTTATAACCTATCATGTTGACATATTCCTACTTCTGTGCCCATTCCAGTGAAAGTTGGCTTTTCATATGAGTTCTGAGAGTTGTCAATTGGTTGCATAACAACTTGGAAGCAATGGAAGGCCTTTGTGCTGCCAGGTGGCAAGAAGTTAAGACTGCACAAGTTCAATCCATATGAGTTTGGATTTGTCATTAATCGTGTCTTGTGATTATGGTTTTGACAAATTCACATGGATGGGAACAAATACACCATAGAAATCTAAGTGTCATAAGGTTTCTCTCCGATTCATGGAAATGATGGTGAGGAAACACTTTCACTAAGTAGATTTTAACTAGATAAAAATTGTGATATTTCCATTCTCAAAGTCGTTAGTGGAGCATGTGTGGTTAACCGGCACACTAACAAGGACTTGTGAGAAATGACAATGGTCTAAACAATTGAGACTATGATTACAACATCCCTTCTCATAGTTCTGAAATTGTTTAGACGCACATAAGTGCTATCTAAGGAAAGGTGTATGATTTTGATAAAGCTTTATCAAAGCATTTCGTATTAGAATTCTGAACTTTGGTAAGAAAGTCAATAAAGTATCGATTTCTAGAAGTCCAGATGATTTCTGAGTACATGTCAATGGTAGTGGGAGCATAAGTATTTTGCTAATAATCATCAAGTTAGTGGGAGCTTGGTAATTATTATTTTTATTTCAAGATAGCAATGTTAATTATAGAAAACAAAAGTTTCAATTCGTTTAGTTGCAGGGGTTGAAAAGTTATTTTGCTATAATTAAGGGAGAGGAAATTATACTTCATTCCAATTCTAAAAGCTTAGATTGAGATTTTAATCATCTTTAGTTAAGGATATATATGAATTCTTGTGTTGGAATGGCTCAACATAAGGAAATTCTATATATGGGTCTACTATTTGCATTCTAAAATTCGATTATGATTACGGCATCCCTTTTCGGAATCTGAATTATGAGAACTTGGCAAATAGAGCTGTTGTAGCAAAAGGACTGGTCTAGTATCATGTCTTTATGTGAGACATCATGAATCGTGTCCCATATTCTTCGGATATAGGATCGATTGCATGTGATATAATATTCATCCTTTCTAAAATTTTCCAAATGCCTGGGGCATCAAGAAGGGAAAAGGTCTAGAATTGGATATGACTAAAATGATTAAGCAATTGTCGAGGACAATCTAAGGTTTACCAAAGATTAGTTGCTCAGGGACTGGTGGAAGTATAATGTTAATTTTTGGAAGGACCATATTGACATATTCTGAAAAGAGGCAACTCTTGTTCAAAAGTGATAGACAAAAGGGGAATATGGGAAGGTGGAAGTTGTTCAATAAATATGTGTAAGATTACGAAACTTAATGCAAAAAGGATGTTTCCAAGGAGTTGATCTCCTTTGGAATGCTGTGTAATGTTTGTTGTCAAGTCTTTGTGACTTTGTGCATAATCATTACAAGATGATCAATGCATATCACTTTAGAATCTAACAGATTTCGGTAAATGGCATGAATTTGGAAATCTTGCATTTGCGGTAACGATTGGGAGTGTGAAATGAGAATCATTGGAATTATGTTCAAGTGATCTCTTTCACAAAGTAAAGATCTTAGAAAAACTTAGTATGCATACCTGGTGTATGGCATGACTAGTGTTTAGAAAAACATAGTATACATGCTTGAAACATGGGACGACTATTTGTGACAACCCGAAATTTCCATTTTGTACAAACCATATCAAGTCAATAGAAGTTAGAACAGTTGCAGTAAATTTCCAGACTTTTAGTTTAAGTTGAGTATTTCAGGATTTACACTTAAGGATACATCAGGAGAGTGGATGTACTAGGGTATTGTGCAACTCTGTTATTCCAAAGCTTGTTGATATTAGAATTCAATGCCTGAATAAAAATATATTCTGCCAAAAACCCTAAGGGTATATATATGATTATGAGCCATAATTATTCATTAGTTACATTTCCAACTAGAGAAAAGCCGAATTCTCTCTCAAGGATCTTCAGAATTTCGTCCCAGAAAGTGAGTACTTCTATCTAGTGGTATTATAGAGCTTCTTATGTGCTTCATACACTAGAAATCATAGGAAAACATCAAGATTAAAGAGTTTACGGCCCAAGAACATCTTGGACCGTAAACCCCTCTCTAAGGGGCAAAGAGTGCCCGAGTCCCTTCCTATTGCAATGAAACTAGTTTAGACTTGTACCCTAATGTGTTTAGGACTAGAAAACACCCGTATAACACCAAGAGTAAGGTGTTCACGGCCCAAGAAGTTCTTGGACCGTGAACTCCAAACAATAGGGCCAAAAGGTGCTTTAAACTCTCCTAAAGCCTTGGACACTAGCCTAGATTAGTTCTTAGTTAAATTAGGGACTTGAAATCACCAAAAACACCCTTTCCATGGGAGATTACGGCCGTAATCTCCAAGGGGTTTGGTCCCAGGTCCGTGAACTCCTCAAAGGAGTTATAGGATGCCCTAAACTCTTCCAAAGACCTTACCATTAAGTAGAAATGCTTCTTAGGGTCTTGTAGAGCCTCAAACATCAAATGGTCATGTAAGTATGAGATTACGGCCATAAACTCATGAGTTTATGACCGTAAATTCATTTGCTAGTGACATTAGGTCCGTGAACTCCATTAGGGAGTTTTCCTTGAACGCTAGAGGCTAATAACACTTGTTAAAGGTGTTTAGCATGTCCTAGGGTGTCTTGACTTTGTTTATTAGTTGTTTATAGACTAATTTGTGACATATATGTGATATTATATGTTAACTAGGATCATAGAGTGTGTTCAAGACTTCACTTGACACCTAACAGTCCTACATCTTCAGTTCATCCGTACCACTCACTACAGGTGAGTTCATACCCCTTAATCAATGTTTTAAATGTTTTTAAATGTTTTATGGGGGGATTCAAGTAGAAATCATGCTAGTTATTATGTCAATCACATGTGATTAATAAGCAGCATTCAAATGATTTACTACATAGTAGCTGTTTTACCAAACAATTTTCTTCACATGATTTTTCATAAACGTTTTATATGTTTAAAACTCCTTATTTTACTGTTCATTATACACTGTAGGTTTCATTTCAAACTCATTTACGATTGTGTTTCAAACAAATGTTTCTTTATACTTAAACTGTTTTATCAAACAAATACTTCAAACCCGTTTTATAGGCTGACATCATGTCGACCTTTTCTTAGATAATAATCATGTTCAAAGGTGTTACAAATCTTTTTTTATGCTTTTATATTGTCAATTGCATGCCTATATATGTATAGTTATATAAAAAATGTTTAAAGGACTTAGGAAAGCTATCCGCCTTATTTCCTTTTCGCCGTTGAGGTGTGGTCTGGTGGGGTACCGGGTATCCGTCCGAAGGTCGTTTAAATATTAGTTATGTATCATGTGTGCATATATAGTCATAAAGGTTCTTCCAGTCCATTCAATACCCTTGGGTAGCAAGGGTATACTTCCATGTTCATACGTACCAGTACTTCACTAGTAAGTTACCGTAGGGGTAGCACAGGAGGATACTAATACTATTACTAGAACAATGAAACATACCATGAGTCAGTTCGAGTAGTACTCACAGTACATTACTATACATGTTAGATAGAGAGAGAACACACGTTACAGCTAGCACACGCAGAACATTACAGTAGATTACTATACTATTACATAGATATGTTTACATGATTACGCTTACATGAGTACGTTAACATAGATACGTTTACATGAGTGCGTTTACATATACGATGATAGCACAGACATCACTAGGTGCTATAGCATGGAACGATTTCTGGACCTAACTATACCAGTGAATCACAACGCATTGTGGTAGTTATATTGGGTATACATGATCATAGTAATGTGGATGTTCACGGCTTGCAAATATGCAGGGGTCGTGTATGGGTCCCAAAATCCCTTTCACAGGGGAGCGTCTAGCCGGGGATCTAGCCATCACATTATGCCTTATCCCTCAAATAAGGCAATATTAGTACAGAAGTAGCCACTTATTACAAATACTACATTACTTACAAAATTACAATAGACTTAAGGTAGTTAGTACATTTGTAGTTATTTGATACTACACCATAGTACTATTTCATTTTCCCATTACATTCACTTCGTGAACATTCATACGATGCACGGTAATGTAGAAATTATATTTTTGGTTCATGATAGTCGAGTTTGGGAAAATACACACTCTTACAGGAGACACACACAGATACTAGATGCCTTGGTAGAAGGCTACTCTCAGTAGGAAGCATAGGGCTTTCTAGGATGTTCAAAACAGTTTCATACTTACAGTTCATATACATTTCCAATACATACAGTTCATATACATTTTCAATACTTACAGTTCATATACATACAAATACTTACATACAAATTAAGACACTAAAATACTTATGATCTCACCAGCTTTAAAGCTGATACTCCCTTTCAAAATAACTTGTATCCTCAGGTCAACCATAGACAGGTACCGATGCAAGGTTCAGAGAAGATGGTGCTCGTTCAAGACTCATCTTTCATTTTGATTTATACTTTAGTGTCTATTATAATTTGACAGAACACACTTGTATTAAAATTATATTATTAATACAATGGATGATGTTGTTGCTTGTTTACTACTTTTCATTGTTGTGATACTGTACATGACGTCCTCCGCACCAGAACGTTTTCGTCGTTCATGGTTTTGGGGTGTGACACTATTGGTTTAATTCAAGTATAAAGTTGATACTTTGAAATAGTATGCAATGAATGTTGGGTAAGAAATATGGTGATAAATAAAAGATGTTTTATTTATATTCATAAGTTCTGAGACCATATTGGATTCAAGTATTCTTGTGTTTCACTTTGCATGTTTTGACTTCCAGAATAACTAGGTCGTGCTTCCTGAATGACTAAGTTATTCAAACCATGCACAATCGGTCATATGTTGGAAGTAGATATGAATCAAGACTGTCATGGGTTGGCTTGTAGAGGTCTAAGATGTTTGACAAAGTGGTGCTACAACACTCATGAGTGCCCATAAGTTTTGAGTATTGGATTCAACCCAAGCTCATTGGAATCCCTTCATGGATTTTATCACGAGTGATCATGAGACGATAATATCTTATAGTCTTCAAACCTAGAGATATGAGCTGTTACTATGAGTTGGTTATACATTGATCGCACGAAAACGCATTGGTAACTCGATGTTATAAAATGTGACTTTGTGTATGATTCAACAAGTAGTAGAACAAGCCATATGAGTCGAAGTTTATCCATTCCTTTTACCTTCGGGATAAAACCGATATCTGTGGGCCCCTCGATGATTTAATGATGACACATGTGAGTGCTTGGCCAAGCCAGGACTGATTTGATCTGTTCAATCAGTCAATCATCATGAATCGGAAATCAGGAAACAACAAATGGACAGAGAGAATGATTTTAGTCCATGTCTCAGTCCATATGATATCTAGAATAGAGTATTATATAATACCTTATCTAATGGACAAGTCATTGACAAAGGTCAGAGTTCAGCGACAAGGTCAAAGTTAGACAATGGCTTTTGAGAGCTACGATTGCCAGTTGGTTCTTGAAGTCATACACAATAATAGTTTTAGACTTATCCAAGTGGGATACTGTTGGATTAGTGTCTAAGTCCATAACTATAATTGGAATGTACTTGACCCGACTCGGCATGGTCCATTTGGGTTGCATGGCATCAGAACATTTGGATAGACCATTTATGAGAAGAGAACATTTGTGACATACTAATATATTATAAGTTCTAATATATTAATATGAAATCATGTTATTTAATTAGTATTGATCTAGAATTAATTTGGACTTAATTTATTTATCAAAAAGAGACTAATTAAATATATGGGGATTGATTGTGTAAATCATTCATTCTTATATATGTGGGCTTATGATCCAAGATTCCTTATGTTGGGTTTAACCCATGTGGTGATCTGTAACACCCAGATTTCCAGGTATGAGATTTTTTTCCTTTATTTTTGGGTTTTGTGGGGGAACTCGGCGAGTAGGCGTCTAGACTCGCCGAGTATGGTCGCGGTTTTGGATGTGAGTTCACAGCTGGACTCAGCGAGTTCATGAGTGGACTCGGCGAGTCCACGCTGTTTCATGAAACCCTAATTTCCAGGGTTTGAGACCTATTTAAAGGCCCTTATGGCCGTCCATTGCGGCTACCACACCCCAGAGAGAGTCCTAGATCGCTTGTGAGGAGAAGAGAGTCAATTGTTGATCATTTGTTGGTGAAATTTGAAGGAGAATGTGACCAAGGAAAAAGAAGGCTGAAGAAAGTGAAAATCTAGTGTCTTCAGAGATCAAAGGCTTCATATTAAGGTATTCCTTCGGACCTTCTCCAGTTTTGGGTGTTGATTCATAGAGTTAGGGTTTTTAAACCCTTTAGAAGAAGAATATGTAGATATTTAGTCCCCTCTCGAGTTTGTGCTTTGGATCTGGACTCAAAGGGGTCCAGAGACTTTAACCCATGGAGCTTTATAAGTCATTTTGGGGTTATTGGACTTAGGTTGCCATTTTTGGGACTAAATCACCATTTGATGCCATTATGTTAATATATATGCATCAAGTTTCGAGCTTTACGTGACTTTCGTGCATGGGAAGACCAGATCTGTGGATTAGGGGCACAGATCTGACCCCAGGAGGTCAATAGAGATGGTGCATGGCTTGAACTCGTCGAGTTGTTCTTGAGACTCGGCGAGTAGGGTTAGGGTTTCACGTGAATAGCTCTATGAGTAGACTTGCCGAGTTGGGGGATAACTCAGTGAGTCAGAAGGGGATTAGAGGACTGGGGTTCAAGGCGGTACTCGCCGAGTTGTTCTTGAGACTCGGCGAGTTGAGTCGGGGTGGCCCCGCGATTCATGCCAGGTGTGACTCTTCGAGTAAATAGAAGGACTCGACGTGCCAAGAGAAGGACTAGGAGAGTCAGTGGACACGTGTACACTCGCCGAGTCGCCTAAGTGCACTCGACGAGTCGGGTCAAAGTTTGACAGTTGACTTTAAGGTTTGGTCAACAGTGAGGCCTTTGAGCCAGGAGAGGGGTAAAATGTTCTTTTACCCTTCTGAGGATGTTAAGAAAGGTTGGAGTATAGTTATATTTATGGGAGTATTTGCTTCATGTGATTAGGCAGAGGCTAGATCACGTTTCTACCAAGACAGAGACTTACCGAGTTATCAGAGGTGAGTCTTCTCACTATACTGTACCTGGAAAGGTACCTATGTGTGACCAGAAGGTCTTGTATGCTATGAGTTGCATGTTTTGTATGCGTTATGTATGTGATATGTAAGCTATGTATGATATGGGCCGGAAGGCATTATGACATGGACCGGAAGGTCGATACGAGTAGGACCGGAAGGTCTACATGGACTGGGACGGAAGTCCCCTGAGACACATGGACCGGAAGGTCGTGTAGAGTATGGCCTGGAAAGGCGTATGTGTGTAAGGGTATTTTGGGGAACTCACTAAGCATTTATGCTTACAGTTGTTGTGTTATGTGTTTCAGGTACTAGCGAGGACCGTGGAAAGGCGCTGGCGTGACTCGTACACACTAGAGAGAGGATTTGACTTTTATGAAACATTTTATGTGAAAACGGTTGTGACAAAATGAAATTTTTGTTTTGAAATTTACGTTGTTACATGATCCGTGGATACTCCATGGAGGTTAAAACCCATGGAGCATAAGGAATGGGTAAAGTCATGAGTTACATGGTGTAACCCTAATAGCCACACTATATAAATACCCCTTTAGCTCATGAAATTGCACAAGTGATACACATATATGAGGGCTAGCCAATTTGAGCATTAATCATCTTCTTCTCGTGGTTATTCCATATGTTGGTGATGTTGTGTGAACCATTTGAGGTGTCACATTTGGGGCACTAGGATCTCGAGCTTCATGGAGTCAAGCTATATCAACAAGGTATGTATTATATCCATTTTATTACCCACGTATGAAAAGATTGTATGCTAGTTAGGGTAATACCTTGGAATATTTATATTTGTATGTATAATAGAGAAAACATAGATCCAAGGTATTTAGGGTTGCATGTACACTTAGGTGTGCTAGAATACTCAGAACCCAACAATAATATGATTTCATATTAATATATTAATAAATCACAAATAGCCTTATTCTAAAAAGTCCATCCTATCAAATTGTATTGGTGAAGGATACCAAAAAGGACCATGCCACTCTCGGGTCAATTACATACCAGTTATAGTTATGGGCTTAAACACCTAATCCAACAGATAGATCATGATGCACTAATCCTGGATCCACATGCAACAAGCAATCCCAGACTTCTCTAAGATGCTCCTTTATCTTCTATGAGCACCAAGATGCATGAAATACCACCAAGAACTCAAAAACTACATCAATGGAGGCTTGGGATTCCTTTTTAGGGGTAAAGAGGATGAAGGGTGAAGATATTAGGCTTTGGTGGTGATTTAAGGTGCTTAAATATGGTCCAAGACCTTAAATTAGGGTTTGGGACTCGTTAGAGTACGATCATCAGCGTAGTACGCCTAGCGTACTCCCTAAGGCTTCCCCAATCATCAACATAGAATGCCCAGTGTAGACCAACGTACGGCCCGTGTACCGGACTTCTCACTAGTACTCCATGCGTACACTTGTGTACGCCCCGCGTACCCGGATAAACCCTAAAATAACCCCAAACTTCCGAAGGCCATAACTTCATCGTTATTAGTCCGTTTTCGATGATCCTTAAATCCACGAAAAGGTAACAAGAAGATCTATACTTTCATCAAATCATCATTGCCTTAAAACTTTCCAAACAAAAATCCAAAATTTATAAGAGGCTCGACTGCCACTTTATGGTTATACCCTGGGTTCCACATCACAAACCAAACATCCCGGATCATCTAACCTACCTTACCCACACCCAAATTGGTCTAAAATTCCCTTTCTCAAAGGACCTAAGCCATATGATGACCGGTCTCCGGGTTGCATCCCTAAACTAGGAAACAATTTGGGACATGGTTTTACAGATTTCTTGACATTTTGAGCATTGTACAGTCTCAAATTTGTCTGTTCTTACACCTTGGGGAAGATTTCATATCTTAGTGATGGATTTACCAGAGATATGTAGTGATACTAGTGTTGAGTGAGAAACCACAGACTATGCGGTACTCACCTTTCCTGGGATATTTGGATTTAGGGAATCTTTTGGCTCATCTATTATTATCTATTCGTCCAAGTTAGATCATGAGCCAAGATATATAGATCCAATAACTGGTATGGATTGTATATTTTTAGAAAGTCCTGAGGATTCTTGAATAATTTCTTCAGCAACATAGTTGTTGTTTAGGACACGAAGTTTTTCAAAATGACATTGAACGTCTTCCGTATAGGTCTTCTCATTGATTGGGAAGTGAAAGTTCTATCAAGTGGGACATAGGGATGTTCGGCATCAAACTGAGGTCAAGATTTCTCTTTGATATTGTAACCATTTGACCCTCCCCAGTTATAGGTATTGTCTGCGGTCCCATTATTGACTAAATTTTTCAATTGCCTCCCTTTCATTAATGATCTTTTCTACTAATTTGTTTAAGCATACAAGTTCCTTTCAGGCTAGTTCCCGCTGATTAAAAGCAACGTCTAACTAGGTTTCACTAAGCAATCTAGCATCCTTTTCTAGTTTTAATTATTTTCTAACATGATCACCTTAAGCTTTTTGTCTTCTAGTGCTCCTCTTAAGTGGTATAGCTCTTGGGTCACTATGTTCTTTTCATCTACGACCTTGTTGTAGTCTGAATGGACGTTAAGACAAATTTGAGTAATTTGTACAATATATGCATGATGTATTTATTTGAGTGAATCATAAGTTTCACATGTTCAATGATGCTGATTGTTCCTTACTTTGCCATGAAGCAATGGTTTTTCTTCATCTCTTTAGTGTTCTCCTTTTCAAATAAACATAACTTGCCTTTTCCTTTGATTGTCATTGTCTTCATCTTCATCTCCCAAGAACCAAACTTCATGATTTTCTTTGTGAGATTTCCGACATATGAGAACTCCTTCCTTTTTTCTCTTGTACCTTCTGCTATATCGGAAGATTTTTCTTCTTTTGAAGCTTCAGAGGAGTGTGAGATCATTAGTTGTGTGTTTTGAGACTAAGGCTATTAAGATGGATTTCTAGGATCTCTGGAAGACTGAGGATAATGTTCAGAGGAGTTGTTTTAAGGATGGTATTTGCGGTTAAATAGAGGTCTTGTAAAGTGTTGGTTTTTACAATAGTTAAGAGGAGGGAGTCTATTGATATGTTGGCTACAAAGGCTAGTGCATGTTGAAAAGCTTCTCCATCTTTGTGTTGTATTTCTGGTTCATATGATTATAGTGTGTTGTCATGTGAAGTTTGATATTGGTTTTCTCCGGTATGATGATACTGATGAGATGGGTTGGTAGTCTATGGTGAATGGGCGACTAAGGCGAGTGGTCCATCTAGATCCATGTAGTCTTTCATCACCGTAGACTCTTGAGCTTGTATTTCACAATAGAGTTTATACAATGAAAGAGTTTTTATTTTGGTATCACCTTGAATTATCATCTTCGCCATTGTCCATTGTTTTCCTAATCTATTTCGAAATGGCAGGTTTGTTTCATGATCACTACGAGTGATTTCTTCATTCGAGAGTTTGGTGACGATGAGGTTGAATCTTTTGAAGGAGTTATCAAGGATTTCACCAAGAAGCGATTCAAAATATACTAAACTCATTTAGAGTAGTTATCAGATTTTTGTCTTTAGCTTGCTCGGTACCTTCATAAATATTTTTAAGAACATCCCATATTTATTATGCGGATTTACAATTGATGATAAGATCAAAACTGTCAAGTGGAACTCCACAAGAGATTTCATAGAAAGCAAATTCATCTTTCTCTATCTTTCTTACGTCATCGTTGCTAGGTCTGGTTATGACTACTTGACTACCTCCAAGTCTGACTTGAGCATCATCAAGAACAATGGGAATAAGGACATGTACATGTGTTCCTTTTTCAATGGAGCTCCAGACTTCTTTATCTAATATTTTTAAATATCTTTCCTTACATTGAGACCAGTGATGATATTCACTTGGAACAAGTATTGGACCTTTATTATAACCTCCAACACTGTTATATATATTTAAAGAGTAAGTTTGTGCCATATTTCCTTAAGAATAATGAGCTATGTGGTATAGATGGCTTTTGAATCGATGTTCTTCTTTTGAAAATAAGTTTTACTTAAAAAAAAATTAAAAGCAACCACCCTAGCTCTGATAGCAATTGTTGAACAAAAAAGAGATTTTAATCATTGAATGATATTAACATAAGTGCGAAATTAATGGATCTTTTAAAGAAGCTCAACTATAATTAGATTGTTGAATGATAAGGAAGAAATATAGCAACAAGTTTACTTAAAATATAAGCAAGTAAATAACACTTTATTTGAATCGTAAAAAGGCTTGCATTCAAGACTAGGTTAGAAAGTGATGAACAACTAAATATGAAAGATAATCTAGATAAAGAAACTTTTGTATTAATATAATGATTAAACAGAGAAAAGATATCGGAAGTGAAAGGACTTAGATATATTGATCTACAAGATCATCAATTTATAGGACAAAGTAGTGCACAGTATAAAGTTAATCATTGTTTTATCACTGAAAAGAGAGAACAACATCTTTATACTATCACACCCCCAAACCAAGGATGGCGAAAACATCCGGGGGTGGAGGACTTCATGTATAGTATCATAACAACAATTGCAATAGCGATTTAAGCAAACACAACCAACATATATATAATTGAAAGAGTTACATCATTGTAGAAATTACATGTTTCAAAATCAATTACAATGTGTTGACAAAATATGAAATGTTTGACGCCTTAACGTCCCATCCTCAAAATGCACTTGATTTTCCTGTTTAGTGATTTCCTGAGAATACAAGTTGTTTGTAAACGTGTCAACACAAAGGTTGGTGAGTTCATAAATTTTTGAGATAATGAGTTAGGAAACCGTTCTTTGTAATGTGTTGTGTGTCACCAAGAAAAATCCAATATTTTCCTTTAAAGAGTTATGAGGTCCTCAATCCCAGAACCAAGAATGAACAAGTATTTTCCATACTTAATGGTATAACCGTGGTTTTAAATCGGCATAAAACCCTTTTTGATATGAAAGCGTACAAGTATTTTTCCATACTTAAAGTAATTTATGTGAGCTAAATCGACATAACTCGCTAATTTGAAGTTAGAACCCGTAAATCTTATGATTTGTTAATACCACATGTGAGCTATCATAACCATACTTGACATAGACGGCCTCGTAATACGACGTTCTTCAGGCGTCGCTGTTAAATGACACTTGTCACCACAGACCTGTCGGTCTATCTGTTGCAAGCAGCTCAGGTGTGGATTTGTCAAACCCAATATAGATCTATACACAACTATCACGTTCTCCTTACAAGAGACTATGGTTACAATTTAAAGGACTTTTTGAATTGGTTACTTTGGAAGTAACCCGAAGCGAATGACTCACAAATTTATTCATTAACAGATTTACGTGAACTAAACTGAAGACCTTTGAATAATAAGTTTGAGAAGTAAATGATACATAAAATATACCTATTATAGTTTATCCGAAATGTTTGTAATGTATAAGTACTCTTTTATGAAAACACATTAGTGTTATAAACCCATAAATTATGCTTATTATAACTTAATATATGTGTTCTAAATGAATGAATAATCTTATCATGAATGACTAAGTTTCAGTTTATGATGATAAACTAACAAGGAAACACATTCAATATTTAGAACTCATGGTTATACGGTTTGCTCAACATAATACAATGCGTGTTAAAAGTTATAAGTTGTTAACTAGTTTTTAACTTTTCTACACTGTTTTAGAAATATCATGCAAAAATCATACGAAGTCGAAAACTGAATCCATAAATTATGAGAGTTCCTAAAATGTGTCTAGTTTATTCATAATTTTTATCATGATTTTTGATGACCTTCAACTTGTGTGAAAAAGTACATAATCACAGACTGGTCCGGATTGATGTTTGAAATGATAGGCAGTTTTGTAAAAATCACCATAAATTGTAGAAAAGTCGTATGGAGATGTGTAAGTGGTCATTTTAAAGCTAAGAACTTTAACTATTTGCACCTAATACAGTTTTGAAAACTAAAATGTTTAAGTTGTCCAAAACAGTCTGTGAATGGAGTCCAACTTTTCTGAAGAAAGTTGTTAGAAAAGTTTAGTTATGTTCTTGGTGTTTTAACTTGTATTCCCCCCTAAAAGCTTAAGAAAACATGAAAATGTAGGGGTATGAACTCACCTTGAGCGATTTCAGTAGATGATTGTTGAAGAATGGAAGGGATCAACTCAAGAACACTTGAAGATGCCTTGAAGATTTTCGAGAATCTAGCATCAAAGTGATGGAGTTTGTGTAAGCAATCAATGATTTGAGTAGAATGAAGTGCAATAATCACAAGGAGGATGAAATATACTTACCAAGAGAAGAATAAAGCCTAAAGATCAGCCTTGGAGTCTTGAAATAGAGAGAAAAAGTTTGAGAGAAAAGTTGTGTTTGATTTTAGGTGAAATGAGAGCAAGTGAAAGAAAATGAGGAGAGAGGCTGAGTGACCAGCTCTAGAAACGTGGGGATGACTTGTGAGAGTGATGAGATTAAAACTTAATCTTGAAGATCGATTAGATCTTAAACAGGTAAATAAATATTTAAACAGTAAGAACGAATGCAAAATAAAGAACAACTCAACAATGAATCAAACGTGTCGAATGATTAAAACAAAACCCTCAGAAGAGCTCGACTAAGAACATCAACTGTAAAGGATTAGTAGGTTACAAGAACGATAAAGAAATCTGTAATTCTATCGTTATTCTCTAGATCGATTACCTAATATGCATGCAAGCATATACTTATATAATAAACCTAAAAGGCTCTCGGTTGGACAGGCCCATTACCGAAGTACAAAATAAAAGGTTTAATAAACGAGTTCAATGACGCAATCAATTAGCAAATCTTCAACCCAACAATCTCCCCTTTTGCGTCAATTGGAGCGAGATCTTCACTTGTTACTTGGGCCAGCAGCGGAGGCAGGTACTTTCTTCTTTATGGTGTTAAACAGACGAGAGATAAGAGCCAGTATCGTTTGCCTAAACCTGATGTACCACTGGATCATGTCATTGAAGTACTTAACATCATCCGCTGAATTCTCTTTACACCTTCGAATGATCGATAACACATGCTCTAGACAAGCAGTGGTGTAAAAATGTTTGTCAGCTAAAGCAAAGAGACATTTCTGTCCTTCCGCTCTAGTGAACATGACCGAATTGCGACGCGGGTCGATCTTGCCCATCTTCATTTGATTGAGATCACTGGCTGATCCCACAGGAGCTATCTTCGGTTTCTTCTTGAAGATAGTGGCAACCTCCTGATCCATAAGGGCAACCTCCATGATGTAACAGACAATCATCCTCTTGATATGGTCTATAATCGGACCATATTCAGCTTCATTTGTCAAGAGGATGTTATGCAAAACGATCCAATCATGAGGATTTAAGTTCGGTAGATCTGCCAGGGAAATATGATGTGCAATTCTTGCAGATCCTCGAATTACCTTGAACCGAACATTGATGAATCTTCCTTCGGTGTAAGGCTTCAGTACCCGAACGTTCACTATCTTCTGGGCGCTCCATGTTAAATAATGAGGACGAGCAGCCTTCAGATAGAATTCGATGAGCTCCCTATCAACCTCAGGGTTCGGATGAGGGACTTCATAAATATTTGAGAAGGCGTGGAAGATAAACGTCTTTCGAGTCAGCGGCATGTCGAACTACAAATCGACAGAATTATAGCATTCGAATGAGATAACCGGCTCGAGCCATAGGATGCTAGGAGTATCTATGGCCTCCTTAATCATTCGCTCCCGAGTCCAGGCAGGGAAGAGAGTCTTCCTGCTCTCGAGGAGATCGTGGGCTTCCTTCTGCTTGCGTTCGGCTTCTTCAGCCTCTCGCGCCACACGATTAACATCATCATCAACATTGCGACTGTTCTTTCTTTTCAACAAGTCAGCAATGGTTTCATCATCTTCTTCCTCAGCTATGTTTTTCCCTTTATCCTTCACACCCGAACTCGAAGCTTGACCAGTCGGAGGTTGTTCGGTTGTGTGAGTAGCTTTGGAGGAAGGAGGTGGTTTCGATCCGGACTTCAACTCTTCTCCCCCTTGTTTCGGATTGGACACGAAATTGGGTAAGCCTTCGATTTTGCTGAGAAGGTCCATGGCAGGAGAAAGCTTTTCAGCAAGGGTGCGCCTCACCGAATGGTTTAGAATTGGATCGTGTGCTTCAAGGATGTTGGATAGGGCAGCGTGTATATCCAAAACACATGTCTTGATGACCTCCCTTTCGGATCGAAGAGCTTCAAGCTGTTGTTGTGAGTTTGAAAGCTGCGTGCTCTTGACCTTGAGGGCAGTGGTTTTGCTAGCTAGAATGTCCATCAATGAATTTTCAGCTGCGAGATCCTCCTGAAGCTTAGCGAGGCGCTCATTGATGGAGGCACGAAGGGCCGAGTTATCGTCGCTTATGGTTTGGCGAAGGGTAGCGAACGATGTCAACTCCGTTGAGACAAACTTTGCCAATTGCTGAACAATCAGTTCCAAAGTTGTCTTGGTGGCGTCAGCGCTTTCCTGTAAGGACTGCAACAGGATAGAAGCGTCTGAGAATAGTTTATCGACTTTTGCGGTCGCTGCCTCACAGGCTTTTGTGGAGGTGTCTATGGCGGCAGTGGCTGAGGCTGCCGAATCATGCTGAGCCCTGGAGAAGGCATCAACAATCTTCTGAAGAGCGGCTTCAAAGAGAGATGATTGTTGGTTGGAAGATGAAGCGAGAAGTAAGTCAACCTTCTCGTTGAGCTCCTTAAGATGCTTCTTTGTCACTGGAGCAGCATCCTCTTCGTCACTTTGAACCTGAAACGGACTATAGTAGACCGAATCGAAGGTCATATTGTCACCGCCAAGAAACGGGTTATCTCCATCAGAGGCATGATCTGGAGATGGTGGGGGTGGTGAAGCTGGGGGTGTGGTTGTTTGGGTAGGTTCAGGTTGAGGGTGGGGTGGGGTAGCTTCGGGTGGTGGTTGAGTATAGGTAGGTTCGGTTGTATGCTGGGTTTCGGTTTGAGGTGGTTCGGTTACGGGTGGGGTTTCGGTTACAGGTGGTGTTTCGGTTGCAGTTGTGAAAATGGGTGGTGGTATAGGGAAAGAGGTTGGTGGAATAGTGGTAGTGGGGGTTATGGTCAGAATGGAAGTAGGGATGGTTTGAGGAGGTGAAGGAACTGGTGAGACATGAATGTCCATGGCGGGGGTAGGTGATCGGGGTGGGGTGTTGCCTCTTTGAGGGGTTTCGCCTCCTTGAGAGCCGTCCGAACCCGAACTCTCGCCTTCTGAATCACTCGAAGAAGAAGGGATAACAAGTTTTCGCTTCGGTTGAGTCTTCCTCCTCTTCGGTTGTGGTGACTGGGTAGGTTTTGTTTGTTTCCTCTTCCTAGGAGAAGGACCTTCAGGAGCTTGGGTCACTTGCTTCCCTT
The DNA here is from genome assembly GCF_051521515.1 of Lactuca serriola. Classification (NCBI taxonomy): domain Eukaryota; kingdom Viridiplantae; phylum Streptophyta; class Magnoliopsida; order Asterales; family Asteraceae; genus Lactuca; species Lactuca serriola. The sequence goes on along the minus strand of NC_136412.1, from coordinate 182,361,443 downwards.
TTCCGCCTTTTTGCCCCTGTTCACCGGTTTGTCAGCATCGTGGATGGACTTGAGCATTTCCGGTGTGAGTTCCCTTGGCCCTGACTGTTTGAACTCCTTGATCGTCCTGATGATCCTGCTGTCAGAAGGAACAGCACCGTACATTGTCTCCGGAATAGAGCCAATGAAAGAGAACTTGGACGCATCAGAGATGATGATCTTCTTGGTATGAAACGTACCGATTGAAGACATCGATGCACCTGTAGGAGTGGGGACGTCGAACTTATCCATTGCCCACTTTGTAATGAGAGTCCAGAACCGGGCATACGACACCTCAGAATGTCGTGATGAAGAAGAAAGGATCTGGATGAGCTGTTGCCAGAGGACCAACCCAAAGTCTAAGTTGACTCCGTTGTAAACTGCATACATGATCGACAAGAAAAGTCGACTAGCACCGTCGGATCCTGAGCTTCGCTCAGATAAGCCCTTGAAGAGGACTGTGAACAGGCCGTTCCACAGCGGCGGCAAGCAGGATTTCTTAAACTTTGCGACGGAGATGAGCACCTCCGTGTACCCCATATTGTAAAACATATTGTAAAGAAGACCCACCGGAATCGTCTCCGGATTGATTCTTGAAGAGTCAGCAGCAAATCCTAGCAGAGTGCAGAATCGCTGCCTTGAAATCGAGGTCTTGTGATCAGCAACCTCAAAGAACACCCGCTCGACTGCTTTGTCGTAATAGGCAGTCGCATACACCTACGAGAGCATCGTCATGGGCACAGACTCAACCCGTGATAGTGCAGGAGCGATTTGCGAGTACTTCAAGCACTCGATGATCGAAAACATGTAAGAATCATACGCCTGCGGTGTTAGGTCAATCACCAAGCATTGTTGAGGACGAATGGGAAGGATTTGTGAGGTGGCATGGACGGATGAAGATTCTGCCATTGTTGAAGTTAGAAGAAGATGAACAGTAAAGCTTTTCCGAGTTTGTGCTCTCTTGTAAATTCTGAAGCAGTAAAGAGGTAAATGGAAGTATTGACTGCCTTTTATAGTGGGTAAAAGGAGAGAGAAAAATCGTTTCAAATCTTCTATGGAAATACGTAAAGGTTTTCCGGAATGACAGATGTGTGACAGTTAAGGCATGCGGTGATCACGTAGGAGAGAGAGTGTCAGATTCCTAGGATCACGCCGCCCAACAAGCGCCGTTTCAGAATAAGCCGTTTCAAATCCTCACGCGCCTTTAAATGCCATAAGAGTGTCGCTTGAGATTCGCACACGCGTTCACAATGTCAGCAAAAGAATGGGCGTTTCAAATTCACACGGGCCCCTTTTTAACTTTTACCACCGGTTGAAATTCAATCCTTTTATTTCCCGCCTGAGTCAGCAACCTTTCGTCTTATCTTGATAATGGCATCTTTTGAAATAAATAGCCACGTGGACGATTTTTGACCATGTCTTAATAATGAACCACCAATGCAATAAATCAGCCTAAAATTAATTAGTAACAGAATGTTGGAAAATCAAAGATTTTCGTGCTAAGAGTGTAAAAAGAAAAGAAATAAAGCAACTCTTTTTAGGAATGACTGTGATGTCAATAATGACACGAAACGAATGATCCCGGGCACGAATCTCTTCCTTCAAGGTCAAGAGAGACCTTAAAGTGTTAAGGTGGATTCCCGTTGAATTACGATCAAACACTCATTAATAAATGTTGAAAGGCTTCTTTTGATTAGGCTACTATAGGGTGGCTTTCGCTTTGATGCAATAATTCTAATCTTGAGATAAGAGAGAAAGTGATCAAAGTACTTGTGAGACCGGTGTAGTCTGTTGAACAAGTAGGTGGGAATTAAGTGTAAGTTGGCTTGGAAAAGTATGAAATCTCAGAAAAAAAATTAAAAACTGGATCCCAAGGGAAGAAACGTTATGGTGTATAACAATTTCATAGGAATCACACAAAATAAAATTTGAGATTTCATTAAGGTACATTCGTCAATTCTTTGGTGAAAACTTGAGCAAATTAATTGTTCACCGTCAATTTAGATTTGGTGTTGGATTTTGGGTTTCACTCAGCTCGTAGTGACACGAAACTAAGATCATAAACACAGATGTTGTGTAACCATAAACCTCAGTGGTAATTTCTGAGAGTCTCAAGGGTTACGTTGATGAAACGAATGTAATGGAGAAATGTAATGGAGATGGTGTAAGAAAACATAGTACCTCTGCTGCGAAATAAAGGACCAAGCAGAAAACTCTTATCTCATGTGAGAAGAGAGTGAGGTAGCTCACGATTAGAATAAATGTGGTAGCCTTATTGGGAAGACAAGGTTTGTTTATACCAGGTCATGAAGGCTATTATTCAAGATTTTATAAGGCTTGGGACACATACAACAGCATGCTTCTAGGGACACTTAAGTAATCCAACAATTATATCCCCATAAACGAACGAACACACAAACAAAAATAAAAGAGAAAAATATTTTTGGAGTTTTTGAGATATATTAAAGAAATAAAAAAAATTGAGAAACCGAACCCGAACGTTCGGTTGGTTTCGGTTGGGAAAAATTTTGAAAAACCGAACCCGAGCGTTCGGTTGGTTTCGGTTCAAGAAAATTTTGAAAAACCGAACCCGAGCGTTCGGTTGGTTTCGGTTCCAGAAAATTTTGAAAAACCGAACCCGAACGTTCGGTTGGTTTTGGTTCAACAAAATTTTGAAAAACCGAACCCGAACCTTCGGTAGGTTTCGGTTTTGGAAAATTTTAAGAAAACCAAGGAATTTAGACATGCAATCAGAAAATACTTTTTAACAATAAGACAAACAACTTTGTACAAGAAATATACAACCAAGAAAAACTACCTTTGAAGTGATGAGCGAGTCAGATGGTTTAACTGAACACTAACGTTCGGGTTGTTTCGCTTCTTACGTTTGAGATTGAGAGATAGTGTGAGGTACTGACTCTGATTCCATCATACCTAGCCCTTGCAGTATTCTGATGAATGATGCTTCAGGAAGAGCTTTGGTAAAGACGTCAGCCAGTTGATCAGTGGTTCTTACGAAATGAACTTCGACGTTTCCATCTTCCACGTGATCTTTGACGAAGTGATACCTCAGTGCTATGTGTTTGGTTTTAGAGTGTTGCACTGGGTTATGACAGATCCTAATTGCGCTTTCAGAGTCACAATATAGTGGGATCTTCTTCATATTGAGTTATAGTCTCGAAGTTGACTCTAGATCCAAATCACTTGAGAGGTGCAGGATGCAGCAGCTATGTATTCCGCTTCGGCAGTAGACAACGACACGCACGTTTGTTTCTTGGATTGCCAGCTGACCAACTTCCCGTCAAGGAATTGAAAGCCACCAGTTGTGCTTTTTCTGTCGAGTCCACAGCCTCCAAGGTCAGCATCTGAATAAGCTTGAACGAAAAAGCCTAAATTGGAAGGATACCATAGACCTAAGGAGGTGGTTCGCTTGAGATAGCGTAAAATATTCTTCACTGCAAGCATGTGAGGTTCGCGTGGGTTTGCCTGAAATCAAGCACAATAACACACAGAAAACATGATGTCAGGCCTGCTAGCAGTAAGATACATTAATGAGCCTATCATTTGACGATAGAGCGTGATATCAACAGCTGGTTTGTCTAGAGATGGAGTTAGCTTGGTGCCGAATGCCATTGGGACTTTGACTTTGGAGTCTCCCATCATACCAAACTTAGCTAGGAGAGTCTTCGTGTAAGCTTCCTGATTGATAAAGATGCCTTCGGGTCCCTGTCTGATATTTAAACCAAGGAAAAAATTAATAGGACCCATTGAGCTCATTTCAAATTTAGTCTCCATCAACTTTCTGAATTCAGCTGTTAGGCTGGGATTCGTAGAGCCAAAGATGATGTCATCGACATAAATTTGAACTATCATAAGGTGGTTACCTTCCTTTTTGCGAAAGAAGGTTGGGTCAACCGAACCTTGTTTGAATTTAGACATCTTTAAGAATTTAGTTAGCGTTTCATACCAGGCTCTCGGAGCTTGTTTAAGTCCATACACAGCTTTATCAAGAATATAGCAATGATTTGGATACTTTTCGTTCACGAACCCAGGAGGTTGCTCCACATACACGGTTTCTCCGAGTTCTCCGTTAAGAAATGCACACTTGACGTCCATTTGGAAAACTTCAAAGTTTTTGTGGGCAGCGTAAGCAAGAAATATTCTAACAGATTCTAGCCTAGCTACGGGAGCGAAAGTCTCTTCATAATCAATCCCTTCCTCCTGGCAATATCCCTTTACTACCAGACGAGCTTTATTCCTTATAACATTCCCTTCCTTGTCCATTTTATTTCTAAAGACCCATTTGAGACCAACAACCGAGGCATCTGGAGGAGTTGGAATGAGGCGCCGGACTTTGTTCCTTTCGAATTCGTTCAGTTCGTCTTGCATTGCTTGAACCCAATCGGAGTGATCGAGAGCAGTGCTAACTGTCTTCAGTTCAACTTTTGATACGAATGAGTGAAACATACAAAACTCAACCTTTGAAAATAAGGATGTTTGTTTTGCCTTTAGTTGTGATCGGGTCAGAACCTTTTCGGATACATCACCAACCACTTGAGAGATAGGATGATCTCTGGTCCATTTGGTAAGAGGAGGGTAATTTGGATCAAAGGTGGGGTCTAGTTCAGCGTTGATCATTTCTTCTGACTCGGATTGGCTTTCGTAGTCGAGCGTCATATCACCATGCTCCCCTCGGTTGATGTGCTATTAGAAACTTGAGGTTCAGAAGTTTCTTGTGGTGCTGGACTTTCAGACGTTGACGCACCTTCGGTTGGAGAAGCATTTTCGGTTGGAGTTGGACTTTCGGGTGGAGAAGCACTTTCGGTTGGAGTTGTAGAGCTTGGCTCCCCCTCGACTGAAGCATCATTGGATGGAGGTGCATCAGAATTCGATCCTCCTTCATTCATTCTCCTGGCAGCTTCTTCGACAATTTGCTTCATGTGGTCTACCTTGTTGTCGGCTACATTTGCTTCTGAGAAAGTAGCTTTCTCTGGTTCATCAAAGAGCTCCATAAATTTCTCGTATATATTAGCGATCGAGACTGTGACTTGGCCAGTTTGAGGAAAGATTTCCTCAGCTGTGTCTTCTTTGGCCTGTAGCTTTTTGACATAGCTATCGTCAAAAGTTACGTAATAGGTCACTTCGATTTTTCTCGAACGCTTGTTTAGGACCCTGTATGCTTTGGATGTGAGAGAGTAGCCCAGAAAGATTCCCTCGTCGGCTTTGACATCGAACTTGTTGCGGTGTTCTTTAGAGTTAAAGATGAAACACCGTGAGCCGAACACGTGGAAAAATTTCACATTGGGTTTTCTATTGTTGAGAATCTCGTATGGTGTGAGCATGAATCGTTTGTTGAGATAAGACCTGTTATGTGTAAAACAAGCAGCAGAAATAGCATCAGCCCAAAAATAAAGAGGTAAGGAAGCGAAACTTAGCATAGTTCGGGCAGCTTCACACAAAGATCGGTTTCGTCTTTCGACAATTCCGTTCTGTTGAGGTGTGTAGGGAGCTGAGAAGTTGTGACTTATTCCCTTTTCTGCTAGAAATTCTTCAAACTCTCTGTTCTTGAATTCCAGACCATTGTCGCTCCTGATGTTGCGAACGACCTTCTTGAGCTGTAATTCAATCTGCTTGATGAACACTTTCAGCTTATGAGTCGTTTCAGATTTGAGCTTTAGAAAGAACACCCATGTAAATCGTGAAAAGGCATCAACAATGACAAGAATATACTTGCTACCACCGATGCTTTCGATAGATGATGGACCACACAAATCAATATGAAGTAATTCGAGTGGTTCAACAACTTTTGTGTTAATTACTGATGGATGACTTTGACGACTCTGCTTCCCCATTTCGCATGCAGCACACAAATGATCCCTGTCGTACTTGAGCAGTGGAAGGCCCCGAACATGACCTCCAGTGACAAGTCTGTTGATATCTTTAAAATTGAGATGAGAGAGTCTTCGGTGCCATAACCAGCTTTCGTCAGATTGAGCTTTTGATAATAAACATACAGCAGGGTTTCCTTTGATGGGTTTAAGGTTTAGAGGAAACATTTCACCCTTTCGCTCCGACTTGAGAATTACTTTCTTTGTCTTCTTCTCAATAATTTCAGAACCTTCATCGTCGAATGAGACTTTGAGACCTGTACCTCCAACAAGCTGAGATACACTAATGAGGTTGTGTTGTAGTCCTTCCACATATGCCACCTTCCTTATAGTAAAGTCACCATTGGTTATCATCCCGTATCCCTTTATGGTGCCGAAAGAATTGTTTCCAAACTTGACATTGCCACCATTTGTAAGAGACCTGTATTCCCTGAGCTCCTCTTTCCTCCCTGTCATGTGACGCAAGCAGCCACTATCGATGTACCATTCTTCGTCGAACTGCTCGTCACTTATAACCTGCAAAAATTAAGCAAATTTAGGAACCCAAAGTTTCTTGGGTCCACGTGAGCTTTTCATGGGAACAGGAATTGTAAGAGAAATGTCAACAAGATATGTTCGTTTTATAAGTGTCGTTTCATCTTTCTTTTTAATGGTAAAAACTTTGATTTTATTAGGATTAGGTGCGTTCGGTTTAGACTCTGGTTTGGATTTATTAACCTTCTGTTTGCCCTTTTGTTCAGCTGACGATTGAGATTTTTGAGAACGAACAGAATTAGCTTTAGAGCAAGATGGAGATGAATTGGAAGAATTAGAAGAATTAGATGAATGAGAAGGAGTGGGTTTACATTGAGATGACTTCTTGGCTGGAGACTCTAGATGACCCTTTTGCTTTTGATCATTGGTGGGACTGACCTTAGAGTTGTGATTTCCTTTGATTTCAGAAACGAACCTATGCTTTCGGTTGAAGTCGTTCTGTGAACTGAACCTATGCTTTCGGTTGGAGTCATTCTCAGAACCGAACCTTTGCTTTCGGTTGGAGTCGTTCTGTGAACCGAACCTATGCTTTCGGTTGGAGTCATTCTCAGAACCGAACCTTTGCTTTCGGTTGGTATTCTCTTCTGAATCGAACCTAGGCTTTCGGTTGTTGTGACCCTCATGTTTTTCGACAGGATTGTTCTCAAACTTCAGATTCTTGTCTTGATGGGAGAAGTATGCATTCTGGGATTGCAAGAATTGTTTCCTTTCAGAGAGATTCTTCCTGTATCTCTGGTTCCTTTCACGTTTCTTATTTCTCATCTGCTTCGGTTGATGATGAATATTGGCTTTCATTTTCAGTTTCTCCTTAGCAGGTTCACTTTGAGCTGTGGGAGTTTCACTTTGAACTGAGGACCTAGAGGGAATGTCTTCTTTTGCCGAACTTCCATTCTCTTAAGGAATATCTTTCGTACCACTGGTGCTTGGCTCATCGAAATTGTCTGGCTTATTCAAAGGTTCTGGTATGTATCTACCTTTACTCATCCATGAGGTTCTTTCTGATAAGCCTACTGTTTCGTTTTCATTATCTATTGGAGCTGACCAGAAGTACTCATCGCAGCCATCAGCATTGTCTTCGTTCACAATAGATGTGAGTTCAGCGGTCTGATGTTCGGTTACTCCAGTGACCTTGTAGACTTGATTTGGAGTGGTCCTGACCTTTTGATATACAACCGCTTTCTCTGCTAAGATCGGGGACTTTTGTTGGGACAATCGAGCGAACTCCACAAAATTTTCAGAAATTAGATTTTTGTGGTTTTCAGGTTCGCTTTTTACAAATTTTCAGCAGTCAACCGTGTCCTCTACAGAAATTTCACTCATGTTGTCGTCCTCATTAAGCTCAGATGCATTTTCAACATCTATTTTGTTTTCTAAGCTCAATTTGGCGTTTAACGAGTCAAATTTTTGTATGGTTTCGGTTCTCAGTTTGAGTCTATCATTTTCATCCAAAAGGTTTTTGAGCATGTCCTTGTGGTCCTTGGATTTAATGAAAGATTCTATTTTGTCCAGTCCATACATGTAGGTTGGATTGACGTCATCAGATGATATCACACTCTCACAATTATAAGCCTCGGCATCGATTTCATCCTCCTTAGACTCAAGGAAGGGTAAAATCATGCGATGGATCTTTTGGCCTATTTCACAGTCCAAGTGAAGCTGAGTAATATTAGAATAAAGACGTTTTGCAATTAAACAAAAAACATTCCGCTGTTTTAACAACTTTAAATTGTCTCTTTGTAAATAAATGTTTTCGTCTTTTATTTTAACTAATTCAGACTCCTTCAACTCGATCCACATCCGCCGCTCCTCACTCTTCGAAGACACCCTGCTTAATTGATCAGTTAGGTTAGAATTGGTGACTCGAGTTTGAGTTAAGCTACTATCTAGATGAGAAATTCTTGTATTAACATCTTTTAGTTCTTTCTCATATGAGGATTGTGGTACTTTAAATGAAATAAAAAACCGATTGTACCTTCTTGATCAGTTCATCGAGCTCATTGAACTGCATGCTGAGCGGTTTGGCAGTAAAGCACATATCCTGCTACTCCTTCGGTTCATTGCTTCCACAATCAGTGTTGTATCCCCTCATTTGAGATACATCGGACACCATGAAGCATCTTCCTCCACTTCTCTCCTCCTTTGCCACATAAGCCTTTCCATGAGTAGGCTTCCTTACTTCATCATCTTCTGAGTCGGTAGACCAAACTTCCATGCTACCGAACTCGTCATCAGCAACCGAACCCTGCACGATTAGAGCATTCATAAAAGGGTTAGCGGTAGATTTCTTCTTTCTCATCTCATCGAGCCTTTTCTGCAGCACAACTTCCTCATCCTTTTCCTCATCTTTTTCAGCCATCTTTTTGAGGACACAATCTTTAGCATAGTGGTTTTTTCCACCACAGTAGTAACAGCTTACTCCTGAATCACCATCTGCCTTCGGTTCCTTCTTGGGCTCTTCAACCTTCGGTTCATTATTAACTTTCTCTGAACTATAACTCCCCTGCCAGTTTCGGTTTTTGTTGCTGGGGAATCTCTTCTTAATGAACCTCTTGGGGTTAGACACCATCATAGCATAATCCTCAGATGTGAGATCATACTCCTCCAAGTTGAGGTCTTCATCCTCCATCACAGCTTTACTTTTTGACAGAAGGGCAAGTGAACCTAGGCTTGAAACAACGTTCTTTTCCTGCAGCACAATCTTCTCCTGGGACTTGAGAATACCCACCAGTTTCGCCAAAGAGTATGATTTAAACTGCTCATGGGCTTTAACTGTTGACACCACAGCTCTCCATTCTGACCTTAGACCATTCAAGAACGTAACCTTCTGCTCGATAAGCTTCCTTTCGATGTCATGTTTGATCATCCTGCTGAGAAGATGATTGAAGCGATCGAACGTCTGGGTCACTGTTTCTTCGGCTCCTTGCCTGAATTCTCCAAACTCAGATAAAAGCAAGGTTTGGATAGAATGTTCAAGATCCTCGTCTGTAGAATACAGTTCGCGAAGTCTATCCCAAACTTCCTTTGCCGTTGTGCATGAGCTGACCAACCTGAAGGTGTCTGACTGAAGGGCGAATCTGATCAACCTTAATGCCTTGATATTGCACTGGAATTTATCCTTTTCATCTTGCGCAATATCTTTAACATCCTTCAACAGGTCATTGTACTCCTTTTGAGTTTTGATAATCCTTGACGTTGCAGAGTGAGAAAAAGGTCCATTAATGATTGCTTCCCATATGAGGTATCCATTATCCTCAGATCCTATAACGTAGTCTTCGAAGTCATGCGCCCAGACTTCATAATCATGGGTATATAGGATTGGAATCTTCGTGGTTGAACCGATGCTGTTGGAAATATTGATGGGGTTTGATTGCGACTCGTCCATTATGATCGAAAAACCTGTTTAAAGATCAGACTTGTAATAAATCAGATTAGGGCAAAACAATAAATATCAAGATACGTCAATAATGAGATGACGGCTCAATAAATATCAGTGATTGCGGAAAAACCCTAATTGAAACCTTTTCACAGAAAAGATGTGTATCGATTACACAGCCTCCTTCTCTCGTACCAATTGATGAGATTAAAACTTAATCTTGAAGATCGATTAGATCTTAAACAGGTAAATAAATATTTAAACAGTAAGAACGAATGCAAAATAAAGAACAACTCAACGATGAATCAAACATGTCGAATGATTAAAACAAAACCCTCAGAAGAGCTCGACTAAGAACATCAACTGTAGAGGATTAGTAGGTTACAAGAACGATAAAGAAATCTGTAATTCTATCGTTATTCTCTAGATCGATTACCTAATATGCATGCAAGCATATACTTATATAATAAACCTAAAAGGCTCTCGGTTGGACAGGCCCATTACCGAAGTACAAAATAAAAGGTTTAATAAACGAGCTCAATGATGCAATCAATTAGCAAATCTTCAACCCAACAGAGAGAGGTAAAAAGTACAAGGAAGTGACAAGGTATGGTGGGGAGGAGTGTGGATTAGGCATGGAGTGGGTATGGGGGTTGCTTGTGTCATAATACAAAGATAAGTCAACACTCTATCTCTTCTACTTCACCCACTCTTCTTGGATAAGGTTTATCCCCAAAAACGTGGATAATTAGTACATATGGGGTCTTATATGTTAAAATAAAGTTTTGGGTGAAAATCCCACGTTAAAATAATTAAAAACGGACCTAAAACGCAAAACTAGTCGAAAACCGGGAAAAAAAGGGCTTTACAGCGAGACTCCTCGGATTGGGCTGGAGGTTCGGTCCCTACTATTGTTGGGTTCGAAGCGAAATGGGGCGAAAGAGGGTAAGACCGAAATAGACCGAAGGTTCGGTCCGAAGGGGAGGGTTCGGTCCCTTATGCGAGGCTCGGTCCGAAGGGGAGGTTCGCTTCTGACAGGTTCGCTTCTGACAAGTTCGGTTCCTAAGAGGGGTTTCGGGTCCTTAAGAGGGTTCAGGTCCTTAAGAGGGGTTTCGAGTCCTTAAGCCCTTTTTATCCGTTCTTACCCCGTTTTAAAGGTCGGAATGACCCGAATGACTTCAAAAAGTTACGGGAACTCTTGAGAGAGATTTGGGAGAGATTTCACATTCTTGGAAAGATTTCTCTTACAAAGAGAGATTTGGGAGAGATTTTGCATACTTAGAGAGATTTGGGAGAGATTTCTCATACTTGGAGAGATTTCTCATACAAAGAGAGATTTGGGAGAGATTTTGCATACTTAGAGAGATTTGGGAGAGATTTCACATACTTGGAGAGATTTGGGAGAGATTTCACATACTTGGAGAGATTTCTCATACAAAGAGAGATTTGGGAGAGATTTTGCATACTTAGAGAGATTTGGGAGAGATTTCACATACTTGGAGAGATTTGGGAGAGATTCTCGATAAAGAGAGATAAAGTGAGAACGATTGAGAGAGGTTTCGTGTGTGACAAATGTGAGTGTCCGGCTTCGAAATGCAAGGTCCGTAAACCCTGTTAAGCCTTGTTTAAGGATCAACACACTCCCGATGAGTATGTAACGTTGTTTTATCGTTTTTGTTCATTGTTTAGCACTAAGGCTAATGAAAATTAAACACACGAATTTTCCAAGTGATGTTTTCTCATAAAAATAGTGAGTTATACAGTAATTCCATAACACAAACCCTAATATACAAGGTTTAATTAGTTGACCAGTTTGACTCGATGGCTTTGATCGACTTAGACTTGACCCGAAATTGACTATTGTCACATCATCCCCCCGTTAGAGGGAATTTCGTCCCGAAATTTACGTTTTGGCCAGGACTTCAGGAGTTTGGGAAAAGATGCGGGTATTTTTGTCTCATTTGGTCTTCGCATTCCCAGGTGAACTCAGGTCCTCGTTTAGCGTTCCATCGGACCTTCACGATGGGAATACAACTTTGTTTCGTTCTTTTGACCTCTCGATCCATAATCTCAACTGGTTCTTCCACGAAGTGGAGATTTTCGTTAACTTCTATCTCGTCGAGAGGTATTACAAGTGTCTCATCAGACAGACACTTCTTTAAGTTGGATACATGAAATGTGGGGTGTACGTTATTAAGTTCTTGTGGTAATCGGAGTTTGTACGCCACAGGACCAATCCTGGTAAGCATTTCAAACGGTGCGATGTACCTCAGGTTTAGTTTCCCACGTTTACCGAAACGTATCATTCCTTTCCAAGGGGAAAATTTTAGTAGAACCCGATCTCCGACCTGGAATTCTAAGGGTTTGCATCGCTTGTCTGCGTAACTCTTTTGTCGATCACGAGACGCCTTCAGTCTTTCCCGAATTTGAACAATCTTTTCTGTGGTTTCCCTTATGATTTCGGGACCAGTAAGGGTGCTATTAGGGACTTGCCCCCTAGCTAGCTAGGTCTCCCCCACTTCGGCCCAACATAGGGGTGATCTGCACTTGCGACCGTAGAGAGCTTCGAATGGAGCGACTTTAATGCTAGTGTAATAGCTGTTATTATAGGAGAATTCAATCAGCAGCAAATGGGTATCCCATGCCTTACCAAAGTCTATCCCACAGACTCTCAACATGTCTTCTAATGTTTGTATGGTGCGCTCACTTTGCCCGTCGGTTTGTGGATGGTAGGCCGTACTCATGTTTAGCCTAGTTCCCAAGGATTTCTGTAGAGACTACCAAAATCGCGAGGTGAATCTACTATCTCGGTCGGAGATAATGGATATTGGTACACCATGCAGTCGCACAATCTCCTTGATGTATGTCCTGGTTAACTTCTCCATCTTGTCGGTTTCTTTTATTGGTAGGAAGTACGCGGACTTGGTCAATCTGTCTACGATTACCCATATGGTGTCAAACCCGCCTGAAGTCTTAGGCAGCTTGGTTATGAAGTCCATGGTTATCCGTTCCCACTTCCATTCCGGTATATCAGGCTGTTGTAGAAGTCCTGAGGGTTTCTGGTATTCCACCTTGACCTTGGCGCAAGTCAGACACTTCCCCACATAAGTAGCAATCTCGGCTTTCATGTTCAGCCACCAGTATAACTTTTTGAGGTCTAGATACATCTTATCTGACCCTGGATGGATGGAGTATCGAGTCTTGTGTGCTTCATTCATGACCACGTCTCGGAACCCACCGAACTTCGGTGTCCAGATTCGGTTAATGAGATAACGAGTTCCATCATCCTTGACTTCTAAGTTCTTATCCATTCCCCTTAATACCTCACCTGCCACATTCTTTGGTTTCAAGGCTTCTAGTTGAGCTTCCTTGATCTGCGTGGCCAGGTGGCAATGGATGGTCATGGTTAAGGATCTTACTCGGCGGCCCGAATATTTCTTCCTGCTCAGGGCATCAGCCACTACATTGGCCTTGCCTGGGTGGTAGCGAATTTCAAACTCGTAGTCGTTCAGTGGTTCAAGCCATCTTCGTTGCCGCAGGTTGAGCTCTTTTTGATTGAGGATATGCTAAAGACTTTTGTGATCCGTGAAGATGGTGCATTTTGTGCCGTAGAGGTAGTGCCTCCAGATCTTTAAGGGGAACACTACCGCTCCTAGTTCAAGGTCATGGGTAGTGTAATTAACTCCGTGTGTCTTAAGTTGTCTTGACGCGTAGGCGATGACTTTCCCTCTCTGCATGAGCACGCATCCGAGGCCTTGATTTGAAGCATCCCAATATACCACAAAATCATTAGTTCTTTCCGGAAGAGACAAGATCGGTGCGCTGCATAGAGCTTGCTTTAGTGTCTGGAAGGCGGCTTCTTGTTTATCTTCCCATTTGAACATCATGCCTTTCTGAGTCAGGGTGGTGAGGGGCTTAGCAATCTTGGAAAAGTTTTGTATGAATCTTTGGTAGTAGCCCACGAGTCCCAAAAATTGTCGGATTTCCATTGGCGTTGTAGGTGCGGACCAATTTTCAATCGCCTTGATCTTTGAGGGATCCACGTGTATTCCTCTCTTGCTTACCACGTGGCCAAGGAATCCCACTTCTCAGAGCCAAAATCCGCACTTTGAAAACTTGGCGTAAAGCTTCTCGGATCTTAGCATCTCCAATATTAGTCGCAGGTGTTGTCTGTGCTCTTCTTCGCTCCTTGAATAGACCAAGATATCATCGATGAACACGATCACGAATTTATCTAAGAAGGGTCGACACACTCGGTTCATCAGATCCATGAACACCGCAGGCGCGTTTGTTAACCCGAATGGCATCACTACAAATTTGTAGTGTCCATAGAGAGTTCTGAATGCCGTCTTGGGGATATCTTCTTCTTGAACTCGCAATTGATGGTAACCCGACCTCAAGTCGATTTTTGAAAAGTAGCTCGCTCCCTGAAGTTGGTCGAAAAGGTCGTCGATTCGGGGTAGGGGATATCGATTTTTGATGGTAAGTTTGTTTAACTCCCTATAATCGATGCACATGCGAAAGGATCTATCCTTCTTTTTCACAAATAGAACTAGTGCTCCTCAGGGTGAAAAGCTCGGTCTGCTGAATCCCTTGCTTAATAGCTCGCTGAATTGACTTGACAGCTCTTGCATTTCTGCCAATGCGAGGCGATATGGTGCTTTGGCTACGGGGGTAGCATCGAGAACCAAGTCGATTCGGAATTCGACTTGTCGTGCGAGCGGTACACCTGGAAGATCTTCTGGGAATACGTCGGGGAAGTTGCACACTTCCGGAATGTCTTTGATGTCCTTTACCCCTTGATTCTTATCTACGACGTGGGTTAAGAAGGCATTGTATTCCTTTCGGATATACTTCCGGGCTTTGACACAAGAGATGATTTGAAGGTTCGTACTAGGTTTGTCGCCATAAATGATGAGGGTGTTGCCATTCGGCAGATTGAGGCGGATGGCCCCTTCGTAACACAAAATGTCGACACGATTAGAACCCAACCAATCCATACCGATGATGACGTCGAAACTTTTTATTGTAACCGACATTAGATCGATTTTGAACGAATGGTTGCCTAGAGTGAGGGTACACCCTGAGTAAATATCATTAGTGCGCTCAACCTTTCCATTTGCCATTTCTACGACGTATGAATCTTTAAATGACTGGGGATTTTGTTTAAGTAAATGACTGGGTACACCCTGAGTAAATATCATTTCTGCCCCACTATCGAAAGGTATGCATGCATAAGAGTTATTGAGGAGGAACGTACCAGTAACCACCGAGGGGTCCTTGACTGCTTCTCCATGCCCTAAAGTTAGGACTCTTCCTGTACTCCCAGCATTAGTGTTTCGTGCTTTTGGGCAGTTTCTTTTGAAGTGCCCTCCTTCTCCATAGCCGTAACAGGTTTGGCTTGCCCCGTTGTTGGCGACAGGGGCAACTTGAGGGGCGGATTAGGCTGGTATTTTACAGAATTGAGCAGTGTGCCCCTTCTTGTTGCAATTATTGCAGTGCATTTACTGACAAGCACCGGTGTGGTGGATGTTGCACTTCGGAAGGGTTCCCGCGTATTGCTTCCGTGGGGCCAGAGTGGATGGAGTAGTGGCAGCATGAATGGCGACAGTTTGCTATTTCTTTGCAAATTCTGGTGTTGACTGTTTCTTTTTGTTACTCCAGAACTTTCTTTTATCATTACCTCCTTTTGTTTGACAGGGGGTGGTGGTCACTGTACCATGGCTAGTCCTATGGTCGATAAGTTGTTGTGCCAATTCCTTGGCAATCTCAAAGGTAGTAGGTTTTGAGGCCAGTACACTATCATGAATCTGGGATGATAGCCCCCAAAGGTATCGTTCCACCTTTTTCTCCTCTGGAGTGACCATTGCGGGACAGAGGAGTGCTAAGTCATTGAATCGAGTGGTATAAGCTTCGAGATCCGTCCTTGACATCTTGAGGTTCCAGAGTTCCTCTTCCATTTTTGCACTTCACCTCTTGGGCAATATTCCTTCAACATCAAAGCTTTTAAATCCTCCCAGCTTATAGAGTTAGCCACTACAGTAGTATGCGACTTAACTCTGCCGTTCCACCAAGTTAGAGCTCTTCCGATGAAAGTGAATGCCGCATACTTGACTTTGCACGCTTCGGGGCAAGCACAAATTTCGAAGACCACTTCGTTTCTCTCAAACCATTGCATTAGTGCAATGACGCCCCCGCTTCCATTGAAAGAATCAGGTTTGCCATTTATGAAGTCCTTGTAAGTGCACTCCTTTGTGCGCCCCGAACTGTCACCCTGATTAGAGGGTGTAGCACCAGATCCGGATCCACCATTACCGTTAGGGCTGATTTGTGACATAGCTGCTGCCACAACTGCTGTTACTGCAGCCTGGAACATTGCTGGATCAAATTGTGGTGGCGGCGGCAGAGGAGGTGGTGCTGTGCTACCGGAAGGTCTTGGTCTTTTCCTTGTTGGCATAGTTCTGTCATAATTTTAAATTGACAAGTCGGTAAGACTTTAATAGTAATAACGAGTCGAGTGTTACTGGTTTCATCTCAATTGTATTTTATCCCGAGTTTATTACTTTAGAAGGTAATTCATCGAAAAGTCTATGCAATTAAACTTATGAATTAAATAGTGTTGACCCAAGCAGAGTCATGTGTTTGGTTCATGTCAACATTCAAGAAAGTAAAATACATGCCAAATTCATTGATAACTTGTTAGTACCTATTTTTTTGAGAAATTTGACCTCACAAGGGTCTACATCACATCATAATAAAAGATAAAGTTTTGGCAGTACAAAAGCCCCTATGACTAGTGTGATCACTTAGTCGCGGGGTCAACCTATTCGCAATAAAGAGTAGCACCAACGCATACTCGAAATCCTAGATTTATAACAAAACATGAGCAGTGCGAACACTACTTGCAGCGGGTGGCATCTGGTCCATGGTGGCTCTGAGATGAGGTCGAGGTTCCCTGAAGCTCCACAATCCGGCGTTCGGCCGCGATCACTCACTCCTCGAGAGCTGCGTGCCTTTCCTGGTACTCCCTTACCTCTGCTCGAGCCGTGGTAAGGTCCTCGATGAGTTGGTCCACTGGATAGACGTCCCTCTCCAAATCCCGGGTGCGTGCATCAGTGGCTACCGTAATTGCGCTGAGATTTTGAACCTGCTCTGCCATTTCCCTACTCTGGTTCCCCAAGTTCGTGATGTGTTCGACCATAACGGGGAGGGCTCTTTCAGCCGGTCCCCCATGACTGAGGTCATAGTAACCTCGTTGGTCGCCATATGGTGACCGTTGGCGTTGTTTCCGGCTCCACCTCTCGATCAGGGTTGCCCAACGGGGCTCAGGCCCGTTGTGGCCAAAGCGGTTCGCAGGCACCCTGGCGATGTAAGGAGGGTTGAAGACTTCCTCCTCTGGTTCTTCTTCACTTTCATCCTCATCCATGTCTACCTCGTCGTCTTCCTCTTCTTCTTCTTCTTCTTCGTCTACCTCCTCTTCTTCTTCTTCGGGTTCTTCTTCGGGATCCTCTTTGGGGTCCTCTTCAATCAGTTCCTCGGGCTCTTCCTCAATCCAGCAGGCATTTCCCTGATTGGGAAAGTATGGGTCTCCTGGTAAGTGGAATCCTGCCATGTCGTCTACGCGAGAATAGGGGTGTAAGAAGTAGATAGCGGTTAATAATAATAACATTGCGATATAGCAACATACAAATACTCCTATAGTATCTTAAATGTTTAGATTTGGTTCTTAGAGCATTCTTTGTAGGGTGAAGTTAGGTTATTAGATTTTTTGCCCCCTACGACTATCCCCCGGTATGAGTAAGTCACTTCTCGGACGAATATAGTTGATCAGGCTATATCCTTCCCAGAATTGATTACTCATACCAAGGCATACTCGTAGCACTCAACTCCTCTTCTTTTAGTTTATGTTCTTCTATTTATGACACTACGCGAGTATGTAATGCATGTAGGTATACTTTTAAACAAGAAACTATTTATTTTCTAAAAGTAAAACCTGTTAAATATTTTAAAATCAGAGACTCTTAGTCCCAAATGTGTTTATAATTTGTATATCCTATGTTGTTTGATATACTTAATTCACTATAAACCGTGCTCTGATACCAATCTGTCACACCCCCAAACCAAGGATGGCGGAAATGTTCGGGGGTGGAGGACTTCATGTATCGTATCATAACAACAATTGCAATAGCAATTTAAGCAAACACAACCAACATATATATATAATTGAAAGAGTTACATCATTGTAGAAATTACATGTTTCAAAATCAATTACAATGTGTTGACAAAATATGAAATGTTTGACGCCTTAACGTCCCATCCTCAAAATGCACTTGATTTTCCTGTTTAGTGATTTCCTGAGAATACAAGTTGTTTGAAAAAGTGTCAACAAAAAGGTTGGTGAGTTCATAAATTTTTGAGATAATGAGTTAGGAAACCGTTCTTTGTAATGTGTTGTGTGTCACCATGAAAAATCCAATATTTTCCTTTAAAGAGTTATGAGGTCCTAAATCCCAGAACCAAGAATGAACAAGTATTTTCCATACTTAATGGTGTAACCGTGGTTTTAAATCGGCCTAAAATCCTTTTTGATATGAAAGCGTACAAGTATTTTTCCATACTTAAAGTAGTTTCTGTGAGCTAAATCGACATAACTCGCTAATTTGAAGTTAGAACCCGTAAATCTTATGATTTGTTAATACCACATGTGAGCTATCATAACCATACTTGACATAGACGGCCTCGTAATACGACGTTCTTCAGGCGTCGCTGTTAAATGACACTTGTCACCACAGACCTGCCGGTCTAGCTGTTGCGAGCAGCTCAGGTGTGGGTTTGTCAAACCCAATATAGATCTATACACAACTATCACGTTCTCCCTACAAGAGACTCTGGTTACAATTTACAGGACTTTTTGAATTGGTTACTTTGGAAGTAACCCGAAGCGAATGACTCACAAATTTATTCATTAACAGATTTACGTGAACTAAACTGAATACCTTTGAATAATAAGTTTGAGAAGTAAATGATACATAAACTATACCTATTATAGTTTATCCGAAATGTTTGTAATGTATAAGTACTCTTTTATGAAAACACATTAGTGTTATAAACCCATAAATTATGCTTATTATAACTTAATATATGTGTTCTAAATGAATGAATAATCTTATCATGAATGACTAAGTTTCAGTTTATGATGATAAACTAACAAGGAAACACATTCAATATTTAGAACTCATGGTTATACGTTTTGCTCAACATAATACAAAGCGTGTTAAAAGTTATAAGCTGTTAACTAGTTTTTAACTTTTCTACACTGTTTTAGAAAGATCATGAAAAAATCATACGAAGTCGAAAACTGAATCCGTAAATTCTGAGAGTTGCTAAAATGTGTCTATTTTATTCATAATTCATGATTTTTGATGACCTTCAACATGTGTGAAAAGTACATAATCAAAGACTGGTCTGGATTGATGTTTGAAATGATAGACAGTTTTGTAAAAATCACCATAAATTGTAGAAAAATCGTATGGAGATGCGCAAGTAGTCATTTTAAAGCTAAGAACTTTAACTATTTGCATCTAATACAGTTTTGAAAACTAAAATGTTTAAGTTGTCCAAAATAGTCCGTGAATGGAGTCCAACTTTTCTGATGAAAGCTGTTAGAAAAGTTTAGTTATGTTCTTGGTGTTTTAACTTGTATTCCCCCCTAAAAGCTTAAGAAAACATGAAAATGTAGGGGTATGAACTCACCTTGAGCGATTTCAGTAGATGACTGTTGAAGAATGGAAGGGATCAAGTCAAGAACACTTGAAGATGCCTTGAAGATTTTCGAGAATCTAGCATCAAAGTGATGGAGTTTGTGTAAGAAACAATGATTTGAGTAGAATGAAGTGCAATAATCACAAGGAGGATGAAATATACCTACCAAGAGAAGAATAAAGCCTAAAGATCAGCCTTGGAGTCTTGAAATAGAGAGAAAAAGTTTGAGAGAAAAGTTGTGTTTGATTTTTGGTGAAATCAGAGCAAGTGAAAGAAAATGAGGAGAGAGGCTGAGTGACCAGCTCTAGAAACATGGGGATGACTTGTGAGAGAGGTAAAAAGTACAAGGAAGTGACAAGGTATGGTGGGGAGGAGTGTGGATTAGGCATGGAGTGGGTATGGGGGTTGCTTGTGTCATAATAGAAAGATAAGTCAACACTCCACCTCTTCTACTTCACCCACTCTTCTTGGATAAGGTTTATCCCCAAAAACGTGGATAATTAGTACATATGGGGTCTTATATGTTAAAATAAAGTTTTGGGTGAAAATCCCGCGTTAAAATAATTAAAAGCGGACCTAAAACGCAAAACTAGTCGAAAACCGGGAAGAAAAGGGCATTACAGCGAGACTCCTCGGATTGGGCCGGAGGTTCGATCCCTACTGTTGCTGGGTCCGAAGCGAAATGGGGCGAAAGAGGGTAAGATCGAAATAGACCGAAGGTTCGGTCCGAAGGGGAGGGTTCGATCCCTTATGCGAGGCTCGGTCCGAAGGGGAGGTTCGCTTTTGATGCCTTCGCTTCTGACAGGTTCGCTTCTGACAAGTTCGGTTCCTAAGAGGGGTTTCGGGTCCTTAAGAGGGTTCGGGTCCTTAAGAGGGGTTTCGGGTCCTTAAGCCCTTTTTATCCGTTCTTACCCCGTTTTAAGCGGTTTTTGATCCAGTTAAGGATCGGAATGACCCGAATGACTTCAAAAAGTTACAGGAACTTTTGAGAGAGATTTGGGAGAGATTTCACATTCTTGGAGAGATTTCTCATACAAAGAGAGATTTGGGAGAGATTTTCGATACTTAGAGAGATTTAGGAGAGATTTCACATACTTGGAGAGATTTCTCATACAAAGAGAGATTTGGGAGAGATTTTGCATACTTAGAGAGATTTGGGAGAGATTTCACATACTTGGAGAGATTTGGGAGAGATTTCACATACTTGGAGAGATTTCTCATACAAAGAGAGATTTGGGAGCGATTTCACGTACTTAGAGAGATTTGGGAGAGATTTCACATACTTGGAGAGATTTGGGAGAGATTCTCGATAAAGAGAGATTGAGTGAAAACGATTGAGAGAGGTTTCGTGTGTGACAAATGTGAGTGTCCAACTTCGAAATGCAAGGTCCGTAAACCCTGTTAAGCCTTGTTTAAGGATCTTACACACTCCCGATGAGTATGCAACATTGTTTTATCGTTTTTGTTCATTTTTTAGCACTAAGGCTAAGGAAAATTAAACACATGAATTTTCCAAGTGACGTTTTCTCATTAAAATAGTGAGTTATACAGTAATTACATAACACAAACCCTAATATACAAGTTTTAATTAGATGACCAGTTTGACTCGATGGCTTTGATCGACTTAGACTTGACCCGAAATTGACTATTGTCACATATACTCAAGTAGACTTTTCCTCTTCGGTATAGCTCAATGAAAAAAAAGGCTTCCGTACGTCTTGTCTCCTCTCCGGTTCCTTTGAATCAACTATGTGGTATTGCTTACATACTTCAGTTGCCGAGGGTCACTTTATTTCTTAACACACACATACATACTTTCTCTCTCTCTCTCTCTCTCTCTCTCTCTCTCTCTTTCCAAAACCCATGAAGATAAGGCTTCATTTGTTCTTCATTCATGAACATTATGAACAACAAGTGTTCAAATACTACTTCCCACTTCCTACCTCCTACCACCACCAACACCATCCTCCGCCTCCTTCAACCTGCATAAAAAAAGATTTTTCTGCCAACTAAAGTCTTCCAAAACACTCAAACTAGAACAAAATTATTAAATATTTCTAAAAACATGATTTTTTTTAGATCTCAAGAATAATAATAAATTTTCCAGATTTGAAAAATCAAAAACCCTAGAATCAAGAACTAAATTTTTCCAGATCTTCAAACAAAAACTCTGAAAAACTCAATTTTCTAGATCTGCAAACCTCCTGAAAACGAGAATAAAAATTAAATCAATTATATGAAACGCCATCGTCGTCCTATGATCGTCGTCGCCCTTCATCTCCCCTTTCTTCCACTTCAGTTTTAATCAGGCGCAACCCTTTATCTTCTCCCTCTTATATTTTCAAAGCCACAAAACCTCATCGCTTGAAGATCTGGAAATCCTAACCTTGTCCTTTCTAGCTGCCACCCTTCATTGTAGTTATGGAACGTCGTTATTGTCGGTAGTGGAACCCTTAGATCTGCGTTAGCTGGCGAGGAGGTGGCATTCTGGTGCATATTTGGAACATCGTTACCTGTCTCTCACACATAAAGGAATGAAGATCATTGCAGCACAAGGTATGTCAAGAAGATCTTGTTTCGTCGTGAATGAGACCTGTTACAGGTGGCGGATCTCAAATCTGGAAGAATAAGGTCCATCTGTTAGCCGGAGTTCATATCTAGAAAGACTCGCTAGAGTTCAAATCGACAATTTTGTCTATGCTAAACCGCTCGAGTGAAGCGAAGGTAAAGGGGGTGGTGGCCGACTTCCATTTTCTCATTCCTTTAAATCCGCAGGAACCCTCTCTTCCGCAAGATATAGTCGTTGCAAGCCTCGCCGATGACCATGATTTTTGTAATAAAAATTAGAAAAAGAGAAAATACCAAAGGTAATTTTGGTCTTTATAAAAAGTTTTGAAAAAATTGAACAAAACTCACAAAAAATGAACTTTTGGATTACTGGTGCTACTCCACATTTTTTTGGACTAAACATATGAATTTTAACCTAACATAGGGACCATTCTTGCAACTTTGTCTAAAGCATATTGAAACATATGTACATTTTTTAAGAGTAATAATTTTTATAATATTTTTGTTGCCTCTTTTAATTGATTTTCGGCTAGGAATTATTAAGTTAGAGTATATTGGTCTATGGGTTTACAAAACCCTATGTTTTGTATTCTCATGTAGTTAGTGGATTGTCTTTAATATAATTTAGTCGTTAAAAAAATAGATTAGTATTTCTTTCAGAATTGGGAGTTTTGAACTTGACAACACATGACAACACACAAACATAATTAAAAGCATGGCATTAAGTGAGTATCGATATTTTAAATTAGATATTTCATTTTCACTCTATACTATTTTCAACTTTTTTGCATCTAATATATAATGTTTCATTATCATTTGATTATTTTTCAACTAATATATATAATATATATTATTTTGATTTCATAATCTACTAATTTTTGTGTATAACATAATTATATATTGTTTTCGTAATATGAGACATCGTCGTAAATAACTGTAAGAAATTATTCGTATTTCTTAAATTATGTTTACTCATTGGTATTTAAATCTAATAATATACTTGCATTAAATGATACTTTTGGCAGACCTATTTGTTAATAAAACTT
Source organism: Lactuca serriola (assembly GCF_051521515.1). Lineage (NCBI taxonomy): Eukaryota > Viridiplantae > Streptophyta > Magnoliopsida > Asterales > Asteraceae > Lactuca > Lactuca serriola. The sequence continues at coordinate 182,338,254 of NC_136412.1, read as the reverse complement.
ATATATATATATATATATATATATATATATATATATATATATATATATATATATATATATATATATATATATATAAAAGTATGTGTTTTTTAACCAAACATGTTTTCTTAAAGTATGTTAATCGTTACTTTAATATATACAAAGACATATTTTTATTTTTATTTTTAAGAAGTAATTTTTTATTGAAAAACTATTTTAAATATATCAAAATTCATAATTTTTATTCTCGATAAATACACATCCATATTGATATAATTTTAAAATAAAATAAATTTATTTCTATAGTTTCAGGTCTCGTTATTCATATGTGGATAAAAATACATCAAATTTTATTATATTTTATTCCTATATATCTATTAATAACATATGAATAAATAGTATGCTTAATTCTTTTTGTAGTTTAACTATCATTCCTATATGAATGAAACGTGTATTTCGTCTTCTTACAAGTTATATTCATATATGAATAACACATTAATTTGAATTTTGTTACAGTTCATTTGGTATTCATATATGAAAAAGGAGTTCGAATTTTCAAAACATTTCATCTTCTATTAAAATACTACTTATTTATATATGGAATAACAAATTAAGTATAATAAAAATCTGATAAATGTTTTATTCATATATTAATATAAGATATAATGATAGTCGATACACGTTTTATTTAAATATGAATATAACATGTTACGAAATATGATGTAAATAAATATATTTTATGTTACAAAATTTTATTATGTATTATATTCATATATATATGATACTTCAACTGTAAAAAAAAAAATTAAGCATACGTTTTACTCACAAGTTAATAATGAATATACTGTAATAAAAAACTATTGCATTTTTATTCATTTAAAAATAACGATAGTTAAATAAATAAAAATTTTATTTTATCTCAAAACTATATCAATATAGATGTCTATTTATAGAGAATAAACAATTATGAATTTTTATGTATTTAAAATAATTTTTCGGTAAAAATACGTCCTTAAAAATTTACAAAAAAAAAAAAATAACTATGTTTTTGTATATATATTAGGTAATAATTAACATAGTTTGAGGAAACATGTTTGATTTTGAAATACATGTGTATCTCTTGTCTTTTTCTGTCGGTACACACATGTGTTTTGTGGCAAAATAATTCACCTATTCTCAACTTTTTTTCTCAATTGAACCCTCATATATATATATATATATATATATATATATATATATATATATATATATATATATATATATATATATATATATATATATATATATATATGGAAGGGTTATTTGGAAAACAAAAAAACCCTAAAAATCATAAAAAAAATGCATAAAAAAATACTTAGAGATCACAAAACTTTTTTTTAAAATTTTTTTTGAAAAAATTGCAGCTTTTGATACAAAATCGGTGAATTTTTTTTTGAAAAAAGAATTGTTTTTTTCGAAAAAAAAATATTGATTTTTTATTTTTTTTCAGCGAATTTTAACAAAAATCTGCGATTTTTTATTATAAAATTCAAAAAAAAAAATTGTGATCTCTTAAGTTTTTTTTCGTATTTTTATGATTTTTAAAGTTTTTTTTGTTTTCCACAGAACCTAAACCTATATATATATATATATATATATATATATATATATATATATATATATATATATATATATATATATATATATATATATATATATATATAAGTTGTGTACTGTCACACCCCCGAACCAGACGGCGGAAACGTCCGGGGGCTGTCGTGACTCAATTGAATACCATAACATTGAATATATATGAAACATATCAACATTCGTCACCATTCATTAACATAGTACAACCAGTAGTGTTTACATATCATACATTGTTTAAACATTACATTCCCCCAAAATTAATTTGTTCAATTCATACAAAAATAAACTGCAACCGTCACTAAATATGATTTCCCTTGATTCACTGGTTCCCTGAGAATACAAGTATTTTGAAAAACGTCAACATATGAAATGTTGGTGAGTTCATAAGTTGTATTTGAAAACAATGCTTCGTATCGTTTGAAAAACCACCAGAAAATCCGATATTTTCTGAAAATAGTATAGTCAAAAAGGTGTGAAGATCCATAAGTATGCTTGTTTGTTTTCTATACTTGTAAAATATTGTTTATTGAAATTGTATGTATTCTGAATTTGTATGTATTGAAAACCCTAGGAAAACCCGATGTTTTCCTAATTCCTTGAATTTCCATGATATTACTTGAAACCATTGCTTCCAGACGACATTGGATCATTGATGAGCATGACTATCCGCCACAAACACGCGTTACACAAACGACTAGTCTATAGCAATACTAACGATCCCGAAGGCGTCGTCCGTACTAGTCACGCTATCCAACCGTCATGTTGTCCCACATCCGAAGAGAAGGAGGACACGAAGGCTTCGACGACTCCATTAGCCGGTTGGGGATAAAAAGGTACGAGGGGTCCCAGACCCGCCTCGCAAAAAAAGGCAGACTTTACTAGCGACACTAAAGGACCCTTGGGGACCAGTAGTCTACAACCATTGAAAGTCCGGTTACGTTGTGTCGGGTTGGTAAAACCCAACACTTCGTAAGATGAAGTCTTTGGGCCTTAAGATCAGGTCGTCGAGCTAGCTAGGCTCAACGAACAAGATTTTACACTTGTGGGGCCCAAAGATAGTGCGTAGACGTTTGTGCACATGTATAATGTATTCCGAATCGTTATTTGTATGAATCATAGTATTGTAGTATCATAGTATCGTTGTGTTTGTGGTTTCGGATTTTTATTGGTTCGAGACCGAACCAATGCGTTTAACAACGACTTTTGGTATTGTAGTGTATTGTATTTTGTCGATAGTAGTAGTACCATTATTTGATCATATTGCATGTATAGAATTAGTCTTGGAAATTTTCTGTTTTCAGCCCCTCCTCGTTTGTAAAATTTACCTTTTCAACCCTTTATTTAAAATATTCTCCGGTTTGGTATTTAAATCAATTTTCTTGACATTTTAACACCAAAAATTATTGAAATAAACATTTTCCAGCATATTTTTCATAGAAAACAGCTTAAGACCCTGAAAATGCAGTTTTCTCGGTTTTAATCCCTTCTTTTTGCAACTTTGACAATTTTGGCCCAAATGGGAAAAATTTTGCAACTTTGGTCCTTTTTCAATTTAAAAAGCATTTTAAACCTTTGAAAAGGATTTGGAACACTTATAGTCCACTGTTTTACAGAAAGTTACAGTTTTGGCCCTCCAAAACAGAAAAATTCGCATAATGGGCCTCATTGGGCCGAAATTTTCATTTTTAGCCCATTAAGCTTGAAATTCATGTTTTTAATCCTCTAATTAAGTGTAATTCCAGAAATAGTTTTATGGAAACTGTTTTGGCACACTTCATCCATCAGAATCTGTGAAATGTCAATTTGGGCCCTTATTTTTGTATTTTTCACATTTTAGGCCCAAAATTTGTGTTTTTAACCCAAAGAAAATTATTACTAAACCACTTAGCCATTTTTCTTGAAACACTTTGTGTTTAGAAATATATTTGAAGCTAAAATCATTTAACACAAGATATATCTCGGTTTTGATGGGTTTTATGGCTAGATCCAACATTAAAACACATAAAAGCATACATATAAGCATGGAAATCATACAAGGCATACAAACACATATAGATCTACACTTTCACTTGTATTCCCCCCCCCCCCACAAAACTCATAAAAACAGAAAATAGGGGGTATGAAGCTCACCTTGGTGTGGGGGCTCGGTTTTGCAAAGAAAATGGAAGGAAAATGAAGTGATTTTTGGCCTAAGCACCCTTTGGTGAAGATTTCGACCTCTAGGATGCAAGATCACAAATATGAATGAATTTAGAAGAGATTTTTAATGGAATAGAGGGAGTTAGATCATAAGTTAAACATTAGCTTACCTTAGATGGTGATTTTTCTTGAAAGATCTCCTTGAAAGCTTCTTGAAATCTCGAATTTATGGGGAGGAAATGAGAGAGTTTTCTTGAATGTTCTTTGAGGGAATTTGTGAAATGTGTGTGTGTGTTTGAGATGTGGCCGAGAGTGAGAGAGAGGAGAGAAGTGAGGTGATTTTGAAGTGATGCTTGCATGGGAAAAGGGAATATCTTGCATGGAGATCCTATGGACAATAGTGAGGTGGCATGTGAAAGTCAAACCTTTCTCTTGGGCTTGATTTTGGGCCGAAAATGTTGGAGGAAAAAGAGAATGTTTGGGCTTTAAATACTTAAGCCCAATTTTTCATGGTTAAGTTGAGTGATTTTTGGTCCAAATAAATTTAAAGGTGATTTTTATGACTAGTTAGAGTCAAATTAGGTTAATTATGGTTCCTAGTCATTAATTTATTTCATTCTAGGCCCAATATGGTCCAAAATGTTGAAATAATTTAGTGTGGGTCCAATTAGAGCCCAATTAGGGTTCTAAGCCCTTGAGAGTCCAATTGGAAGCTTATTGGTCCACTTGGATCCAATAAGGAAGTTCTAGTCCAAAGTAGACTTAACAAGAACTTCTAGGGTTTTCCAATTGTTTGATGACTACTTGTGGTACTTGTATGATGTATTTGATTGAAGTTTTTGATTCATATTAACTTGAATGTATAGATTACATAGCTCAAAATTTTCAGTTGTGACATCATCCCCCCGTTAGAGGGAATTTCGTCCTGAAATTCTGTTTGAAAGCTAGATTTGAGAATGCTAGAATAGGTGAGGGTACTTTTGCTTCATTTGATCTTCGCGTTCCCACGTGAATTCTGGCCCACGCTTTGCGTTCCACCGTACCTTCACGATCGGGATGCGACTCTGCTTAGTACGCTTCACCTCCCTGTCCATGATTTCGATTGGCTCTTCGACGAACAGGAGATTCTCATTGGTTCCGATTTCGTCAAGAGGAATGACGAGAGTTTCATCTGATAGGCACTTTTTCAGATTAGAGACGTGAAACACGGGGTGTACACCGTTTAACTCCGCGGGTAGTTGTAGTCTGTATGCTACTAGACCTATTCGGGCGACAATTTCGAAAGGTCCAATGTATCGCGGGTTCAGCTTTCCCCGTTTTCCGAAACGTATAACCCCTTTCCAGGGTGAGACCTTCAACAATACTCGATCACCGACCTGGAATTCTAAGGGCTTTCGCCGTTTATCAGCGTAGCTCTTTTGCCGGTCACGCGATGCCTGTAATCGAGCTTTGATTTGGACAATCTTTTCTGTGGTCTCGCGAATGATTTCCGGTCCTGTTATTGCCCTATCCGACGTATGTGTTCTTGCTAGCTGGGTGTCACCTACTTCAGCCCAACATAACGGTGATCTACATTTACGCCCGTACAGTGCTTCGAAAGGGGCCACCTTAATGCTCGAATGATAACTATTGTTATATGAAAACTCGATCAACGGTAGGTGGGTATCCCAAGACTTTCCGAAGTCTATCACACATGCACGAAGCATGTCTTCAAGCGTCTGAATGGTTCGTTCGCTTTGACCGTCCGTCTGTGGGTGATACGCGGTGCTCATATCAAGATGAGTTCCCATGGCCTTGTGGAGCGACTGCCAAAAGCGTGACGTGAACCTACTGTCCCTATCCGAGATGATAGATTTTGGCACTCCATGAAGTCTTACAATCTCTCGTAGGTACAAACGCGTCAGCCTCTCCATCTTGTAGGACTCTTTGATTGGCAGGAAATGGGCAGATTTCGTCAGTCGGTCGATTATTACCCATATGGTGTCCAATCCGTCCGACGTCTTGGGCAGCTTGGTCACGAAGTCCATAGAAATCCCCTCCCATTTCCACTCAGGGATTGCCGGTTGCTGTAACAATCCGGAAGGTTTCTGGTACTCCACTTTTACTTTGGCACACGTAAGGCACTTACTAACATAAGTTTCGATTTCCGCCTTCATGTTAGGCCACCAATAGTGCTGCTTAATGTCCAAATACATCTTGTCCAAACCAGGATGAATGGAGTATCGTGTCTTGTGGGCTTCCTTCATAACGGTCTCCCTAAATCCTCCGATTTTTGGAACCCAAATACGGTTCATGAAGTAGTATACCCCATTCTCTTTGACTTCCAGGTTCTTCTCCATTCCGCGTAATGCCTCGCTAGTTCTATTTTCCGCTTTCATAGCCTCTGCCTGGACTGATGCAATTTGAGCGGCCAAATGAGACTGAATGGTTATCGAGTGCGTTTTCGTACGGCGATTGGAGTACTCCTTCCGACTTAAGGCATCGGCTACTACGTTGGCCTTGCCTGGATGGTACTTGATCTCGCATTCGTAGTCGTTTAACAGCTCCACCCATCTTCGTTGTCTCATGTTCAGCTCCTTCTGATTCAAGATGTGCTGGAGGCTCTTGTGGTCTGTGAAGATGGTGCACTTTGTACCGTACAGGTAGTGCCTCCAAATTTTTAGGGCGAAGACCACGGCTCCCAGTTCTAGGTCATGGGTTGTGTAATTTACTTCGTGCGTCTTTAGTTGACGGGACGCATATGCTATCACTCTTCCACGTTGCATGAGAACGCAACCTAAGCCTTGATTTGACGCGTCACAGTAAACTACAAAATCTTCCGTTCCTTCAGGTAGAGATAGTACAGGAGCGCTACAAAGAGCTTGCTTCAAGGCTCGAAACGCAATCTCTTGTCGGTCTGTCCACTTGAATGGCACGCTCTTTTGCGTAAGCAAGGTAAGTGGCTTGGCGATTTTAGAGAAGTTTTGGATGAATCTCCTATAGTAGCCTACTAGGCCTAAAAACTGACGAATTTCGGTGGGCGTAGTCGGAGTTGCCCATCCTTCCACAGCTTTGACCTTAGAGGGATCCACATGAATTCCATCTTGGCTAACTACGTGACCGAGAAAATTCACGCTCCGTAGCCAAAACTCACACTTAGAGAGTTTGGCGTAAAGCCTTTCCGATCGCAGCGTCTCTAGGACTTGTCGGAGATGTTGGCCATGCTCCTCTTTGCTTCGAGAATAGACGAGGATGTCATCGATAAACACAATGACGAAGTTGTCCAAGAACGGTCGACAGATTCGGTTCATTAGGTCCATAAATGCGGCGGGTGCATTTGTTAGACCGAAGGGCATTACGACGAATTCATAATGTCCATAGCGGGTTCGGAAAGCGGTTTAAGGAATATCTTCTTCTCGGACCTTGAGTTGATGGTATCCGGACCGTAGATCTATTTTAGAAAAATAGCTAGCTCCTTGGAGCTGGTCGAATAGATCATCGATTCGCGGGAGTGGGTAGCGGTTTTTAACAGTGAGTTTATTCAACTCTCTATAATCGATGCACATTCTGAAAGATCCGTCCTTCTTTTTGACAAAGAGCACCGGAGCTCCCCATGGCGAGTAGCTAGGTCGGATAAATCCCTTGTCCAGAAGCTCACTGAGTTGGCTGGACAATTCCTGCATTTCAGCAGGTGCCAATCGATATGGTGATTTAGCGAGAGGAGTTGCTCCTGGAACGAGGTCGATTCGGAACTCCACCTGTCTCTCTGGGGGTACTCCTGGAAGATCTTCAGGAAACACGTCCGGGAATTCACACGCTACCGGAATGTCTTGGATGTTAATTTCTTCTTTGGCCTTGTCCACTATGTGGGCCAAGAACGCTAAGTTGTTCTTTCGCAGATGTTTTTGTGCTTTGATGCACGAGATAAGACGAAGATTCGTGGTAGGTTTGTCTCCGTAAATTACTAGGGTTTCGTGATTCGGGAGACGAAGGCGAACGGCCTTCTCGTGGCACATAATCTCAGCATGGTGGGGGCTTAACCAATCCATGCCGATAATCACATCGAAACTCCTAATTGACACTGGCATCAGATATATTCGTAAGACGTGTTGGTTGAGGGTTAGGGTACATCCAATGTAGATCTCCCTAGTGGATTCGGTTTTCCCATTGGCCATTTCCACGGTATAGGTTTCATTTAGCTTCTGGGGTTGTTGTTTTAGTAAATGTTTAAACTTCTCACTTACGAAACTTCGCTCCGCTCCAGTATCAAATAAGATGCATGCATAAGTGTGGTTTAGGAGGAACGTACCGGTCACAACTGCGGGGTCCTGAACTGCATCACTCTGACCCATAGTCAGCATTCTTCCTGCTCCTCTGTTTCCTGAGTTGTTGTTGTTAGGGCAATCTCGACGGAAATGTCCCGTCCTTCCACACCCAAAACAGGTGTGGCTAGGCCCTGCGTTGTTGCTGCCGGCATTGGTGTTGTTGGTATTGCGGTGGTTATTGTTGTTGTTCTGGTTGTTTCCCTGACTCTGGTTCTGAGAAGGATAAGTCCTGCAGAACCTTGCAGTGTGTCCCCTTCGGTTGCAACTGGTGCAATGGAGTTCCCTGCATTCGCCGTGATGGTGGAGGCCGCACTTATTGCAACTAGGAAGAGTACCGGAGTAGGGTCTTGAAGCATTTGAAGCAGCTGAGGTTGGAGCATGTGATGTGACTGGTACCGGCGCAGTGACAGCGTGAACTGCCACCGTTTGCTGCTTTTTAGAGGTCTCGGGACCCTGACGTCCCTTCCTCTTGTTGTTCCATCCTTTCTTACCATCACTCTCCTTCTTCTTCTCAGTCTCTACCGGTTTCTCGCCCTTTTTGTGGTTATGATCATATAGCCTCTTTGCCAATCTCTTCGCACTGTCAAAAGTTTCAGGGTTCGCAGCTATCACATTCCCTTGAATGGGGGATGTCAGTCCCCAGATGAATCGTTCAATCTTCTTTCCCTCTGATGTGATCATACCCGGGCACAACAGAGATAGTTCGCTGAATCTCGATATGTAAGCATCGATGTTCCCATTCTATACCGTGAGATTCCATAGTTCCTGCTCCATCTTCTGTATTTCGCCTCGGGGGCAGTACTCCGCCGTCAACATCTCTTTCATTTTTGACCAGGGAATAGAGTTGGCGACAGGGAGTGTCATAGCTTCTACGTGACCATTCCACCAAGTGAGTGCTTGCTCCACAAAAGTGCAGGCCGCGAACTTCACTTTCATCTGCTCGGGGCACTCGCATATCTCGAATACCGACTCTACCTTCTCGATCCATCGCTTCAGGGCGATCACTCCTCCGGTACCGTTGAAAGTTCGGGGTTTAGCGTTCGCAAAATCCTTGTAGGTGCACGTTTTAGTGAGTCCTTGATTCGTCCCGTTGTTCTAACTTCCGGATCCTTGCCCGTTACCTCCTCCGTTGTTCCCTCGGTGAAGTTGTGCCATAGCTGCTGTGACTGCAGCTGACACGGCTGCCTAGAAAGCAGTGGAGTCAACTTCGGGCGGGGTTGGTTCGGGATTTCCGCGAGTAGCTGGGCGAGGCATCTTTCTGTCATGAAACGGAAAGATGTTGAGTGTACGTGGTTTCTGTGAGGTTGTGATCCTACTAGCTAGGTGTATGGTGCGAACCTAAACATTACTATCATAAAGCATACAATCATAACGTCTCAACACATGACAACTGAGAATATTATAGCAAAACACACAAAAGTTTATTAATATTATCCGTATTTAGTACAAGAAAATTTGCTCGTAGGAGCATACATATGTAACACTATTCCGACAGCATAACGGCTCCATGAGTAGTGTAGTCACTTAAACATAGAGCCGGAGTACATAGCATAGTTCCTAATAACCTACTATTATAAGTCTATCCCTAACCGCGATGAGCTGCGTCAGGAGGTGGTGCCGAAGATGTGGATGCTCCCTGAAGACGAGCCACTAGGCGTTCTGCGTCCTGAAGTCGAGATTCCCACCTTACCTGCCTCATGTGAAACTCCCGGAGGACGTCACGCGTCTCCTGTTCCGCACGCTCGACCCTAGTCCACAACTGGCATACTTGATCAGCAGTGCCCTGAGCAAGATCGCCGGTGTCCCGTAGTCGTCTCACCATGACCGGTAGGGCTCGGTCGGCCGGTCCTCCGTCCCTCAAGTCAAAGAACTCACGTGACATGCCAAACGGGGGTCGATGTCCCTGATGTCTGCTCCATCTCCAAAGATCAATGCCCCAAGGAGGGGTAGGTCCAGTGGGTCCCACACGATAAGCAGGCACCCTGATCGGGTAAGGGGGGTCGATGACCTCGGACTCTGCGTCCGAATCACCCCCTTCGCTGTCATCGAGCTCCTCTTCGAAAGGTTCTTCGTCTTCTTCGGGTTCGACAGGCTCGCCCTCGACTTCCGCCTCCGGTTCCCCGTCAGATTCCTCTTCGGGGTCCTCCTCAGGTTCTTCTTCAGGCTCTTCCTCAGGCTCCTCCTCCTCCTCTAGCCAGCCGTTGTTTCCCTGATTAGGGAAGTAGGGGTCTCCCGGGTGATGAAAGCCAGCCATGCTGTCTGCGCGAGTACGTAAATATGCTACATTATCCTAGGATGCTATGACTATTATACATACTAAGCAAACATTCTCTTTTTGGGTGATAAAAGGTATAGTGTTAGGTTCCCTGGCTATCTCGATCTCATCAAGACGTGTATTAATTTTACCTTGGAGAGAATGTAGTTGATCAGGCTACATTCACTCCTTGGTATCACTAAGAACAGTCCCGAATTAACCGAGATACCAGTGTTATTGTGTTTGATTCAGCGTTGGATCTTTATTCCTAATGCAAGCAAGTGTGTTTTATTTACTTGTTCTGTTCAGAGTTATGTTAGTCCCTCTTTTTGGTTTATAGTTGCATATCAATGTATGGCTCGACATGCTAGTTCACTATAAACAAAGCTCTGATACCAACCTGTCACACCCCCGAACCAGACGGCGGAAACGTCCGGGGGCTATCGTGACTCAATTGAATACCATAACATTGAATATATATGAAACATATCAACATTCGTCACCATTCATTAACATAGTACAACCAGTAGTGTTTACATATCATACATTGTTTAAACATTACATTCCCCCAAAATTAATTTGTTCAATTCATACAAAAATAAACTGCAACCGTCACTGAATATGATTTCCCTTGATTCACTGGTTCCCTGAGAATACAAGTATTTTGAAAAACGTCAACATATGAAATGTTGGTGAGTTCATAAGTTGTATTTGAAAACAATGCTTCGTATCGTTTGAAAAACCACCAGAAAATCCGATATTTTCTGAAAATAGTATAGTCAAAAAGGTGTGAAGATCCATAAGTATGCTTGTTTGTTTTCTATACTTGTAAAATATTGTTTATTGAAATTGTATGTATTCTGAATTTGTATGTATTGAAAACCCTAGGAAAACCCGATTTTTTCCTAATTCCTTGAATTTCCATGATATTACTTGAAACCATTGCTTCCAGACGACATTGGATCATTGATGAGCATGACTATCCGCCACAAACACGCGTTACACAAACGACTAGTCTATAGCAATACTAACGATCCCGAAGGCGTCGTCCGTACTAGTCACGCTATCCAACCGTCCTGTTGTCCCACATCCGAAGAGAAGGAGGACACGAAGGCCTCGACGACTCCATTAGCCGGTTGGGGATAAAAAGGTACGAGGGGTCCCAGACCCGCCTCGCAAAAAAAGGCAGACTTTACTAGCGACACTAAAGGACCCTTGGGGACCAGTAGTCTACAGCCATTGAAAGTCCGGTTACGTTGTGTCGGGTTGGTAAAACCCAACACTTCGTAAGATGAAGTCTTTGGGCCTTAAGATCAGGTCGTCGGGCTAGCTAGGCTCAACGAACAAGATTTTACACTTGTGGGGCCCAAAGATAGTGCGTAGACGTCTGTGCACATGTATAATGTATTCCGAATCGTTATTTGTATGAATCATAGTATTGTAGTATCATAGTATCGTTGTGTTTGTGGTTTTGGATTTTTATTGGTTCGAGACCGAACCAATGCGTTTAACAACGACTTTTGGTATTGTAGTGTATCGTATTTTGTCGATAGTAGTAGTACCATTATTTGATCATATTGCATGTATAGAATTAGTCTTGGAAATTTTCTGTTTTCAGCCCCTCCTCGTTTGTAAAATTTACCTTTTCAACCCTTTATTTAAAATATTCTCCGGTTTGGTATTTAAATCAATTTTCTTGACATTTTAACACCAAAAATTATTGAAATAAACATTTTCCAGCATATTTTTCATAGAAAACAGCTTAAGACCCTGAAAATGCAGTTTTCTCGGTTTTAATCCCTTCTTTTCGCAACTTTGACAATTTTGGCCCAAATGGGAAAATTTTTGCAACTTTGGTCCTTTTTCAATTTAAAAAGCATTTTAAACCTTTGAAAAGGATTTGGAACACTTATAGTCCACTGTTTTACAGAAAGTTACAGTTTTGGCCCTCCAAAACAGAAAAATTCGCATAATGGGCCTCATTGGGCCGAAATTTTCATTTTTAGCCCATTAAGCTTGAAATTCATGTTTTTAATCCTCTAATTAAGTGTAATTCCAGAAATAGTTTTATGGAAACTGTTTTGGCACACTTCATCCATCAGAATCTGTGAAATGTCAATTTGGGTCCTTATTTTTGTATTTTTCACATTTTAGGCCCAAAATTTGTGTTTTTAACCCAAAGAAAATTATTACTAAACCACTTAGCCATTTTTCTTGAAACACTTTGTGTTTAGAAATATATTTGAAGCTAAAATCATTTAACACAAGATATATCTCGGTTTTGATGGGTTTTATGGCTAGATCCAACATTAAAACACATAAAAGCATACATATAAGCATGGAAATCATACAAGGCATACAAACACATATAGATCTACACTTTCACTTGTATTCCCCCCCCCACAAAACTCATAAAAACAGAAAATAGGGGGTATGAAGCTCACCTTGGTGTGGGGGCTCGGTTTTGCAAAGAAAATGGAAGGAAAATGAAGTGATTTTTGGCCTAAGCACCCTTTGGTGAAGATTTCGACCTCTAGGATGCAAGATCACAAATATGATGAATTTAGAAGAGATTTTTAATGGAATAGAGGGAGTTAGATCATAAGTTAAACATTAACTTACCTTAGATGGCGATTTTTCTTGAAAGATCTCCTTGAAAGCTTCTTGAAATCTCGAATTTATGGGGAGGAAATGAGAGAGTTTTCTTGAATGTTCTTTGAGGGAATTTGTGAAATGTGTGTGTGTGTTTGAGATGTGGCCGAGAGTGAGAGAGAGGAGAGAAGTGAGGTGATTTTGAAGTGATGCTTGCATGGGAAAAGGGAATATCTTGCATGGAGATCCTATGGACAATAGTGAGGTGGCATGTGAAAGTCAAACCTTTCTCTTGGGCTTGATTTTGGGCCGAAAATGTTGGAGGAAAAAGAGAATGTTTGGGCTTTAAATACTTAAGCCCAATTTTTCATGGTTAAGTTGAGTGATTTTTGGTCCAAATAAATTTAAAGGTGATTTTTATGACTAGTTAGGGTCAAATTAGGTTAATTATGGTTCCTAGTCATTAATTTATTTCATTCTAGGCCCAATATGGTCCAAAATGTTGAAATAATTTAGTGTGGGTCCAATTAGAGCCCAATTAGGGTTCTAAGCCCTTGAGAGTCCAATTGAAAGCTTATTGGTCCACTTGGATCCAATAAGGAAGTTCTAGTCCAAAGTAGACTTAACAAGAACTTCTAGGGTTTTCCAATTGTTTGATGACTACTTGTGGTACTTGTATGATGTATTTGATTGAAGTTTTTGATTCATATTAACTTGAATGTATAGATTACATAGCTCAAAATTTTCAGTTGTGACATGTACCCGCACAAAGCGGCGGTAACGAATTGTTTTTGGGTGGTGATTATTTCATTTTGATGAATAGTTTCTTGGCGGCTATCAGATCAAAATATAAAAACCATTAAATAATCTATTGACGTCTCAATACCTTGCAAATTGAATTTAGTCACTCATAATGTTTACTCCAGTCTAATTACTCATGTTAACTCCAAATAATGGTAATATCTTAACCTGCTATGGAAGTAGTTTGAGTGGTTTGATGGGTTATCAGTTTGTAATATTAAATCGTACTTTTTTATTGTAAGTGTTTGTTCAGTTGTGGTGGGAGTAGATGGGGGTTGTCTTGTGGGGTATTTCATTGCCTTGATTAAACAAAATATACATTATTGTTTGAAACTACACATTAAATTCAACACTCACCTTGTGTTTGTCACCTCATTTTATCATTATTAAGTTGCCAATCATATACTGAGAAGAAGCCTTTCTTCAAAAGTGTGTAAATTGGGAATTTAGAACCAGAAGAAACTTGAAACTTCATCCAAAGAAGACCATTTTACCCTTAAAGAAATAATTGACTATCACCTGCCGAGAAGAAGCCTTTTTCAAGAGAGTGCAAATTAGGAAGATCCAACTAGAAGAAACTTGCAACTCCATTCAAAGAAAACCAGTTTACCCTTAAAGAAATAATTTGTGGGTCTTAAACCAAACCGATGGAAAAAAAATTACAAAAAAAATAACTCGCACAATATCTAAAGACTTGACCATTATAACTCAATCCTTGTAATGGTTCCTACATCATGCCAACAAAATCAACACATTATACTTGGCAACAATTAGAATCGACATAAAAAAAATTAATATATCACTAAATTGTCCACATTTATTCGTCTTATGGAGAAATGTATATATACAAATGTATATTATCTCACCCCACCCTAAAAAAGACTTCAATACATTCTTATCGTGAACGAGCAAACATAAACATGTTACTCCCCACCCGAAAGATGATTTATATATTTAAAATATAAATATAATGTAGGGAAAACTGCTAAAAAGTTCTTATATATTGACATCAAAATCGATTTTCACCTTATATATATATATATATATATATATATATATATATATATATATATATATATATATATATATATATTCAATTACGTCTCAAAAATCAGTAATCGTATCCAAGTGGACCATTTTACCTGGTCAGCAGGTCATCCAACTTTTAAAAATTATACTATATATATATATATATATATATATATATATATATATATATATATATATATATTACGTCTCAAAAATCAGTAATCGTATTCAAGTGGACCATTTTACCTGGTCAGCAGGTCATCCAACTTTTAAAAATTATACTTTTGGACCAAATTTTCAAACTTTTTTACAAATTTGGTCTATAATTTACACTTTTTGCACATATTTTGAACTTTATTACAAATTTTGTCCAAAATTTACCCTTTTGGCCCAAATTTTAGAATTTTATTATGAGTTCATCCTAACTTTAGTTTTTACAACATTTTTTCTCAAAAAAATTGAATATATTTTAAGTTTATAAAATCATATTTATACAAAAAAACATATTTTCACATAAAAAATCTGATATTTTCTATATTAAAACTTTTTTTAAAAAACTTTTCTATATACAAAATACCTATTTATAAAAATAGGTATTTATTAACTACATAAATATATAAAAATCCATTTTATAAAAAAAATATAAAAACACTTATTTTATAAAAAAAAATGTATACAAACATCTATTTTCTTATAAATACATTTTGTAAAATCATATTTATATGCACCCAAATAAGTGCTTGTATATATTTCTTTTGTAAAAACATATATATATATATATATATATATATATATATATATATATATATATATATATATATATATATATATATATTATAAACACATATTTTATAATGAACGCATTTGTATTCAAATACGTTTTTATAAACAAATGCATACAATCATGTTTATATATATATATATATATATATATATATATATATATATATATATATATATATATATATATATACTAGGGTACAACCCGTGGAAACCACGAGTAAAAATGTTAATGAAAAATCAAGGATTTATATAATTTTAATAAATAAATAAGACATAAATTTTTTTTAGACTTTTATATTGGTCATTTACAATTAATATATATATATATATATATATATATATATATATATATATATATATATATATATATATATATATATATACTATGAAATAATATTATAAAAGCCCTAAATTTTTAACGTGTAATTGGAAAAAGCCCGAATATTTTTTTTATTATTGCTCTGGCCACAACTTTCTCGCAGAATTATCACTTTATCCCACTTAGCAAGTTTCATAGTTAACTTGGTTAATTTTTTTGCAAAATCAGTCCTAAAAAGTTCAAATTTGGTCCCTAATGTTTGCAAAAAATTGCACCACCTTGTTTTTTATTTTTATTTTTCGTTTTTTGTAAACTTTATTTATTTTCGTTTTTTTATAAATATCTATACATTTTTTATTTCTTTTTATATACATTATTTATTTTCATTTTTTAATTTTATTTTTCAATAATTTGTTATTTCTTTTTCTTTACCTTTTGTTTTCTATTTTTGTTTTCTATTTTAGTTATTTATGGTTTTTCTAATGCTTTTATTTATTTTGATTCAAGTAAACGAATTTGAATTTTAATTTGAATTACTATAATATATTTTTTTATAGAGACCGACTTCTTTTATATTTTTTGTTCTTTCTTTTAGTCTATTCTCAAATTGAAAAATATTATCTTGAATTTAAACTATTGATATCATATATAGAAATATGATTTAATTTGCAAGTTATACAACACACTGAAACACTAATTCTCAATAAGCAAGCTAATTTTTTTATTTTTCATTTTTTCGTAACATAAATATAATAACACTAAAGAAAAAAAGAATAAAAAGAAAATAAGTTGAAACGAAATTACAAATATAAACATAACTATTTTATTTACTTGAAAAAAAATTACAAAAACTATAAATTATCAAAATTGTAAGATACTCTAATATATTAATACATTTTATATTTTTCGAAAAAGGTCAATAAAAAAGTTAAAAATACAAAAAAAAAAAACAAATAAGACAAAAAAATAAATAAAAAGATGAAAAAAATTAAAAATATAACACGAAAAGAAAATAAAAAAACAAAAAAAAAGAAAGAAACTCTAATATACTCTATATATACACTAAAAAAATAGCAAACAAAAGGTAAAAAAAATCAAACTGTTGAAAAGTAAAAAAAAAATGAAAATAAACAAAGTATATATAAACAAAGAAAATAAAAAATGTATATATATTTATAAAAAACCCGAAATAAATAAAGTATACAAAAAACGAAAAATAAAGTTAGAAAATAATATGGTGTAATTTTTTGCAAATATCAGGGACCAAATTTGAACATTTTAGGACTGATTTTGCAAAAAAGTTAACCAAGTTAACCATGAAACTTGTTAAGTGGACTAGAGTGATAATTCTGCGAGAAAATTATGGCCAGAGCAATAACTATATCTTTTTTTTTTTTTAAATCATCATGGGCCTGAATGATGATAATAACTAATGAAATTTTAAAACCCACATTAAAGAAACAAAATAAAAAATTAAGATTTTTTTTATTATAATCCATAATTGAAGTGTAAACTCAACTATTACACATTTAGATAACAAGAGATTTATCATCTCCTTTATTGTACAATTGGTAGCTTCCTCCTGCTCTTGTGGTTTGGCCATTATTTAAGAAACATGGATTTCTGCAAAATTTCAATAAATAAAACTTATATTAGCATCAAATCTATTTTTAAGAAAGAATAGAATATTTAATGACAACAAAGAGAGAATTACTATCAGTAAGTTTAGCTACCAACACTACAATTATGATTTGGGGTTTTACGATTACTATGGATAAAGAACATGAGTGTGATTTTGGAGTCGACTTTGCTTAAGAATACCTTCCGACACTTCAAGGTTCTTGCTTTTTAACTCCTGCTTCTGCATAAACATCCGAAATTAATAAAAGCAAATCATAAAAGAAAGGTGTAAAAGGAGAGATGAACAACCGAGAACCACGAAATCAACAAAAAATATGAAAAATTAAAGAGTTGTATAACCGATGTTAGAGCAGATGAAGATGGAAATACAAATCAACCCTCGATGGAAACCAAATTGTACGAAACACCCTACATCGATGGTAGAACTACATAATGTTAAAGTCGTCAACATTAGATCAACATGACGACCATAAAAGTGAAAAATAAATGCCTTAAGAATTGAGAATTTTGAATCATATAAATTTAGGATGAAATCCATGTTTTAAATTAGCATGAGATAGAATCCGTATTTTAAATTCAAATCCCACAATCTACCACAACCAATAAGCCGGATTTAATGTAATGAAAGTTTAAAGGAAAAGAAGGGTAAAATGGGTACTTCAGTTTATAGTGAGGAATGAGAAGGAGACGCCACGTGACAATAGAAAATCTCTTTTATTAGATAAGAATATATATCTTTACTATCTTATAAAAGAAATTTAACTATTTCTAAAAATAGATTGATTATAATAATAATATTTTTTTAAGACGTCCAAATGATGAAGCTGATGGTACAAGTAACCATTAATAAAATAATATTAAATTTTAACCAAATTTTGAATTCAAATATTTCTCATCAAATCTCCTTATATTTCTCAGCAATTTGATATGGTTCCCTCAAATCCCGGATTCATTCAAATTTTGAACCCTTTTAGATATCTTTAAATTTAGCATGTTGATTCAAATATCTCTTCCATCGCATATACCTATTTGTTCCCTCCCCTGCTATAAAAGCCCACCGTCTAGGAACAAAAAATGACTTCATCTCCCGTCTTCCATTATCCCCAACCATCGGTTCTATGACACCGCTTTCTGACGTCTTTATTATTATTATTATTATTATTATTATTATTATTATTATTATTATTATTATTATTACACTTCTTTTCTCCACCTAATAAAATTAACACCAACACGTAACTAATAAATATTAATCTTAATTATAAATCATATTTGACTATTTATTGTATATTCATTTGAGATATGATATTTTTACGAATGGCCAAATAATTCACAAAAATAGATGATTCCTCGAAAGAAAATTATTCACCGTCCGCAAAAGAAATTATAACTAAGTAATATTTTTTTGAAATAAAACAGACAATTTAGTTGCCGAAATGAAACAGAGAATATATATATATATATATATATATATATATATATATATATATATATATATATATATATATATATATATATATATATATATATATATATATATAGCATTTAACATTGATATTATGATGTTAAACTAATGAAAAGACTAAGCTAAATATATAAGAGTTTAAGACTTTCATTTGATTTGATGACATTCATATTAAAAATAAGGGAGATAATCATTGTCAAAAGGAAAGTGTTCACTAAAATAAATATATTTGACGTCTGCGGAAAGAAAGCTAATCATCTATTGAAACTAATCGACGATAGTGAAAAAAAACTAGACGTCATATCCAAATTTATAGCATAAAAGTCCAAAGTTAGTAATAAAATCATAAACAAGACAAACTTTAAGTTTTTTTACATAATATCGTTTCTGCTAGGGACACAAAAATATTAGTGAAACCTAACGAAAATTTAAAAGGTGATGAAGTTTATACATCAAATGTGGTGTATAAAGAAGTGTTGCACGATTAATAATATATAATTAGTCATGTGTTATTATAAATTTTCATATTTTGTGTATTCTAATAATTCTTTATTTTTGTTTGAATGGCTTAAATATTTCATATTTTATGTCGTCTTGACCAGTTTGTTTTTATCGGTTATTTGATGTATCATGTAACAAATAACACCATAGTTTGATTATTTTGTCTTCGACATGTACTTTTTTTTGTAACATAACATTTTTGTAAAGGAAACATATCACCGAAAAAATTTACACGCCCCACCGCTTTGCGCGGGTACACTGCTAGTATATATATATATATATATATATATATATATATATATATATATATATATATATATATATATATATATACAGAGAGAGAGAGAGAGAGAGTTAGGTTCATATACATCCAACAAATATTGTGTGAATGTAAGGACCAATCACAATTTAAGAAAAAAAATAAAATATTAATTAATATGGATATAGTTAACTATAGAAAATAATTAAAGCATTTAATTTCCCCTTAAATGACGGATGTCGGTTACATATTAACAAACGAAATAAAGTCCTCCTTCTTTATTTATATGAAAATCAATATTCAATCGGAAAAAGGATACTCATGGTTAAAACTCATACGATAATTATCAAATATGTCTCATATATATTCTTTTCCTTTATTAATTGTTTATATAAAAAAGATTTTTATATTTCACTAACGTCAATTGATAAAAGTTACATGAGCCTAAACCATTTTGCCTTTACATAAGTAAGAAAAAACAAAAGATATTCAAAAATTAAAATAATAATTTTAGGGATTTTGTTTCTCAGTGTGGTATTTTTTTGTATATTATTTAAGAATCTAATCACATTCTTGTAGAATATGTTTAGTTTTCTTTTTCTTTTGCACATCTATAATATTGATTTATAATTTGTTTTTAATGCCGAAAGAATGGAGTGTGGAGTGAAACTAACTTATGTATGGGGTGTATTTTTTAAGAATATTACTTCTCAACAAATAGTATTCTTTAAGAATGAATGAATAAAAAAACTACTAAATGCAATCGTCTTCTTTACAAATGAAAGAATGAAAATTCTTTAAGAATGAAACAATCAAAATACAAGTTCATATTTGTTGAATGAAGCCGTATTCTCAAAATGTCAGATTTATTTTAAATTTATCGAATAAGATGTTATATTTGGTTTAACTTTTATTAATTAATTCTATATAGTTTTCTAAAATGTAAACAAATCTTAAATTCTCTCTCTTTACAATATTTCATTTTTTCCGTTACAATTAATTAGGTATAATTATGCAATACATGCTAGTCTATGTTAACAATATCTACCTTAAAATCACAACCATTTATTCTTTTAATCTAGTGGTCTAGATTTGGTCACACATTCACATAATACTTATGATTCACACTTAATCCTAACCCTATATATATATATATATATATATATATATATATATATATATATATATATATATATATATATATATATATATATATATATATAACATGCTTTTTGGTAAAATGGGTACTTCAGTTTAAATATATACTATAAATAATAGTTATATAAGAAATAATACCATAAAGTAATAACTCATATTCAAAATTTAAAACGAATTTTGATCATTGATAAAAAATATGCATCTATAAATTAAAATAAAAATTTGTCATACAATTTTTTTATCAACCCACACAACTTTATAGTTTTGTTTTAAATCCAAAATTATATATCAAAACGGGTTAGTTTGCAAGTTATAAGTTACCATCTTCCAAAGAAAATTAGATTTTACTGTCACAAGTTTACCTTTTCATTACCATCGTGTCAAAGTTTGATGTCCAATCATACATGCTACCGAATAGAAATAATACTTAAAGTATACCTGTAATGGTATCAACCTTTGACATCCGTGGATGTGCTTTTACCTCTGTAGCTAACAGAGATTCTAGGAATGGTTAATCCCGCAGCATATCCTTTGGTACTAGGATATTAAATCCAATCTATCTCGTCGATTATGTGATTGTATCACAAGGTAAAGATAAGAATGAGTATTATATAACATAATTTATACATATAAAATGTAATAATAACTCATCATATATTATCTATGTAAACGTAGTCATGTTAATGTAGTCGTGTAAATGTTCTCATGTAAATGTAATCATGTAAATGTACTCATGTAAATGTAATCATGTAAATGTTCTCATGTAAATGTAATCATGTAAATGTGTAGTAATGTACTGTAATGTTCTGCGTGTGTTAGCTGTAATATGTGTTCTCTCTCTATCTAGCAAGTATTGACTCATGAATGAACTGACTCATTGTATGATATCGTGTTCTAGTAATAGTTATAGTATCTTCCTACACTACCCATATGGTAGCTTACTAGTAATGTAACTGGTACGTATGGACATGGACGTATACCCTTGCTACCCAAGGGTATTGAATGAATTCGAAGAACCTTTATGACTATATATGTACACATGATATATAACTAATATTTAAACGACCTTCGGACGGGTACCCGATATCCCACCAGACCACATCTCAAGCGCGAAAAGGAAATAGGGTGGATAGCCTTCCTAAGTCCTTTAAACATTTCTTATATAACTATACATATATAGGCATGCAATTGAAAATATAAAAGCATAAAATAAATTTTGTAAAACCTTTTGGACATGATTTCTATCTAAGAAAAGATCGACTTGATGTCAATCTATAAAACGGGTTGAAAGTATGGGTTTTTGTAACGACCCAAATTTCACGCCTAAAAATTTTGTTTTTAAAACATTACTTTACAAAACATTAATAATTAAAAACATTGTTTGATCAAACCACATCACAACATAAACCATGTCTAAAAGCCAAATCATACAGCCAATCGAAATACCAGAGTATAAATCCCAGAGGAATCTCGTAAGTGCGGAAACCAGTGTGTGTATGATGTGCCGCTACCGCGCCAGCTCCTTCCCCTTCGATGAAGAGGTAACTGAAACCAAAACTGTAAAATGTAAGCACAAAGCTTAGTGAGTTCCCCCATAATACCTCGTGCCATGCAAGCATATAACATACAACATTCAGCTAGGAGTTACGGTCCTCGCCCACACTCATGAAGATACGGGCCCTGCGCACACTTCGCTAGCCGGGAGATATAGGCCTCGCCCACACTCTACTATCTGGGAGATACGGGCCTAGCCCACACTCCACACTCGGAGAGATACGG
The DNA here is from genome assembly GCF_051521515.1 of Lactuca serriola. NCBI lineage: Eukaryota > Viridiplantae > Streptophyta > Magnoliopsida > Asterales > Asteraceae > Lactuca > Lactuca serriola. The sequence goes on along the minus strand of NC_136412.1, from coordinate 182,315,622 downwards.
GCCTTGCCCACACTCAACCACTAACTCATAATATACAAGTATCACACAGACAACAAGTATAGAGAACTCTATCATACTGACACATATATCATAATTATCTAAACCAAGAGATACGGGCTCGGCCCACACTCTAGTGCTAACATCTCGTCCACACGGGTCAGCCTTGGTGCCTTAGACCCGTCCCTACTGGAAGGAAACTCACCTCGAAATAGCTGCTGGTCTGTGTGGGAATTGAATGTCTGCTGCTGCTGCTGCTCCGGAAATCCTCCGGCTATAATTCCCACAAAACACTCAATCAAACACCGCTAACTGACCCTCGGGTAAATTGACCATTTTACCCTTGATCAAATTAAAAGTCAAAGGCAGAGTCAACTTTTAATTGACCCGACTCGTCGAGTTGACTCCCCAACTCGCCGAGTCCTTATCCAATCAATTGTCCTGCAACCCGTCTCTACTCGTCGAGTTGGGTGTTGACTCGACGAGTTCTCCTTCTAAACTGATATCCAAGTCCTTCATCCTACTCGCCGAGTTGTATGAACAACTCGCCGAGTTCATCTTCATCCGATGAACAATTTATGCTGTGACTCGCCGAGTTGTATGAACAACTCGCTGAGTCTGTTCTTGATCTAAGAAGATTGTCTTGGACTCGCCGAGTCAGGGCGCTGACTCGCCGAGTTCCTTCATGGGTGAGTTCGGCTACCAACTCACCGAGTTCACCCAGGACTCACTACTCAACTCAACACAACGAAAAGGGGACAAACTCGGAGACTCGCGACCAGACTCGCCGAGTCAGAAGAGCGACTCGCCGAGTCTGCTTCATGCAAAAGCCAAATACACGATTTTGCTCGAATCCAGTCCATACCATTCATAGATCTGGGCTCCTAGGGCCTGGTTTACACGTAAAGTTTCCAACTTTACGTGTAGATCATCACCAATAAAGGTTCTAAGGCTCAAAGTGCCCCAAAAGGGGGTAGATCTAGGGCTTGTGTGCAATATGACTCCATAAAGGCAGTAGATCCAAGCTCCAGGGACTGAATAGGGTCTAGATCTAAAGGCTAACAACCTGAATCAACCAACAATGCACAACCAAGCTTGGGACATGGTTCAAGAAGGACTTTAACGGAGTAATAAGCATAGAAACAGAGGGAAAACGAGTTATACCTCCAAGAAATTACTGAGAGAACACGAAGATGCTTGGCTTCCTTCCCTTCCTCTTGATCTACTCCTCTTCCTTCGCAAAATCTTCAAGAAAACACACTAAAAAGCCTCAAACTCACAAGAACAAGGGCTAGAATGTATGGAGAGCTTCTGAGGGTCAAGGGGGCGGAGTTGAGGTGCAAATGGTTGATTTAAATAGGGTGCAAACCCTTGGAAATTAGGGTTTCATCAGACAGCGCAGACTCGCCGAGTCGCCAGCTTAACCGCGTCCCAAGTCCCGTCTCTACTCGGCGAGTCGGGCCTCCAACTCGCCGAGTCCAAGGACAATAATACAAAATACTCGGATAAATCTTACATACCAAGAACCAGGTGCTACAGTTTGATAAAACAGTTTAAGTATAAAGAAACATTTCTTTGAAACACAATTGTAAATGATTTTGAAATGAAACATACAGAGTATAATGAACAGTTTAATAAGGAGTTTTAAACATATAAACGTTTATGAAAATCATTTGAAGGAGACGGTTTGGTAAAACGGCTAATGAGTAGCAAATCATTTAAATGCTGCTTATTAATCACATGTGATTGCTACAATAACTAGCATGATTCTACTTGTATCCCCCCATAAAGCATTTACAAACATTTAAAACATTGATTAAGGGGTATGAACTCACTTGTTGTGAGTGGTACAGATGAAGTTAAGATGTAGGATTGCTAGGTGTCAAGTGAAGTCTTGAACACACTCTATGATCCTAGTTAACATATAATATCACATATATGTATCAAATTAGTCTATAAACAACTAATAAACATTTCAAGACACCCTACGACATGCTAAACACCTTTATCAAGTGTTATTAGCCTCTAGGATTGCATCTAAGTGTTGTAGGGAAAAGCTATTGTGTGTAGGGTTCAAGGAAAACTCCATAATGGAGTTCACGGCCCTAATGTCACTAATAAATGAGTTTACGGTCGTAAACTCATGAGTTTACAGCGGTAAGCTCATACTTACATGACCAATTGATGTTTGAGGATCTATAAGACCCTAAGAAGCATTTCTACTTAATGGCATGGTCTTTGGAAGAGTTTAGGGCATCATATAACTCCTTTTAGGAGTTCACGGCCCTGGGACCAAACCCCTTGGAGATTACGGCCGTAATCTCCCATGGAAAGGGTGGTTTTGGTGTTTTCAAGTCCCAAACTTAACTAGGAATAAATCTAGGCTAGTGTCCAAGGCTTAAGGAGAGTTTAAAGCACCTTTTGGCCCTATTGTTTGGAGTTCACGGCCCTGGAACTTCTTGGGCCGTGAACACCTTACTCTTGGTGTTCTAAGGGTGTTTTCTAGTCCTAAACACATTAGGATGTGAGTCTAAGTTAGTTTCATTGCTCAAGGAAAGGACTAGGGCATCATTTGACCCCTAAAGAAGGGTTTACGGTCCAAGATGTTCTTGGGCCGTAAACTCTTAAATCTTGATGTTTTCCTATGATTTCTAGTGTATTAGACATATAACAAGCTCTATAACACAACTAGATAGAAGTACTCACGTTCTGGGATGAAAGTCCGAAGATCCTTGAGAGAGAATTTGACTTTTCTCTAGTTGGAAATGTAACTAATGAATAAATATGGCTCAGAATCCGATATATACTCCTGGGATTTTTGGCAGAAAAATATTTTATTCACGAAATGAACTCTAATATCATAGAGTTTTGAAATAACAGGGTTGCACAAAACCCTAGTGCATCCTCTCTCCTGATATCCCTTAAGTGTAAACCTGAAATACTCAAACTTATACTAAAAGTCTAGAAATTCACTGCAACTGTTCTAATCTTCTATTGAGTTGATATGGTTTATACAGAATGGAAATTTCAGGTTGTCACATCATCCCCCTGTTAGAGGGAATTTCGTCCCGAAATTAGAATTTAGGTAAGGAAGTAGGCATGAATGATCGAGTCATTGAGGTGGAAACTTCCTAATCGATTGGTTCTCGCGCTTATAAGTGAACTCGGGTCCTCGGTTGGTATCCCAATGAACCTTCACTAACGGCAACGGCGTTGCTTCGTCCGGTTGACCTCTCGGTTGAGGGTCACTACAGTTCTAATACGAAGGCCTGGATCTCGTCGAGTGGACTTACATGAGTCCTAACGGAAAGGTATGGTTTCAAGATCGAGACGCGAAGGATAAGATGTAAGTTACTGAGTTCGCGGAGTAGGTCTAGTTTGTACGATACAGGACCGATTCTGGTAAGAATCTCGGAGGTCCTAACTATCTTGGATTTAGCTTTCCACGCTTTACGAAGTGTATTAAGCCATTCCTAGAGTGAGACGTCCTAAAGAATTTGGTCTCTCACTTGGAATTCCAAAGGTTCTTTCTCTTGCTTATCTTCCTAGTCAAGGGCCACCCCTTGATGGGTCAAATTTGTAAAGGTTTCTGTGATTTGCGAGGAGTTCTGGATGAACTATGACAGTAGGTCTGTAAGACCTAGAATTTGGTGAATTCCTGTCGGCGTCTCTGGTGTCGACAAATTCTCAACGGTTTTGATAAATTGATAAAGTACTCAAGAGTTTCCACATCACTAATAGCGTGTCTTAGGAAATTTTGACTCTTCAATTCCAAAACTCGTGTTCAGAGAACTTTGCGAAAAGTATCTCCGAGGGTAATGTTTCAATGGGTTCCTTCTTACTACGAGGGTAGATAAGTAAGTCATTGCATGCAGAAATGACGAACTGATCCAAGTAAGAATGGCGTACCCTACTCATTCGGCTCATGAATATTATGGGCATATTGGTCCTATCTGAGGGGTATCACTAGGGAATCGAAGGGTCTGCATCGATTTCGGATGGTAGTCTTCCGGACATCCTTCCCTAACCCTCAAACTGGTGATATTCGGATCTCAGGTCCATTTTTGAAAGTATTTATTTCCTTGCGTTTGCTCAACCGATTCATCTATGCGAGGCAGAGACAACGATTTCTAATGAAAAATCTTGACGGATTCCTCGATAGCCGAGGTACATACGATACAATCCGTTGACCTCTGGAAGAATAAGACCGGAGTTCTCCAGGGTGAGAAGCCTAGTCTTCCAATTCGAGGGTCAAAATCTTCAAGAAAACACACTAAAAACCCTCAAACTCACAAGAACAAGGGCTAGAATGTATGGAGAGCTTCTGAGGGTGAAGGGGGCGGAGTTGAGGCGCACATGGTTGGTTTAAATAGGGTGCAAACCCTTGGAAATTAGGGTTTCATTATACAGCGTGGACTCGCCAAGTCCATAATATGGACTCGCCGAGTCGCCAACTTAACCGCGTCCCAAGTCCCATCTCTACTCGGCGAGTCGGGCCTCCAACTCGCCGAGTCTAAGGCCAATAATACAAAATATTCAGATAAATCTTACATACCAGGAACCAGGTGCTACAAATCTCCCCCACTTATTTTAGACTTCGTCCTCGAAGTCTGCTACTCGATCCTGAAACAGCTCGGGGTAATGCTCCATCATCTCTTCCACCGGCTCCCAAGTCCACTCCGATCCCTTCCGGTGCTGCCATTGCACCTTCACGAGTTCCACTCGCTTGCTCCTCAAATCCTTCGACTTCCTGTCGAGGATTGCGACTGGACGCTCAATGAAATTCAGGCTGTCATCAACCTGTATATCCTCTAACGACACTACCGCTGAATCGTCCACTAGGCACTTCCGCAACTGAGAAACATGGAAAGTGCTGTGGATCTGGCTGAGCTCGACTGGCAGATCCAGCCTATACGCCACCTTGCCCACCCAGGCTACAACCTTGAGCGGCCCAATATACCTCGGGCCCAACTTGCCCCGTTTCCTGAATCGAATGACGCCCTTCCAAGGCGACACCTTCAGGAGAACCATATCCCCAACCTGGAACTCCAGGTCGGATCGGCGCTCGTCGGCGTAACTTTTCTGCCGACTCTGCACGGTCTGAAGCCTACTCCAAACCTGCTGAATCCTCTCGGTAGTCTTGAGCACCACTTCGGTGCTCCCCATGACCCTCTGATCAACCTCTCCCCAACATATCGGGGTCCTGCACCTCCGTCCGTACAACATCTCGAATGGAGGGCGGTCGATACTCGCGTGGTAGCTGTTGTTGTACGAGAACTCAGCCGAGGGAAGATAAGTATCCCAGCAACCACCGAAGTCTAGCACGCACGCTCGCAACATATCCTCCAGAGTTTGGATGGTCCGCTCGCTCTGACCATCTGTCTGCGGGTGGAAGGCGGTGCTAAAATGCAAACGAGTGCCCAATTCGTCATGAAACCTCTTCCAAAACCTGGAAGTAAAACGCACATCCCTGTCCGAGATAACCGATACTGGCACCCCGTGTCGCGCCACAATCTCCCTAATATAGATGTCGGCCAATTTCTCGGCCGATATGCTCTCCTGAATTGGAATAAAATGAGAACTCTTGGTCAATCGATCCACGATGACCCAAATCGAATCTACTCCACGCACGGTCCTGGGAAGCTTTGTGATAAAATCCATCGTGATATCTTCCCATTTCCACAACGGGATGTCCAACGGCTGCATCTTGCCATGCGGTCTCTGATGTTCGGCCTTGACCTTCCTGCAGGTCAAGCACCGCTCGACGTACCATGCTACATCCCGCTTCATGCAGGGCCACCAATAATCTAGGCGAAGATCCCGATACATCTTCTTCGCCCCTGGATGAATAGAGAATCGGGATTTGTGCGCCTCCTCCATCAAGATCTGGCGCACGCCTCCATGATACGGCACCCACACCCTATGGTGTAGTGTCAATAGTCCTCGGCTATCATAATCGAAGGAGGATACATGACCCACCACATGCTCGCTCTTCCGATGCTCCTCCTTGATGGCCTCCTGTTGAGCCTCCCGAATTTGCTCCAACAGGAGAGTCACTACGGTCTTCCTCATGCAAATATCCCTGATCGGCGCCGCCTTGCGGCTAAGCGCATCGGCCACCACATTGGCCTTCCCTAGGTGGTAAAGGATCTCACAATCATAATCCTTCACCACGTCCAACCACCGATGATGCCTCATATTCAGATTCGGCTGATCCATGAGGTACCTCAAACTCTTATGGTCCGTGTAGATGGTACATCGAACCCCGTAGAGGTAATGCCGCCAAATCTTGAGGGCAAAAACCACCGCCCCCAACTCTAAATCATGCGTCGGGTAGTTCGCCTCGTGAGGCTTGAGCTGCTTTGAAGCATAGGCAATGACATGCCCCCTCTGCATCAGTACCGCGCCCAACCCTGAAATGGACGCGTCACAGTAAACCACAAAATCCTCTACGCCCTCTGGCAGGGCTAAGATTGGCGCCTCGCACAATCTCTGTCTTAGCGTCTCAAACGCAGCCTGTTGCTCGGGTCCCCACCGAAAGACTACGACTTTCTTCGTCAGCCGCGTCAGGGGTACGACTATCTTGGAGAAATCCTGAATGAATCTCCGATAGTAGCCTGCTAATCCCAAGAAGCTCCAAATCTCGGATGGAGACTTAGGAACCTCCCATCTCATCATGGCCTCGACCTTGGTCGGGTCGACTAGAATCCCATTCTGGTTGACAAGGTGTCCGAGAAATTGCACCTCGTGCAATCAAAACTTGCACCTGGAGAACTTGGCATACAAGCTCTCCCTCCTCAAGGTCTCCAAAACCTCTCTCAGATGCTCCTCATGCTCCTCCTGTGTCTTGGAATAAACCAAGATGTCGTCAATGAAAACTATCACAGACCGATCCAGCATCGGTATGCATACGCGGTTCATGAGGTCCATGAACGCGGCAGGAGCATTGGTGAGCCCAAACGGCATCACCACGAACTCATAATGGCCATAGCACGTCCAAAACACGGTCTTCTGGCATCTTCCTCTCTGACCCTCATCTGATGGTATCCCGAACGCAAATCGATCTTGGAAAACCAAGACAGTCCCAGAAGCTGGTCAAAGAGATCATCAATCCTCGGGAGTGGGTAACTGTTCTTCACCGTTGCCTTATTCAGCTCCCGATAGTCTATGCACATCCGGTGTGACCCATCCTTCTTCTTTACAAACAGGATCGGGGCTCCCCAGGGTGAACTGCTCGGACAAATAAATCCCTTGTCTAGCAGCTCCTGTAGCTGTGTAGACAACTCCTGCATCTCAGGAGGAGCCAACCGATACGGTGCCTTGGCTATCGGAGCTGCACCAGGAACGAGGTCAATCCTGAACTCCACCTGTCACTCCGGAGGTATCCTAGGAAGCTCCTTTGGGAAAACATCTGCGAAATCTCAAACCACCGGAACCTCGCTCACTGTCGCCTTACCCGCCTCCCGGGTATCCATCACATATGCGACATATCCTACGTATCCCTGCTGAAGATAGCGTCTAGCCCTCGCTGCTGAACACATCGTGGCTCCGCAATGTGGCCTCTCGCCATGAATCACTAACTCTCCCCCACCTGGGGTCCTGACTCGCACTAGCTGCTGTGCGCAGTCTATCACCGCCCCATTAGGGCTCAACCAATCCATGCCAATAATCACCTTGTTCCCGCGCAACGGAATGGGAACCAAGTCTACCAAGTAGCGCTCCTCAAACAAACGCAATACGCAATCCCGAAACACCATCGATGCTCGCACCGATCGATCATCAGCAATCTCTACCTCTAAAGGGCAATCCAATATGCCTGAAGACTCAGGAAACTTCTTGCTAAGCGCAAGGGAAACAAATGATCGGGAGGCACCCGAGTCGAACAACACCTGAACAGGGTGCCGTTCACATGGAACGATCCTAATGCATACATATACACACAGAGCACATATCAATATCAAAACATCATAAAATAAAGTAGAGGGAAAGAATCATACTCGTCACCACGTCGGGTGCGGCGCGTGACTCCTCGATAGTTAGCTGAAATGCCCGACTCCTCACCACCGGAGCCTCTGCCTTGCCTTGCCGGCCATCAGTGATCCGCAAGGTCGCTGGAGCTGGCGCCTTTACTGGCGCAGATGCTGCCAACTGGGGGCAATTGGCCTTCTTGTGGCCCCTCTGGTTGCAGTGAAAACACAACAACTCCGATGTCTGAATAGCCGAAACAGGAGTAGTACAATCCCTGCTAAAGTGCCCTGCCTTGCCGCACTTGTAGCAGCCTGCTGATCCCATCCTACATGCTCCCTCATGTGTCCTGCCGCATTTCCAACAGCGGCCCGGTCCCCCTTGGCCTTTCGGCCTCCCATCTGATCCCCTGGGCTTCTTCCCCGAAGCCCCAACCGCTTGCCCCGCCTCTGCTTTCCGTTTCGGAATGTGCTCTAAATCGATCTCCCTTTCCCTCGCCCTGGAAATCATGGACTCTAGGGTAGGGTAGCTGAAAAGCTAACATGCTCCCGGATGTCAGCCCGTAGCATATCATGATAACGGGTCCTCCTCATATCCTCGTCACCCGCATACTGGGGCACCAACAAAGCCCTCTCCCGGAACTTGGCGGTGATCTCCGCCACAGTCTCTGTCGTCTGCCTCATTTCCAAGAACTCCCTGGCCAGCTGCTGGAGCTCGACAGCTGGCACGAACTCCCCCCTGAACCTGGTCGCAAAGTCCGACCAAGTCATAGCCTCGACAGCCGAGGCTCCAAATGAGTCCCCCACAAACTCCCACCAATCCCTTGCTCGATCTCGTAAACACCCCGCTGCGAACCTCACCTTCGACCCCTCAGGGCAGAAGCTAATCGTCTGTGCAGACTCAATGTCGGCAAGCCATCGTCTGGCAGTTACGGGGTCCTTCACCCCGTGGAAATATGGAGCACCACTGCCCCTGAAGTCCTTGAAGGACAGTGTGCGAGATCTCGACTAGCCAGATGCCATGTCGCTCCTGAATGCCCGAAGGCGATCTTCCATCAGCTCGATTATCCCTTCCTTGATCGACCCGAAGATAATGGGGGTGGACTCAAGGATACCCCTGGTGATCTCTGACGCGATGAACTCGCTTAGCCCCTCATCTACTGGCTCGGAACCTGATCCCTCTCCTAATCCCTCTCCTAAACCGCCGTCTATCGGCCTCGATCGTAGTACCACCATTCTGCAATACATAAATAACAATCATTAGTGATACTGATACTTCTTGAGGGATCACAACTACCACAAGTTCCCTGGTCTTATCTTGGCCTTCCTTGGTTCGGGTACGGATCCTCTGCTTTCAGTCGTACGGGCCCATACTACCTTCCACATCTATCCGTACCTTCTCCAAGGACTGCCTCGACTCCACCAGATCCCTTTCACTACCACTGATCACTTCTATACTCATCCTAGGCTTGCCCTAGGGAAATCTCTAACTCTACCCTACCCATCCCTCAGCTGCTGAAGGCCTCCTTGTAATGCCAATTAGCCATTACCTAAATACCATCACATGTGACGAGGCTTAAGTAATCCTTCGAGTAACAAACTCGTCCCTACAACGGTTAGACTCAAACGAGAGCTGCGCAATAGGGTCAAATCCCGCACTCTAAGATTATTCAACCCTGATCACATGTGACGTGACGTATTCACGTAATGGCTAACTCCCACCACTCAGAGTCCCACAAATCACAAAGCAAGCAACATTCAAACTAAGGGAACAATCTCAAACCACTCTTCTTCTATAGAGAGAACTGAACTAGCATATAATGCTAAACTCATTCTATCAGGCATAACCCCTAACAGGCTATCCTACTGCTGTCTACTCAAATCTAGCATGAAATTTTCATACACTAAGGCACATAAAGTAGGCACATAAGGCATCACTCCTAGATCCTTAGTCCTATTCTAGCATGTTGTTCTACTGAAACTAATAAACACAACATAACTTGTATGGGTACTTTGGGGAATACTTACTTGAGCTCGGCCGGTTGCGCACATCACACACATCGTTTCTTCTCAAAATACATTACATGACCTTTTAGAAAACGTTTTCTTTTTCAAAATCTTTTGACCCCTCGATTTGAGTTCAGACACCCCCGAAGGTGTGTCCGAATCCCTCAAACCAGGGCTCTGATACCAACTTGTAACGACCCAAATTTCACGCCCAAAAATTTTGTTTTTAAAACATTACTTTAGAAAACATTAATAATTAAAAACATTGTTTGATCAAACCACATCACAACGTAAACCATTCCTAAAAGCCAAATCATACAGCCAATCAAAATATCAGAGTATAAATCCCAGAGGAATCTCGTAAGTGAGGAAACCAGTGTGTGTATGATGTGCTGCTACCGCGCCAACTCCTTCCCCATCGATGAAGAGGTACCTGAAACCAAAACTGTAAAATGTAAGCACAAAGCTTAGTGAGTTCCCCCATAATACCTCGTACCATGCAAGCATATAACATACAACATTCAGCTAGGAGTTACGGGCCTCGCCCACACTCATGAAGATACGGGCCCTGCCCACACTTTGCTAGCTGGGAGATACGGGCCTCGTCGACACTCTACTATCTGGGAGATACGGGCCTAGCCCACACTCTACTCTCGGAGAGATACGATCCTTGCCCACACTCCACTCTCAGAGAGATACGGGCCTTTCCCACACTCAACCACTAACTCATAATATACAAGTATCACACGGACAACAAGTATAGACAACTCTATCATACCGACACATATATCATAATTATCTAAACCAAGAGATACGGGCTCGACCCACACTCTAGTGCTAACATCTCGTCTACACGGGTCGGCTTTGGTGCCTTAGACCCGTCCCTACTGGAAGGAAACTCACCTCGAAATAGTTGCTGGTCTGTGTGGGAATTGACTGTCTGCTGCTGCTGCTGCTCCGGAAATCCTCCGGCTATAATTCCCACAAAACACTCAATCAAACACCGCTAACTGACCCTTGGGTAAATTGACCATTTTACCCTTGATCAAGAGAAAAGTCAAAGCCAGATTCAACTTTCAGTTGACCCGACTCGCCGAGTTGACTCCCCAACTCGCCGAGTCCTTATCCAATCAATTGTCCTGCAACCCGTCTCTACTCGTCGAGTTGGGCGTTGAATCAACGAGTTCTCCTTCTAAACTGATATCCAAGTCCTTAATCCTACTCGCCGAGTTGTGTGAACAACTCGCCCAGTTCATCTTCATCCGATGAACAATTTATGTTGTGACTCGCCGAGTTGTATGAACAACTCGCCGAGTTTGTTCTTGATCTAAGAAGATTGTCTTGAACTCGCCGAGTCAGGGCGCTGACTCGCCGAGTTCCTTCATGGGTGAGTTCGGCTACCAACTCACCGAGTCCATCCAGGACTCAATACTCAACTCGACACAACGAAAAGAGGACAAACTCGGAGACTCGCGACCAGACTCGCCGAGTCTGCTTCATGCAAAAACCAAATACACGATTTTGCTCGAATCCAGTCCATGCCATTCATAGCCCTAGGCTCCTAGGGCCTGGTTTACACGTAAAGTTTCCAACTTTACGTGTAGATCATCACCAATAAAGGTTCTAAGGCTCAAAGTGCCCCAAAAGGGGTAGATCTAGGGCTTGTGTGCAATATGACTCCATAAAGGCAGTAGATCCAAGCTCTAGGGACTGAATAGGGTATAGATCTAAAGGCTAACAACCTGAATCAACCAACAATGCACAACCAAGCTTGGGACATGGTTCAAGAAGGACTTTAATGGAGTAATAAGCATAGAAACAGAGGGAAAACGAGTTATACCTCCAAGAAATTACTGAGAGAACACGAAGATGCTTGGCTTCCTTCCCTTCCTCTTGATCTACTCCTCTTCCTTCCCAAAATCTTCAAGAAAACACACTAAAAAGCCTCAAACTCACAAGAACAAGGGCTAGAATGTATGGAGAGCTTCTAAGGGTGAAGGGGTCAGAGTTGAGGCGCAAACGGTTGGTTTAAATAGGGTGCAAACCCTTAGAAATTAGGGTTTCATCAGACAGCGCAGACTCGCCGAGTCCATAATATGGACTCGCGAAGTCGCCAACATAACCACGTGCCAAGTCCCGTCTCTACTCGACGAGTCGGGCCTCCAACTCGCCGAGTCCAAGGCCAATAATACAAAATACTCGGATAAATCTTACATACCAGGAACCAGGTGCTACAATTTGATAAAATAGTTTAAGTATAAAGAAACATTTGTTTGAAACACAATTGTAAATGAGTTTGAAATGAAACATACAGAGTATAATGAACAGTTTAATAAGGAGTTTTAAACATATAAAGCGTTTATGGAAATTATTTGAAGGAGTCTGTTTGGTAAAACAGCTAATGAGTAGCAAATCATTTAAATGCTGCTTATTAATCACATGTGATTGATACAATAACTAGCATGATTCTACTTGTATCCCCCCAATAAATCATTTACAAACATTTAAAATATTGATTAAGGGGTATGAACTCACCTGTTGTGAGTGGTACGGATGAAATGAAGATGTAGGATTGCTAGGTGTCAAGTGAAGTCTTGAACACACTCTATGATCCTAGTTAACATATAATATCACATATATGTATAAAATTAGTCTATAAACAACTAATAAACATTTCAAGACACCCTACGACATGCTTAACACCTTTATCAAGTGTTATTAGCCTCTAGGATTGCATCTAAGTGTTGTAGGGAAAAGCTATTGTGTGTAGGGTTCAAGGAAAACTCCATAATGGAGTTCACGGCCCTAATGTCACTAATAAATGAGTTTACGGTCGTAAACTCATGAGTTTACAGCGGTAAGCTCATACTTACATGACCAATTGATGTTTGAGGATCTATAAGACCCTAAGAAGCATTTCTACTTAATGGCATGGTCTTTGGAAGAGTTTAGGGCATCATATAACTCCTTTTAGGAGTTCACGGCCCTGGGACCAAACCCCTTGGAGATTACGACCGTAATCTCCCATGGAAAGGGTGGTTTTGGTGTTTTCAAGTCCCAAACTTAACTAGGAATAAATCTAGGCTAGTGTCCAAGGCTTAAGGAGAGTTTAAAGCACCTTTTGTCCCTATTGTTTGGAGTTCACGACCCTGGAACTTCTTTGGCCGTGAACACCTTACTCTTGGTGTTCTAAGGGTGTTTTCTAGTCCTAAACACATTAGGATGTCAGTCTAAGTTAGTTTCATTGCTCAAGGAAAGGACTAGGGCATCATTTGACCCTAAAGAAGGGTTTACGGTCCAAGATATTCTTGGGCCGTAAACTCTTAAATCTTGATGTTTTCCTATGATTTCTAGTGTATTAGACATATAACAAGCTCTATAACATAACTAGATAGAAGTACACATGTTCTGGGACGAAATTCCGAAGATCCTGGAGAGAGAATTCGACTTTTCTCTAGTTTGAAATGTAACTAATGAATAAATATGGCTTAGAATCCTATATATACTCCTGGGATTTTTGGCAGAAAAATATTTTATTCATGAAATGAACTCTAATATCATAGAGTTTTGAAATAACAGGGTTGCACAAAACCCTAGAGCATCCTCTCTCCTGATATCCCTTAAGTGTAAACCTGAAATACTCAAACTTATACTAAACGTCTGGAAATTCACTACAACTGTTCTAATCTTCTATTGACCTGATATGGTTTATACAGAATGCAAATTTCGGGTTGTCACATGCAGCGTCGCACATAGGAATGCCTTGGGTACCGAGGTCAGAAGCCTCCTATAAATTGGATGCGAGGCCTTCGAGTTTAGTTTACAAAATCCAATTCTCCTTTCACTTTAAACACCCTTTTAAGCCACGTTTAAACCCCCGAAGCCTACCGAAACCCCCTTAACACCCGAAGAAATCCTGGAGCCCTTAAGTCCTCGAGAAATTAATCTTTTTCAGTTGAAACCCTACCCGCGTAAGGCTCGGTTTTCATCAGATAGTAGGGGTCTCGTCCAGTAAAAATCATTTCTAGAAACGAAGCGATGCCCAAATCACCACTTATCAAGTGAGTTCATATCCCTACACTTTTTATAACTTTTTCCATGTTTTAAAGGGGGTGGGGGGATACAAGTAAAACACAAGGAAACTTGTGTTAAAATACAAACCATTAGTTATGTTTTCTTACAGTTTATATAACTATTGCGTGAAAACATATGCATACAGAACATCTTATGACACAACAATTATCAGTTCAAATGAAACATATATTGTAAACTATAATAGATATAGTTTCGGTTAGATTCTCATTATTTTACCCCTTTCAGGGTAAAGAAACGACTATATAAAAGTATGATCATTTTTATATTATAAACATGATGAATTGGGTAACAGTTTCATGCATGAATACTTTCAATAACAACACACGTATCTCGTTGGAAATTTGTGGGTCATTTGTCTTCATTGTACCTACTCAAGGTATACATGGAAGTCATGTTTTATAACCAAAGTCTCATCCCGGAGAGAGTGATACTTGTGTATAGATCTATATGGGATTGATGATCCCGCACCCTGGCTGTTAGCTACAACACGACCGATAGGTTATGGGTGACAATTATCTGACATAACGACGCTTGATGAATGTCGTGACAGGCAAATAATTTGTTAGTGATGAGTTATAAAATAACTCTTTGATCGATTAGATCTTTGTAAAAGGTAAGTAATGAACGTAAAGATAGTAAAACCGAAACACAAGTATGAATCAGAATGTGTCGAATGATTAGATTACTCGATCCTCAGCAGAGCTCGACTAAGAACTTCCACTGTAGAGGATTCTAGGGTTACAAAATAAGAACGATGAATATGCTGAACAATACTTCTCTAATCGTTTCTAATTCTTCTCATTCTAGGATGCATGCAAGCATCTATTTATACTAAACCCTACAAAACTCACGGATGGACAGGCCCATACCGGAGATAAACATTGGACTAGCTAACGAGCCCAATAGACGCAACACAATACTGGACCTAACAATCTCCCCCTTTGCGTCAATTTGGAGCGAGACTATTGTTTCTTCTTGCTTGGACCAGCAGCGGGAACCTTCTTTGTTGTATCAAACAGACGTGAGATAAGTGCAAGGATAGTCTGTCTGAAGCGAATGTACCATTGAATCATATCATCAAAGTACTTGATATCATCCACTGTGTTCTGCTTGCATCGATGGATGATCCCTAAAACGTGTTCCAAACAGGCAGTGGTATAGAGATGTTTGTCTACCAAGGCAAAAAGACATTTCTGTCCTTCGTTCCTGGTAAACAAGACAGAGTTTCTCTTTGGGTCAATCTTCCCCATCTGCATCATGTTGAGATCACCGGCAGAGCCAACTGGAGATATGGTGGGCTTCTTCTTGAATACGCTCGCTATCTCCTGATCCATTAGAGCCACTTCCATGACATAGCATACAAGCATCCTCTTAAAGTGGTCGATGATCGGACCATATTCTACTTCATTTGTAAGAAGGATGTTGTGCAAGATAATCCAGTCATGGGGATTAAGGTTGGGAAGATCTGCAAGTAAGATGGCATGTTCGGTCTTGGCAGATCCCCTTAGTACCTTGAACCGAACGTTGGTGAAGTTGCCTTCCCTGAACGGCTTTAGGACCCGAACATTGACGATTTTCTGAGCGCTCCAAGTTTGGTATTGTGGTTGAGCTGCCCTCAGATAAAATTCGACTAAGTCCCGATCAACCTTTGGATGAGGATGGGGGAACTCACCAATGTTGGCAAAGGCATGAAAAAAAAACGTCTTTCGGGTTAGTGGCATATCGAACTGAGAGTCGACAGTGTTAGAACGATCTAAAGAGATCACAGGTTCTAGCCACAAGATACTTGGTGTTTCGATGGCTTCTTTAATCAGCTTCTCAAGAGTCCAAGGAGGAAAAAGAGTTTTCCTGCTCTCAAGAAGGTCGTCGGCTTCTTT
The DNA here is from genome assembly GCF_051521515.1 of Lactuca serriola. NCBI lineage: Eukaryota > Viridiplantae > Streptophyta > Magnoliopsida > Asterales > Asteraceae > Lactuca > Lactuca serriola. The sequence continues at coordinate 182,299,682 of NC_136412.1, read as the reverse complement.
CTGTCTTCTTTCAGCTTCTTCAGCCTCTCTAGCCACACGAGCACTGATGTCAGCCTCTTTATCTCGACATTGTCGTTTCAGAAGGTCGGCAATTGTCTCCTTATCATCTTCATCATTCTCCTCAGAAATCTTCTTTCCCTTGTCTTTTACACCGGAACCGGAGGCTTGGCATACTAGAAGAGGTTCGGTTGTGTCTGTTGTTGTTGAAGTAGGAGGCGGTTGAGACATATTCACTTTTTCTCCCCCTTGTTTCGGAATGGACACGAAATCAAGGAGCCCTTCAATTTTGCTCAATAGAGAGAGGGCGGGAGCAAGCTTCTCTGCAAGGTCATGCCTCACAGAATAATTGAGGATCGGGTCATGTGCTTCAAGGATGTTTGAGATAGCTGAGTGGACATCCGAAACACACGATTTAACCACCTTTCTTTCAGATCGAAGAGACTCAATCTCCTGTTGAGAGTTGGAGAGTTGAGTACTCTTGACCTTCAGAGCGGTAGTCTTCTTTGCGAGAGCATCCATGAGAGAGTTCTTAGCAGCTAAGTCTTCTTGAAGCTTGGAGAGACGCTCCTCAATGGTTGTTCTGAAAGCTGAGTTGTCGTCAAAAATTGTTTGACCAAGTGAAGCGAACAACTTCTACTCTGATGCGACTGAGTTAGCCAGCTGGTTGACAATGGGTTCCAACTTTGTCATGGTGGCTTCAGCGTTTTCCTGTAAAGATTTCAACAAGGAAGAAGCATCAGTGAATAGTTTATCGACTTTTTCGGTCACTGCCTCACAAGCTTTGGTTGAGGCGTCAATGGCTGCAGTGGCGGAATCAAGAGAAACTTGATGAGCTTTGGAAAAAGCATCAACAATTTTATGAATGACAGCTTCAGATATTGAGGACTGTGATGTGGAAGATGAGGCGATGAGAGAATCGATTTTGTCATGTAGCTCCTTGAGATGCCTCTTAGTGACAGGAGCATCGTCATCATCGTCACTTTGAACTTGAAACAGACTGTAATAGACCGAATCGAAGGTCATGTCCTCCTCACCAAGGAGTGGTTCTTCACCCTCTGATGCATGAGCAGGAGAAGATGGTGGTGGTGAAGCTAGAGGCTCGGTAGTAGTAGTAGTAGGTTCGGGTTGGGCGGTGTGTTCGGTTGTTGGTGTGGGTTCGGGTGCTGAGGTGTATTTGGGTGCGTCAGTATGAACCCCCGTATCAGATACGTTGGTTCTTACGTCTGTAGTGGTGGTGGTTGTTGCTTCGGTAAATATAGGTGGTGGTACTGGGATGGAGGTGGATGGTATTTGAGTGGTGGAGGTTATGGGGGGAATGGAAAAAGGAATTGTAACTGGTGGAGAGGAAATAGGAGAAGTGGAAATATGAATCTCTGGTGTAGGAGAACGTAGTGGAGTGTTACCACGTTGAGATCCATCAGAATCAGAACCCTCTTCCGCAGATTCGCTTGAGGACGAAGCGATGATCAGCTTTCGCCTTGGTTGGGTTTTTCTCTTCTTTATAGGAGGGGATTGGGTGGCTCTGGTGGTTTTCCTCTTCTTGGGAGATGGGCCTTTTGCTCCCTGTGCAACCTGCTTTCCCTTATCAGCCTTCTTTCCTTTGGGGGCAGGCTTGTCAGCATCATGAATCGATTTGAGCATCTCTAGAGTAAGGTCTCTCGGACCAGAATGTCGGAACTCCTTGTATGTTTTAATGATCCGGATGTCGGCATGAACATCACCATACATTGTTTAAGGGATAGAACCGTTGAAGGGAAATTTTGATGCGTCAGAGACAATGATCTTCGTGGTATGGAAAGTACCAATCGAAGACATTGGAGCACCAGTGACAATGGGGATGTGGTACTTGTCCATCACCCATTTAGTGACAAGAGTCCAGAACCAGGCATATGAAATCTCTGAATGTCGAGAAGTGGAAGAAAGACTCTGAATGAGTTGTTGCCATAGGACCGACCCGTAGTCTATGTTGATACCATTGTAGATCCCGTACATGATTGATAGGAACAGACGACTTGCCCCGTCGGATCCAGCACTTCTTTCAGACAAGCCCTTGAAAAGCACAGTAAACATCCCATTCCGCTGAGGGGGCAGGCACGATTTCTTGAATTTCGTGACCATTGTGAGCACCTCAGTGTACCCCATGTTGTAGAACATGTTGAACAGATGACCCATCGGAATGATTTCAGGATAAACCCTCGACAAATCAGGTTCAAACCCTAACAGCGTACAAAACCTCTGCTTTGAAATCGATGCCTTGTGCTCAAAGACATCGAAGAAAATCCTGTCGACGACCTTGTCGTAGTGAGTTGTGGCAAAAATATGTGACAGGAACTCCATGGGAACAGCTTCAGCCCTGGTAAGAGCAGGAGCGATTGGAGAGTATTTCAGGCATTCGATGATGGGAAACAAGAAAGCGTCGTATGCCTGAGGAGTAAGATCAATGATCAAACTCTGCTGGGGACGAATAGGCAAGATGTGAGAAGTTGCGTGAACTGATGAAGAATCCGCCATTGTTGTGATGAAGATAGGAGAGATGATGAACAGTAGAGGTTGGAGGATTTTCTTGCTCTCTGGAAATATAGGTGCAGTAAAGAGGTAAACGGCGGTTTACATAGCCTTTTATACTTTGGGTAAAGGAGAGAGAAGAATCTTTCCCAAATCTTCGATTGAAAAACGAAGAGTTTTTCGGAGGTGATTGACGCGTGACAGTTGGTGTTGCCGATGATTACGCAGGAGAAAGAGTGTTAGTCCCTAATTACACGCCTTCCCATCAGGCGCTGTTTGGAGATGAAACGGTTCCAATTCGCACGCTTTTCCTTCTTGCGCCGTTTGAAATCAAATCGATTAGACTCCCGCCTGAGTCATCATTTTGTCATCTTATCCCTTTAGAGTTTAACGACATCTTTAAAATAAAATCGCCCACGTGGATCAATATCAACCACAACCTTTTTATAACAACCAATCCAATTAAAATGTCTTGAAATTAATGAAACCAGAATTTTGGAAAATCAAAAAGAATTTCGTGCTGAGTGTGTAAAAGAAAAAGAAATAAAGCAACACTTTTGAGGGATTAGGTGATGTCAATAAAGACACGAAACAATTGATCCCGGGCACGAATCTCTTCCTTCAAAGTCAAGAGAGACCTTAAAGTGTTTGTGTGGTTTCCCGTTGAATAACGATCAGACACTTATTAAGAAGTGTAGAAAGGCTTCTTTTAATTAGGCTTATGAGGGTGGCTTTCGTTTCGATTCATAATTCATGATCTTGATATAAGATAGAAATCGAACGAAGTACTTGTGAGACCAATGTAGTCTGTTGAACAAGTAGGTTGGAGATAATTTAAGTTGCAAGGTAAACTAATGTATGCGAAATCTCAAAAAAAATTAAAACTGGATCCCAAGGGAAGAAATGTTATTGGATTTAACAATTTCATAGGAAACACTCAAAAGAAAAATAGAGATTTCATGTTGTACCCCCATGGATAAGTCCGTCAATTCATTAGTGAAAGCTAGAGCAAGTTAATTGTTCACCGTCAATGCATAGTAGGTATTGAATTGTGGGTTTCACTTAGCACGTAGTGACACGAAGCTAAGATCATGAACACAGAAATTGTGCAACCATAAACCTCAGTGGTAATGTCTGAGAGTCTCAAGGGTTACGTTTGTAAAACGAATAAGATGGCGAAAAGTAGTGTAGATGGTGTAAAGAGACCAAAGTACCTCTGCTGTGAAAAATAAGGACGAAGCAGAAAACTCTTATCTCATGTGAGAAGAGAGTTAGGTAGCTCATGATTAGAATAAATATGAGAGCCTAATTGGGAAGACAAGGTTTGTTTGTACCAAGTCAGTAAGGCTTTTATTCAGAATCAGGTGAGGCTTTGGACACATACAGCAGCATGCTTCTAGGGACACTTAGCTAGTGAAATGATTTACCCACAAAGAGAAATACAAAAAGATAAGAGCCAAAATTAAAATAAAATAAAGAAAGAGAGAAATAAATAATAGTAAAAAAAATGTTTTTGGAGTTTTTGAATTTAAAAAAAAAATATATATTTTTGGAATTTTTGACAAAAAGGAAAATAAGACATTAAAAAATGAATAAAAAAAAATGTTGGAACCGAACTCGAGCATTCGGTTTATTTCGGTTGAGAAAATTTTGGAACCGAACCCGAGCGTTCGGTCTATTTCGGGTGAGAAAAATTTTGGAACCGAACCCGAACGTTCGGTCCATTTTGGTTGCCAAAAAGAATAAGTTTGAAAAAGAAAAGAACTTTGACAATAAGATAAATGAATTTGGAAAAATAATACAAAAGATTTACAACCAAAGAAACTACCTTTGAGTGATAAGCGAAGATCAGATGATACAACCGAACCCGAGCGTTCGGTTCATTTCGGTACACCTGAACAAGACGCGAACCCGAGCGTTCGGTTCATTTCGGCATACATGAGACCCGAACCCGAACGTTCGGTCTATTTCGCTTCTTACTTTTGATCTAGAGAAGTAATCTTTGGTACTGACTCCGATTCCATCATTCCTAGCCCTTGTAGAATTTTGTTGAATGAAGCTTCAGGAAGAGCTTTAGTGAAGATGTCAGCCAGTTGATCAGTGGTTCGAACAAAGTGAATTTCAACGTTCCCGTCTTCCACATGATCCTTAATGAAGTGATACCTCAGTGCTATGTGCTTAGTCTTGGAGTGTTGCACTGGGTTATGACAGATCCTAATTGCACTCTCGGAGTCGCAATATAGTGGGATCTTTTTCATATTGAGTCCATAGTCCCGGAGCTGGCTTTAGATCCAAATCACTTGAGATGTACATTAGGCAGCTGCGATGTATTTTGCTTCAGCTGTAGACAGAGATACACAAGTCTGTTTCTTTGATTGCCAGCGAACCAACTCCCCGTCAAGGAATTGGCAGCCTCCAGTGGTGCTCTTCCTGTCTAGTCCACAACCTCCAAGGTCTGCATCTGAGTAGGCTTGAACAAAGAAACCTGAGTTTGATGGATACCATAGGCCGAGAGAGGTAGTTCGTTTTAGATACCGAAGTATGTTCTTCACTGCAAGCATATGAGGTTCATGAGGATTCGCCTGAAATCTAGCACATCAACAAATAGAAAACATTATATCAGGCCTGCTAGCAGTAAGGTACATTAAAGAACCGATCATCTGGCGATATAGCGTAATATCGACTGCTGGCTTATCCAAGGATGGAGTGAGCTTGGTGCCGAACGCCATTGGAACTTTAACCTTTGAGTCTCCCATCATTCCGAATTTAGCAAGGAGAGTCTTGGTATATGCTTCCTGGTTAATAAAGATGCCTTCGGGTCCCTGTCTAATATTTAAACCAAGGAAAAAATAAATTGAACCCATTGAGCTCATTTCAAATTTAGTCTCCATCAGCTTTCTGAATTCAGCTGTTAAGCGAGGATTTGTTGAGCCAAAGATGATATCATCGACATAGATTTGAACAATCATAAGGTGGTTACCTTCCTTCTTACGAAAGAAGGTTGGGTCAACCGAACCTTGTTTGAATTTGGACATCTTTAAAAACTTGGTTAGCGTTTCATACCAGGCCCTAGGTGCTTGTTTCAGTCCATAAACCGCTTTGTCCAGAATATAGCAGTGATTGGGGTACTTTTCATTGACGAATCCTGGAGGTTGCTCCACGTACACAGTTTCTTCAAGTTCTCCATTTAGAAATGCGCACTTTACGTCCATTTGGTAGACCTCAAAGTTCTTGTGTGCAGCATAGGCAAGAAATATTCTAACAGATTCCAGCCTAGCTACAGGGGAAAAAGTTTCCTCATAATCGATTCCTTCCTCCTGGCAGTATCCTTTTACCACTAGACGAGCTTTGTTTCTTATCACATTGCCTTCCTTGTCCATTTTATTTCTGAAGACCCATTTGAGACCAACAACCGAGGCATCTTTAGGAATTGGAATGAGGCGCCAAACCTTATTTCTTTCGAACTCATTAAGTTCGTCTTGTATAGCTTGAACCCAATCAGAGTGATTAAGAGTAGTGTTTACTGTCTTTGGTTCAACTTTTGACACGAAAGAGTTAAACATGCAGAACTCTACTTTTGAGAACAGAGATTTTTGCTTTGCCTTCAGTTGAGATCAGGTCAAGACCTTTTCAGAGACATTACCGACAACCTGTGAAACAGGATGATCTCTGGTCCATTTGACAAGAGGAGGGTAATTTGGATCATAGGATGGATCCAATTCAGCATTTACCATTTCTTCTAATTCAGATTGACTATCATCGTCATAAAACATATCGGCATTCTCCCCCTCGACTGATGAGCTTTCAGGTGTATCTTGACTTTCCGGTGCTACAGGACTTTCGGGTGCAATTGAGCTTTCGGGAGCTAAAGTACCTTCGGGTGCAGTAGAGCTTTCGGGTGCAGCTGGAGAAGAGTTCTCCCCCTCAACTTGTGAACTCGGATGTTTTGAAGAAGATGGATTCTCCCCCTCAACTGAAGCACCGTGCTGAGGAGGTTCATTTGGAACTGATACTCCTTCATCCATTCGTTTGGCAACGTCTTCGACGATTTGCTTCAGATGGTCAACTTTGTTTTCTGCTGCATTGGCTTCTGAGAGAGTAGCCTTCTCCGGTTCATCGAATAACTCCACAAACTGCTCAAATAAATTTGCAATCGAGGCCGTGACTTGGCCTATTTGAGAGAAAATATCTCCAACTGTTTCTTCAGTGGCCTTCAGCTTCTTGACGTAGCTGTCATCGAATGTCACATAATACGTTTCTTCAATCTTCCTCGAATGCTTGTTTAAAACCCTGTATGCTTTTGACGTAAGAGAGTATCCCAGAAAAATCCCTCATCGGCTTTAATGTCGAACTTGTTACGATGTTCTTTAGAGTTGAACATAAAGCATCGTGAGCCGAATACATGGAAGAATTTAACATTTGGCTTCCTGTTGTTGATGATCTCGTAAGGAGTAAGAGTGAAACGCTTATTGAGATAGGACCTGTTCTGCATAAAACATGCTGCAGCAATAGCATCAGCCCATAAATATAAAGGTAGAGAAGCGAAACATAGCATGGTTCGGGCCGCCTCACACAAAGATCGGTTTCGTCTTTCGACAATCCCGTTTTGTTGAGCGGTGTAGGGGGCTGAGAAGTTGTGACTGGTTCCTTTTTCTGCCACAAAGTCTTCAAATTCTTTATTTTTGAACTCCAGCCCATTGTCGCTTCTGATGTTATGAACGACTTTCCTCAGTTGCACTTCAACCTGCTTCATAAACATCTTTAGCTTGAGAGTTGCCTCAGATTTGTGCTTCAGAAAGAACACCAATGTAAAACGTGAAAAGTCATCAACAATAACAGGAATATACTTGTTACCGCCAATGCTTTCGATAGATGATGGACCACACAAGTCAATGTGAATTAACTCAAGTGGTTCAACGACTTTAGTGTTTATAATGGATGGGTGACTTTGACGACTCTGCTTCCCCATTTCACACGCATCACACAAATGTTCTCGATCAAACTTGAGCAATGGAAGACCCCGAACATGACCTCCTATGACAAGTTTGTTGATATCCTTGAAATTGAGATGGGAGAGCCTTCGGTGCCACAGCCAGCTTTCGTCAGAATGTGCTTTGGATAACAGACAGACAGCTGGATTTCCTTTGATAGGTTTAAGATTGAGAGGAAACATTTCGCCTTTGCGCTCTGATTTGAGAATCACTCTTTTTGTTTTCTTCTCAATTATTTCCAAACCCTCATCGTCAAATGAAACTTTAAGACCGGTACCTCCAACAAGTTGAGATACACTGATGAGGTTATGCTGTAGTCCTTCAACGTATGCAACCTTTCTAATCGTGAAGTCTCCATTTGTTATCATCCCATAACCTTTTATCGTGCCATATGAGTTGTTCCCGAACTTGACATTCCCGCCGTTTGGAAGAGATCGAAATTCCCTCAGCTCTTCCTTCCTTCCTGTCATGTGACGTGAACAGCCACTGTCAATATACCATTCTTCGTCGAACTGCTCGTCACTAATAACCTGCAAAAATCAAGCAGATTTAGGAACCCAAAGTTTCTTGGGTCCATGTGAGCCTTTCACAGGAACAGGAATAGTAAGAGAAATGTCAACAAGATATGTTCTTTTTATTAAGGTTGTTTCATCTTTCTTCTTAATAGTGAAAACTTTAATTTTGTTAGGATTTGTTACAGTCGATTTGGATTCAGGTTCAGGCGTTTGGGCCTTGGAATGCTTTTGATCATTCTTGACTGAGGAAACCTTCGATTTTCCTTTCAAATCTGTTGAAGATTTTGGATTTTGAGTTTGAACAGAATTGGATTTAGAATGGGGTTGAGAAGAATTAGAATGAGAGAATTTAGACTGAGATGTTTTCTTGACTTGAGGTTGTAAGTGACCCTTTAGGTTTTGGTCATTAGTGGGATCGAACCTTGAACCTCGATAGCTTTTTCTCTCGGAACCGAACCTATGCTTTCGGTAGCTGGTGTTTCTGAACCTAACCTTTCCCTTCGGTTGTTATTCCTTTTAGAACCGAACCTGTCCTTTCGGTTGTTATTACTTTCTTGCGGCCTGACAGTACTTTTCTCTGACTTTGAATTTTTGTCATGATAAGAGAAATGGGCGTTTTGAGATCGCCAAACTATTTTTGCTCTGAGAGATTCTTTTTGTATCTCAGATTCCTTTGCTGCTTTTGATCCTTCACTTGCTTTGGCTGTCGGTGGATGTTGGCTTTTTGCTTTTGCTTCCTGTCAGCCGGTTCACTTTTAACAGATGATGTTTCGATTGTAGGAGTGACTTCTTCTACAGGAACTTCTTTTGTACCACTAGTACTTGGCACATCGAAGTTGCTAGGCTTGTTTAGTGGCTCTGGCACATATCTGCCTTTGGTTTTCCAGGACGTTCGCTCTGTCAGACCAACGGTTTCGTCAGCATTATTTATAGGAGCAGACCAGAAAAACTAATCACAGCCATCTGCATTATCTTCGTTTACTATGGCGGTGAGTTCGGCTGTTTGATGTTCGGATATTCCTGTGACCTTATACACCTGATTTGGTGTTGTTCTCACCTTTTGGTACACAACGGCCTTTTCTTCAAGAATCGGGGACTTATTTTGGGACAAACGAGCAAACTCCACAGAGTTTTCAAAAATTAGATTTTTGTGGTTTTCGGGTTCGATCTTGACAAATTCAGAACAGTCAACTTCATCCTCTATAGAAATTACGCTCATATCATCATCCTCATTAAGCTCAGACGCGTTTTCAATATCAATTTTATTTTCTGAGCTCAAGTTGGCGTTCAATGAGTCAAAGTGTTGTATTGTTTCGGTCCTTAGTTTCAGTTTATCGTTTTCATCCAAAAGGTTTTTCAGCATGTCCTTATCGTCCTTGGACTTTATAAAAGATTCGATTTTGTCCAGACCATACATATAAGTCGGATTCACATCATCAGACGAAACTACACTTTCGCAATTATATGCTTCAGCATCGATTTCATCCTCTTTAAACTCAAGGAAGGGAAAAATCATGCGATGAATTTTCTGCCCTATTTCACAGTTCAGATGAAGTTGAGTGATGTTAGCATAAAGACGTTTAGCAATTAAACAAAAAAACATTTCTCTGTTTCAGAAGATTTAAATTGTCTCTTTGTAAATAAATGTTTTCGTCCTTAGATTTAATCAGCTCCGACTCCTTCAGCTCTATCCACATCCTCCGTTCCTCACTCTTGGATGACACCCTGCTTATTTGGTCAGTTAGGTTAGAATTGGTGACCCGTGTTTGAGTTAAACTGCTATCTAGATTTGAGATTCTTGAATTTAAGTTTTTTAATTCTTTTTCATATGAATTTTGTGGGACTTTGAATGAAACAAAAACAGATTGTACCTTCTTGATCAATTCATCAAGCTCATTGATCTGCACACTGAGAGGTTTTGCTGTGAAGCATAAGTCCTCTCGCTCCTTGGTGTCCTCTTTCCCACCGTCTGTATTGTATCCCCTCATTTGAGATACATCTGTCACCATCAAACACTTCCCAATGCTTTCATCACCTCTTGCAACATACGCCTTTCCATGAGATGGCTTCCTGACTTCATCATCCTCTGAGTCGGTTGACCAGACTTGCACGCCACCGAACTCATCATCCGCTGCCGAACGCTGCACAATTAAAGCATTCATCGAAGGGTCAGTAGCAACTTTCTTTCTCTTGATCTCTTCCAGCTTTTTCATCAACATAGCCTCTTCATCTTTTTCTTCATCCTTCTCTGTCATTTTCTTTAGGACACAGTCTTTGGCATAGTGGTTCTTTCCTCCATAGTAGTAGCAGTTCACACCAGAATCTCCTTCAACTTTCACCTCTTTCTTTGGTTCTTCTGTCTTCGGTTCCTCCTTAACCGTTTCAGAACTGTCGCTTCCCTGCCAATTTCGGTTCTTATTGGTAGGGAACCTTTTCTTAATGAACCTCTTTTGATTCGACACCATCATTGCATAGTCTTCAGAAGTAAGATCATAGTCTTCTAAGTTGAGATCTTTATCTTCTACCACACTTTTGCTTTTAGACAGGAGTGCCAAGGACCCCAAACTTGAGACCACATTTTTCTCTTGCAAGACAATATTTTCTTGGGATTTCAGAATCCCCACCAGCTTTGCCAATGAATAAGATTTAAATTGCTCATGAGCTTTAACAGTGGACACAACCGCTCTCCACTCGGGTCTTAGGCCATTCAAAAAGGTGACCTTCTGTTCAATCGGCTTCCTTTCTATATCATGTTTGATCATCTTGCTAAGAAGATGATTGAAGCGATCGAATGTCTGAGTAAGAGTTTCATCGGAATTCCGCTTAAATTCACCAAACTCAGACAATAGCAACGTCTGAATGGAATGCTCCAAATCTTCATCTGTGGAATAAAGCTCTCGCAGCCTATCCCAGATTTCTTTAGCGGTGCTACATGAACTCACCAGCCTGAATGTATCTGATTGAAGAGCGAATCGAATCAGTCTCAATGCTTTAATGTTACACTGAAACTTTTCCTTTTCATCTTGAGCAACATCCTTTACGTCCTTTAACAGATCATTATACTCTTTCTGAGTTTTAATGATTTTTGATGTTTCTGAGTGAGCAAATGGTCCAGATACGATTGCTTCCCAAATAAGGTATCCATTGTCTTTAGATCCGATGACATAATCTTCAAAATGATGCGCCCAGACTTCGTAATCCTGGGTGTAAAGGATAGGAATCTTCGTCGTTGATCCAATGCTGTTTGAGATGTTGATGGGATTAGACTGTGACTTGTCCATGCTTGATCGTTTAACCTGTTTGAAAGATCAGACTTGTAACATGTAATATTAGGGCAAAACAAATAAATGCTGAGTTACGTCAATAATGGAATGACGGCTCAATAAATATTAGTTAATGCGGAATAACCCTAATCGCAAACTCTTTCACAGAAAAGATGTGTATGAATTACACAGCCTCCTGCTCTAATACCAATTGATGAGTTATAAAATAACTCTTTGATCGATTAGATCTTTGTAACAGGTAAGTAATCAACGCAAAGATAGTAAAAACGAAACACAAGTATGAATCAGAATGTGTCGAATGATTAGATTACTGGATCCTCAGCAGAGCTCGACTAAGAACTTCCACTGTAGAGGATTCTAGGGTTACAAAATAAGAATGATGAATATGCTGAGCAATACTTCTCTAATCGTTTCTAATCCTTCTCGTTCTAGGATGCATGCAAGCATCTATTTATACTAAACCCTACAAAACTCACGGATGGACAGGCCCATACCGGAGATAAACATTGGACTAGCTAACGAGCCCAATAGACGCAACACAATACTGGACCTAACAGTTAGCACAGTTATGAAAACTCACATGATAAACGGCAATACGTTATTTTTACGTGAAATTTATATTTTATTTATTTTACGTAATTACTCAGCGCACCAAATGGTTTTATCTTCGAATAAAACTACATGTTACCAAATTAAGTATGGCATTTATGCTTATACTTTTCAGTATTGGAATATACAAACAAGTTTACAAATCAGCTTTAAGGAAAATATAGGATTTTCCGGGATAGATACGATTACATTACAAACAATAGTTTACAACTCAGTTTTATGGAAAATATCGGATTTTCTGGAAAAAAACGTGATTTCATCACATTGAAAGGGATATATTTTCATATAAATGCTTATGAACTCACCAACTTAAATGTTGACACTTTTTCTCAAATAACTTGTATTCTCACGAAACTGGTAAAACAGGTATAACCACAAGCTTTTGAGAAGACGGAGTATTATAGACTCATGTCTTTTAACTTTGGTTTATACATTATGGTGTCAATATACAATGATTTGAAAATATATGTAATAACTTATATTTTAGAAATCGATGGTTGTTGTTACTTTGATTACTATTATGCAATTGTTGTGATACTATACATGACGTGCTCCGCCCCCAAATGTTTCCGCCGTTCAGGTTTCGTGGTGTGATAGATTGTTATCAGTGCATTCTTTATAATGAACTAAGTATATCAAACCATAAAAGATATACAACTATAAATACAATGGGGCTAAAGCATACTGACTAAGAGTTATAATTTTATAACATAACAATATTTTTATAAGAGTATACATACATGTTTACATACCAGCACAAGTATCACAAGAAGAACGCAACATAAGTATTTAGATGTTGAAAACTACAGTATAACCTAGATAGTTATGTAATCATATTTGGAATAAATATAGCATGATCAACTATATTTATTTGAGATATGACCAACATGTGTTTGGGAGTGATTGTAGTGTTGCGATAAGTCTAAAACTTACTGATAAACCATACAGAAAACCTTTATTATACAAATTTAAAATACAATAGGATTATTTTTTAATACTATAAAACTACATTCTTTCTATGCTTCTTACCTTTAATTTCTCGTATAGACATTATGGCAGGATATCCCCAGCACGCAGATCCCTACTTCCCTGATCAAGGGATTAATGTTGGGTTGAAGAGGATTCTGAAGAGGATCCCGAGGTGGATTCAGAAGGTAGACACTCAGATCCAGAAGTATACAACCCACCGCCGGTTGAACAAAAGCCCACAACTAGATAGGATTTCCATGGTGCGGTACCAACATGGGGCGAAGAACTACATAGGTGGAGCCAGTAGCAAGGACAATGCCCTCCTATCTGTATGAAAAAAGGCTTCTACAACATTAGCAATGGAGGTTCAGCTGACAGGCCCCTCCCTATTATAGTACGCTGCATTTCTTGCCAGGTTGATCAATCGCGAATATCGATCAACCGAATTCTAGAAGTTAACGCTACCTCCCAAGTTAACGCCATTAATCTTTGTCGTCTGGACGGAGATCACGATCACACTAGACATCACACTGAGATGCTTCATGAAGAGATGATTGCTACTCAAACCGAAATTAGAGCACTCAGGGAGCATCAAACTACACTTGAGAGCACCATGATACAGAATTCATTGCCATGAACCGTACTTTCCGCAAGTAGTGTTTACACTACTTCTATTGTGATATAGACTATGATCTCGAATATATATACTACTTTTAACTATATGTAAAACTCCACCCTACGATTAAGCGAATACGCTACTCGTAGGTTGTAATGCTATCAAATTTTCCATTAGGTTGACGTAATATAGACCTATATCTAGGTCAAGTTTTCCCAACTATATGTACAAAACAATATATCCATGAAGAAGACAAGCATTTTACTTCATTGAGAGTTACTACAATTTTCATAAACATTTTGATTCACAAATTTTGGTTGTAGACCCATTATGTTCAACAATCTGTTTAGCCTTAATTACATACAAATTGTATAGACAAAGTGAAATTAAAAGGACATGGTATAGAACAGTATACAAATTCATTACGAGTGTTGCTATAAACGAAATTGGCGATTGTTTGCTTATAGTAGTAGACTTTTATTGTAAATCGCTTAATATAACAATATATCAGTCGGTATATGACACATTTAAAACTCAGATGTATCTCGTTCAATATCACATGACTCATAACTTCCATAAAGAACTTATCATCATTTCTTCATTAAATCTTGTAGAAAAAGATGCCGCCAAGAAAGAATCCCAGACTTTTCAACAATACTCCACCAGCTCCACCACCGCCACCAACTCTACAATATGATTCCGCTATGTTCCAAGCAAGGGTAACTGCTGCCGTAACAGCTACTATAACTCAAATAAACGCAAGCCATGCCAGTGGAGTGGGCAATGGTACTAATCACTCGAACCATGGAGAAGGCCATGGACACCCTAAGGAGTGTTCATACAAAGACTTTACGAACGGGAAACCTAAAACCTTCAACGGAAGTGGAGGAGTAATCACACTGATGCAATGGTTCGAAAAGACTGAATCAGTGTTTGAAATATGTGTGTGTCCAGAAACAAGTAAAGTTAAATATGCAGCATGCACTTTTTCTGATAGAGCTCTTAATTGGTGGAAGATCCATGGCAAAGCTATAACCCTCTCAATGGAAAATTCCATGAGCTAGGAAGACTTGAAGGTCTTGATGTTAGAAGAATATTACCCAAGGGGCGAAGTGGAAAAATTGGAACATGAGTTGTGGGCCCTCAAAATGAATGGATCTCACCTCGTTGCCTACATGGACAAATTCTATTATCTCTCTATACTGTGTCCCAGGATGATAACCCTGCAAATGAAAAAGGTGGAAGGATACCTATGGGGATTGTCACCCCAGATCCAAGGTTATGTTTTAGCTTCCAAGCCTGCTACTTTCGACAGCTCAAAACGTTTGGCGCAACAACTCATTGACCATGGAGTCGGTCACGGGACGATAATAGCCGCTCTTGAACAACTGAAGGAAAGTGACAATCGAAGAAGGCCTTGGAACAAAAGAAAGAATAAAACAACATAGGAAAACTCCAAAAGACAACAAGTGGTGGCAGCTCACGCCATCACTGTCCCAGCAGCCCCAACACCCGCTACACAATATGCTAGCAGTCTTCCGAAATGAAATAAGTGTAACTAACACCATGTAGGTGCGTGTCGGGAAATGTATTGCATGAAGTGCAACAAGAAAGGACACACTATCCGTTTCTGCAAAGAACCATCTCAACAAAATGCCCCAACCGCGAATTCAGGAGTGAGCCGCACTTGCTACGGATGCGGAAAAACAGGGCATATTAAGAGGCGTTTCCCGAAAACAAGGAATGCAGGGTGAGTAGGAAGGGTACTGACGATGGGAGTTTTATCAGTTACCAGTTTAAGCATTTACTCAATCAAACACCAAAATCTTTAAACGAAGTATTCACCGTTGAGATGGCAAATGGAAAGATGAAAACACTAACAACATATGTGTAGGCTATACCCTCTCACTAAACAATTGTTCTTTTCAAATCAACCTCATGCCAGTCTTAATAAAAGTTTTCAATGTCATCATTGGCATGGATTGGCTATGTCCACATCGTGTTGATATTCTATGCTATGAAAAGGTCGTTCGCCTCAATCTGCTAAATGGCAAAACCCTCATCATCTATGGTGATAAACCCAATACGAATCTTCACATCATTTCTTGCATTAAAGCTCGGGAATACCTACACAAAGAATATCAAGTATTCTTGGCTCATGTCGTGAATGAAAAGCAAGAAGTGAAAGACCTCAAGAGCATTCCTGAAGTCTGTAATTTTCCTAACGTATTTCCCGAGGATCTTCCAGGAGTATCTCCTATACGATATGTCGAATTTAGAATCGATCTTATTCCTCGAGGTACCCCAATAGCCAAATCCCCATATCGCCTAGTACCATCTAAGATGCAAGAATTATCCAGCCAAATAAACGAACTACTCAATAAGGGATTCATTCGACCAAGCTTCTCACCCTAGGAGCACCAGTACTGTTCGTAAAGAAGAAGGATGGAATGTTCCGAATGTGCATCGACTATCACGAACTAAACAAGCTCACCATTAGGAACCGATACCCGTTACCATGAATAGACGATTTTTTCAATCAACTCCATGATACCACCAATTACGAGTCCAAGAAAGCGATGTTCCCAAAACGACATTTTGAACTCATTATGGTCACTACGAATTTGAAGTGATGGCCTTCGGACTAACCAATGCACCCGTAGTGTTAATGGACTTAATGAACATGGTATGCCATCCTTTCCTATACAAATTCGTGATTGTGTTCATAGACGATATACTCATCTACTCACGAGGCAAGGAGGAGCATAGTCAACACCTTCGACAAGTCTTGGAAACATTGGGAGCATAAAAGCTTTATGCGAAGTTCTCAAAATGCGAATTTTGGATTCATAAAGTAGATTTCCTAGGTCACGTGGTCAGTGAAGAACGAATACATGTGGACCCCTCCAAAATTAAAGCAATCAAGATGTGGTTAGCACCAAAATGTAACAGCCCGAAATTCCAGATATTGCTATAATTATTATTTTGGGTGTTTTAAGAGGGGACTCGGCGAGTTGGAGCTCATACTCGCCGAGTAGGATCGCAGATCTGGTCGCGGGTTCGCGACTGGACTCGACGAGTCCGGATATGGACTCGGCGAGTCCACGCTGTTTAGCGAAACCCTAACCGTCCAGGTTTGGGGACATATATAAGGGGCCTTATGGCCGTCATTGTTCACCCTAGTCCTGTGAGTGAAGCCCTAATTCGATTGTGAGCATCTGGAGCAAGGTAGAAGACCATTGTTGATTTTAGAAGTGTTGTTTTGCAAGGAAGAGGAGGCTTGGTTAAGGGAACAACAAGAGAAGCCACATTCTGAGGATTGGGGGCACAGAGAGCACGTTATTCAGGTAATATTTCGAGTTGCATTCTTCTATGTTGATGTGTATATGGATTTAGGGTTTATTGAACCCTTTTGTGGCTAGACTGAGTGTTACCTTAGTCCCCCAAGCGGTTGGAACCCTGTATTGGGACCTTTGGAAGTCTAGAATGTCCCATGCCTGAGCATTTCGGGAATCAATGGAGGTTTTGGATTGGAATCCTTATGCCTTAGGTCAAAATGTAAATTATGAGTCATGGGGTGTATTATGAGCACCGAAATGAGGATCTTACGTGATGAATCAGTCTAGGAAGGCCAGACCTATGAATGGTCGGAGCAGTTCTAACCTTAGAAAGCAGTTTGAGCGGTTGCATGGCATGGACTCGCCGAGTCCGATGAACAGACTCGGCGAGTAGGTTGAAGATTAACTGGGACTCGTCGAGTTGTTCTATAAACTCGACGAGTTGAGTCGGGGTGGCCCCGCGATTCGTCTAGGAGGAACTCGTCGAGTCAAGGGGGATACTCGACGTGTAGAAAGGGAATCTTAGAGAATCGGTGAGTCAAGGGCGAGTGGACTCAGAGTTGTTGAACTCGGCGAGTCTTGGGGTGACTCGGCGAGTTAGATCGCGGATTGAGTGAAGTTCTGAGTATGGGGACTCGGCGAGTCATAGGGTTGACTCGGCGAGTAGGGTCAGTTAGGGGTTGACTTTGACCTTGTCTTTGACCAAGGATTGACCAGTGGTTCCAGGGGTATTTTGGTAATTGTTGTATATTGTTTGAGTTCAGTGCATTGGTGGCTGTCCAGAGGTGGAGATCGTATCAGTGATCAGAGCAGCTTGAGCTACCTGTTCAGTCGGCAGTTTCGAGGTGAGTTATCCTCACTATATCGCTAGGGTTTATGGCACCAAGGCCGACCCTTTTATCGGATGGAAATCCGGGTAGTTGTCATTACATGTTATGGGCCGGAAGGCATTGCTATGTGGACCGGAAGGTCATGGCCTGGAAAGGCGTATGTATGCATTTAGTATGTTGACTGATTCGTAGGGTAATGTTATGCTAGTGACCGGCTAGACCGGTATCTTGTTTAGAGTAATGCTATGATATGTGATTTGTTGATCGATTGTTGTCTGTGAACTGTTATATGAATATGTGTTATGATTGCTAGATCTGGGGTGTGACCCGATATGTAGGGTCGTCCTATGATTTGTTATGTTATATATGCATTTTATGCTATGGGCCGGAAGGCAATATGTTATGGGCCGGAAGGCAATATGTTATGGGCCGGAAGGCAATATGTTGTGTTGTGGACCGGAAGGTCGGCGTGGGTAGGACCGGAAGGTTTACCCAGCAGGGACGGAAGTCCCCTGAGACACATGGACCGGAAGGTCGTGGTCTGGAAGGGCGTATATGTGGTTGGTATTTTGGGGGTATCTCACTAAGCTTTCGGGCTTACAGTTATGGTTTTATGTTTCAGGTTCTCAAGAGTCTGTGGCAAGGCAAAGGCGTGATCGTACCATTCCTCGCGTTGATGTTTTATGATATGAACCTGGGAAAATACTCTGTTAAATAATGTATTGAAAACCTTTTGTAACAAAGTTATTAAAATGAGTGGTTTTTGAAAAGTTTTAATTGTTTTGAAATTTTGGACGTTACACAAAAACACCCACAGAAATCCGCCAATTCTTAGGCCTTGCTGGCTATTACCGCAGATTCCTACAAAACTTCTCAAATATCACTAAACCACTTACTACCCTAACTCAGAAGGTGTAACATTCAGCTGGGGAGAGAAACAAGAAGCTGCATTCTAATCTCTGAAACAAGCTCTGTGCAGCGCGCCTATTCTATCTCTACCTGAAAGGACAAAAGACTTCGTTGTATACTGTGACGCTTCCAATCAAGAGCTGGGATGTGTACTTATGCAGCAAGGAAAAGTTATCACCTATGCCTCACGACAACTAAAAACTGACGAGGTTACGTACACTACTATTGACCTTGAGTTGGGAGTAGTTGTGTTTGCTCTAAAGATCTGGAGACACTACCTCTACGGGACAAAGAGCACCATCTTTACAGACCACAAAAGTCTTTAACACATATTCGATCAGAAGGAGCTAAATATGAGACAACGACGATGGATTGAACTAATTAACGATTACGAATTTGAAATTCGTTATCATCCTGGCAAAGCCAAAGTAGTAGCAGATGCCCTTAGTCGAAAAGAGTATTCGGAATGCCGAATAAAGTCTGTGACCATGACTATCCATACAGATCAAGGAGGCTCAGCTAGAAGCCTTGAAACCTGAGAACATGACGGGTGAAGACTTCAGGGGAATGGAAAAGAACTTGGAAATCAAGGGTGATGGAGTTTGTTATTTCATGAATCAAATCTCGACACTACAGTTTGGTAGGTTCAAAGAAGTTGTCATGAACGAAGCACACAAGACTCGATACTCTATTCATCCAGGTTCAGACAAGATGTATTAGGAGCTTAAGAAATTGTATTGGTGGTCGAACATGAAAACATAAATTGCTACCTCTGTTGGCAAGTGTCTGACTTGCGCCAAAGTAAAGGTAGAATACCAAAAGCCCTCAGGTTTATTACAACAACCAGAAATACCTGAGTGGAAGTGGGAATAGATTACAATGGATTTCATAACCAAATTAACCAAGACAACGGGTGGTCTTGATAAAATCTGGGTATTCATCGACCGGTTAACCAAGTCCGCACACTTCCTGCCAATCAAAGAAACAGACAAGATGGAAAAACTGACCAGAACATACATCAAGGAAATAGTATTATTACATGGAGTACGAATATCTATTATCTCTAACAGAGATAGTCAATTTACCTCTTGGTTCTGGCAGTCACTTTAAAAATCCCTAGGAATTAGGTTGGACATGAGTACAACCTATCACCCACAAACAGACGGGCAGAGTGAGAGAACTATTCAAACACTAGAAGACATGTTGGGAGCTTGTGTGATTGAATTTGGCAAAGTATGGGATACCCGTTTACCACTTGTTGAGTTCTTATATAACAACAGTTATCACCCGAGCATCTAGGCTACTCCATTTGAAGCCCTCTATGGCCTCAAGTGCAGATCACCTCTGTGCTAGGCGGAAGTGGGTGATAAACAGTTTGCTAAAGGACAAGTTCCTGAAAGTACTCTCACTGGTCTGGAGATCATCAGGGAAACAACCGAGAAAATTGTTCAAATTCGTGAACATCTGAAAGCCTCTCGACATCGAAAAAAGAGCTACGCAGCAAAGGATGAAAACCATTGGAATTTTAGATTGGCGACCGTGTTCTGTTAAAGGTCTCACCCTGTAAGGGCATGATACGCTTTGGAGAGCATGGAAAACTAAATCCATGGTACATTGGACCACTTGAAATCCTCGTAAGGATTGGTCATGTAGGTTTTAAACTCGAACTACCTCGAGAACTTAATAACGTACATCCTATCTTCCACGTATCTAATACAAAGAAGTGCCTATCTGACAAGACTCTTGTGATTCCACTTGATGAAATCGAGTTGAACGAGAGCCTACATTCCGTGGAGGAACCTGTAGAAATCATGTATAGGGAAGTCAAACAAGCAAAACAAAGTCGTATAACAATAGTGAAGGTTTGCTGGAATGCCAAGCGGAGACCTGAATTCACTTGGGAACGGGAAGATCAAATGAAAGAAGAGTATCCACGCCTTTTCCCTAGTCCATGAGTATTACTTTAGAAAAAATTTCGGGACAAAATTCCCTATAATGGGGGGATAATGTAACAATATGATATTTCAAGTCAATGTAATAGTCTAGGTCAACCTTTGTAACTAATAAAGAGAAATTATTTGAATAATATGTGTAATTACTTATTTATAAAGATGTATAAGTTAAGATAAAAATGACCGTCAAAAATAAAATGTTATATAAAGTCGATATCTATGAAGAAACTTGTAGTGGTCGTGCCATGGTTTCCGGAAATATAAAGAACGCTGAAGTGTGAGTTATAACGAAGAATTTATGACCTATCAAAATTTGGCGATAGAACCCGCATGACGTTGTGTGACGTAGAAAGTGAAATTACGATAAAATACATTTTTAGCCTTGACAATCTAAAGAAAAGTTGTAGCATACGTAAAACCGATAGCTTACATAAAAAGAACATCTAAGTCTGACTTCGTATGAGGAAGTTATGATTTTTCTAAGATTCATTGTAGCCGTATACAACCCGAAATTCAAATTAAATATCGAGCGATTCTTATGCCGACACAACCTAAACGAGAATCGAAGATCTAATCATTTTTAGTTCAACGGTAAAAAGACAGATGAAAACGGACATCGCATGACGAAGTTATGAAATTTTAACGGAATTTTCATGTCCCGACCTGTTAAACATATAATATTAAAAATAAATTCAAAATCAGTGGATGAAGTCTAAACGAAAAATGTAGAGTACGGTGTCAACTACGCGTGGATATAAAGAACGTCGAAAATGGAGGTCGTAGGCAAAAATTATGAATTTTTGAAGTTTTGGACACACACTTTGAAGCTTATCTGAAGGGGAACACCATGCGTCCGAGGGAACGCCTCGCTTTCGCGTGCACTGACACGCATCTTGCATCTTGACACGTCCGAAGCCCGAAATCCGAGTAGTAGACACGCCTCACTCCGAACGTGCTGCGTACGAAGGAACGCGCTGTGCTTTGGAACACGCAGCATCTCTCGCAGGAATGCCCTGCGTACCGAGGTCAAAAGCCACCTATAAATAGGATGCGAGGCCTTCAGGTTTAGTTTAAAAAATCCAATTCTCCTTTCACTTTAAACACCCTTTTAAGCCACTTTTAAATCCCCAAAGCCTAGGGAAGCCCCTGTAGAAGTGTTTAATTGAATATGAGAATCAAATCAGAGTAAAACGATGTAATATGAACAGAAGAAGTAAGTAAACTCTGGTTTAGCTCATATTAATTTCAGAGAAAAAGAGTACAAAACTGATAGTAACTGATGGAAAAACTCTACTATCAACTCTATGTTCAGCTCCTATTTATAGGAGGCTGAAAGCACAAAAAATACTAAGGCTAGACATTACGCTTTGTTAAAAAGATGCCTTAGCAAATACATAGAAAATATATGAAATTGACAAATACACAGACTTTGACATATTACAAGATATTTTGAATCTATAATCTCCCCCTTTGTAATCATGTCGAAGTTCTCAATTCGTGAGAACTTGTGCAGCAAAGTGCATCATCCTTTGTATCTCCGAGTACCATGTCAAAATGTTCCTTAACTCTGTTTTATCCCCCTCACTATTCTTCTTGAAATTATTCATACGAACAATGAAGTTCGTATATTGCGAAGTAGTGTATCTTTCCACTTCACTTGCTTGAAACAAAAGCCTCTTAGCTTTGCCATTATTATCTTTGCCTGCAAAGACCAATCCAAAAGGCTTTAAGTATATCTCCCCATCAGCATAATTCTTCAGTTAAGCTTGACTCTTCAACAATTCCATAGAAACTTTCGCATCCCATCCCATTGCTAATATTAACTCCTCATCAGTCAATGCTAGACAATCATAGTAATTGTCTATGAAGATTTTGATATGGGCAAGACCAAGCCTAAATACATCTTTATCAGTTCCTTGAAGTTGCGAAGCCTCCATGTCATTCAAGATGAATGCAAGTTGAATCAGGTCATTCAAGTTCATTAGAGGAAAATCAGCAACCGAGAAATCACATACTTGATTGTTCGCCCTTACAACATGATACCGGAAATTTTGTATCATATTCTCGAACAATACATCTTTTTTTATACTTATAACCTTCTTGATCTTCACTAATGACCATATTTCTTCTCGTTCTTTTCCAACAACTACATTGAAACCTAAGTTTCATATGAATAAAATCATCCTCGTTGTCAAACTTCTCAACTATCTTGTACTGAGCCATGATAAACATGATTTCATTCCCAGGAAAATCAAGCTGACTCATATTAGTGTTAGTGATAGAATAGCTTTTCTTAGGCTTTTTCTCAAATGCATACATGCGATTGAAAGCAACTCTTGCTTCAATATTCTCATAGCTGTAAAACTTCTTTGGATCTCCCTTATCCATACTAGGTGGATCACTTTCATGAAGTCTTAGTAAGATCTGTACCTGCCTTTGTCTCTCCATTTCAACATCAATTCTAGCGTTATTCTCTTCCTTCGATTTTTCAACCAAAATCCCCTTCCCTTTTCCATCATCTTCAAAAGGTTTTGGTTTAGAAGATCTTGAACTTCCTCATTCAGTAGAAGAGCCCATAACAATTTCCTTCAGAATGGGTCTTGTTGTTGTCTTGATGGCTTCTGTTGTATTCATTTTTGAAACTATAGATGTTGGGATTTGAGTAGATACAATTTTCGTTAATTCACCAGTTGTTACAATCTTCTCAATATTTTTCGACTTTTCCACCCCATTTGTAATTTTCCAAGATTTTCCATCTTGAATTTTCTTTTCTCCCCCTTGCTCCCCTGTGACAACAGGAGGGGCACTAGTAGGCAATGTGTTGGCAAATTTCGTAATTGGAGCAACAACCTTCTGAATAGCTTGATCCAAACTATGTAACTTCTAAGTTAAAAAATCATGAGTTAAAGACGACTGTGGAACACGCTTTGAGATAAATTCTTTAAGTTCGCCAAGTATCACCTTCCATTAGTCGAACCGAGTCATATCTTCTTTACCCCTGGCTTCAATAAAAGGAATAGTCGACTGAAAAGTCTGAATGAAATTTGTAATGGCTCCTGCTATGATGTCTACCTTCGAAAGAATGGATGAGTAATTAGTACTCAAAGTGTTTATTTCTTTCGATACATCAACCTTTAACGCTTCTATCTTCTGGTTGACATCTTCCCGAACTTTCTTAACATCTTCTATAAAAAGAACATGGCGTTCTTTTGCAACATTTTGAAGCTCCTTGATTTCTGAAGCAAACGAATCAGCTTGAGCTTTGACACGTACCGCATTATTATTATCAAGTACATCCAACTTCCTTTGCATTCTGAGTTCGACAGCCTTGAGCATCACATCAACTTTTATCCCGAAATCGAATTCTTGGCCCCAGAATCAACTTGTGATTGAAGGATAGAATTGAGTTTTCTATTGAGAATCTTGAACTGCTTCCCCGACATCAGCCTATGACCAGGCATGTTCTCCTCTTTGGAATCAAGTTCCAAATCAACAAATGTTCCTCCGAAACCTCATGCATTTGTTTCATCATCAGAATTGGGTTTTGGTGGATCGGTGGATTGTGATTGGAAAAGTATAGTAATGGGTTGTTGTAATACTTGATCGAAAGTGGGTGAAGTAGTGGTGGTTGAAATCTGATGAATAAAAGGTGGAAGTGAAACAAAAGTACTTGAAATACGTTCGGAAAGAGATTGATTAGGAATACCTTGAGTAACCAGTGACTGTGATGTTTCAACACTGGTAAAAACAAGTACACCCATATCAGATACGTTTGTAACAGTGTTAGAAATTGGAACCTCCTCAGTATTTGATTTGGTAATAACAATTTCGAGTGGAACTGTTGTTGTTGGCAATGAAACATTTGTGAGGATTAGTGGTTGTGAGAGTTTTGGGGAATTCGAACCCAAAGGTCTTTCTGGGACGATCTCACTATTTGATGAATGTTCATGAATCACCAGCTTTCGTTTCTTTCTCTTCTTGGTGATGTGCTTCGCCATATCCTCAACTCTTCGCTTCTTTGAGGATGGTGAACCGGTGCAGGAATCTCACAAACTTTCATGCCTTGTCTGTTAAGCTGGAGGTTTACGAATAATAGGAGATTGATGTTCTAATGAGGGTCATTTCTTATAAGATAATTTCCTTAACCTTTCTAACACACCATATTTCGAAGGGATCAATTCCTTCGAAGATTCAGCAACAACCTTTTCCTTAGGCTTCTCAGTTTCACTTGTAAGCTTCTTAGGAGACTTAGACTTAGCTTGTTTCTTGGGGCTTTCGTGAACAACATCATCATCTCCCTTCTTCAATTTCTTAACTCTCTTAGATAATCCTTCATCACTTATTTTCAGCAAAATCCCAGTTTCGATTGAAGGATTAACATGTTTGAAGTATGCCACCAATACTGAATTTGTTGGATCAACTTTCTTCAACATACCATCAGGAATTCGAGCAACATTAGGGAATACTTCTGAATCATCTTCAACAGTCTTTGGAAAATGATACTTCATGAACTCTGCCTTAGCTTCATCTGCAGGAACTTGAATTTCTTCTTTTTCATAAGTCTTCTAGAGGATTAAACTCCAGTAACGGGAACATGAAATCCCTTTCACCATGTTTTTGTTTTCCAAGCTTTTAACAAACTCCTTCGACATCTGAGTAGCAAAATCCACATTTAAGTCGTAATACAATCCTGCTACCATAGCATAAACTTCCATTCTCCCCTTGTCAAGCCCTACACTTTGCCCAGTTAACCAACGAAGGTATATCCCAACCAAGAAATTCAAGATGCAAGGTAGACCAGACTTCCTGAAGTCACTAATCTTAACGAGTGGTGGCTGATGACCCATCTCGTTAAACATGAACAGAATCTGAGCACTGGAAGGTTGAAAGAATCAAGGTGAATTTGGAATCTCCGAGATTTGAGTAAACATCTTCTTCGTGAGACGAATTCTCTTGTAATTCACCAGATTAAATGTGATAACATCAGTGGCTTTCCTGTAAGAAGTAGTAGAACTAGCCATGGATAACCAGGTCATCGGAACTTCAAAGGAGTTCAACATGGCAGTAGCAAGAACAGAACGTTGCAGAGAAACAATCAATATCTTCAACTCCTCAGGGTATAGTAAGACATCATCCTCGACCTGATAATTTGTGCTTTGGATCTTCATGATGGGTTGCGATTCAGCTTCTTCAATAGTGGTGGTTGGATTAGCCGCCATTGATTAGGGTTTTGACAAATTCTTCAAGAACAGAGAAAATGAGGGTTTTTGATCGTCTGATAATTTGAATGCGTAGTTATAAAAGGAGATAATAACATCCTTTAATATGTAACTGCAATTGAATTCCAAACGTTTTCTTTAATGAGTAAGCCACGTCTGTCCTTGAAACTCGCACCATTAGCCGTTGAATGCACCATGTCAGATAAAGTACCTTGGAACTCGCACCACGTTACAAATGGTTACATCAAACTGTTCATGAGTACCAAGTGGATATGATCGAAAACCTTCGGCATGGAGGTTAGGCTATTTCGTTTTTGGGTTTAGAAACGAATTCATATGCCAGACTGTCAAAATCATCAGCCTGAGTTGCTAATACTCAGAACCTCAAGGATTTCGTGAGTGCAATGTGCCAATAGAATCAGATAAGAAGCAAATTAACGAAAATTTGGGATCTGTGATGTCAAAAAATAAAATTTCGACACAAAAGCAGATGAACCCCGGGCAAAGGTTTCTTCGTTAATAATTAAGAGAGATAATCAACAGCTTGTGTGGTTTCCCATGAATTACAATCAAATACTTATAAAGAAGTATCGAAGTGCTTCTTTTTCAAGGCTTCGTGGGTGGCTTAAAAAATTTCATTACATATCATCCTAAACATATGGTGAGTAATTGTAACATAAATTAATTGTGTGACCAGTATAGTCAGTGACAAGTATGCTTTGGATTACTGTGAAAGTGACAATTGAAAGAATTGATTCTCACACGAAAGTCACATTCAAAGAAAAATTAGTTTCAGCTGGATCCTATTGGGTAACAAATGTTGTGGGCTTCGAAAATTTGATCAATACCACTCATAACGAAAGAAAATGATTTGGAGCATCGAAAATTTGGTAGTGAAATAAATGTTTCATGAAAATCTAGAACATAGTTCCCCATCAATTCCTTAAAAATTTAGAAATGTGGGTTTCACTTTCATCAATTCCTCATGAATCAATATCATAAACACAAAATTTTGATATGTCTAAGTCATGATTGGTTTGATGAATGACCTCTTAGACATATTTCATTGTGTGTGAGTGTTAGATGTTTGAGATGAAAAAGGTTGTTTAACGAATTCAATTGTACCTCTATTACGTTTGGACCAAACAGAAAACTCTTAACTCATTTGAGAAGAGTTACGTAGCTCAGTAGACTAATGTGAATGCAAGCCTGATTGGGAAGAAATTTTCGTAATGAAAAATTTCATTAAGGCTTTCGAAATCACACATTTAGTCAATGGAGCATGCTGCAGCATGCTTCTAAGGACATTCTAACTAGTACAATGTTTTGAAAGTATACCTTGCCCTAGAAACGAAAGCATGACCCTTGTAAAACTTCCTTGGTTCTGCACCAAGAAAGAAAAGACAAAGTACAAAAGAACAAAAATCTTTTTCGATTTTATATTTTTTAAAAGAAGAAAAATATTTTTGTGATTTTGAATTTTTTGACAAGAGAAACAAATAACAAAAGAAAATCTTTTTGGTATTTTAGATTTTTCGAAAAGAATACAAATTAACGAAAATATTTTTGAAAAGAAGAAAAATATTTTTGGTTTTTCCAATTTTTCAAAATTCAAGAATAAACGAAAATTTAAGAATGTACCAAGCTAACAAAACTTTTCTTTCCCAAATGTCGAAATCGAAGCGAATCGAAGCACTGAACGTGAACAATAACCTCTGAATGGTTAATACTATCAGCCTATGAATGAGTCATTATTGCCACTAAATTGACACATTTGCTTATCACTTCTTTGTCATTCTTTCGAAATTAGTCCTGGAACAGAGTTTGCTTCAATCATCCCCAAACCTTGCAAAATTCTAACAAATGATTTTTCGTCTAATTCTTTTGTAAAAATATCAGCAAGCTGATTAGTTGTTTTTACAAAATGAACTTCAATGTTTCCATCTTCCACATGATCTTTAATGAAATAATAACGAAGTGCAATACAATGGAATATTTTTCATATTAATTGCATAGTCATGCAATTGACTCTAGATCCATATGATTTGTGAAGTGCAAGTGGCAGCTGGAACATACTCAACTTCAACAGGTGAAATTGCACACATGTTTGCTTTTTCGATTGCCAGCTTACAAGTTTCCCATCCAACAATTGACATCCTCTACTTGTACTTTTTCTATCAAGAGTACATCCTCCCATATCCGAATCTAAAATTGCTTGAATGAAAAATCCTGATTTCGAAGGATACCACAATCCTAACACAATTGTTCCCTTGAGATAACGAAAAATATTTTTCGCTGCAATTAAGTGTGGTTCTCTTGGATTTGCTTGATACCTAGCACAAGTACATACAGAAAACATGATATCAAGTCGACTTGCTGTAAGATAAAGCAATGAACCTATCATACTCCTGTATAAAGTAAGATCAACAGCAGGTGTGTCTAACGAAGGTGTTAGCCTTGTTCCAACCGCCATTGGTACTCTTAACTTCATGCTATTTGTCATTCCAAATTTTTCGAGCAAATTCCTGGTATATTTTTCTTGATTGATGAAAATTCCTTCTTTGCTTTGATGAATATCCAGGCCTAAAAAGTTATTTATCTTGCCCATCATACTCATTTCAAATTGGCTTTTCATGTAACTTTCGAATTCACTAGACAAAGCAGGGTCAGTAGATCCAAAAATTATATCATCGAAAAATATTGGAACATGCATTAGATGATTCCCAACTTTCTTTCAAAATAATGTGGGGTCAACTGATCCTTGTTTAAATTTTGATTATTTTAAGAAATTAGTAAGAGTTTCATACCAGGCTCTTGTGTCACACCCCAAAACTGGAACGGCGGAAACCTTTGGGGTTGGAGGACGTCATGTTCAGTGTCACAACAATGCATAGTAGTAAACAAGCAACAACATCATCCATTTCATTAATAGTATAATTTCATACAAGTGTGTTCTGTAAAGTTATAAGACACCAAAAATGTAAATGAAAATATGAGATGAGTCTTGAAAGTACTCCATTTTCTCAAAAAGCCTAGCATCGGTACCTGTCTACTGATGACCTGAGAATACAAGTTATTTTGAAAGAGTTTATGAGCTTTAAAGTTGGTGAGTTCATAAGTATTTTAGTGTCGTTGTTTGTATGAAAGTGTTTGTATGTACTTGATGTATAAGTTTGTAAGTGTTTGTAAATATTTGAACTCTTCTAGAAAACCCTATGTTTTCTACTAAAAGTAGCCTTCTACCAAGGCATCAAATGTTTGTATGTATATCTCTTGTAAGAGTATGTGTTTTCCAAATTCTGACCATCATTAACCAAAAATATAGTTTTTACATTACTGTTCATTGTGAGTAGATCACAAGTGAATGTAGTGGGGAAATAAAATAGTACTGTAGTGTTGTATTAGGTAACTACTATTGTACAAACTACCTTAATCCAATTGTTAATTAAAGTACCATGTGATATGCCTATACCATACTACTGACTAAAAACACGATGATGAAAGAC
Source organism: Lactuca serriola (assembly GCF_051521515.1). Lineage (NCBI taxonomy): Eukaryota > Viridiplantae > Streptophyta > Magnoliopsida > Asterales > Asteraceae > Lactuca > Lactuca serriola. The sequence continues at coordinate 182,270,439 of NC_136412.1, read as the reverse complement.
GTCGGAAGAAATGACATTTGGCACCCGTAGACTTTGTAGTGGTGTTGATTATGATGGCATGTGCGGAATTAGAAAGATCTAGTAATTCATCATACAAATTCAAGAACACAAGGAGTAAATAAATATTTGTAAGCTCTTATTAGATCTAGAAAGATTATACAAAATGGGTTTGTATAAAATATCTCTCTCTAGTCTAACACTCCAAAATGGACTCTTACATTCTTACATAATGGGAGTCACTCACTTCCTATTTATATGAAAAGCCTAAACACATTACATCCAAGCATGACTTTGCACCCTAACATTCTCCCCCTCAAAGTTAGGATTGGATGTCCGACTTTAATCTCCAACAAGCTAGCATGATCAAGACCAAACTCCCCCTCGAAGTAACACCGGTCTTCAAATCCACAAATGAATATTAGACAAACCCGAGAAGCTTCGAATACCCATCATTTCTCCCCTTTTTATAATCAAAAAATGATTATAAAACCCACTAAGGATGAGAAGCGCCCGAGGAATAAACTTCACGATACACCCCCTTGATGTGTACCAAAAATGAATCACCAAAAATCTTGCACGGAAAAACAAACACAAAAAAGCCACAAAAAATTTCAAATTTATGAAATTTTTTTACTTTTAGGGTGAAAGTTGCAAGATTTTTCAAAATCCGGGTAGAAATTTTTCTGAAACTTGCAGGGACCCGTTGCTCCAAAAACACTCAAATATGCGAAATTCTCCCCCATTTGCAAAACTGGGTAGAAAATGTACATTCGCACAAACTACAAGGACCAGATTCGAAAATATTTCAACTTCTCAGCTTTTATTGCCATTTGTGAAGTTGGGTGTTTATTTCCAAAAATGCGAAACTACAGGTACTCATTTTGAATATTTCTGCATGTTCTTCAATCTTGCGAAGTTAGACCATTTGAATTATTTCATGAAAAGATTAGGGAGCAAATGCGAAACTATTAGCTTTCTTCCCCAATTCGCATTTATACAGTAAACACTTCGCACGTTCCTTACTTTTTGATTTCGCATTTTGACCCTTCGCACATTTTCTCAATGATTCTCAAAAACCGACGATCTAAACACCAAATGCAAATTGCATTTACACCAAATGCGAATCATAAATGAGATGACTTCGCATTTTGACTTCAAATGCGAACTGAACCAACATTACAGATGCGAACCCAAACAAGATTCATATGTGAACTCAAAATCAAACCAATTCTCAAATCATTTGAACAAACACAATTCGTGCGAACATTTTATCCTTCACATTCTATAGATGTGAACACAATCTATAGATCCTTGACTCCAAAAACTCCCATATACCCTTCTTTTCTTGATTTTTCGTCATCTGTTCTTCGTTCCCAGTTCATTTCTAAGTATCAACAAAACACAAAATCACTTTTGTTCCCAAGCGTACCCTTCGAACATCGACTGTCTATACCAAATTCAAAATCAAATTGAATGGCTTCGCATCTACTTACGAAAATCAACAAACCAAAAACCAACCGATTGTTCGATTCCATCCATTGTTCGTCAACAAAACCATAAACTCAACCGATTTCGAAAATAATCTCTAAATTGGACTTGATTTCAAGATCTATATACCCAAACCAACTTATATTGAGCAAAATCAATCACCAATCCACTGAATCAGCTCCAGAATATCAGATTTAAGTGTTTCATAGTTTGACTTTTCAAAGTCAACGAATCATAAACACAAAATCAATGGTTTTGAGGTCCAATTTCGGATCAAAAGATGTTCAAACAGTTGATCTACAACTTTTCTTCCCAACAATTACAAATTTCATGATCAATTTTATCAAAATCAATGAATGGATTGACGATTTATTGATCATTATCGGTTTCTGGAATTAACGAAATCGATTCACAAGTTTAGATTGATGAACAACCTTTACTTGAATAACAGACAAGTGGAAATGAGAATGAAAATCAAGAATAGTTTAAAAATAATCAAGTTTAAGAACATCGGTAGAATGCGAATGATGAAGAAATAAAACACTGATATGTATTGAAAGGATTCATCGAATTCTTGGGCTCATAAAATATGAACAGTGATACAAATCAGATTGGGCTTGAATGAACAGTTATATCAAGATTTAGATCTGGGCTTAGAAAGGATTAAACGAACAGTATATCATCGGAAATTTGGGCTTTCAAATCTGATTATATGAATGTTGAATTAAAATGATTTTGATTTTGGATTGGGCTTGATCTATATAATTTTTTTTTGTTGGATCAACAATGAGGTTTGAAACGAATTAGATCCAACGAAGAAAATCGATCAAAAATGAAAAATGAAAAGCACGAACCGAAATCATGGATGTTTTGTTAATCCAATATAGATCTATACACAAACTCAACGCTCTCCACTTAAGGAGATTCTGGATACAAAACGAGCCATGACAGGTGATGCCATGCCCCGATACGTGGCTCACATAACTATTGTAATGTTCTTGTATATGTATATGTATTGTATGTACTAGCTGTATCATTTGTTCTCTCTCTCTGTCTAGTATGTATGTATGTTCTCTCTGTATGTTATTGTTTGTTCTCATCATAGTATTCTCTATTTGTATGTTATGTTTGTTTCTCATCATACTATGTATTGACTCATGTATGAACTGACTCATTGTATGTTTCACTGTTCTAGTAATAGTATTAGTAACTTCCTAAACTATACCTATTATAGTTTACTAGTAATGTTGTTTGAATGTATGAATGTGATTGTATACCTTTGCTACCCGAAGGTATTGAACTGAATGAAGGAACTTTTATATCTATACACATATACATAATATATAACTAAGATTCAAACGACCTTTAGACAAATAACCGATATCCTAAGTCCACAACCGAACAAGGAACATGAAGTATAAGTTTAAAAGAGTTGTAATAAAAAGTATTTAACATGTAAAAGCATTTGATAACCACTGAAGTAGCTTTGTTTGATAAAACAGCTAAATGAATAGCAAATCCTTTGTTTGATAGGTATTAATCACATGTGAGTGATATAATAACTATAATGTTTCAACTTGTATTCCCCCCCTCCCCACCCATAAAAGCGTTTAAAATCATTTAAAGGGTAGATTAAGGGGTATGAACTCACCTGTAGTGAGTGGTTTGGAAGAACAGATTGTATAGGATGCTAAGTGTCAAGTGAAGACTTGAGCACACACACTGATCCTATATAACATATAATAGCACATATATGTAACCAATTAATCATTTAACAATTAATTAACCAAGTTAAGACACCCTAGGACATGGAAAACACTTTGATTCAAGTGCTAGAAGTACCAAGGGTTGCATCTAAGGGTTGTATAGCCACTTAAGGGAGTTTTCGGTCCAAGTGGTATGTTTCTTGTGATTTTCGGTCCATATGGATTTCGGTCCAAATGGTTGGCCGAAAACTCATGATCTTTGATGCATAAGGTGATTTCCAAGGGCTTTGAACAAGCAAAGAAGTGTTCTAGACTCAATGCTAAGCATTAGGAAAGGCTTAAGGTCTTAAAGGCACCTTTCTTTAGGGTTTTCGGTTTAAGGAGACGCACTAACCCCTTTTTTTCTTGTAAAAATGACGACTTAAAGGCTCTAAAACAAGTATCTTTACTAGATAACAAGTACAATAGATAGATACTTACAATATGGAAGCAAAGAAGGGTGTTTTCGGCCCAAAACGCTAGTGTGTGTTCTTGGTGTTCTTGGTGAAATGAAGAACACTTGAAGATCTAAGAAAATGGAATGATTTCACGGATGAAATCATGTAAGATCACTAGATAATGGAGAGATCAACTAAACAAGGAAGGAAACACTTACAATCTAGAAGATCTTGACAAAAATTCGGATGATACTTGAGAGAGAATTGTTCTTGACTTGGAAAATGGAAAAGAATGGTAAAAATGACTAAGTGTCATTCATATACCCTTTAGGGTTTTCGGTCCAAACACTATTTTGGCCGAAAACTCCTAACTCTTGGAGTTTTGTGATTTAAATGTTGTACAATTAGTCCTAAAGTATACTTCCTCTAATTATCTCTTGAAGTACTAGGCTTTAGAACACTCAAACTGACTCCAAAAAGCTTAAAAATTAGCAGAAATAAATCTGACTTCTATTGAAGTGAATGGTTGTACTGTTGGATAAGGTGTGTAAGTCCATAACTATTTATGGTATGTACTTGACCCGACTCGACATGGTCCATTTAGGTTGCATGGCATAATGAATTTGGATAGACTAAATGAGAGTATTAAAACGTGTTGTTTATTAATATATTATAAGTTCTAATATATTAATAGTATTATTTAATTAGTATTGATCAAGAATTAATCTAGAATTAATTAAGTGATCAAATGGTGACTAATTAAATATATGGGTTGATTATGTAAATCATCCATAACTTATATATTAGGCTAAAAGGCTCCATGGATAATCAAGTTGGGTTAAACCCATCGGATGCTCCATGGAGGCTCCATGGGAGTTACAAACCCATGGGTCATGGAAATGAAGAGTCATGCCACTTTAGGGTTTACATGGTGTAACCGTAGATGTGACACACTATATAAAGAACATCATACTCACCAAAATCGGCTACACATAGTGACAAGAGGGCTTGACCGATTTTTAGAGTGTTACACATTCTCTCACAGTTATTCCAAAGCATTTGGTGTTATGTGAAGCATTGAGGCATCACACTTGGGGTGCTAGGCTCTCAAGGTTTCAAGGAATCATAACAACAACAAGGTATGTATTTCTAGCTTTCTTATATATTATAAAGTTCCCCATGTATGCTGGATATGTTTAAGAACCTTGGAAAAAGTATTTTGCATGTATCTTAGACAAGCATAGATCCAAGGTTTTCTAGGGTTGCATGTACACTTAGGAGTGTTAGAATTGCTCAAAATCCATCAGTGGTTTCAGAGCTAGGTTTGCTTATTTGATACTTGATGCAAAATAGTGAAAAAGTCGATTTTTTGCTGTCTGCATGCTGAACTCGCCGATTCCATAGGGGGACTCGCCGAGTTCATGTGAAAACTCATCCTACTCGTCGAGTACGTTCGTGCACTCGACGAGTAGAAGCCTCAGAATGCAGTTTTTCGACTTTTGTTGCTGGAAATGCACTAGAAACATTACCCTAAATTGTTCGGTGTTATTAAACCTGTTTTAGATGGTGTAATGGTTGTTCTAATCCATTTACAATGGCTAATATCAAAATTCCATGATTTATGTGTTCTTGAAATTTTGATATTCATATTCATGTTCTTATGAGATTAGATGATTATAGGAATGATGTTTAACTTTTTGCTAGTTCTAATTCTTGATCACTATGTGTTTTAATGGAATCCATAATTTGTCCTCAAGTTATGGATTACCAAAAGTTTTATCTTTTAATGTCCATTAAAGAAACACATAGGTTACATAAAATGAAGAGTCACTCATTTTAATGAACCAATTAATCTCATAAGCTATGAATTGAAGAGTTCTGTTAAGTTACAAAACTTTCCCTCAAGTTTTGAAACTTGTAAAGTCACCTAATTAACTTTAGTTCCAACCCCTAGAATTTTAAATGTTAAAATTCAACCCTTATACTTTATAATATTATAAGTTTAATATATATATATATATATATATATATATATATATATATATATATATATATATGTATAAGGTCAAGTTGTTTTACCATTAGTAGACCTCATTCACGAAGCCGGTCTATAAGAGGGGTATAAGGTTATTGCCTATAAAATGGCAGCTTAATGGGTGTCCACTTTCACCCACCGTTTCCTTGACTAGTGGAGGTCGTTAGCCGAACGGGTAGGACAGTGACTTAAAATTCTCATTAAAAAGTATAATGATTATTATAAAGTAACTAAATGTTTTGTAAATTCCCAATCTTAGTTACTTTAGGAAAAATGTGAATAAGGTGCTAATCCATGAAATTACACTTTACAATTTGTTTAAGTCGTTGGTGGAGCGTGTGTGGTTTACCAGCACACTAACTTGGACTTAACAAGGTAGGCAAAGGGTGACATAAGTTTTTTTCATAAGGTCGGTGGAGCGCATGTGGTTTACCGGCACATCGATTAAGTGGAAAAACATTAAAGGTACCAAGCAATATGCATGGTTACTTTACACCTTGTTTTGTGATCCTCGGTATCCCAGTCACAAAACAGGAAGGGCACACTTGAGACAGAAACATGCCATTGAAAAGCTCAATGAATCTCAAAAGAATCTAGGAATTTCTAAGAACCAAATAAAACCTAATAATTTATATTTCATTTTGATGGTGGAAATTGGTGAATCGTCATTCACCTACCTTTCAAATATGTTATAGCTTGGATTACGAAATCCCTCTTCTAAGTTATAATATATTGTGATTGGATCCTAGCCTTAATATTACATTTGGGTGTTTTATTAAGGACTTTCTCTATATCTAAACTAAACTTGTTTTAGGCTTTTCAGATGACTTCCAACAATGCTACTCGTGGCTCAAACCCTACTCATTCCTTGTCTCTCATGAACCTTTGTGGGAGAGTGATCTTTGATGGATCCAAATTTACTGACTGGATCAGAAACATCAGGATGGTGTGACAACCCGAAATTCTTATTTTGAACAAACCACACCAAGCCAATAGAAGTAGAGCAGTTACAGTGAAAACTCAAATTTCGAGTGTAAGCTTGGCAGTTTTCAGGATTGTACATCTAAGGAGATATTAGGAGAGTGGTTGCACTAGGGTTTTGTGCAACACTGTAAATCCAATACTCTAGGACATTAGAATCCATTCCGAGAATAGAAATATTTTTCTGCCAAAAATCTTAGGACTATAAATAGAATTCTAAACGAAATTGGTTCATTAGTTGAATTCCAATTAGAGAAAAGTCAAATTCCCTCTCACGGATCTTCGGGTTTTCATCCCAAATCGTGAGTACACTTCTCTAGTTGTGTTTTAATGCTTGTTTTATGCTTATTAACATCGATTTTATGTCAAATACATGAGATCCGGGAGTTTACCGCCCAAGAACGTTCTTGGGGAGTAAACTCCAAAATCAAGCTTAAAGGCCACCTAGTCCCATTTCCTTGTTAGGCAACTAGTTAAGGATAATATGTATGTACATTTGAGACTAGAAATCAATCAAGAACACCTAGTTTTAGGAGTTTACGGCCCAAGAGATTCCTGGACCGTAAACACCAATTTCAAGGGCTTAAATGTGCCCTAATTCCCCCAAAGGCTTAGGCTTCATTATAGACATGTACACTAATGTGTTTAGAACCTAGAAAACATAAGAAAAGCACAAGTATTGAAGAGTTTACGGCCAAGAGTGGTTCTTGGGCCGTAAACTCCTATTAAGGGGTCAAAGGACACCCTAAATCTCCTTGAGCCAAGAAACAATTTGGGCATGTACCTAAATGTATTATGGACTACCTAAAACACTTAGAACCCCATGAGTGAGGGAGTTTACGGCCCAAAAGTGTAACGCCCGTGTTTCTAGGCTAGGCATTAATATTGACATAATGGTCTAGGTTAACCTTTGTAACTCATTTAGAAGAAATGAAAAGGAATTATGTGAATTTTATGTGAATTATGTGTTTTATGCTTAATTATTAGGGTTTAATTAATTAAAAATAAAAATAAGCATCAAAATTAAAGTGTGAGATAAGCTCGATATCTTTACATAAAGTTGTAATGGTCGAAACAAGGATTTCGGGGATATAAGGAATGCCGAAATCCGAGTTATAACGAAGAAGTTATGACCTGTCGAAGTTTCGCGACAAAACCGGCACGGTGCTGAATGTCGTAAAAAGTGAGTTTTTGATAAACTACTTTTTAGCCTTAGTAATCTAAATGAAAGTCGTAGTATTCGTTAAACCGAGAAGTTCGATAAAAAAAACGCCCAAATCTGACTTCGTATGAGGAAGTTATGATTTTTCGAAGTTTCAGCGTAGCAGTAGACAGCTAAAAACTCGAATTTTAGATCGAGCGATTTTTAGCCGACACAACCTAAACGAGAATTGAAGGTCTCTTCATTAGGAGCACAACGGTAAAAAGTCTGACGAAAACGGACGTCGGATGAAGAAGTTATGAATTTTTAACGGATTTCCTGTCCCGGTCTGTTAAAAATAATAATATAAAATCTAAAGTCAAAATTAGCCGACGAAGTCTAAACAGAAGTTGTAGATCGTAATTTTAGCTACGCGTGCATATAAAGAACGTCAAAAACGGAGCTCGTATGCGAAAGTTATGGATTTTAGAAGTTTTGGCGCGAAAACCGAGAAATTTCGCATAGTCACACAATTGCCACGTCACCCTCGCTTAGAAAGTGACACGTGTCCTGCTGAGTCACCTGGCTGCTGAGTCATTAGGCTGCTGAGTCACCGAGGCTGCTGAGTCATGCGAGCCACGTGTCCTCTTCTGATTCGACCGAGGAGGAGGCCCAATCCGAAGCAGCCAGCTCCCCAGCCGAAGCTTGGCCCAGCTGCCGCGTGTGTCCGAGCCTCGCATAGCCAGCTCCGAGCCTCGCAGGTGCGCCAGCAAGCCGCGGTCCACTTAGAAGCCGACAGCGAGCCCTCGCATGTGCGAGCCAGGTGCGAGCCATGCGAGGCATGTGCGAGACCCTCTGCGAAGCCTCTTAGCCGTCGGATCCGGAGACTTCTCAGCCGTTGGATCAAACTTCGGACCCTATAAATAGAAGGGTACCTACGAGGGTTTCCGGTTACTTTTGGAATTTAGCCATTTTTAGCCCCTCTCTCCATATTTTCTTCATCTTAACATCCCGCAAAGCCCCGATATCAATTGTAAAGCCCGGAATACCCCACGAAGAGCCCGAGAAGCCCGGAAAATTTATCTTTTCGGTTTCGAAGCCTGACCTTTCGCAGAGCCCGGTTTCTCAATAAAACTCCCGATTTTATTAGAAACGATCGTTTTAGGAAACGAATTGCTGCCCGATTTTCACCAAAATAAGTGAGTGTGTAGTTACTTTCAATTTACACATAGATATGAAGTATTTACCTTGAAATACGTGTTATGTGTAAATATATTAATTGTTTGACTGAAGTGACTGTTGAATTGATGTTTTATACAAGTTTTAAACTGTATATGCTTTTTATCTACAAAATATGTTGGGTAGAACATGGGTAGATGAAATAGTGGGTATGATGAAAGGTGAGTTGGATAAAGGAGATGATCAATAATATTGATCATAAGTTAAGGGTGAGTGGTGAAAATTTGAGAGAATCACTTACCCAAATTGTTGGCCCCCGTCATTCAGCAGAGTATGGATGACAACCATGGACTATTCTAGACAGTCTATGGAACACTAGCAGGCCCGCAACCTATAGGTGTAATGAACTATATGTTCATTTGCTGTACTCTAAAAACCCATTGACATGTATTGCAGGAGAGAACACCTGTAAATAATACTGTCGATAAATGAGAGCTATGGACTTAGCACATGTTGAATAAACTTTGGCAGCTATGGAATTAGTGCCCGTTGTATAAACCCCGGTCACGAGGTGACTTTGTGTCTATACCTTAGGATGAATCCTTAGGAAGAAGTGATAGTTGATTCTTCGGGTAAACGCTTAAGAAATAAATAAAATAATGGGGTTTGGGGTAGTTAGGTTGATTGATTGATGTATAAACATAATAAATTTATGTATTGTGGATTGAAAACCCTATATGCTCACCAGGCTTCCAAGCCTGACCCACTCAGCTTTTTATGATTACAGGTAGTGGACCCCGAGCATAGTCGGATGATGATGATGAGTGATTTTGGATTATAGGCCATTAGTTATAAATAACTGTTGTAAGGCTTATAATGTCTTGTTTATGCTTTTGATCTGTATCGGAACATGACATCCCGAGGTTTTGTTATGAAATAAAAATATATATTTCTTAAAGCAAGGTTTTGATAAATTTTTATTATGTTTGACTTTGGGAACAAATTCCGCAACACTTTTAATGAAATAATCTAATTTTATTTTAAAAAGCATAAACGAAATCGGTCTTTTCTGGCCGTGAAATTGGGGATGTCACAAAAAGGTTCCAGGGCCATAAAGTCCATAAAATGGTACCAATTGGTGCCATAAACCCTCCTAAAGCCAAGTGCTAAAGTCTGGATTTGTTCCTAGAAATGTTTGAGACTTGAAAGCACCATAATAACCCTCCCAAGGGAGTTTACGGCCGTAAACTCCAAGGGAAAGTGGTCTCTGGGCCATAAACTCCCCAAAGGAGTTAATATGGTGCCCAAACACTTGTATAAGCCTTGAAACAATTCCCCACTAGAGTTGTGATAATTCTAAGCTCCATTTAGGCCTTGGTTGAGAGTTTACGGCCAGGAGCTTACTCCAGTGGGCCGTAAACTCCAATGATTATGGTCATTAGACCTTAAACTCCAAATAGGGGCATTGCACTCCTTTGTTGCAACCCATTAGCCTCCTAGCACTTGACCAAAAGTGTTTTCCTCGCGTTTAAATGTTTATACTTGTATAATTAGTGTTTTAATCACTAATTATTTATATACATATGTTTTCATATGTAATTAGGATCATTGTGTGTGTCTAAGTCTTCACTTGACACCAAGCACTTGTCCGATCCTTCCGTACGATAACAGTCCGTTCAATTCCAGTCACTTACTGCAGGTGAGTTCATACCCCTTAATCAATGCTTTAACTGATTTTAAATGCTTTAATGGAGGGGGGGAATACAAGTAGAAAACAGTATGTTATTAAATACATCTTATGTATTTTATAACTATGTTTTCACTCAGTAGGTTTCACAGATTTCAAAAGGTGACACATGAAGTGGTTTTCTATCTTAAAATACCTTGATAACAAAAATATTAGTTTTGAAATGTTTATTAAAATGACATCAAGTCATTCTTAATTATTGTTCAAAACTCCTAGATATCTTGCAAAACCATTATTTTACCTTCTTGATTCAAACTATACTTATGCACATATGTTCATATATATGTTAGAGATTATAGTTTTCACCCTTCATTTAGTTTCCAATACTCTTGGGTAGCAAGAGTGCCTAAACCTACGTAAACAACCAATTAGCTTCCAGTTAGCTATCATACGGATAGTCAGAAGATATCAAACATTATTACTATTACAAGGAATCACACAAGAGTCAGTTCATTCATGAGTCTATACCAATACCTTACATGATACCTGAGTACACTTACGTAGGATTACCTGATACATGAATATGTTTACATGTACTTACTTGTTACATGAGCACACTTACATGAATACCATATAGGAAGACTGTTACTTAGGTGCATTATCCTGTATTTACTTACCTGGATACTTGTACTTAGAAATACAAGGATGATTTAATAGTATTTACTGTGTAAATTATCTTTCCTACCCCAGTTCAATGGGATAACTCGGCAGGACTGACCCTTCTGAATCCCACTGATTAGCACCAGTGGTCGATGAATATCTACGGATGTTTAAGGTTGTCACTTACTTAGTAGTCAATGACGGGACTAACCATCCCTCTGTCCACTGTTGCAACAGTAGATGAGATGTGAATCTTCGGAGGATCATTAGGTTCACGATCTGTATTAAGAGATCGATGCAAGGACTAACCCTCCCTCCATCCTGTTGCTGCTACAGAGGATGAGTGGACAATCTTCGGATGTTCATTAGGTTATATGTATTTTGTTAGCACCAGTACCTCCGGCTAACACTTACATGATTATATTTTCCTGTTTACTTTATTTTGTGATACTTTCACATAAACGATGAGTTAGACAAAGTACTCTAGTACTAATCAATAGAAAGGAAAAGTTATCATATTACTTACAAAACATTCGAGTCTTGGTAGAAGACTACTTAGTCATAACAGAACATTCGAGTCTTGGTAGAAGACTACTTAGTCATAACAAAACATTCGAGTCTTGGTAGAAGACTACTTAGTCATAACAAAACATTAGGGTCTTGGTAGAAGACTATCATATCATCTTCCTATTTTACTTTATTTTGTGATATATTCACATAAACGATGAGTTAGACTAAGTACTCTTAGTACTAGTCGATAGAAAGGAAAACTATCATTTTATTTACAGAAAATTAGGGTCTTGGTAGAAGTCTATCATATCATCTTCCTATTTTACTTTATTTTGTGATATATTCACATAAACGATGAGTTAGACTAAGTACTCTTAGTACTAGTCGATAGAAAGGAAAACTATCATTTTACTTACAGAACATTAGGGTCTTGGTAGAAGGCGATAGAAGGGAAAACCTATCATTTTACTTGGTCATAACAAAACATTCGGGTCTTGGTAGAAGACCACATTTCATACTTATATCAACTGTTCTATTTAAGGATTTATACGACATTCTTAACAACATTCCAAAACAGGACAATATCACATAAATACTTATGAATTCACCAGCTTTAAAGCTGATACTCGCTTTCAAAATAACTTGTATTCTCAGGTCATCAGATAGACAGGTGCGGTAATCAGGTTTTTGAGAAGATGGAGCACAGACAAGACTCGCCTTATTTTGTTTATTCATTTTATTGTTGTACTTTATGAAAGAACACACATGTATTGAAACTCTACTTATAATGCAATGGATGATGTTGTTGCTTGTTTATTATATTACACTGTTGTGATACTGTACATGACGTCCTCCACCCCTGAACGTTTCCGCCGTTCGTGGTTTTGGGGTGTGACAGACTGGTATCAGAGCATTGTTTATAGTGAATATAGTATATCAACCCATAAAAGATATACTAACTATAAATACATCGGGATTAAAACACTCTTTCTAAGAGGTATACTTCTAAATAATAAAATATTTAATTAAGTATACGTGCCTGCATTCATACTAAAATCAGTGTCACAATGACAAGAACAAAAGTATTATGATTGTTGAATATCACAAGTAAGCCTGGGGATATGTAGTCAGTCTTGGGAATGGCATAGCCTGATCAACTATGCTGGTCCGAGGAGTGATTATAATATGCCCAAGAATGTTTGTGATATGGCAACAAGTCTAAAAACTTACCAACACCACCATAAAGAAATACCATATGGGTATTTGGTCGTACTGTAATTATCTTAGTTAATTCGTCTATATAGCTATTTCTTATATCTCCAAATTCTCGCGTAAATAACATGGCTGGAGTCCATCCCCACGACAACCTGTTCCTTCCGAACGAAGTGATTGCTGGATGGTTTGGAGAAGAACCAGATGATGATCATCCAATCCCTCTGAATGCTGACGACCTTTCAGACGATGCCATCTCTGAACCCGAGGTTAAGAAGCTACCCCAGACAGCTCCCTTTCCGATTCCTAACCCTCGTCCGACTTTTCATGACCCGACCCTGAGTGAGTGGAATGCTTGGAAACATGGAGCCAAGGACAAGATCAGTCTATGCTATTTGATGGCGACCGAAGCTTTTACGACTTGAGCAATGAGGGCTTAGCAGATATAGTCTTGCCAATCTTGGTCCGCAGAGTGACCCGAAATGAGATTCAAGGCAGGACAGCCCTACATCAGATTTCAGAAATAGTCGCCTATGCTAGAATGCATACCCTCCACACCATTCATCTAGAATATGCTCACGAGAGATCAGAGAGAAACCATGAAACCCTACTGCAAGCACTGGCTGAATCACGAGCCGAAGTCATAGGGCTCCGAGTACGCCAGATGGTGTGCGAAAGACACCTACTTGACATGGAATGTCAATTGGCTGAACTAAGAATTCACCAGAGGGATGATCGTCGCCAGTAGTAGACGCTTTACTTTATTTCCTTATAAAGAGGAATCGTATTTTTCTGTCTATGCCTGATGTGGCATTTTGTGACAACCGTCAATTTTCAGTTGAGTCAAAGTCAACGAAAGTCAACAAGTCAAACCGGTCAACTCATTTTGCCGTGAGTACTAGAGCTTACGTTAAGTAACTCCTAAACAACTCTCTATTCTAACGAGAGATCCTAAATCAAAAGTGCGTACATATAGATCTCCTTAACCTAAAACTGTGGTACGTGGCGAGCCAAACCGATAAAACAATGTCGCATACTCATCGGGAGTATGCAAGATCCTTAAACAAGGCGTAACGGGGCTTACGGACCCTGCATTGCAAAGCCGAACACTCAAAAAGGTCACCAATGAAACCTCTCTCAATCGTTTTCACTCTATCTCTTCTTATGTCAAATCTCTCCCAAATCTCTCTAAGTATGTGAAATCTCTCCCACATATCTCTTTGTATGTGAAATCTCTCCAAGTATGTCAAATCTCTCCCAAATCTCTCTATGTATGTGAAATCTCTCCCACATATATCTTTGTATGTGAAATCTCTCCAAGTGTGTCAAATCTCTCCCAAATCTCTCTAAGTATGTGAAATCTCTCCCACATATCTCTTTGTATGTGAAATCTCTCCAAGTGTGTCAAATCTCTCCCAAATCTCTCTAAGTATGTGAAATCTCTCCCACATATCTCTTTGTATGTGAAATCTCTCCAAGTATGTCAAATCTCTCCCAAATCTCTCTAAGTATGTGAAATCTTTCCCACATATCTCTTTGTATGTGAAATCTCTCCCAAATATCTCTCTGTATGTGAAATCTCTCCAACTATGTCAAATCTCTCCCAAATCTCTCTGAGTATGTGGAATCTCTCTCAAATCTCTCTAGAAATCTCTCCCCAACTTTCTATGATCCCTCGGGGCATCCCGACCCCCGAATTTGGCGAAAATAGCCCAAAAACGGAAGTCTACGCGAAAAACGGACTTAAGGAAACGAACCCTCCGAACCGAAAGTGCTATTCATGAACCGAACCGAAAGTACTATTCATGAAGGTCCGAACCGAGACTACTGTTCATCCGAGCCGAACCTCGCATAGAAGGAAGGTCCGAACCGAGACTACTGTTCATCCGAGCCGAACATCGCATAAGAGGAAGAATCGAACCCGAAGGTACTGTTCATTACTGTTCACAACAGTTCCTTCGGTTCTGGTTTCCCTTCGGACCGAACCGCCTGACTTCGCCTCTGACTTCTCTTCGGACCGAGCCTCGGACCAATCCTTGCTTCGCTTCTCGCTTCTGGCTCGCGTCTCTCGCCTCCGAACCCTGCACACATCTGACCGAACTTCGGCCTAGGGACCGAACTTCGGCCTAGGGACCGAACCTCGGCCTAGGTCCGAAGGGTCTCGCTGGAAAGCTCATTTTTCACCCGGTTTCGCGTAATTTTGCGTTTAAGGCCCGTTTTTAATTGTTTTAACATGGGATTTTCACCAAAACTTTATTTTAAAATATAAGACCCCTAAATTAATGATTTAATCATATTTTAAGGGTAAAATCTTATCCAAATAAGAGTAGGTAAAGTACAAAGGTAGAGTGTTGACTTTACCTTATTTTATGACACAAGCAACCCCATACCCACTCCATGATTAACCCACACTCCTTCCCACCATACCTTGTCACTTCCTTGTACTTTTTACCTCCCTCACAAGCCATCTCCACGTTTTGAGAGCTGGATATTCATCCTCTCTCCTCATTTTCTCTCATTTGCTCTCATTTCACAAGAAGATCAAACTCTTTTCTCTCTCACTTTCTCTCTCTAGAAATCCGAGATTCAAGGGCTGATCTTGAGTTTTTCTTCCACATTTGGTAAGCATAATCCATTTCCTTTATGATTATCTCAATTATCTCCACTCAAATCATGGATATCTTACACAAACTCCATTATATTTGTGTTAGAGCTTCGAATCTTCAAGCGATTCTTCAAGTGTTCTTGGGTTGAACACTTCTCTTCTTCAACACTTATCTACTGAAATCACACAAGGTGAGTTCATACCCCTACATTTTCATGTTTTCTCAAGTTTTTAGGGGGGGGAATACAAGTTAAAACACCAAGAACATAACTAAATTCTTCTAACAGCTTTCATCAGAAAAGTTGGACTCCATTCACGGACTCTTTTGGACATCTTAAACACTTTAGTTTTCAAAACTGTTTTAGGTGCATGTAGTTCCACTTCTTAGCTTTAAAATGACTACTTGCACACCTCCATACGATTTTTCTACAATTTATGGTGATTTTTACAAAACTGCCTATCATTTCAAACACCAATCCGGACCAGTCTGTGATTATGGACTTTTTCACCTAAGTTTTAGGTCATTAAAAATCATGATAAAAATTATGAGTAAACTAGACACATTTTGGGAACTCCCAGAATTTACGGATTTAGTTTTCGACTTCGTATGATTTTTCTATGAATTTTCAAAAACAATGTAGAAAGACTGAAAATGGGTTAACAGCTTATAATTTTTATAACACTTTGTATTATGTTGAGCAAAGTGTATAGTGTCAAGTTCTACATATTGAATGTGTTACCTTGTTAGATTATCATCATAACTGAAGTATAGGCATTTGTGATAAGATTATTCATTTATTTGGAACAAGAATATTAAACTATAATGAGCATAGTTTATGAATTTATCACACTAAAGCATTTATAAAAGAATTCTCACATATTACAAACGTTTTGGATAAACTATAATAGGTATAGTTTATGTATCATTACTTCCCAAACTTATTTGTCGAAAGTTTTCCGTTTAGTTCACGTAAATCTGTTAATGAATAAATTTGTGAGTCATTCCCTTCGGGTTACTTCCAAAGTAACAAAGCCAAAAAGTCCTGTAAACTGTAACCAGAGTCTCTTGTAAGGAGAACGTGATAGTTGTGTATAGATCTATATTGGGTTTGACAAACCCACACCAGAGCTGCTCGCTACAGCTAGACCGGCAGGTCTGTGGTGACAAGTGTCATTTAACGGCGACGCCTGAAGAACGTCGCATTACGAGGCCACCCAAGTCAAGTATGGTTATAATAGCTCACATGTGGTATTAACAATCATAAGATTTACGGGTTCTAACTTTAAATTAGCGAGTTATGTCTATTTAGCTCACTGAAATTACTTTAAGTATAGAAAAATACTTGTACGCCTTCATATCAAAAAGGGTTTTATGTCGATTTAAAATCACTTTTTACATCAACAATTACATACTTTATTGTATACTTTCGGTCTTGGTATTTAAGACTACACATCATTCATTATGGGATTTTTCTCACATCAGAAAGGGTTTTATGCCGATTTAAAATCACTTTTATATCTTTAAGTATGACATATAGTTGTTCATTTTCGGTCCTGGTATTTAGGACTACATAACTTTTGTAAGGAAAATATTGGATTTTTCTTGGTATCATACATCTCTTTACAAAGATCGAATTTCAAACTCTTACTGTCAAAAGCTTATGAACTCACCAACCTTTGTGTTGACACTTTTCAAAACTACTTGTATTCTCAGGAATTCAGTGAAACAGGAAATCAACCACATTTTGAGGATGGGACGATAAATCGTCGAACAGTTCATTCTGTATCATAATGTAAATGATTTGAATCATGTAAACATATACTTTGGTGTAACTTTTTCAATTATATTTATGATGGTTGTATTTACTTTGAGCACTATTATACTCGTTGTTGTGATACTCTACATGAAGTCCTCCACCCCCGGACGTTTCCGCCATCCTTGGTTTGGGGGTGTGACAGATTTTCTATGAAATTATCTTGTACCGTAAGTACTTTAGTTAGGTCTTTATGCTGTCAGGAACTATCTTCTGTGGATATGATGTAAGACCTTTACAAGGTCATTTTCCTGAACCTTTACATCGTGAATATCAAAGATATTGACAGTCGGCTAACTTTTGTGTCATTCTTCATTCAAGTACTCTTATGATACTCTCATTTTGAGTCTACCTGAAACATGCTTTAGTCAAGTCATTTGGACTATAGTAATTTAGCTCCGGGGACATTTCCAAGTCTCTTTCAGTGGTTGGATCTTGTTATTCACCAAACCACGGTACCTCAGCTTGAACGACAAACGTCTTGAGACCATTCTACGAACATAATTCCATTCCGTACTAGGACTGCATCATAGGGATGTAGGTCAAACCTTCGCGAACATACTTTCATTCTGTACTAGGACCGCATCATAGGGATGTAGGTCCAACTTCTGAGATCATACTCTTACTCTTTTCAAGAACAATCTAAGTACATCAGGGTCAACCAGAACTGCTCACAAAACCCTTATCTTTCGTGTTACATAATCATGTCGTCATCCGGAAGCAACCAGTCGAACAGGGAAACCTCCGCTTTTCCTATGGACGCCGCTACCTTTCAAACAGCAGTTACAGCTGCCGTGGTGGCTGCCGTAACCGCAGTCCTTGCGCACCGTAGCACTATCAGCACAGTCAATACTACTGATGGGAATGAAGTTTCCAATCGCGATATCCATCCAGGAAGTCGCCAAACAGTAACAGTCATAGGCTCGCAAATCCAGAAAGCAGAGAACAAGAAATGAAAGTGTCAAGCCCGGGAGGAACACAAGAGATCCCAAAAGCTGGCTATACAACAGCAGCAAGTGGAAACCCCTGCCGTTCCCGTACCGCACAGGCCATATGAGGGAAAACTCCCGAAGTGTGATAGGTGTAGTTTCCATCATCATGGGGTTTGCCATGATATGCAGTGTTGCAATTGCCTAAACATAGGGCACCATGCTCGTAACTGTGGAGCACCGGCGCGACCCATCACTCAAGTCCCTTTCCTCGGGACTAACCCTGCACACAAGATTAGTTATAGCGCCGAACGATTTAAGAAGAAATTTTCAAAGTGGAGTAACGAGGAAGGCACTTGTGTCCACATATCATTGGCTAAACACCGAAATCCCGTCACCAAAGCTAGTACTAGCCAGTCATGCCACCAATGCAGTGAAATTGGACACCTCCAGAAGGATTGCCCGATAACGCAAAACTCTGGCGCAGACGGGAAGATTCTCAGGATCACAGCTGTAGGAGAGCCTGCTCCGGAACCACGTTAATGTAATTAAGGCGTTTCGTTGTAACAGACTTATAAACTATCTAGAACTGGTGCAACTAGATTCTTACCTTTTGCGAGATCCTTTCAGTATAGGAATTCTCGTGCTGCGTATACTTGTCTTTTGTAGTATATCTTATTCGCAGCAATAGTCTTGTAGTAAATCTAAAGTACGGTAACTCTGTTCATGGTTGCACAGTTTTTTTTTGTCTGTAATCGTCTTATATTCGAATCTAATGTCTTTAAGTTTCAGTATGATTCCGACATTATCATACGGCTCGATTAAATTTGATCCTCACAAAAATAGCTTCATACGTACACCTCTTTCTTCTAGATCACTTTTCCAGCGAAGCCGTCATATCAGAACACCGTAGTACTCATGTCAGGAGTACCACTTTGTTATTTTCTTTCCGAAGAAATCCCCGAAGTACCACTCGTGCAGTACGTCAAGTTCAATCCAAGGATTCGTACAATTGATCTATCACTGAGAATGGTATACACAAGAGTGATTTATAATCAAGCTTCTACAGGTTTAGAATTGATGATTCCACTTTAACTTCTTTTTCCCGGATGGGATGTGAGCTTAAAGAAGAATCAGTTATTCGACTACCTTTTCAACCTTAATTATATGCGACTCGTATACCCGAAATTGAGATTGTGAAACCATGTATGAATTCTAATATGAACTTCAGGACAGAGAACTGCTTAAGCCTACGACAAATCACATCGTCATGTGAACAAACTTAGAACCCAGTACGACTCACGTAAACAGATCGCCCTATAGTTAAACGCCTACGGAGATACAAGAACAGTCCGGACAACTTAGAAAACTACACAGAAATAGAATTAGAAGACTAGGTTTCTCACCCTAGAGAACCCCGGTCATATTCTTCCAGAGATCGACGGATTGCATCATATGTGCCTCGGATTTCAAGGACTCCGTCAAGATTTTTCATTAGAAATCGCTATCTCTGCCTCGCGTAGACGAAATGGTTGAGCAAATGTAAGGACAAAATTACTTTCAGAAATGGGCCTGAGATCCGAATATCACCAGTTCGAGTGTTAGGGAAAGATGTCCGGAAGACTATCTCCTGAACTCGATGCGGACACTTCGAGTCCGTAGTGATACCCTGCGGATAGGACCAATACGCCCATAGTTTTCATGAGCTAAATGAATAGGGTTACGTCTTTCTTACTAGGATCAATTCGTCATTTCTCCATGTAATGACTTACTTATCTACCCTCGTAGTAAGAAGAAAACCCATGGAAACATTTCCTACATAGGAACCTTAGCGAAGTTCTCTAAACACGAGTTTTGAAATTGAAGAGTCAAATTTCTATGACACACTGTTAGTAATGTGAGAAATTATGAGCACTCTTTCAATTTGTCAAAACCGCTGAGCATTTATCGACACCAGAGACGCCAGAAGTCTTTCGCCAAATTCTAGGTCTTACCGACCTACCGTCTTAGTTCATTCAGAACTCCTCACAAGCTACAGAAACCCGTACGACTTTGACCCAGCAAGGGGTGGCCTTTGATTGGGAAGTTACGCAAGAAAAGGAACCTTTGAAATTCCAAGTGAGTGACCAAGTTCTTTAGGATAACTCACTTTGGGAATGGCTTAATACGCTTCATAAAACATGGAAAGCTAAATCCAATATAGTTAGGACCTCCGAGATTCTTATCAGAATCGGTCCTGTGCCTCGCACAAACTAGACCTACTCCGCGAACTCAGTAACATACATCCTACTCTTCGCGTCTCGATCGTGGAACCATATCTTTCCGTTAGGACTCTTGTAAGTCCACTCGTCGAGATCCTCGCCTTCGTTTTAGAACCGTAGTGACCCTCGACCGAGAGGTCAAGCGGACGAAGCAGCGCCATCGTCCCGATAGTGAAGGTTCGTTGGGATTCCAACAAAGAACCCGATTTCACTTAGGTGCGCTAGAACCAATCAAGTAGGAATTTTCCTCCTCACGACTCGATCATTCGTGCATACTTCCTTGCCTAAATTCTAATTTCGGGACGAAATTCCCTTCAACAGGGGGATGATGTGACAACCCGAAATTCCCATTCTTAACAAACCACACCAAGCCAATAGAAGTAGAGTAGTTACAGTGAAAACTCAAATTTCGAGTGTAAGCTTGGCAGTTTTCAGGATTGTACATCTAAGGAGATATTAGGAGAGTGGTTGCACTAGGGTTTTGTGCAAGACTGTAAATCCAATACTCTAGGACATTAGAATCCATTCCAAGAATAGAAATATTTTTCTGCCAAAAATCTCAGGACTATAAATAGAATTCTGAACCAAATTGGTTCATTAGTTGAATTCCAATTAGAGAAAAGTCAAATTCCCTCTCACGGATCTTCGGGTTTTCATCCCAAATCGTGAGTACACTTCTCTAGTTGTGTTTTAATGCTTGTTTTATACTTATTAACATAGATTGTGTGTCAAATACATGAGATCCGGGAGTTTACCGCCCAAGAACGTTCTTGGGGAGTAAACTCCAAAATCAAGCTTAAAGGCCACCTAGTCCCATTTCCTTGTTAGGCAACTAGTTAAGGATAATATGTATGTACATTTGAGACTAGAAATCAATCAAGAACACCTAGTTTTAGGAGTTTACGGCCCAAGAGATTCTTGGACCGTAAACACCAATTTCAAGGGCTTAAATGTGCCCTAATCCCCCCAAAGGCTTAGGCTTCATTATAGACATGTACACTAATGTGTTTAGAACCTAGAAAACATAAGAAAAGCACAAGTATTGAAGAGTTCACGGCCAAGAGTGGTTCTTGGGCCATAAACTCCTATTAAGGGGTCAAAGGACACCCTAAATCCTTCCTTGAGCCAAGAAACAATTTGGGCATGTACCTAAATGTATTATGGACTAGCTAAAACACTTAGAACCCCATGAGTGAGGGAGTTTACGGCCCAAAAGTGTAACGCCCGTAAACTCCATAAAATGGTACCAATTGGTGCCATAAACCCTCCTAAAGCCTAGTGCTAAAGTCTAGATTTGTTCCTAGAAATGTTTGAGACTTGAAAGCACCATAATAATCCTCCCAAGGGAGTTTACGACCATAAACTCCAAGGGAAAGTGGTCTCTAGGCCGTAAACTCCCCAAAGGAGTCAATATGGTGCCCAAACACTTGTATAAGCCTTGAAACAATTCCCCACTAGAGTTGTGATAATTCTAAGCTCCATTTAGGCCTTGGTTGAGAGTTTACGGCCAAGAGCTTACTCCCCTGGGCCGTAAACTCCAATGATTATGGTCATTAGACCTTAAACTCCAAATAGGGGCATTGCACTCCTTTGTTGCAACCCATTAGCCTCCTAGCACTTGACCAAAAGTGTTTTCCTCGCGTTTAAATGTTTATACTTGTATAATTAGTGTTTTAATCACTAATTATTTGTATACATATGTTTTCATATGTAATTAGGATCATTGTGTGTGTCTAAGTCTTCACTTGACACCAAGCACTTGTCCGATCCTTCCGTACGATAACAGTCCGTTCAATTCCAGTCACTTACTGCAGGTGAGTTCATACCCTTAATCAATGTTTTAAATGATTTTAAATGCTTTAATGGAGGGGGGGAATACAAGTAGAAAACAATATGTTATTAAATAAATCTTATGTATTTTATAACTGTGTTTTCACTCAGTAGGTTTCACAGATTTCAAAAGGTGACCCATTAAGTGGTTTTCTATCTTAAAATACCTTGATAACAAAAGTATTAGTTTTGAAATGTTTATTAAAATGACATCAAGTCATTATTAATTATTGTTCAAAACTCCTAGATATCTTGCAAAACCATTATTTTACCTTCTTGATTCAAACTATACTTATGCACATATGTTCATATATATGTTAGAGATTATAGTTTTCACCCTTCATTTAGTTTCCAATACTCTTGGGTAACAAGAGTGCCTAAACCTACGTAAACAACCAATTACCTTCCAGTTAGCTATCATAGGGATAGTCAGAAGATATCAAACATTATTAATATTACAAGGAATCACACAAGAGTCAGTTCATTCATGAGTCTATACCAATACCTTACATGATACTTGAGTACACATACTTAGGATTACCTGATACATGAATATGTTTACATATACTTACTTGTTACATGAGCACACTTACATGAATACCATACAGGAAGACTGTTACTTAGGTGCATTATCCTGTATTTACTTACCTGGATACTTGTACTTAGAAATACGAGAATGATTTATTAGTATTTATTGTGTAAATTATCTTTCCTACCCCAGTTCAATGGGATAACTTGGCGGGACTGACCCTTCTGAATCCCACTGATTAGAACCAGTGGTCGATGAATATCTACGGATGTTTAAGGTTGTCACTTACTTAGTAGTCAGTGACGGGACTAACCATCCCTCTGTCCACTGTTGCAACAGTGGATGAGATGTGAATCTTTGGAGGATCATCAGGTTGACGATCTGTATTAAGAGATCGATGCGAGGACTAACCCTCCCTCCATCCTGCTGCCGCTACAGAGGATGAGTGGACAATCTTCGGATGTTCATTAGGTTATATGTATTATGTTAGCACCAGTACCTCCGACTAACACTTACATGATTATATTTTCCTGTTTACTTTATTTTTTGATACTTTCATATAAACAATGAGTTAGACTAAGTACTCTGTGACAACCTGAAATTTCCTTTTGTACGAACAATATCTATTCAATAGAAACCAGTGCAGTTTCAGTAATTTTCAGACTTTTCCGAACAAGTTTGTGTACATTAAGGTTTATGTTTCAGGAGATATCAGGAGAGTGGATGCTCCTGGATTGGTGAAACTTGAACATTCCAAGTTTCATAATGTCATAGTCCAATCTCCGGAATAAAAATACTTTCTGCCAAAATATTTCAGGACTATAAATAGATTTCTGAATTAATTAATTCATTATTCACAATTCCAAATAGAGAAAAGCCATTTTCTCTCTCACGGATCTTCGGGTTTTCATCCCAGATTGTGAGTCTACTTTCCTAGATGTGTTTTATTACTTGTTTTATGATTTATAACATAGATTACATGTCTAAAACACAAGATCCGGGAGTTTACCGCCCAAGAACGTTCTTGGGGAGTAAACTCCAAAACGAGGCCAATAAGCTTCCTAGTCCCATTTCCTTGATAGAAAACTAGTTAGGGACTTAATGTATAATCATATGAGGCTTGAAATCATCAAAGAACCACAAAATATAGGAGTTTACGGCCAAGGACATTTCTTGGGCCGTAAACCCCTTTTTAAGGGCTAAATGTGCCCTAAACCACCCCCAAAGCTTAAGGACATTAACCATCAAATGCTTGTGACTATTTTAGACATCAAAACACTTCAAAATCATGGGATTATAGGAGTTTACGGCCAAGAATATCTCTTGGGCCGTAAACCCCTTTTCCAAGGGTAAAATGCACCAGAAACACCCCCAAGGCCTTAAGATAATTACCCTTGAACACATAGGACTTGAATGGGGAGTAAAAGACATCAAAAACCATCCCTTAAAGGGAGTTTACGGCCAAGGAACATTGCTTGGGCCGTAAACTCCAAGTGATGGCACAAATGTGTGCCTCTTGTCCCCTTTAGCCTTAGATAAAAACATGGAAGCTATCCTACATGTGCAAGGGTCTCAAATGAATTAAAAACCAGCACCCCATAGGAGTTTACGGCCGTAAACTCTAGGGGATATGGTCATTAGGCCGTAAACTCCCCTATGGAGCATTCTAGGGCCTCAAACTACTTCAAGGATTATTCCAACAAAGCTAGGAGTATTCTAGGATCAAGTTAACACCTTAAAACACCCAAAACCACCCAGTGTGGAGTTCACGGCCATAAACCCATGAGTTTACGGCCGTAAACTCCAAAGGTGGGGTTTGTTGGGTGGTGAACTATTATACAAGGTCATTTGGTGCTTCAAACCCTTTTGCCTTGTCCCGTATCGACTTAGATGCAACCATTAGGACCTTTAACACTTATGCAAAGTGTTTTACATGTTCCTAAGTGTCTTAACTTATTTGTTAAGTTATTATTTGGCTAATTAGTTATATATATGCTTATTATATGATAACTAGGCTCGTGCGTGTAAACAAGTCTCCGTTTGCCACCTAGCACGGTATCCGACACTTCAATTCAAACAGCTCACCACAAGTGAGTTCATACCCCTTTAATCAACCTTTGAAATGATTTTAAATGTTTTAAATACTTTATGGGGGGGAATACAAGTAAAACACTTATAGTTATTGCTTCAATGACGTGTGATTGCATTTAATCACATGTGATTAATAACTAGGAAACCAATGATTTTATCACTGTTCAAACTGTTTATCAACTTGTTTATCAAACTGCTTTACGTTGAAATGTTTTACAAACTCTTATACTTTTCAAACTTATTTACAACTGTGATTCAAACAAATGTTCCAATTACTTATACTGTTTTATCAAACTTATGCCTTCAAATTGTTTTATAGATTGACATCAAGTCGATCTTTTCTTTAAATAATATTTATAGTTCAAATGTCTTATAAAAACTTATTTATGCTTTTACTTCTTATAAATTGCATGCCCATATATGTATAGATATATAAATAATGTTTAAAGGGCTTAGGAAGGCCATCCGCCCTATTTCCTTTTTCTCGATTTGGATGTGGTCTGGTGGGATTTCGGATGACCATCCGATGGCCGTTTCAATATTAATTATATATAATATATACATATATAGACATAGAAGTACTTCCATATTCATACGTACTAGACACATCATTAGTTAGTTACCATCAGGGTAACATAGGATCATACATATACAACTATACTAGGAAGAGAACACATACAACTATACTACGAGAACACATACAACTATACTACGAGAACACATACAACTATACTACGAGAACACATACAACTATACTATGAGAACATATACAACTATACTAGGAGGAGAACATATACAACTATACTAGGAGGAGAACATATACAACTATACTACGAGGAGAACATATACAACTATACTAGGAGGAGAAACATTACATTACATATACTAGAATACTTAAATTACTGTGATTTAAATCAAAGCATGACTTAACTGTCATGAGTCGAGTTGTGGCCAGAGTCTCTTGGAGGGGGAGCGTGAGTTTGCGTATAGATCTATACTGGATTGACTATCCTACACCTTGCTGCTAGCTACAGCCGGACCTGCAGGTCCGCGGGTGCCAAACGTCATTTCTTTATTACGACCATTCATTATGTCATTGTTACCAGTCGATAGCATGGTGCAATTTATCACATAATGCCTTAATATAAATCCAATTTAAGGTAGTTAATACAACAGTAGTTCTAATTATACAAAACTACAACACTACAATGATTTACCCATTACATAATTTTAGTGATAACCTCACTTAAACCTTAATGTACATACTATATTTTGTTAAATGATAGTTACACTTGGGATATTACACACTTTTACAACAAACGAGCATAGAAAACAGTTAAGCCTTGGTAGAAGGCTACTTTAATAGAAAATATAGGTTTTTCGGAGAGATTCAAACTTTCACAAACACTTACATACATTTTACAACTTATACTTACGACAGGTTTAAACGTTTTTGACAACAAGCATCGACACTAAAATACTTATGAACTCACCAACTTAATGCTGATAAACTCTTTCAAAATAACTTGTATTCTCAGGTCATCAGTAGACAGGTACCGATGCCAGCTTTTGAGAAGATGGAGCGCATTCAAGACTCATCATATTATTATTTTGATTTACATTATATTTTTGGTGTCTAAAACTGTACTGAATACACTTGTATTGAAATTATATATTTAATGCAATGGATGATGTTGTTTGCTTATTTACATTTACTGTGTTGTGATACTTTACATGACGTCCTCCGCCCCAGAACGTTTCCGCCGTTCTTGGTTTTGGGTTGTGACATACTCTAGTACTAATCAATAGAAAGGAAAAGTTATCATATTACTTACAAAATTCGAGTCTTGGTAGAAGACTACTTAGTCATAACAGAACATTCGAGTCTTGGTAGAAGACTACTTAGTCATAACAAAACATTCGAGTCTTGGTAGAAGACTACTTAGTCATAACAAAACATTAGGGTCTTGGTAGAAGACTATCATATCATCTTCCTATTTTACTTTATTTTGTGATATATTCACATAAACGATGAGTTAGACTAAGTACTCTTAGTACTAGTCGATAGAAAGGAAAATTATCATTTTACTTACAGAACATTAGGGTCTTGGTAGAAGACTATCATATCATCTTCCTATTTTACTTTATTTTGTGATATATTCACATAAACGATGAGTTAGACTAAGTACTATTAGTACTAGTCAATAGAAAGGAAAACTATCATTTTACTTACAGAACATTAGGGTCTTGGTAGAAGGCGATAGAAGGGAAAATCTATCATTTTACTTGGTCATAACAAAACATTCGGGTCTTGGTAGAACACCGCATTTCATACTTATATCAACTGTTCTATTTAAGGATTTATACGACATTCTTAACAACATTCCAAAACAGGACAATATCACATAAACACGTATGAATTCACCAACTTTAAAGCTGATACTCGCTTTCAAAATAACTTGTATTCTCAGGTCATCACTTAGACAGGTGCGGTGGTCAGGTTTTTGAGAAGATGGAGCACAGACAAGACTCGCCTTATTTTGTTTATTCATTTTATTGTTGTACTTTATGAAAGAACACACATGTATTGAAACTCTACCTATAATGCAATGGATGATGGTGTTGCTTGTTTATTATATTACAATGTTGTGATACTGTACATGATGTCCTCCACCCCTGAACGTTTCCGCCGTTCGTGGTTTTGGGGTGTGACAAATGGTCACTCGATACGAGAACAAGGAATATGTTCTCGACAAGGAGCTTAAGGTGCCTGAGCCAACTAGTACTCCTGAGGGGTTTGCTGAATATGAGGCACATGAAAGAGATGCTACCAAAGTGGCATGCATCATCATGGCCACTATGACTGCCGAGCTCCAAAAGTCCTATGAGGACTACTGTGACAACCCGAAATTTCTATTATGTACAAACAATATCAAGTCAATAGAAGTCAGAACAATTGCAGTTAATATTCAGACCTTTTAGTATAAGTTTCAGTATTTCAGGATTTACACTTAAAGAGATATTAGGAAAGGATGCTCTAGGGTTTTGTGCAAATTGTTATTCCAAAACTCTATGAAATTAGAGTTTACTGCCAGAATAAAATATTTTCTGCCAAAAACCCTAAATCTGGGGGTATATATAGGACTATTTGTCATTATTTTCATTTTTCCAAATTCTCAAGATCCAACCCCATTTCTCTCTCAAGTATCATCCGATAGTTTTTCAAGATCTTCAATCTAGTAAATGATTCTAGTTTTCTTAAGTGATTATAAGCCTTAATCTAGTGTTTAAACACACTTCTAACCATGAAATCATTCCAAAAGGTTGATTCTTCCATTCCCACCAAGAACACACACTAGTGTTCTTGGACATTTAGCTCATTTCAAGCTGCTATATTGTAAGTACTTCTATCTTAGGGGTATCATAGAGCTTGTTATACATCTTTACATCAAGAAACTGTCCTTAGAACACCAAGAACAAGGTGTTCATGGTCAAGGAATATTCTTGGGCCGTAAACACCAAGTAAAGGTACCAAAGTGTGCCTAAGTCCTTCTCTAGCCTTAGAAAAATGTCTAAATCCTTTCCTAGTTGAGATAAGGACTTGGAGCCCCAAAATACCATATATCATAGGATATTACGGCCGCAAACACAAAGGAAATTGGTCTTAGGGCTGTGAACTCCTCAAAGGAGGGAAATGGTGCCCTAATCTCTTCCAACGACTTAACCATCAAGTAGAAATGCTTCTTAGGGTCTTGTAAAGACTCAAAACATCAAATGGTCATGGAAGTATGAGCTTACGGCCGTAAAACCATGATTTTACGACCATAAAATCATTTTTTGATGACCTTAGAACCGTGAACTCCATTAGGGAGTTCTCCTTGAACCCTACACACACTAGCCCTTCCCTACAACACTTAGATGCAATCCTTGAGACTTATAACACTTGTATAAGGTGTTTAGCATGTCCTAGGGTGTCTTGACTTTGTTTATTAGTTGTTTAAAGACTAATTGGATACATATATGTGATATTATATGTTAACTAGGACAATAGTGTGTTTAAGACTTCACTTGACACCTAGCAATCCTACATCTTCAGTTCATCCGTACCACGCACTACAGGTGAGTTCATACCCCTTAATCAATGGTTTAAATGTTTTTAAATTCTTTTATGGCGGGGATACATGTTAAATACTTATAGTTATTACATCAATCACATGTGATTAATAACTACAAAACCAGTGATTTTCTTACTGTTCAAACTGTTTATCAAACTGTTTTGCTTCAAACTATTTTAGAAACTCTTTTACTTATCAAATACTTTTACTTAAGCTCTTTTATACTTATTATCAAATGCATGCCTATGTATGTATAGTTATCTAAGCAATTTTTAAAAGGCTTAGGAAGGCCAGCTCGCTTTATCTCCTTTTCCTCGTTGGGATGTGGCTGTAGGGCATCGATTATCCGTCCGAAGGTCATCTAAATATTAGTTATATATTATGTATACATATATAGACATAAAGGTTCTTCCAGTCAATTGAATACCCTTGGATAGCAAGGGTATACTTCCATGTTCATACGTACCAGTTACATTACTAGTAAGCTACCATAGGGGTAGCACAGGAAGATACAAACACTATTACTAGAACAATGAAACATATAATGAGTCAGTTCATTCATGAGTCAGTACGAGTAGTACATACAATATATTACTATACATGCTACATAGAGAGATAACATACATTACAGCTAGCACAAGCAAAACATTACAGTATATACAGGCTAGACAGAGAAAGAGTACACTTACAGTTAGCACATTTATCACATGTACATTTATGCAGTTATGTGAACCATTAAGTGGGTCATGGCACTTCCCGCCATGACCGTTTTTGTATCCCGAATCTCATTAATTGGGGAGCGTATGAGTTTACGTATTGATCTATACTGGATTGACTATCCTACACCTTGTTGCTCGCTACAGTGGGACATGCAAGTCTACGGGTGCCAAAGGTCATTTCTTACGGCGTCTTACATTGTCGTTTTACTAGAGTCCGTAGCAGGATACAGGTCGATCACATGTTACTTTGAACACCTTTTGTTTTAAGGTGGTTAGTACAACGGTAGTCACTTATTACGAATACTACGGTACTATGATATTTTCCCATTACATTCACTTCGCGAATATTCACACGATGCATGGTAATGTAAAAACTACATTTTTTGTTAATGATAGTCAGAATTGGGAAAACACACACTCTTACAAGAGACACACACACACAGACACTAGATGCCTTGGTAGAAGGCTACAATTAGTAGGAAACATAGGGTTTTCTAGGAGACTACAAAACATCTTGCAAACATTTTACAAATACTTTCATATAAACACATACATTAATATACTTATGATCTCACCAGCTTTAAAGTTGATACTCGCTTTCAAAATAACTTGTATTCTCAGGTCACCAGTAGACTGGTACAGGTGCCAGGTTTTTGAGAAGATGGAGTTCGTTCAAGACTCGTCTTTTATTTTGATATGTATATTTTGGTGTCTATAATTTTGACAGAACACACATGTATGAAATTATATTATTAATGCAATTGATGATGTTGTTGCTTGTTTACTATTATTCATTGTTGTGATACTGTACATGACGTCCTCCGACCCAGAATGTTTCCGCCGTTCATGGTTTTGGGGCGTGACAGATTGGTATCAGAGCATTGTTTATAGTGAATTGAGTATATCAACCCATAAAAGATATACTAACTATAAATACATTGGGATTAAAATACTCCGACTAAGAGTTTATTCTTTAAATATTAAAATATTTAATTAAGTATGCGTGCCTGCATTCATACTAAAATCAATGTCACTAAGACAGTACAAAAGTATTACAATTGTTGGAAAACACAAGCAGACTTAGAGACATATAGTCAAAACTGGGAAGATATAGCCTGATCAACTATATTATCTGAGGGTTGATTAGCATGTGCCTAAGTGTGGTTGTGAGGTTGCAAGAAGTCTAAAAACTTACGCACAATACCACAATGAGAACAACAGAACCTAAAGTAAAAAATACTATAGGAGTATTTTGCATTACTATAAGTTAGTTATGTGCTAGATCCTTATACCTCTCTTCTCGCATAGATTTAATGGCTAGATTCCACCTTCTCGGAGACCCGTACTATCCCAACGACGACAATGCAGGATGGCTGGAAGAAGAACCAGAAGACGATCACCCGATTCCTTTGGATGATCATGAAGCTGAAGGCTTTTCTGATGGTTCTGACTTAGAGCCAGAAGTCAACAACTTGCCCCCAGCTGATCAAAACCTAGACCCCCTGTCCAACATTTCAAGGACCCACACCTCTGTGGGCCACCAACATGAATACATGGAGCCATGAACAGGGTCAACCCATTCCCTACAATGGAGACAGAAGTTTCTACAACGTCACTGATGGAGGTTCTGCTGACAGAGTCCTACCTATCATGGTTCGTAGGATTTCTCGGAACACGATACTGGGTCAATCATCAATCAATCCGGTCTTGGAGATTGACGCCAACACTGGTGTTAACCCTATCCGCATTCGCCAACTAGAGTCTGCTCATGAAAGGGCCCTGGTTCACAATGCAGCTCTTCGGAGGGAACTCGCTGAAACTCGAGCTGAAGTCAGAGAACTTCGAGCTCAGCAAGCAAGAGCTGATAGGCGCATGAGGGACATAGAAAGTCTCCTGTCGAGATCAAGAACTCACTCTGGTAGTTCTCGTCGCCGATAGTTTCTCATCAACTTCTCCCCTTTGGATATAACCTAGTTATGTAAAGACTCTGGTCTAAATTCCCTATCTTTGTAAATCATAGGCCTATTAGGTCTTGGTTAGGTTGTAATTCTGTCGAAATTTTCCTATTTCTGGTTGATGTAAGGCCTCCTTCTGTTGGCTGTTTTTCCGAAACTTGTTACATCTGTAATTTCAATAGTATTGATAGGTACCTAATCTTATGGGAGTTATTATACAAATGTGATCATCTATTTGTTCTAGATTTCCATTCAATCGTATCGTTGGGCTATGGAGATTTAGTCCATGAGTCATTCTCATCAATCCTTCCATTGAAATTCTTATCAATGTTTTCATCTTCATAAACTATAGATCAAAGATGTCGTCTTGCAGAAATCCAAGGAGAAACCTCAATAACGAAACACCACCTCCTCCACCTCCTCAACCACCTACTCCTCAGTTTGACACGACAACCCTAAATGTTGTTGTAGCTGCAGCTGTGGCTACAGCCATGGCTCAATATCATTCATCTGGTTCCACTGGAGGAGGAACCCCTGTCCTGTCAACTCATGGTGAAATACCAGTGTGCTTGAAAGAGTGCTCATACAAGGACTTCACCAACTACAATCCATTGTCCTTTAAGGGGACTGGCGGAGTCATTTTCCTCTCGCAATGGTTCGAGAAAACCGAATTGGTTTTTGAAATCTGCTCTTCTCCCGAGGAGAGCAAGGTGAAGTTCGCTTCTTGCACCTTCGAAACGAAAGCCCTAACATGGTGGAATAGCCATGTTAAGTCGCTATCTCTAATAGTGGCTAATGAGATGGGATGTGAAACTTTAAAAGACCTCATGATTGAGGAGTACTGCCCGAGGGGCACGATCCAAAAGCTAGAGGAAGAGCTATGGAGCCTAACCACGAAGGGCTCCAACGTAGTCGCCTACACCGCCAGATTCTGCGAACTGGTGGCCTTCTGTCCCAACATGATCCCTTCAGAGGGAAAGAAGATCGAGAGATACATATGGGGGCTGGTGCCACCATACCAGGGAAATGTTTTGGCATCACACCCCACTACATTTGATAGTGCCAAGCGATTGGCACAGCGGCTTATAGACCATGGGGTTCGTACCCCGGCTCTATTATGTACAAACATATCAAGTCAATAGAAGTCATAACAGTGGCTTTCAATTTTCAGACTTTTTAGAGTAAGTTTGAGTATTTCAGGATTTCACACTTTAGTGATAACAGGAGAGAGGATGCACTAGGGTTGTTGTGCAATGCAGTTATTCCAAAACTCTAAGAAATTAGAGTTTACTACTTGAATAAAATATTTTTTGACAAAAACCTTAAATCTGAGAGTATATATAGTAGATCTAGTCATTATTTTCACTTTTTCCAAAACTTCTCAAGATCCAGAACCATTCTCTCTCAAGTATCATCCAAAAAGATTTTCAAGATCTTCAATCTAGTAAGTGTTTCTAGCTTCCTTAAGTGACTATATGCTTAGATCTAGTGTTTTAAAACACTTCTAACCGTGAAATCATTCCAAAAAGGTTGATTCTTCCTTTTCACCAAGAACACCAAGAACACACACTAGTGTTCTTGGACTTTAAGTTCATTTCAAGCTTCCAAAAAGTAAGTACTTCTATCCTAGAGTCATTTATAGCTTGCTATGCATCTTAATATCAAGGAAATGTCCCAAGAACACCAAGAACAAGGTGTTCACAGTTTTGGGAGGCTCCCAAAACCGTAAACACCAAGTATGGTGCAAAGTGGTGCCTTAGGGTGCCTAGATGCTTCACAATGCCTTAGGGACGTGTCTAGATCCATCCTTGATGATTTTATCACACAAAAAGCAAAAAAATATTAGATTTATATGTGTTTACCATTTGGGGATCTCCCAAAACCGTAAACACCCCAAAAGGTGTATAAATGTCCCATATTTACTCCTTACGCCTAGAATCTAACCTAGGCTATTACCTTGAAGTGTTTAGGACTTGAAAGCATCAAAATACCTAAGTCTATAAGAGTTTATGATGGTAAACTCATGGAGAAATGGTACATAGACCGTAAACTCCATTTAGGAGTGTTTTGATGCCACACAACACTTCTTAAGGCTTAAACATGAAGTAGGAATGCTTGGATTGGCTTAGAAAGCTTCAAACGAAAAATGGTCAAAAAGGGGGTGAGCTTACGACCGTAAACCCAAGGGTTTACGACCTTAAACCCTTTTTCTAGTGACCACAAAACCGTAAACTCCCTAATGGAGTGTTCCTTTAACCCCAAACACACTAGCCCTTCCCTACAACACTTAGATGCAATCCGTGGGACTTATAACACTTGTATAAGGTGTTTAGCATGTCCTAGGGTGTCTTAACTTTGTTTATTAGTTGTTTAAACACTAATTGGATACATATATGTGATATTATATGTTAGCTAGGATCATAGAGTGTGTTCAAGACTTCACTTGACACCTAGCAATCCTACATCTTCAGTTCATTCGTACGACTCACTACAGGTGAGTTCATACCCCTTAATCAATGTTTTAAATGTTTTAAATGTTTTATGGAGGGGATACAAGTAGAATCATGCTAGTTATTATATCAATCACATGTGATTAATAAGCAGCATTCAAATGATTTACTACTCATTGGCTGTTTTACCAAACAATTTTCTTCAAATGATTTTCATAAACGTTTTATATGTTTAAAACTCCTTATTAAACTGTTCTTTATACACTGTATGTTTCATTTCAAACTCATTTACAATTGTGTTTCAAACAAATGTTTCTTTATACTTAAACTGTTTTATCAAACAAATACTTTCAACTCGTTTTATAGGCTGACATCAAGTTGACCTTTACTTAGATAGTAATCATGTTCAAAGGTGATACAAAACTTATTTTATGCTTTTATATTGTCAATTGCTTGCCTATGTATGTATAGTTATATAAGAAATGTTTAAAGGTCTTAGGAAGGCTAGCTGCTCTATTTCCTTTTCACCGTTGGGATGTGGTCTGGCGGGCATCAGGTATCCATCCGAAGGTCGTTTAAATATTAGTTATGTATCATGTGTACATATATAGTCATAAAGGTTCTTCCAGTCAGTTCAATACCGTTGGGTAGCAAGGGTATACTTCCATGTTTATACGTACTAGTTATATTACTAGTAAGCTACCATATGGGTAGTTTAGGAAGATACTAATACTATTACTAGAATGCGGAATCATACCATGAGTCAGTTCATTCATGAGTCAATACTTGCTAGATATAGAGAACACACAATACAGCTAGTACACACAGAACATTACAATACTTGCTAGATAGAGAGAACACACAATACAACTAGTACACACAATACATTACAATACTATACAGAGAGAACATACAGGCTAGACAGAAGGAGAACATATAATACAACTAGCATACATTACATATACATTACGTTCAGTTATGTGAGCTACTAAACGGGTCATGGCACTACCTGCCATGACCGTTTTTGTATCCAGAATCTCCTTAATTGGGGAGCGTATGAGTTTGCGTATAGATCTATATTGGATTGACCATCCTACACGTTGCTGCTCACTACAGTGGGACATGCAAGTCTACGGGTGCCAAATGTCATTTCTTACGACGTCTTACATCGTCGTTTTACTATTGAGTCGGTAGCAGGATACAGGCCGATCATATGTTACTTTAACTTCCAATTGGTTTAAGGTAGTTAGTACAGCAGTAGTCACCTATTATAAAACTACAGTACATTATTATTTCCCCATTACATTCACTTCGTGAACATTCACACGATGCACGGTAATGTAAATACTATATTTTTGGATATTGATACTCATATTCGGGAAAATACACACTCTTACAATAGACATAGTTAGATACTAGATGCCTTGGTAGAAGGCTACTTTTAGTAGGAAACATAGGGCTTTCTAGGATGTTTAAAATGTTTTCATACTTACATTTCAAATACATACAATTAGTTACATTTCAAATACATACAAATACTTACATACAAATTAAGACACTAAAATACTTACGATCTCACCAGCTTTAATGCTAATACTCGCTTTCCAAATAACTTGTATCCTCAGGTCCACAGTAGACCAGTACCAACACAAGGTTTAGAGAAGATGTTGCTCATTCAAGACTCATCTTTCACTTTGATTCATACTTTAGTGTTTATCATAATTTGACAGAACACACTTATATTAAAATTATATTATTAATGCAATGGATGATGTTGTTGCTTGTTTACTACTTTTCATTGTTGTGATACTGTACTTGACGTCCTCCGCCCCAGAACGTTTCCGCCGTTCTCGGTTTGGGGGTGTGACAGATTGGTATCAGAGCATTGTTTATAGTGAATTTAGTATATCAACCCATAAAAGATATACAAACTATAAATACAATGGGATTAAAATACTCTAACCAAGAGTTTATACTTTAAATAATAAAATATTTAATTAAGTATATGTGCCTGCATTCATACTAAAATCAGTGTCACTAGGACAGTACAAAAGAATTACGATTGTTGGGCAACACAGGTGGACTTAGAGACATATGGTCAAAACTGGGAAGATATAGCCTGATCAACTATATTATCTGAGGGTTGACTAGCATATGCCTAAGTGTAGTTGTGTGGTTGCAACAAGTCTAAAATCTTACCAACAATACCACAATGAGAACAATAGAACATAAACCAAAAATACTATAGGGGTATTTGGGGTTATTATAAGTTCTTCATACTTGAGAACTAAACAAGATCTTCATTACTAAGTTGATAGTTGATAAGTGGATACACTAAGGCTATATGTAACTAGGATGTTATAGACTTAGAATCCGTGAAAATTTTGCTTTAACCCTATTCTTTGTGAATTTGGAGCCTAGACTCGCCGAGTAGGATCGCGGATCTGGTCGCGGGTTCGCGACTAGACTCGACGAGTCCGGATATGGACTCAGCGAGTCTGCGCTGTTTAGCGAAAACCCTAACCGTTCAGATTTGGGACGTATATGAGAGACTTTATGGCCGTCATTGTTCACTCTAGCCTTCTGAGAGAAACCCTAATTCGATTGTGTGCATCTGGAGCAAGGTTGAAGACCATTGTTGATTTTGGAAGAGTTGTTGTGCAAGGAAGAGAAGGCTTGGTTAAGAGAACAACAAGAGAAGTCACGTTCTGAGGATTGGGAACACAGAGAGCACATTATTCAGGTAATAATTCGAGTTACATTCTTCTATGTTGATGTGTATATGGATTTAGGGTTTATGGAACCCTTTTGTGGCTAGATTGAATGTTACCTTAGTCCCCCAAACGATTGGAACCCTGTATTTGGACCTTCGGAGGTCCAGAATGTCCCATGCCTGAGCATTTCGGGAATCAATGGAGGTTTTGGATTGGAATCCTTATGCCTTAGGTCAAAATGTAAATTATGAGTCATGGGGTGTATTATGAGCACTGAAATGAGGACATTACGTGATGAATCAGTTTAGGAAGGCCAGACCTATGAATGGTCGGAGCAGTTCTGACCTTAGAAAGCAGTTGAGCGGTTGCATGACATGGACTCGCCGAGTCCGATGAACAGACTCGGCGAGTAGCTTGAAGATTAACTGGGACTCGTCGAGTTGTTCTTCAGACTCGGCGAGTTGAGTCGGGGTGGCCCCGCGATTCTTCCAGGAGGAACTCGTCGAGTCAACGAGGATACTCGACGAGTAGAAAGGGAATCTTAGAGAATTGGTGAGGACGTCTAGACTCGCCGAGTCGCCCTAGCACTCGCCGAGTCCGGTCAAGTTGACCGTTGACCGTTGACCAAAGTTGACCTATGTCTGACTTCTTAGGGATAGTCAAACTTAGAAGATAAAAGTGTTAATAAGAGATATATGATGTTATAGGGAGATTGTAGCTCGGCGGATCGAGCACGAGTGATTTCGGGATTTGCTAGCTTTCGATATTCACGAGGTGAGTCTTCTCACTATACTGTACCCGGAAGGGTTTGACTGTATGAACGGAAGGTCAGATAGGATATGTGATATATGTGCTATATGTGGTAAGTTATTTGTTATATGTGCTATGTATGTTATGGGCCGGAAGGCGATTATGTTATGGGCCGGAAGGCGATTACGTTATGGGCCGGAAGGCGTTGTGTTATGGACCGGAAGGTCGGCGTGGGTAGGACCGGAAGGTTTACCCAGCAGGGACGGAAGTCCCCTGATACACATGGACCGGAAGGTCAGGGCCTGGAAAGGTGTATGTGCGTAAGTTGTATATTGGGGAACTCACTAAGCATTTATGCTTACAGTTGTTATGTATGTGTTTCAGGTACTAGCGAGGACCGTGGGAAGGCGCCGGCATGATCTGTACACACTGATTGATGTTTTGAGATCTTGGGAATTCTATGAATTGTATTTTGACATGACACTTGGAATAATTATGCCTTGTTTGAATGAAAATACTTTATTTTTGAAATGAAAAATTTGTTTGAAAATTTGCGTTGTAACACCTTGCATTCCCAGTACCGACCAGGCCATACGACGGAAAACTTCTGAAGCGTAGCAAGTTCAGCTCTCATCATAATAGGGCTTTCCATGAAATGCAATGTTGCAATTGCCTAAAAATAGGGCACCATGCTCGTAGCTGTGGAGCACCTGCACGACCCATTCTTTCAGTCCCTGACATCGGGACCAAGCCCACACACAAAGGTAGTGATAAAGCCGAACTCTTTAGGTGGCAATTTCCAAAGTGGAGTAATGAGGAAGGCACTCGTGTCCACGTAACTCTGGCTAAACACCTCACTCCCACCATCAATGCTAGTGCTAGCCAGTCATGCCACCAATGCGGGGAGATAGGGCACTTCAAGAAGGATTGTCCTATAACGAAGAACTCAGGCGCAGATGGCAGAATTCTAAGGATCACTGCCGCAGGGGAGACTACTCCAAACCCAAATAAAAGTAATTAAGGCGTTTCTTTGTAATAGACTTATAACCATTTTAATTTAGTGCGACTCGAGTGTTACCTTTTGAGGGAGCCCGTCAGTTAAGGGACCCCTGTGCTGCGTATACTTGTCTTTTGTAGTATACCTTGTTCGCAGCAATAGTCTTATAGTAAGTCTAAGGTACTGTAACTCTGTTGATGGTTGCACGGTTGTGTTTTGTATGTAACGCCTTATGTTCAAATCTAATGTCTTTAAGTTTCCATATTGTAACACCGTAAATTTTCAAACAAAATTTTCATTTCAAAATATAGTATTTTCAATCAAAACAAGGCATAAACATTTCAAGTGTCATGTCAAAATACAAATCATCTAAATCCCAATATCACAAAACATCTTTCAGTGTGTACAGATCACGCCGACGCCTTCCCACGGTCCACGCTAGTACCTGAAACACATACATAACAACCGTAAGCATAAATGCTTAGTGAGTTCCCCAAAATACAACTTACACACATACGCCTTCCCAGGCCCTGACCTTCCGGTCCATGTGTCTCAGGGGACTTCCGTCCCTGCTGGGTAAACCTTCCGGTCCTACCCACGCCAACCTTACGGTCCTCAACACAACGCCTTCTGGCCCATAACATATTCGCCTTCCGGCCCATAACATAATGCCTTCCGGCCCATAACATAATGCCTTCCGGCCCATAACATACATAGCACGTATAACAATTAACTTATCACATATAGCACATATATCTCATATCATATCCGACCTTCCGGTCACACAGTCTAACCCTTCCGGGTACAGTATAGTGAGAAGACTCACCTCGTGAATGTCGAAAGCTAGCAAATCCCGAAGTCACTCGTACCCGATCCGCCGAGCTACAATCTCCCTATAACATCATACATCTCTTATTAACACTTTTATCTTCTAAGTTTGGCTATCCCTAAGAGATCAAACATAGGTCAACTCTGGTCAACGGTCAACGGTCAACGGTCAACTTGACCTGACTCGGCGAGTGCTAGGGTGACTCGGCGAGTCTAGACGTCCTCACCAATTCTCTAAGATTCCCTTTCTACTCGTCGAGTATCCTCCTTGACTCGACGAGTTTCTCCTGGAAGAATCGCGGGGCCACCCCGACTCAACTCGCCGAGTCTGAAGAACAACTCGACGAGTCCCAGTTAATCTTCAAGCTACTCGCCGAGTCTGTTCATCGGACTCGGTGAGTCCATGCCATGCAACCGCTCAAACTGCTTTCTAAGGTCAGAACTGCTCTGACCATTCATAGGTCTGGCCTTCCTAGACTGATTCATCACGTAAGGTCCTCATTTCGGTGCTCATAATACACCCCATGACTCATAATTTACATTTTGACCTAAGGCATAAGGATTCCAATCCAAAACCTCCATTGATTCCCGAAATGCTCAGGCATGGAACATTCTGGACTTCCAAAGATCCCAATACAGGGTTCCAATCATTTGGGGGACTAAGGTAACATTCAATCTAGCCACAAAAGGGTTCAATAAACCCTAAATCCATATACACATCAACATAGAAGAGTGCAACTCGAAATATTACCTAAATAACGTGCTCTCTGTGTCCCCAATCCTCAGAACGTGGCTTCTCTTGTTGTTCCCTTAACCAAGCCTCCTCTTCCTTGCAAGACAATACTTCCAAAATCAACAATGGTCTTCTACCTTGCTCCAGATGCTCATAATCAAATTAGGGTTTCTCTCAGAGGACTCGGGTAAACAATGACGGCCATAAGGTCCCTCATATACGTCCCAAACCTGAACGGTTAGGGTTTTCGCTAAACAGCGCAGACTCGCCGAGTCCATATCCGGACTCGTCGAGTCCAGTCGCGAACCCGCGACCAGATCCGCGATCCTACTCGGCGAGTCTAGGCTCCAACTCGCCGAGTCCCCTCTTAAAAAACCCAAAATCATAAATATAACAATACCTGAAGTTCCGGGCTGTTACAACTCTCCCCCACTAGGACTAGACTTCGCCCTCGAAGTCTCACTCTGAAAATAGCTCCGGATGCTGCTCCCGCATCTCACGCTCCAGCTCCCAAGTCATTTCCGATCCCGTCCGGTGTTGCCACTGAACCAACACCAGAGGTACCTCCTTCTTCCTCAGAACCTTGATCTTCCGATCCCTGATGGCCAATGGTCTCTCGGCATAATTCAGGCTCGCATCCACCTGAATATCCTCTAATGGAACCACTGCCGACTCGTTGGCTATACACTTCCTCAATTGCGACACATGAAAAGTGTCGTGAATCTGCCCCAACTCTGCTGGCAACTCCAAACGATAGGCTACCCGGCCTATCCTTGCAATCACACGAAATGGCCCAATATACCGGGGTCCCAACTTGCCCCTCTTCCTGAATCGAATCACTCCTTTCCAAGGAGAGACCTTCAGGAGAACGAAGTCGCCGACTTGAAACTCAAGCTCGGATCGGCGTCTGTCTGCATAACTCTTCTGTCGGCTCTGGGCGGTCAATAACCTCTGTCTAACCTGCTGAATCTGCTCTGTCGTCTGAAGCATGATCTCTGTACTGCCCATCACTCTGTGCCCCACCTCTCCCCAGCAAATGGGAGTCCGACACCTCCTACCATACAACAGCTCAAAGGGTGGCATACCAATGCTCGAATGATAGCTGTTGTTGTAGGAAAACTCTGCCAAGGGTAAATACGCATCCCAGCTACCCCCGAAATCTAACACACACGCTCGAAGCATGTCTGGTTGCAATGAAAGCAAACCGTAAACCCCTTGGGGCACTCCCTAGCAATGTGCCCCTCCTTGCCACACTTGTAGCAAGCACCAGATCGACATGCCCCATCATGACCCTTGCCGCACTTTCCGCAAGTGCGGCCCTTCGGACCTCCCGTCCTCGAATCGGCGGACTTAGTCCGCTTGGCTGCCGGCTGAGACTGAGCCGGCCGCCGGTCCACCCGCTGAGACTCGGCCTCCTCCCTGGCCTGGGTCTCCAACTCAATCTCGCGCTTCCTGGCATTCGCCTGAAGCTCAGCAAAGGTATGATAGGTGGAGTTTGACACAAACTCCCGGATATCCCTCCTCAAAACACCCAAGTACCGGCTCATCTGAGCCTGCTCTGTGGACACCAGCTCGGGGCAGAACATTGCCCTCTCATGAAACTTCCGCATGATCACCGCAACCGAATCAGTACCCTGCTTGAGGGTCAAGAACTCCTAAACCAATCGTTCCTTCTCCACCGGGGGAACGTACTCGTCTCTGAACATAGAGGTAAACCCCTCCCATGTCACTGCTGAAATCTCTGCCAAAGTGAAGTTCGCCGTCACGAACTTCCACCAATCCTTCGCTCCCAGACGGAGCTGGTTCAAAGCGAACCGTACCCTCAGATGCTCCGGACATGAACAAGTGTAGAAGCACCCCTCAATAGCAGCGATCCACCTCATCGCAGAAATCGGATCCTGCGTCCCATCAAACTCAGGTGGCTTCGTGTTGCTGAACTCCCGAAACAGCAACGAGTCACCCCCTTGTGGCCTGGCAGCGGCCACAGCTGCTGTAGCTGCAGCGGCTGCAGCCTCAGTCAATGCGGCGTACCGCTCCTCAAAAGTCTCCATCAAGGTGGTCTTAATAGACCCAAACATCTCCGGAATCTCAGCCCGGATCGCTGCAGCCACCTCCTCGTGAATCATCTGACGAATCTCCTCGTCACACACACCGCTCGTACTCGCTCCGTGGCGTGGTCTAACCATGCTGTCTCTGAAATACAACATAAAACTATCAGAGACTCCATCGAGTATAATTGCACTCGATAACGCAACCCTACTCAGTCTCTGATATCCAGGGATTCTTACTTGGGTCTCCCACTGACCCGGTGTCTTCGGTAGTACGGGCCCAATACTACCGACCACACCGCATCAGCATTCATCCCAAATCTTCCTCCCCAAACCCCGGATAGTGAGTACTCTACCTCTGATATGCACTATCTATCTACACGTTATCAAACCATCTCATATTGGCAAACCTCCATAGACTAAGGCATCACAAATCAGGCCACTCTAGTCCTATCATGAATACCTAGTCTTCTAGCATGCATAACAATTCATATCATAACTTATCTCATAACATAACATTGTAAGGTATTTTGGGGATCTTTACCGTTCGGGTGCTGACTGATCGTACACACTGCTTCTTTCTTGTTTACCACAAAATCATTTATAAAAGTTTATGCCTTTATTTTTAAAAGTTTTCCTCAAATCCTCGGTTTGAGTTCAGTTACGCCCGAAGGTGCACCCGAATCCCTCAAACCAAGGCTCTGATACCAATTTGTAACACCGTAAATTTTCAAACAAATTTTTCATTTCAAAATATAGTATTTTCATTCAAAACAAGGCATAAACATTTCAAGTGTCATGTCAAAATACAAATCATCTAAATCCCAAGATCACAAAACATCTTTCAGTGTGTACAGATCATGCCGGCGCCTTCCCACGGTCCTCGCTAGTACCTGAAACACATACATAACAACTGTAAGCATAAATGCTTAGTGAGTTCCCCAAAATACAACTTACGCACATACGCCTTTCCAGGCCCTGACCTTCCGGTCCATGTGTCTCAGGGGACTTCCGTCCCTGCTGGGTAAACCTTCTGGTCCTACCCACGCCAACCTTACGGTCCTCAACACAACGCCTTCCGGCCCATAACATATTCGCCTTTCGGCCCATAACATAATGCCTTCCGGCCCATAACATAATGCCTTCCGGCCCATAACATACATAGCACATATAACAATTAACTTATCACATATAGCACATATATCTCATATCATATCCGACCTTCCGGTCACACAGTCAAACCCTTCCGGGTACAATATAGTGAGAAGACTCACCTCGTGAATGTCGAAAGCTAGCAAATCCCGAAGTCACTCGTACCCGATCCGCCGAGCTACAATCTCCCTATAACATCATACATCTCTTATTAACACTTTTATCGTCTAAGTTTGGCTATCCCTAAGAGATCAAAAATAGGT
Source organism: Lactuca serriola (assembly GCF_051521515.1). Lineage (NCBI taxonomy): Eukaryota > Viridiplantae > Streptophyta > Magnoliopsida > Asterales > Asteraceae > Lactuca > Lactuca serriola. The sequence goes on along the minus strand of NC_136412.1, from coordinate 182,226,620 downwards.
CAACTCTGGTCAACGGTCAACGGTCAACGGTCAACTTGACCTGACTCGGCGAGTGCTAGGGCGACTCGGGGAGTCTAGACGTCCTCACCAATTCTCTAAGATTCCCTTTCTACTCGTCGAGTATCCTCCTTGACTCGACGAGTTTCTCCTGGAAGAATCGCGGGGCCACCCCGACTCAACTCGCCGAGTCTGAAGAACAACTCGACGAGTCCTAGTTAATCTTCAAGCTACTCACCGAGTCTGTTCATCGGACTCGGCGAGTCCATGCCATGGAACCGCTCAAACTGCTTTCTAAGGTCAGAACTGCTCCGACCATTCATAGGTCTGGCCTTCCTAGACTGATTCATCACGTAAGGTCCTCATTTCGGTGCTCATAATACACCCCATGACTCATAATTTACATTTTGACCTAAGGCATAAGGATTCCAATCCAAAACCTCCATTGATTCCCGAAATGCTCAGGCATGGAACATTCTGTACTTCCAAAGATCCCAATACAGGGTTCCAATCGTTTGGGGGACTAAGGTAACATTCAATCTAGCCACAAAAGGGTTCAATAAACCCTAAATCCATATACACATCAACATAAAAGAGTGCAACTCGAAATATTACCTGAATAATGTGCTCTCTGTGTCCCCAATCCTCAGAATGTGGCTTCTCTTGTTTTTCCCTTAACCAAGCCTCCTCTTCCTTGCAAGACAATACTTCCAAAATCAACAATGGTCTTCTACCTTGCTCCAGATGCTCACAATCGAATTAGGGTTTCTCTTAGAGGACTCGGGTAAACAATGACGGCCATAAGGTCCCTCATATACGTCCCAAACCTGAACGGTTAGGGTTTTCGCTAAACAGCGCACACTCGCTGAGTCCATATCCGGACTCGTCGAGTCCAGTCGCGAACCCGCGACCAGATCTGCGATCCTACTCGGCGAGTCTAGGCTCCAACTCGCCGAGTCCCCTCTTAAAACACCCAAAATCATAAATATAACAATACCTGAAGTTCCGGGCTGTTACACATATTATTCCGACATTATCATACGACTATACTCAATTTGATCCGCACAAAACCAGCTTCATACGTACATCTCTTTCTTCGAAATCACCTTTCCAGCGAAGCCGACATATCAGAACACCGAAGTACTCATGCATGGAGTACCTCATAGTTCTTTTCCTTCCGAAGAAATCCCCAAAGTACCACTCGTACAGTACGTCAAGTTCAATCCAAAGATCCATACTGTTGATCTGTTGTTGAAGAAGGTAATCATAGGGTTGGTATATAATCAAGGTTCTACAGGTTTAGAATTGATGATTCCACTTTAACTTATTTCCCTCGTAGGGATAAGAGCTTAAAGGGGAATCAGTTATTCGACTACCTTTTCAATCTTAAGTATATACGACTCGTATTCACGAGACTGTGATTGTTGAACCATGTATGAATTATAATATGAACTTCAGGACGGAGAACTGCCCAATACTACGAGTAATCGCATTGTCATGCGAATAAACTTAGAACCCAGTATGACTCATGTAACCAAATCGCCCTACGGTCTAACGCCCATGGATATACAAGAACAATCCGGACAACTTAGCGAACTACTCGGCACTAGAATAGAAAGACCAAGTTTCTCATCCTAGAGAACTTTGGTCTTATTCGTCAAGAAGATAGACAGATTGCTTCGTAAGTCCCTCATCTTCGATGACCTCGTCAAGATTTCAATTAGAAATCATTATCTCTGTCTCGCATTAATGTGTGGGCTAAGCAGACGCAAGGAACAATTTACCTTTCAGGAATGGACCGAGATCCGAATATCATCAGTTTCAAGTGTTAGGGAAGAATGTCCTGAAAACTACCTTCCGAAGTCGATGCGAACACCTCAAGTCCGTAGTGATACCCCTCGGATAGGACCAATACGCCCATAGTATTCATGAGCTTAATGTGTAAGGTACACCATTCTTACTTGGATCAGTTCGACATTCTCCTTGTAATGACTTACTTATCTACCCTCGTAGTAAAAGGATCTCATGGAAACATTACCCTCGGAGAAACTTTTCACAAAGTTCTCTGAATACTAGTTTGGAATTGAAGAGTCAGATTCCTAAGACACCCTATTAGTGATGTGGGAATTCTTGAGCACTCTTTCAATTTATCAAAACCGATGAGAATTTATCGACACCGAAGACGCCGATAGAAATTCGCTAAATTCTAGGTCTTGCAGACCTACTATCGTAGTCCATTCAGAACTCCTCGCAAATTACCGAAAACCTCTTATGACATTGACTCGGAAGGGAGTGGCCCTCGACTGAGAAGACAAGCAAGAGGAAGAAAACCTTGGAATTTCAAGTGAGAGGCCAAATCCTTTTGGAAATCTCACTCTGGGAATGGCTTAATACGCTTCGTAACGCGTGGAAAGCTAAATCCAAGATAGCCAGGACCTCCGAGATCCTTACCGGAATCGGTCCTGTACCTCACAGTCTAGACCTACTCCGCGAGCTTAGTAACGTACATTTTACCCTTCGCGTCTCGATCTTGAAAGAGTACCTTTCTGTTAGGACTCTCGTAAGTCCACTCGATGAGATCGAGATTAACAAGAGCCTCACCTACGTGGAAGAACTGTAGTAACCATGGACCGAGAGGTGAAGCAGACGAAACAAAGTCGTATCCCGATAGTGAAGGTTCGCTGGAACGCCAAGCGAGGACCGAAATTTACTTGGGAGCGTCAGGATCAGATGAAAATGAAATATCCTCATCTTCTTACTTAGTTATTTGTAACTACTTATTTGCTTAAATTCTAATTTCGGGACGAAATTCCTTATAAGTAGGGGATGATGTGACAACCAGAAATTTCTATTCTATACAAACATATCAAGTCAATAGAAGTCAGAACAGTTGCTGTCAATTTTCAGACTTTTTAGAGTAACTTTGAGTATTTCAGGATTTCACACTTTATTGATAACAGGAGAGAAGATGCACTAGGGTTGTTGTGCAATGCAGTTATTCCAAAACTCTAAGAAATTAGAGTTTACTGCTTGAATAAAATATTTTCTGACAAAAACCATAAACCTGAGAGTATATATAGTAGATCTAGTCATTATTTTCACTTTTTCCAAAACTTCTCAAGATCCAGAACCATTCTCTCTCAAGTATCATCCAAAAAGATTTTCAAGATCTTCAATCTAGTAAGTGTTTCTAGCTTCCTTAAGTGATTATATGCTTAGATATAGTGTTTTAAAACACTTCTAATCGTGAAATCATTCCAAAAAGGTTGATTCTTCCTTTTCATCAAGAACACCAAGAACACACACTAGTGTTCTTGGACTTTAAGTTCATTTCAAGCTTCCACAAAGTAAGTACTGTAGAGTCTAGAAATTGTAAAAGTCGAAGTGTCTGTTCTTAGTTTCGCATGTTAATTATTTTACTAAGTCTTCATTTGTGCGAAGTGTATTGTTAAGGACTTAGTATATTTTTTGTACACTCATGTTTCCTATAAATAGGGACTGAGGTTAGAAGTATAGGAACGATTGATTCATCGAGTGATTCATTAGTCATTCGCATGTTTCTCTCTTAACTCTGTAATCAGTTTCTTCATCAATATAAGATCTGATTAATATTTACTCCTTGTGTTCTTACTTGTCATTCATATAATCATGATTTGTTTCTAAATCTCGATTACAATTCTCATCAATTGGTATTAGAGCAGGATTAAAACTGCATTGATCCGATTTTTGTTTTAGAATCATTTGCTTTTTGAGTAGTGATTTTACTCAAAAAATTTCCATGCATTTTGGTTCTGAAAATCTCTCTGGATCTTCAGATTTGATTCGATTCTGCATTTGAATTGTTTAGTCGAGTGATCGATTAGCAATCGGTGATCAATTCATAAATTCATCAAGTTTTTCAATTTTTTCTGAAAAATTCTCGTGTTCATCAATGGTGAACTTCAACATGAATACCATGACTTCTTTATCTCACTTGCTTGGTTCTTCAACCAAAATTCCTATGTTAATCCCTGAGTACTATGATCAGTGGGCTGATAGGATGGAGGATTACTTAAATGGAAATTATAAAGAGCTCTGGAATTGTATCAATGGAACAGTTCTACCTCCTGGAAATGTTCAATCAATTAGAGCATCTGCTTCTTCAAATGATGTTAATGAACAAAATCGTCTGAAGAAGAATGAGAAAAGGTGTAAGAGAAGAAACTAAAAGGTGACTCTGGAATTGATTGTCATTACTGCAATGGTGCGAATCATTTCGCAGCTGATTGCATGTTAAGGAAGAAAGAGGAGAAGAAGAGGAAAATCAAAGACGAAGCCTACTACTGAGAGAAGCTTGAGGATTGTCTTCGGTTACGAAAGGAGAGTCTGAATAAGAAGAAAGTGGAACTTCTCAGATCCGGTCATCAGGATTTGATGATGAAGAGATGTGGCATCCAACTCATGGTGCAATGTTCGCAAGTTATGATGAAAATTGCGAAGAAAATGTTTCTGGACGGTGCTTTGTGTCCATGTCCACTGATAAATCTCCAATGACCACTAAGGTACGTGCTATTCTTGAATCCTTTAATATTCCTTTATCTGCTTATGATGCTGAAATAACTTCATTTGATGATAATGTTGCTTATATTGATTCTGTTATTGTGTCTGCTAGTACAGAAGCACAAAATCTAAAATCGCAACTAGTTGAGACAAGAAGACAATTAGAAATAAAACGAAGCAGAGTAGATAAACTTGAATTACAAATGAAAAATGTAAATTGTGATAGGGACAATCTTGATAAAGAAGTTAGGTTGTTACTAGCACAACAAAACATTTATTGTAACTCTGCTAAACGTTTATATGCGAAGTTAACAACTTTACATCATTCATCTAAGATAAGCAAAGAATAACATAGGAAACTACTACCTTTTCTTGAATTTGAACGCGAAAAAGTTGATTTTGTTTCTTATGACTGCGAAAATACTATTGCTCAATTTGACAAAATACCTGATGATAGATTCGCATATGGTATTGTCAAAATTGATGAATTTTTGAATGCGAATGAATTGGTTAATATTGTTAATGAAAGTTTGACAATGAATGAACAAGTGAAAATCTTAAAGAAAACTGAAGCTTCTACTCTTGATTCTCAACACAATTATGCTGATGTCGATGACAATTCAGATAATGTGAGTGAAATCAGTGAGATCGAAGAGGAAGAAAAGATTGATTGTTCTCAACTGTCTATTATTAATATAACATCTAAGGTCAAAGGAAAAGAAATTATAGTTGATTCGATAGTGAAGGATGAAAATGATAAACCCTCTACTTCGCAAACTTGTGACTTTGACAATGTGGAAGTTGAAAGTTGTAAGTCAGATGACACTGATGAAGACCAAGAAGAAGTGAAAGATTCGCATGAATCACCTCAACGTGTTTTTGTTAATCAAGTGTTTGGTGATACAAAAGAATTCGAAAAAGTTTTTATGACAAAGGTGCACATTATTTGGAAACCAACGCTGTGGTCTATCCGAATTTTACATTACTGATAACACGGTTTTTCCAAATCAAGACTTCGTCACAACTAGAAATGTTGAGAAAATCAAGCCTGAATTCAACAAAATGGTTAAAAATGACAACCAAAGATCAACTATCGAAGGTATCTTTGCAAATCAAAATACGGTAGAAAACAATTTAACTCAAAACTCTTATGTCTTTCAAAGTAAAAAATCATCACAAAAATGGATGGTTAAAAGTGAAAAAGAAAACAAAGTTTTTGAAAAAGATGAAAAACCAAAGATGGAAGTGAAACTGAATTCTATCCTAGATTCATTTAAAGCTTGCTATACATCTTAATATCAAGGAAATGTCCCAAGAACACCAAGAACAAGGTGTTCACGGTTTTGGGAGGCTCCCAAAACCGTAAACACCAAGTAAGGTGCAAAGTGGTGCCTTAGGGTGCCTAGATGCTTCACAATGCCTTAGGGACTTGTCTAGATCCATCCTTGATGAGTTTATCCCACAAAAAGCACAAAAATATCACACTTATGTGTGTTTACGGTTTGGAGATCTCCCAAAACCGTAAACACCCCAAAAGGTGTATAAATGTCCCATATTTACTCCTTATGCCTAGAATCTAACCTAGGCTATTACCTTGAAATGTTTAGGACTTGAAAACATCAAAATACCTAAGTCTATGAGAGTTTACGGTAGTAAACTCATGGAGAAATGGTCCATAGACCGTAAACTCCATTTAGGAGTGTTTTGATGCCACACAACACTTCCTAAGGCTTAAACATGAAGTATGAATGCTTGGATTGGCTTAGAAAGCTTCAAACGACAAATGGTCACAAAGGGGTGAGATTACGACCATAAACCCAAGGGTTTACGACCGTAAACCCTTTTGCTAGTGACCACAAAACCGTAAACTCCCTAATGGAGTGTTCCTTGAACCCCAAACACACTATCCCTTCCCTACAACACTTAGATGCAATCCTTGGGACTTATAACACCTGTATAAGGTGTTTAGCATGTCCTAGGGTGTCTTAACTTTGTTTATTAGTTGTTTAAACACTAATTGGATACATATATGTGATATTATATGTTAGCTAGGATCATAGAGTGTGTTCAAGACTTCACTTGACACCTAGCAATCCTACATTTTCAGTTCATCCGTACCACTCACCACAAGTGAGTTCACAACCCTTAATCAATGTTTTAAATGTTTTACGGGGGGATACAAGTAGAATCATGCTAGTTATTATATCAATCACATGTGATTAATAAGCAGTATTCAAATGATTTACTGCTCATTCGATGTTTTACCAAACAGTTTTCTTCAAATAATTTTCATAAAATTTTTATATGTTTAAAACTCCTTATTAAACTGTTCTTTATACCCTGTATGTTTCTTTTCAGACTCATTTACAATTGTGTTTCAAACAAATGTTTATTTATACTTAAACTGTTTTATCAAACAAATACTTTCAACTCGTTTTATAGGCTGACATCAAGTCGACGTTTACAAGGATAGCAATCATGTTCAAAGGTGTTACAAAACTTATTTTATCCTTTTATATTGTCAATTGCGTGCCTATGTATGTATAGTTATATAAGAAATGTTTAAAGGACTTAGGAAGGCTAGTCGCTCTATTTCCTTTTCACCGTTGGGATGTGGTCTGGTGGGCATCAGGTATCCGTCCGAAGGTCGTTTAAATATTAGTTATGTATCATGTGTACATATATAGTCATAAAGGTTCTTCCAGTCAGTTCAATACCCTTGGGTAGCAAGGGTATACTTCCATGTTCATACGTACCAGTTATATTACTAGTAAGCTACCATATGTGTAGTTTAGGAAGATACTAATACTATTACTAGAATGCGGAATCATACCATGAGTCAGTTCATTCATGAGTCAATACTTGCTAGATAGAGAGAACACACAATACAGCTACTACACACAGAACATTACAATACTTGGTAGATAGAGAACACACAATACAGCTATTACACACAATACATTACAATACTATACAGAGAGAACATACAGGCTAGACAGAGGGAGAACATACAATACAGCTAGCATGTCGCCCCCCAAAACCAAGAACGGCGGAAACGTTCTGGGGCGGAGGACGTCATGTATAGTATCACAACAATGAAAAGTAGTAAACAAGCGACAACATCATCCATTGCATTAATAATATAATTATTATAGAAGTGTATTATGTCAAATTTTGATGAACACTAAAGCATAAATCAAAATGAAAGATGAGTCTTGAACAAGCTCCATCTTCCCTTCTCCTTGCATCGGTACCTGTCTATGATGACCTAAGGATACAAGTAATTTTGAAAGCGAGTATCAGCTTTAAAGCTGGTGAGATCATAAGTATTTAGTGTCTTAATTTGTATGTAAGAATTTGTAAGTAGATGAATTGTAAGTATTGAAATTTTTGTAAAACAACTTTAAACGTTTGAAAAACTCTAGAAATCCCTATGATTCCTACTATTATATAAGGGTGTCTTCTACCAAGACCTAACTGTTCTCAATGTAGACTTCTTACCAAGACGTAACTGTCCTATATGTTCGTCTCTTGTAAAAGTGTGTAATTTTCCCAAGTGTAACTATCATTATCAAAATATAGTTTTTAACATTTATAGTTGAAGTGAAAGGATCACTAAATATATGTACAGGGAAAATTAATGTAGTACTAAAACGTAGCGCTATAAGAACTACTGATGTACTATTTACCTTAAACCGGATTTATATTAAGGCATTTTGTGATTAAATGCACCATACTATAGAATGGTAACATCGACAACGTATAGTCGAAAATAAGGTATGACGTTTGGCACCCGCAGACCTGCAGGTCCCGCTGTAGCTAGCAGCAAAGTTTAGGATAGTCAATCCGGTATAGATCTATACGCAAACTCACGCTCTCCCTTCAAGAGACTCTGGCTACAACTCGGGTCATGACATTTAAGGCATGTTCCCATACAGTGGATCACAATTTTATGAACGTATTAATGTAAGTGTAATGTACGGAAATGTTCTACGTGTGCTAGCTGTAATGTGTGTTCTCTCTCTATCTAGCAAGTATAGTAATGTAATCATTCTAGTATTGTTGTATATGTAATGTACTATAATGTGTTGGATAAGGTGTCTAAGTCCATAACTATTTCGGGCTTGTACTTGACCCGACCCGGCATGGTCCATTTGGGTTGCATGGCACCATGCAATTGGATAGACTAAATGAGAGAAATAACACTTGGAGATCATTAATATATTATAAGTTCTAATATATTAATAATATTATTTGATTAGTTTGATCAAAGAATTAATTTGGAATTAATTAAGTGATCAAAGGATAACTAATTAAATATATGGGTTGATTATGTAAATCATTCATATCTTGTATAGTGGGCTAAGAGGCTCCATGGATTATCAAGTTGGGTTCTACCCATAGGATGCTCCATGGATGCTCCATGGGAGTTACAAACCCATGGGTCATGGAAATGAATAGTCATGACACATTAGGGTTTACATGGTGTAACCCTAGATGTGCCAACACTATATAAGAGTCCCATTCTCCACAAAATTGGCTACACAAGTGCAACACAAGTTGAACACTAAGAAACAAGAGGGCTTGGCCGATTTTGAGAAGCGTGTGTTATCTCAAGAGTCTTTCCAAGAGCATTTGGTGTTGTGTGAAGCATTTGAGGCATCACACTTGGGGTGCTAGGCTCACAAGGTTTCAAGGAACACAAGCAACAACAAGGTAAGTTATTCTATCTATGATTCAAGTTAAAATTGTTCCCCATGTATGCTAGATAGGAATATAACCTTGGAATTCAACTTTGCATGATAATTAGACAAACATAGATCCAAGGTTATTAGGGTTGCATGTACACTTAGGAAGTGTTAGAATGCTCAAAACCCATCAGTGGTATCAGAGCCTAGGCTTGTTTGTTTGTTATTTGTGCTTAAAAGTTGAAGAAAATCGAAATTTCTGCTGTCTGACTGATGGACTCGGCGAGTCCATGGGGAGGACTCGTCGAGTTCATGTGTATCTTCAACCTACTCGGCGAGTAGGTTTATGCACTCGGCGAGTAGAGTCGACAGAGTGCAGAATTTCGACTTGAGTTGCTGGAAATGAATTAGAATCATTACCCTAAAATGTTTTGGTACTTGAAAACTTATTTTAGAAGGTGTAATGTCTTTTCTAACTCATTTACAACAACAAGTTATCAAAATTACAAAGATTAAATGTGATTTTGATTCTTGAAAGTGTTCATATTCATATTCTTGTTATTATGATGTTTAGATGATCATAGGAATTATTTGTAACCTATGTGGTAGATTAATTCATGATCATAATGTGTTTTAACGGAGTCCATAACTTGTCCTCAAGTTATGGAAAACCAAAAGTCTCTTGGATTAAAAACCATTAAAAGAACACAAGAGTTAGGAAAAATGAAAAGTCCTCATTTTATTACTCTAATAAACTCATAAGTTACAAGAAATGAAAAGTTTTGAAAGTTTACAAAACTTGCCCTCAAGTTTTGGAACAAGTAAAGTTAAGTTAAAACTTTAGTTCCAACCCCTAGAATTTTAAAAGTTAAAATTCAACCCTTATACTTATATTATTATGATTTAATAATTATATATATATGTATAAGAACAAAGTCGTCTTACCGCTAGTACGCCTCATTCACGAAGCCGGTCTATAAGGTGGGTATAAAGTTGTTGCCTATAAAATGGTGACTTAATGGGTGTCCACTCTCACCCACCGCTTGCTTGATCGGTGGAGGGTCGTTAGCCGAACGGGTAAGACAAGGACTTATTAATTCTCATTCAAAGTATGATGAATATTATAAAGTAACTAAATGTTTTATTAAATTCCCAATCTTAGTTACTTTAGGAAAATGTGAATAAGGTGCTATTCCATGAAATTACACTTTACACTTTGATTAAGTCGTTGGTGGAGCGTGTGTGGTTAACCGGCACACTAACTTGGACTTAACAAGGTAGGTAAAGGGTGACTTAGGGTTTATTATAGTATCGATGGAGCGTGTGTGGTTAACCGGCACATCGATTGAGTGATAAACTTTAAGGGTAACAAGTGATTTGCATGGTTACTTCACACCTCGTTTTGTGATCCTCGGTATCCCAGTCACAAAACTTGGAGGGCACACTCGAGATTGAAACATGCTTTTGAAAAGTTCATTGAATCTCAAAGAATCTAGGAATTTCTAAGAATCATTCAAAAACCTAATACTAAAATATTGCGGTTTTCGTGGTGGAAATTGGTGAATCGTCATTCACCTACCTTTCAAATATGATATAGCTTAGATTACGTCATACCTCTTCTAAGTTATATTATATTGTGATTAGATCCTAGCCTTAATATTACATTTGGGTGTTTTATTAAGGACTCTCTTATATCTAAACTAATCTTGTCCTCTTTCCTTCAGATGTCTTTCAACAATGCTTCTGGCTCTAATCCTAATGGCTCCTTTACCCTTATGAACTTGTGTGGGAAAGTCACCTTTGATGGATCCAACTTCAATGAGTGGATCAGAAACATCAGGATGATTACCCGCTACGAGGACAAAGAATATGTCCTTGACAAGGAGCTTAAGGAGATTGATGAGTCCACTGCAACTCCTCAGGAGATCGCTGAATTTCGGGCACATGAAAGGGATGCTACGAAAGTAGCTTGCATCATGATGGCCACGATGACAGCAGAACTCCAAAAGTCTTATGAGGATTTCTACCCTTGTGACATGCACCAAGATTTGATGGAAAGATACCATCAAAGTGCAAGACAAGAGAGGTATGAAATCATCTGCTCCATGATAACAACCATGATGAAGGACGGGGAATCCGTCACGAGCCACATGCAGAAAATGCAAAGGTATGTGGATCGTTTGCTGAAGCTTAATGTGAACTTCCCGGAGGATCTTGCAATAGATATTATTTTGCATTCCTTACCATCGTGCTATGATCAATTCCGCATGACATATCACATGAACAAGGAAGAAGTCACCCTCAGCAAACTTCAGGGACTTCTCAAGACCGCAGAAACAGGTCTTAAGGGGAAGTCGGTTGCTATCACTCCTACTCAAAACTCTACTCCGGTTTTGGCAATCGGGAAAAGTCGAGGGAGGAAGAGAAAGAGCTCTTCTAAGGGTACCAAGGCTCGGACCCTTGATGGCTCTTCTTCAAGTGGAACCAAGAAAGGTTTCATTACTCCTTCTTCTGACCCAAAAGAGGCTGAATGCTTCTATTGCCATGAAAAAGCTCATTGGAAGCGGAACTGCCCAAAATACCAGCAAGATGCGAAGGATGGGAAAGTTAAACCCAACCATGCAGGTATTTACACTATCATTTCTAATAACTCACCCCATTCTAATTCTTGGGTCCTTGATACCGGTTGTGGTATTCACATTGGTTGTGACTTGCAGGGACTAAGAAGAAGTGAGGATGTGGAGCAAGGAAGGATAAACTTGATCATGGGGAATAGGAAAGCTATACCTGTTACCAAGATTGGAGTTTATACTTTATCGCTAAGTAGTGGGTTTAGTTTAGATTTGAATAAGTGTTGTTATTCGCCAGGAATGGCAAGAAATATTATTTCCTTCCATGCTTTGTACAAACAAGGGTTTACCTTTTCATTTAATAATGAATTTGGTTCTATTGATGCTTTCTTTAATAATGTTCTTTATTTTAAAGCATTACCTTGTGATGGTGTGTATGAATCTGTATCTGTTGTTGATAACTTAGGAAATAATGTTTTGCGTATTGATTCTACTAATAATAACTTGGATAAAGCATCCTTATGGCATTGTCGTCTTGGACATATAAGCAAGAAACGCATAGGCCAACTCCAAAAGGATGGAGTCTTGGAGTCGTTTGACCTAAAGTCAGATGATAGTTGCGAATCATGCTTACTTGGAAAAATGACAAAGTCACCCTTCACAGGTTCGTGTGAGAGGGGTGAAGGTTTGTTGGACCTTATACACACGGATGTGTGTGGACCATTCAAACATGCCACAAGGGATGCTAATCGTTATTATTTGACTTTTACTGATGATTATAGTAGATATGGATATGTCTACTTGATCAAGCATAAGTCAGAGACTTTCGAGAAGTTTAAGGAATTTAAACAGGAAGTCGAGAATCAATTGGGCAGGAACATTAAGATGCTTCGATCCGATCGTGGTGGTGAGTATCTTAGTTCAGAGTTCCTCGACTATCTAAGGGAATGTGGGATAGTCTCACAATTGACACCTCCCAGGACACCACAGTTGAATGGTGTGGCTGAGAGGCGTAATCGAACCTTGTTAGATATGGTTCGTTCCATGATGAGTCGAGCTACGCTACCAATCTCATTCTGGGGGTATGCCTTGGAGACTGCCGCCCATATTCTTAATCTAGTCCCTACAAAGAAAGTTGCCAAAACTCCTCACGAGATGTGGACTGGTAAAGTACCTAAACTAGACCACATCAAGATTTGGGGTTGCGAGGCTTTCGTGAGACGCGAGACTCATGATAAGCTCGAACCTCGAAGCGAGAGGTGTATTTTCATCGGTTACCCACAGCGATCCTTTGGTTACCTCTTCTACAGACCTAGTGACAATGTGGTCTTTGTAGCAAGAAGAGGAGTCTTTCGAGAGAGAGAACTTATAAGCCAAGGAGACAGTGGGAGACAAATTGATCTTGAAGAAATTCGAGAATTAAGCGGTGAAGGAACTTCAAACTCTAGCCCTCAACCTGAGGAGGAAACTCCTGTTGAGCCAATTGACAAATCTATACCTCTGAGACGTTCCACGAGAGTTAGGAGTGCACCTGAGCATTACTATGGATTCCATATTACTGCAGAAGGTGAGACACTTATTAGTGATGAGACACTAGTAAGTCAAGATGACCCTAACAGCTACGAGGAAGCCATGGCAGGCCCCGAGTCTGCTAAATGGAAAGAGGCTATGGATAGCGAGATACAATCCATGTATGACAATCAAGTTTGGAACTTGGTTGAAAATGTACCAGGTCGTAAGACAGTAGGGTGCAAATGGGTCTTCAAGAAGAAGATCGACATGGATGGTAAAGTACACACTTATAAGGCTAGACTGGTTGCAAAGGGCTTCTCTCAAATTCCTGGAGTGGATTATGATGAGACCTTTTCTTCGGTAGCCAAGATTAAGTCTATTCGGGTTCTGTTAGCCATAGCTGCATTTCATGACTATGAAATATGGCAGATGGATGTCAAAACCGCTTTCCTTAATGGAAAGTTGGCTGAAGATGTTTACATGAGTCAGCCAGAGGGTTTTGTCAGCAACGAGTACCCTAATAGAGTGTGTAAGCTTGAGAAATCCATTTATGGATTGAAGCAAGCACCTCGCAGATGGAATCTTTGCTTTGATGAAAAGGTCAAGGAATTTGGCTTTTCTAGGAGTGAAGATGAGTCTTGTGTGTATGTCAAGGCTAGTGGGAGTATAGTTAGCTTTTTGGTATTGTATGTGGATGACATACTACTCATAGGAAACGACATTCCAACCCTGCAGGAAGTAAAGTCCTGGCTTGGGAAGTGTTTCGCTATGAAGGACCTTGGTGAAGCTGCCTATATTCTAGGGATAAGAATCTTGAGAGATCGGAGTAAAAGACTAATTGGACTTAGTCAGAGTACCTACTTGGATAAGGTGCTGAAGAGATTCAGCATGCAGGACTCCAAGAAAGGAGAGTTACCCATCCAGAGTAACACCAGATTGAGTAAGACACAAAGCCCTAGCACTGAGGCTGAGATAGCAGAAATGAGTCGAACACCTTATGCTTTGGATGTAGGATCGATCATGTATGCTATGACGTGTACTTGACCCGATGTAGCTTTTGCCTTGAGCATGGTTAGCAGATATCAGGCGAACCCTGGCAAGGCACACTGGACTGCGGTAAAGAATATCCTCAAGTACCTACGAAGGACTAAGGACTGGGTCCTTACCCTCGGTGGGAGTGATGACTTGAGAGTTGTAGGGTATAGTGATGCTAGCTTCCAGACTGATAGGGATAATTTCCGCTCTCAATCGGGCTGGGTCTTTACCCTAAACGGAGGAGCAATTTCTTGGAAGAGTTCCAAGCAAGAGACAGTGGCAGATTCTACTTGTGAATCAGAGTATATTGCAGCTAGTGAAGCAGCAAAGGAGGCGATATGGCTGAAGAACTTCATTGGAGACCTTGGAGTTGTACCAGCTATTAAAGAGCCAATGGAAATTTTCTGTGATAGTGAAAGTGCTGTTGCCTTAGCCAAGGAACCAAGGGATCATGGGAGATCCAGACACATCGACAGAAAATACCATTTCATAAGACATCGGATCGAAGAAGGACACCTCGTGGCAAAGAGGGTATCATCAGATGAGAATCCAGCAGATCCCCTCACAAAGGGATTGACTCGGGTTAAGCATCTTCAGCATGCTCGGAGCATAGGGCTGAAGGATGATATTAGATTTAGTAGTTAGATAATCTCGAAATTTGTAAAGTGTAATTGACATTAGATGATGAATAAAACATGTTTTATTTATGAGTAAAGTGTTGTTATCTCTTGTCAATCGTTTACTATATTTCTTTTGCATGTTTTGACTTCCAGAATAATTTTGTTTGGTATAACATATTATTCAAACCTCCACAGTCGGTCATATGTTGGAAGTAGATATGAATCAAGACTGTCATGTTTGGTTGTAGAGGTCTTGGACAAGGCTACAACAATCATGAGTGCTCATAAGTTCTGAGCATTGGATTCAACCCACGCTCACTGGAATCACTTCATGGAATTTTATCTCGAGTGATCGTGAGACGGTAATATCATATAAGTCTTCAAACCTAGAGATATGATTTGTTAATTACAAGTTGGTTATGCATTGACTGTATGAAACCGCATTGGTAACTCGATGTTATAAAACGTACTTTTGTGTGTAATTCAATGAGTGGTAGAACAAACATATGAGTCGAAGTTTATCTGTTCCTTCTTGGATTAGAAGCTGATATCTGGGCCCCTCGATGATTTTGTTTTGACCCATGTACCGGGCCCGGTCAGAACTAAGTTGATGTGTTCAATTAAGTTCTATGTCAAACGAATCGGAAATCGGGAAACAAATGCTGGACAATAAGCAAGACTGTTCCATGTATTTGTCCGGCTGATATCTAGAACAGAGGATTATATGATCACTTATCTTAAATGGCGTATCATCATCTTCTCAGTTCTGAGAGACCTTGAAAGAGCTACGATTGCCGGTCGGTTCCTGAAGTACTAGAGATATAGTTATTAGACTTATCCAAGTGGGAGACTGTTGGATAAGGTGTCTAAGTCCATGACTATTTCGGGCTTGTACTTGACCCGACCCGGCATGGTCCATTTGGGTTGCATGGCACCATGCAATTGGATAGACTAAATGAGAGAAATAACACTTGGAGATTATTAATATATTATAAGTTCTAATATATTAATAATATTATTTGATTAGTTTGATCAAAGAATTAATTTGGAATTAATTAAGTGATCAAAGGATAACTAATTAAATATATGGGTTGATTATGTAAATCATTCATATCTTGTATAGTGGGCTAAGAGGCTCCATGGATTATCAAGTTGGGTTCTACCCATAGGATGCTCCATGGATGCTCCATGGGAGTTACAAACCCATGGGTCATGGAAATGAAGAGTCATGACACATTAGGGTTTACATGGTGTAACCCTAGATGTGCCAACACTATATAAGAGTCCCATTCTCCACAAAATTGGCTACACAAGTGCAACACAAGTTGAACACTAAGAAACAAGAGGGCTTGGCCGATTTTGAGAAGTGTGTGTTATCTCAAGAGTCTTTCCAAGAGCATTTGGTGTTGTGTGAAGCATTTGAGGCATCACACTTGGGGTACTAGGCTCACAAGGTTTCAAGGAACACAAGCAACAACAAGGTAAGTTATTCTATCTATGATTCAAGTTAAAATTGTTCCCCATGTATGCTAGATAGGAATATAACCTTGGAATTCAACTTTGCATGATAATTAGACAAACATAGATCCAAGGTTATTAGGGTTGCATGTACACTTAGGAAGTGTTAGAATGCTCAAAACCCATCATAATGTTCTAGAAAGTATTGACTCATGAATGAACTGACTCATGAATGAACTGACTCATTGTATGATATCGCGTTCTATTAGTTGTTCTAGTATCTTCCTAAACTACCCATATGGTAGTTTACTAGTAATCTAACTGGTACGTATAGACATGGATGTATACACTTGCTACCCAAGGGCATGGGATGAACTGGAAGGACCTTTTATGACTATATATGTACATATGTTATATAACTAATATTTAAACGACCTTCGGACGAGTACCCGATATCCCACCAGACCACATCTCAAGCTCGAAAAGGAAATAGGGTGGATAGCCTTCCTATGTCTTTTAAACATTTCTTATATAACTATACATACAGAGGCATGCAATTTATAATATAAAAGCATAAATAAGTTTTGTCAAACATTTGAACATAAATATTTTCTAAGAAAAGATCGACTTATGTCGATCTATAAAATGGTTTTGAAGGCTTGGGTTTGATAAAACAGTATAAGTATAAGGAAACATTTGTTTGGAACACAATTGTAAATAAGTTTGAAATGTGATATACAGAGTAAAATGTACAGTGTAATAAGTAGTTTAAAACATATAAAATTTGTATAAAAATCATTTGAAGGAAACTGTTTGGTAAATCGGCTAATGTGTAGTAAATCATTTGAATGCTGCATATTAATCACATGTGATTGATATAATAACTAGCATAATTCTACTTATTAATCACATGTGATTGATATCATAAATAGCATAATTCTACTTGTATCCCCCCCCATAAAACATTTAAAAATAGTTTAAAACATTATTTAAGGGGTATGAACTCACCTGCAGTAAGCGACTGGAATTGAACGGACTGTTATCGTAAGGAAGGATCGGACAAGTGCTTGGTGTCAAGTGAAGACTTTAGACACACACAATGATCCAAATTACATATTAAGATATATGTATATAAATAATTAGTGATTAAAACACTAATTATACAAGTATAAACATTTAAACGCGAGGAAAACACTTTTGGTCAAGTGCTAGGAGGCTAATGGGTTGCAACAAAGGATGCAATACCTCAAATGGGAGTTTAAGGTCTAATGACCATGTTCTTTGGAGTTTACGGCCCAGGGGAGTAAACTCCTGGCCGTAAACTCTCAACCAAGTCCCTAAATGATGTCTAACAATTATACAACTCATGTGGTGAATTGTTTCAAGGCTATAACAAGTGTTTGAGTGCCATATTAACTCCTTTAAGGAGTTTATGGCCTAGAGACCATATTCCCTTGGATTTTACGACCGTAAACTCCCTTGGGAGGGTTTTTATGGTGTTTTCAAGTCTCAAACATTTCTAGGTAATGATCTATGTTGGGTTCTAGGCATAAGGAAGGAGTTAGGGTGTCATTTGACCCCTTTATAGGTGTTTACGGCCCAAGAACTACTATTGGCCATAAACTCCTCAATACTTGTGATTCCTTATGTTTTCTAGGCTTTAAACACTTTAGGGTACATGTCTAAAATCAAGTCTAAGCCTTAGGTAGTGTTTGTGGCATCAAAACACCCCTAACTAGAGTTTTCGGCCCATGTACCAATTCGCCATGTGTTTGCGGCCGTGAACACCCCTAGGTGTTGGTATTTTGATTGTTTTGGGTATTAGACACATCAAGGTAATGTGCTAGGCTAGTCTCTTGGCTAAATGAAGGCATTTAGGGCATTTTGGGCACTTAACATGGAGTTCACGACCCAAGAAGCTCCTTGGCCGTGAACTCACTTTCATCATTGATTCTAAATGATTTTGGTGTCCTAAACATGGAATGAAGGCTTCTAGTTCGAGTTCTAAAGCTTTGAGGGTCATCGGAACCCTTTAGGGCCTTAAAATGGAGTTTACTCCCCAAGTGTTCTTGGGCGGTAAACTCCCAAATCTTGGGTTATCAATCCGATTTTGATGTTTTCTAGACATATACACACTAGCATACAAGTCTAAGGTAGTTACAAATCACGGGGAAAGGACTAGGTAGCATTTAAGCCACTTATTGGAGTTTACTCCCCAAGAACGTTCTTGGGCGGTAAACTCCCGAGTCTCACAGATTTGATATGTAATTGGTGTTTCTAAACACAATCTAAACACAATCAAATGGTTTGTTCATAATAGAAATTTCGGGTTGTCACATAGCATACATTACATATACATTACGTTCAGTTATTTGAGCTATTAAACGGGTCATGGCACTACCAAATGTCATTTCTTACGGTGTCTTACATCGTCGTTTTACTATTGAGTCGGTAGCAGGATACAGGCCGATCACATGTTACTTTAACTTCGAATTGGTTTAAGGTATTTAGTACAACAGTAGTCACTTATTATAAAACTACAGTACATTATTATTTCCCCATTACATTCACTTCGTGAACATTCACACGATGCACGGTAATGTAAATACTATATTTTTGGTTAATGATAGTTATATTCGGGAAAATACACACTCTTACAATAGACATAGTTAGATACTGGATGCCTTGGTAGAAGGCTACTTTCAGTAGGAAGCATAGGGCTTTCTAGGATGTTCAAAACGTTTTCATACTTACATTTCAAATACATACAAATACTTACGTTTCAAATACATACAAATACTTACATATAAATTAAGACACTAAAATACTTATGATCTCACCAGCTTTAAAGCTGATACTCGCTTTCAAAATAACTTGTATCCTCAGGTCCACAGTAGACAGGTACCGACGAAAGGTTTAGAGAAGATGGTGCTCGTTCAAGATTCATCTTTCATTTTGATTCATACTTTAGTTTTTATCATAATTTGATGGAACACACTTGTATTAAAATTATATTATTAATGCAATGGATGATGTTGTTGCTTGGTTACTACTTTTCACTGTGGTGATACACTACATGACGTCCTCCGCCTCAGAACGTTTTCGTCGTTCTCAGTTTTGGGGTGTGACACTCCAAGTGGAAGTTTTGGGATGACAAGAAGAAGGCAAAGGCTGCCAAGAAGAGGCAGGTCGTGGCAGTACATGCTGCGATAGCACTTGCCGCTGCTGTTTCGGTAAAGCAGTACGCTGGAAGTTTGCCTAAGTGCAGCAAGTGCAACTTCCATCACGTTGGCGCCGTCCGGGAGACGCAGTGCCTGGACTGCAATGGGAAGGGCCACACTGCTCGTTTCTGTAAAGTTTCGGCGAAGCGAATCAACCAAACCCCCGGTGCTGGAGTGGGCCAAACTTGCTACGGATGTGGCGAGGTAGGCCACTTCAAAAGAAATTGCTCGAAGGAAGGGTTTGCTGGAGGAGCGGCAAGAGTTCTGTCCATAGACCATGAGGAAGCGGTTGCCGACCCCACAGTGGTCACTGGTACGTTCCTCCTCGATTACTCTTATGCATGCATTCTATTTGATAGTGGAGCGGAGAGAAGTTTCGTGAACCAAAAATTTGCTCATTTACTTAAGCAAAAATCACAAGCACTTAATGAACCGTTCACTGTAGAAATGGCTAATGGAAAGACAGATAGCACTAGCAGTATATTCATAGGGTGTACCCTAACGTTAGATAGCCATTCATTTTCGATCGATCTCATGCTGGTCTCAATTAAAAGTTTCGACGTCATTATCGGCATGGATTGGTTGAGTCTTCATCGTGCTGATATCATGTGTTACGAAAAGGTTGTTCGCCTTAATCTGCTGTCTGGCGAAGCCTTAGTAGTTTATGGCGACAAACCCAGCACGAACCTTCGTATCATTTCGAGCAGTCAAGCTCAGAATTTCTTGCGAAAGGAATGTCATGCATTCCTTGCTCATGTGGTTGATGTGAGCCAAGAAACTAAGGACATTTAGAACATTCCAGTCGTACGCGACTTTCCCGACATTTTTCTAGAAGAACTCCCAGGATTACCTCCGCAACGTTAAGTCGAGCTCCAAATCGACTTAGTTCCAGGGGCTACCCCCATTGCCAAATCGCCCTATCATCTAGCACCTGCAGAGATGCAAGAACTGTTCGGTCAACTTAACGAACTGCTCAACAAGGGCTTCATACGACCAAGCTTCTCACCCTCGGGAGCTCGAGTCTTGTTCTTCAAGAAGAAAGACGGATCGTTTCGTATGTGCATCAACTACAGGGAGCTCAACAAGCTGACGGTCAAAACATTGACTATGACTATCCATTCACACTTGTCCAAACAAATTAAGGCAGCCCAGCTTGACACTTTGAAGCCTGAAAATGTGGTGGGTGAATCCGTAAGAGGGATGGATAAGAACTTGGAGGTTAAGGGTGGTGGAGCTTATCATTTCATGGACCGGATCTGGACCCCGAAACTCAGTGGTTTCAGAGACTTGGTCATGAATGAGGCGCACAACACTCGTTACTCTGTGCACCCGGGGTCAGATAAGATGTATCTGGATCTTAAAAAGTTATGCTGGTGGCCTAACATGAAAGCAGAGATTGCTACCTTCGTGAGTAAATACCTTACTTGCGCAAAGGTCAAGGTCGAATACCAAAAACCCTCCGGTCTATTACAACAGCCTGAGATACCAGAATGGAAGTGGGAGTGCATCACTATGGATTTCATAACCAAGTTGCCCAAGACAACGGGTGGACTTGATACCGTATGGGTCATCGGCGACAGATTGACCAAGTCTGCACACTTCCTGCCGATCAAAGAAACAGACAAGATGGAGAAAATTACAAGAAATTACATTGGGGAGATTTTATGACTGCACAGTGTTCCCTTATCCATTATCTCGGACAGAGATAGTAGATTCACTTCGAGATTCTGGCAGTCGTTACAAAGTTCCTTAGGAACTAGGCTGGACATGAGTACAGCCTACCATCCACAGACCGACGGGCAATGTGAGAGAACTATCCAAACATTGGAAGATATGTTGCGAGCCTGTGTGATAGGCTTTGCGAAAGCATGGGATACTCATTTACCCCTTGTCGAATTTTCCTACAACAACAGTTATCACACGAGCATAAAGGCTGCTCCATTCGAGGCCCTCTATGGCCGAAAGTGCATATCCCCTATGTGATGGGCTGAGGTAGGTGATACCCAGTTAGCTAAAGGACGAGTTCCTAAAAGCACACTCACAGGTCTAGAGATCATACGGGAAATGAATGTGAAGAAAGTTCAGATCCGTGAGCGATTGAAAGCCTCCAGAGACCGACAGAAAAGCTACGCTGATAAACGTAGGAAACCGTTGGAATTCTAGGTGGGTGACCGTGTTCTATTGATGGTCTCACCTAGGAAAGGCTTGATACGCTTCGGAAAGCGTGGAAAGCTAAATACAAGGTACATTGGGCCTTTCAAGATTCTCGCAAAAATCGGCCGTGTAGCTTACAAACTTAATTTACCGCATGAACTCAGTAACGTACATTCTATCTTCCACGTATCGAACTTGAAAAAGTGTCTGTCCGTCGAGATTCTTGTTATTCCACTCGACGAGATCAAGATCAACGAGAGCCTCAACTTCGTGGAGGAACTAGTAGAGATCATGGACCGAGAGGTCAAGCAAACGAAACAAAGCCGTATCCCAATAGTGAAGGTTCGCTGGAACGCCAAGCGAGGACCAAAATTCACTTGGGAGCGTGAGGATCAGATGAAGCTGAAATATCCTCATCTTTTTACTTAGTTATTTGTAACTACTTATTTGCTTAAATTCTAATTTCGGGACGAAATTCCTTCTAAGGAGGGGATGAAGTGACAACCCGAAATTTCTATTCTGTACAAACAATATCAATTCAATAGAAGTCAGAACAGTTGCAGTTAATATTCAGACTTTTTAGTATAAGTTTGAGTATTTCAGGATTTACACTTAAAGAGATATCAGGAGAGAGGATGCTCTAGGGTTTTGTGTAACACTTCTATTCCAAAAATCTATGAAATTAGAGTTTACTGCCGGAATAAAATACTTTCTGCCAAAAACCCTAATTCTGGGGGTATATATAGGACTATTTGTCATTACTTTCATTTTTCCAAATTCTCAAGATTCAAACCCATTTCTCTCTCAAGTATCATCCGATAGTTTTTCAAGATCTTTAATCTAGTAAGTGATTCTAGCTTTCTTAAGTGATTAAAAGACTTAATCTAGTGTTTTAACACACATCAAACCATGAAATCATTCTAAAAGGTTGATTCTTCCATTTCCACCAAGAACACCAAGAACACACACTAGTGTTCTTGGAATTTTAGGTCATTTCAAGCTGCTATATTGTAAGTACTTCTATCTTAGGGTATCATAGATCTTGTTATACATATTCACATCAAGAAATTGTCCTTAGAACACGAAGAACAAGGTGTTCACGGTCCAAGAATGTTCTTGGGCCGTAAACACCAAGTAAAGGTACCAATGTGTGCCTAAGTCCTTTTCTAACCTTAGAAAAATGTCTAAATCCTTTCCTAGTTGAGCTAAGGACTTGGAAGCCCCAAATACTATAAATCATAGGAAATTACGGCCGCAAACACAAAGGAAATTGGTCTTAGGGCCATTAACTCCTCAAAGGAGGGAAATGGTGCCCTAATCTCTTCCAACGACTTAACCATCAAGTAGAAATGCTTCTTAGGGTCTTGTAAAGACTCAAAACATCAAATGGTCATGGAAGTATGAGATTACGGCTGTAAAACCATGATTTTACGACCATAAACTCATTTTTTGATGACCTTAGAACCGTGAACTCCATTAGGGAGTTTTCCTTGAACCCTACACACAATAGCCCTTCCCTACAACACTTAGATGCAATCCTTGAGACTTATAACACTTTTATAAGGTGTTTAGCATGTCTTAGGGTGTCTTGACTTTGTTTATTAGTTTTTTAAAGACTAATTGGATACATATATGTGATATTATATGTTAACTAGGACAATAGTGTGTTTAAGACTTCACTTGACACCTAGCAATCCTACATCTTCAGTTCATCCGTACCACTCACTACAGGTGAGTTCATACCCCTTAATCAATGGTTTAAATTTTTTTAAATGCTTTTATGGGGGGGGGATACAAGTTAAATACTTATATTTATTACATCAATCACATGTGATTAATAACTACAAAACCAGTGATTTTATTACTGTTCAAACTGTTTATCAAACTGTTTTGCTTCAAACTGTTTTACAAACTCTTTTACATGTCAAATACTTTTACTTAAGCTCTTTTATACTTATTATCAAATGCATGCCTATGTATGTCTAGTTGTATAAGCAATGTTTAAAAGGCTTAGGAAGGCCAGCTCGCTTTATCTCCTTTTCCTCGTTGGGATGTGGCTGTAGGGCATCGATTATCCGTCCGAAGGTCGTCTAAATATTAGTTATATATTATGTATACATACATATACATAAAGGTTCTTCCAGTGAATTGAATACCCTTGGGTAGCAAGGCTATACTTCCATGTTCATACGTACCAGTTACTTTACTAGTAAGCTACCATAGGGGTAGCACAGGAAGATACAAATACTATTACTAGAACAATGAAACATACAATGAGTCAGTTCATTCATGAGTCAGTACGAGTAGTACATACAGTACATTACTATACATGCTAGATAAAGAGATAACATACATTACAGCTAGCACACGCAGAACATTACAGTACATACAGGCTAGACAAAGAAAGAGTATACTTACAGTTAGCACATTTATCACATGTAAATTTATGCTGTTATGTGAACCATTAAGCAGGTCATGGCACTTCCTGCCATGACCGTTTTTGTATCCCGAATCTCCTTAATTGGGGAGCGTATGAGTTTGCATATAGATCTATACTGGATTGACTATCCTACACCTTGTTGCTCGCTACAGTGGGACTTGCACGTCTACGGGTGCCAAATGTCATTTCTTACGGCGTCTTACATCGTCGTTTTACTAGTCTCGGTAGCAGGATCCAGGTCGATCACATGTTACTTTGAACACCTTTTGTTTTAAGGTGGTTAGTACAATGGTAGTTACTTATTACGAATACTACGGTACTATGATTTTTTCGCATTACATTCACTTCGCGAATATTCACACGATGCACGGTAATGTAAAAACTATATTTTTGATTAATGATAGTCAGAATTGGGAAAACACACACTCTTACAAGAGACACACCCACAGACACTAGATGCCTTGGTAGAAGGCTACAATTAGTAGGAAACACAGGGTTTTCTAGGAGATTACAAAACATCTTGCAAACATTTTACAAATGCTTTCATACAAACACAAACATTAATATACTTATGATCTCACCAGCTTTAAAGCTAATACTCGCTTTCAAAATAACTTGTATTCTCAGGTCACCAGTAGACAGGTACAGGTGACAGGTTTTTGAGAAGATGGAGTTCGTTCAAGACTCGTCTTTTATTTTGATATGTATATTTTGGTGTTTACAATTTTTACATAACACACATGTATTAAATTATATTATTAATGCAATGGATGATGTTGTTTCTTGTTTACTATTATTCATTGTTGTGATACTGTACATGACGTCCTCTGCCCTAGAATGTTTCCGCCATTCATGGTTTTGGGGTGTGACAACTACTATCCTATTGAGATGGACCAGGATTTGATGGATCGCTACCATCAGAGTGCTCGTCAAGAGCGATATGAAATCATCTCCTCCATGATAATAACCCGAATGAAAGATGGTGAACCTATCACAGGCCACATGCAAAAAATGCAAAGGTATGTGGACCGTCTGATGATGCTGAATGTGAAGTTCCCAGAGGAGTTAGCAATAGATATCATTTTTCACTCCTTACCATCATGTTATGATCAATTTCGCATGACATACCACGTGAATAAGGAAAAAGTCACCCTCAGCAAACTTCAGGGACTCCATAAGACCGCAAAATCAGGTCTTAAAGGTAAGTCGGTTGTTACCACTTCTACTCCTACTCCAAACTCCACAACTGTCCTGGAAATCGGGAAAGGGAAAGGTAAGAAGAGGAAGACCCCTTCGAAGTGTACCAAGGGTAAGACCCTTGATGGCTCCTCTTCTAGCAGAACCAAGAAAGGTTTCATTACACCTTCTTCTGATCCCAAAGAGGCTGAATGCTTCTACTCCCATGAAAAGGCGCACTGGAAGCGGAACTGCCCAAAGTACCATCAAGATTTGAAGGATGGGAAAGTGAAACCTAACCATGAAGGTATTTACACTATCTTATATAATAATTCACTCTATTCTAACTCTTGTGTCCTTGATACCGGCTGCGGTATTCATATTTTTTCTGAATTCCAGGGACTAAGAAGAAGTGAGAATGTGGAGCATGGAAAGATAAACTTGATCATGGGAAATAGGAAAGTTTCACCTGTCACCAAGATTGGAGTTTATACTTTGTTGCTAATTAGTGGGTTTACTTTAGATTTGAATAAATGTTGTTATTCGCCAAAAATGGCAAGAAATGTTATTTCCTTTCATGCTTTGTACAAACAAGGTTTTACCTTTTCTTTTGATAATGAAATTGGTGGAATAAATGCTTTCTTTAATAATGTGTTTTATTTTAAAGCATTACCTTGTGATGGTGTGTATGAAGTTGTGTCTGTTGTAGATAATTTAGAAAATAATGTGTAGTGTATTGATTCTACAAATGATAATCACTTGGATAAAGCATCATTATGGAATTTTCGTCTTGGACATATAAGCAAGAAACGCATAGGCCAACTCCAAAAAGATGGAGTTTTGGAATCATTTGACCTAAAGTTAGATGATAGTTGTAAATCATGCTTACTTGGAAAAATGAAAAAGTCACCCTTCACTCGTTCTTGTGAGAGGGGTGAAGGTTTGTTGGATCTTATACACACGGATGTGTGTGGACCCTTCAAACATGCCACAAGAGACGCTAATCGTTACTATTTGACTTTTACTAATGATTACAGTAGATATGGATATGTCCACTTAATCAAGCATAAGTCAGAGACTTTTGAACGATGTAAAGAGTTTAAACAGGAAGTCAAGAATCAATTGGGCAGGAACATTAAGATGCTTCAATCCGATCGCCGTGGTGAGTATCTTAGTACAGATTTCCTCAACTATCTGAGGGAATGTGGGGTTGTCTCACATTTGACACCTCCCAGGACACCACAATTGAATGGTATAGCTGAGAGGCGTAATCAAACCTTGTTGGACATGGTTCGTTCCATGATGAGTCGAGCTACGCTACCAATCTCATTTTGGGGGTATGCCTCAGAGACTGCCGCCCATATCCTTAATCTGGTCCCTACAAAGAAGGCTGCCAAAACACCTCACGAGATGTGGACTTGAAAAGTTCCTAGTCTAGCCTACATCAAGATTTGGGGTTGTCAGGCTTTCGTGAGACGCGAGACTCAAGATAAGCTCAAACCACAAAGTGAGAGGTGTATTTTCATCGGCTACCGACAAAAATCCTTTGGTTACCTCTTCTACAGACCTTGTGAAAATTTGGTCTTTGTAGCAAGGAGAGCTGTCTTTCGAGACAGAGAGTTCATAAGCCAAGGAAACAGTGGGAGGCAAATTTACCTTGAAGAAATTCAAGAGTCAAGTGGTGAAGGAACCTCAAACCCTAGCAGTCAACTTGAGGAGAAAACTCTTGTTGATCAAGTTATACCTCCAATTGTACCTCTGAGGCGTTCCACAAGGGTTAGGAATGTACCTGACCATTACAATGGTTTCCATATTACTACGGAAGGTGAGACACTTATTAGTGATGAGACATTGGTAAGTTTGGATGAACCTAACAGCTATGCGGAAGCCATGGCAGGCCTCGAGTCTGTTAAATGGAAAGAGGAAATAGATAGCAAGATACAGTCCATGTATGACAATCAGGTCTGGGACTTGGTTGACAATGTGCCTGGTTGTAAGACAGTTGGGTGCAAATGGATCTTCAAGAAGAAGACCGACATGGATGGTAATGTACACACTTATAAAGCACAACTGGTTGCAAAGGGATTTTCTCAAACTCTAGGAGTTGACTATGATGAGACCTTTTCACCAGTAGCCAAGATTAAGTCGATTAGGGTATTGTTAGCCATTCCTGCATTTCAAGAGTATGAAATATGGCAAATGGATCTAAAAATCGATTTCCTTATTGGAAAGTTTGCTGAAGATGTTTACATGAATCAGCCAGAGGGTTTTGTCAGCACAGAGTACCCTAATAGAGTGTGTGAGCTTGAGAAATTCATCTATGGATTAAAGAAAGCACCTCGCAGATGGAATCTTTGCTTTGATGAGAAAGTCAAAGAGTTTGGCTTTTCGAGGAGTGAAGATGAAGCATGTGTATATGTCAAGGATAGTGGGAGTATAGTTAGCTTTTTGGTACTGTATATGACATACTACTCATAGGAAATGACATCCCAACCTTGCAGGAAGTTAAGTCCAGGCTTGGGAAGTGTTTCGCTACGAAGGACCTTGGAGAAACTACCTATATTCTAGGGATATGGATTCTGAGTGACCGGAGTAAAAGACTAATTGGGCTTAGTCAGAGTACATACTTGGAGATAGTGCTGAAGAGATTCAGCATGCAAGATTCCAAGAAAGGAGAGTTACCTATCTAGAGTAATGCTAGATTGAGTAAGACTCAGAGCCCGAGTACCGAGGTTGAGATAGCATAAGTGAGTCGAGTACGTTATGCTTCTGCAGTAGGCTCGATCATGTATGTTATGACCTGCACTCATCCTGATGTAGCCTTTGCTTTAAACATGGTTAGCAGGTATCAGGCAAACCCTGGTAAGGCTCACTGGACAACGGTAAAGAACATTCTCAAGTACTTGCAGAGGACTAAGGAATGGGTCCTTACCCTTGGTGGGAATGATGACTTGAGAGTTGTAGGATATAGTGATGCTAGCTTCCAGACAGATAGGGATAATTTCGGCTCTCAGTCGGGCTGGGTCTTTACCTTAAATGGAGGAGCAATCTCTTGGAAAAGTTCCAAACAGGAGATAGTGGCTGATTCAACTTCCGAATAAGAGTATACAGTGGCAAGCGAGGCAACAAAGGAGGCTATATGGCTAAAGAACTTCATTGGAGACCTAGGAGTTGTACCAGCTATAGCGGAGCCCATAGAGATTTTCTATGATAGTGAAAGTGCAGTTGCCTTAGCAAAGGAACCAAGGAATCACGGGAGATCCAGAAACATTTACAAAAAATATATTTCATCAGACATCGTATAGAAGAATGTGACAACCCGAAAAACTTCTCGCATGAACTCTTCAATTCTTTCCAATATTAGACTTATTTTACTATATGGTAGTACCCTTTAGAGTCTAATGAAGCGTTCTAAATGTGATATAATCAAGGTAGGAGTGTTAAGAAGGGTTAACTCGAAGTGTAGGAATCAAAACTGGGCCAAACACTACAACACATGGAGTGTGCGGCCATACACTTGAGTGTGCGGCCACACACTCTTGTTTGCGGCCTCACACCTTCCCAACCGCACACTCCACATATATATGCCACACTTAGTTCATTCTTGAACACTTCATTCACTTCTTCAAGCATAGAACACGAAAATCCTCTCAAGTATCATCCATTCTCCTTGAAGATCTTCATAAAAGGTACCAAGAACACCAAGAACACCAAGATCATCATCTGGCCGCACACAGGTCCGCACACATGTGCTGGCAGCACACTAGGCCGTACACCTGGCCGCACACACACATATAGTGTGTATTTTGGCAATACACCCTCTTGTATAGCCTTATAAACCCTCATACAATCATATATGATTATAAAACTTCATTATAAGTGTTTACTAGCCCCTAAGGTGGTCGCAAAATCATCAATTAGTTGTTCATAACACTAATTAAATCCATATATGTGCCAATATATGCTAAATAGTATTCGCGCGTGTACTCAAGTCACCACTTGGCACCTAGCGTCTAATCCAACATTGTCATCAGAACCACTCACTACAAGTGAGTTCATGCCCCTTTAATTAACCTTTGAAATACTTTTAAATGTTTTAAATACTTTTATGGGGGGGGGGGAATACAAGTTGAATACTTATAGTTATTACATCAATCACATGTGATTAATAACTAGAAAACCAATGATTTTATCACTGTTCAAACTGTTTATCAAACTGCTTTACTACAAAATGTTTTACAAACTCTTTTACTTATCAAATACTTCTAATTAAACCTTGTTATACTTATTATAAATTGCATCCCCATATACGTATAGATATAGAAGAAATGTTTAAAGGGCTTAGGAAGGCCATCCGCCCTATTTCCTTTTTCTCGATTTGGATGTGGTCTGGTGGGAGTTCAGGTAGCCGTCCGAAGGTCGTTTCAATATTAATTATATATCAAATGTACATATATAGACATAAAAGTACTTCCATATTCATGCGTATTAGTCACATCATTACTAAGTTACCATCGGGGTAACACAGGATCATACTACTACAATTTCTAGACCAATGAGTCAGTTCATTCATGAGTCAATACTCATTACTATGAGTACGTATACAACTATACTAGCAAGAGAACATTACATTACATATACATGAATACGTTAACAATTGTGATCCACTATATGATTGCATGCCTTAATTGTCATGACTCGAGTTGTAGCCAGAGTCTCTTGAAGGGAGAGCGTGAGTTTGCGTATAGATCTATACTGGATTGACTATCCTACACCTTGCTGCTAGCTACCGCCGGACCGGCAGGTCTGCGGGTGCCAAACGTCATACCTTATTTTTCGACTATACGTTGTCGTTATTACCAGTCTATAGTATGGTGCAATTTATCAGATGATACCTTAATATAAATCCGGTTTAAGGTAGATAGTACAACAATATTTATTATAATACAATACTACAAGTACTACAGTAATTTATCCTTTATATACATTTAGTGACTATTTCACTTTAATAATAATGTATAAACTATATTTTGATAATGATAGTTACACTTGGAAAATTACCCACTTTTACGATAAACAAACATACAAAACAGTTACGCCTTGGGAGAAGGCTACTTTTAATAGAAAATATAGGTTTTTCTGAGAGATTCAAACTTTTACAAACACTTACAAACATTTACATACGTTTTACAAACTTACAATGGAGACATGTTCAAACGTTTTGATACAAACACCAACACTAAAATACTTATGAACTCACCAGCTTAATGCTGATACTCGCTTTCAAAATAACTTGTATTCTCAGGTCATTAGTAGACAGGTACCGAGACCAGCTTTTGAGAAGATGGAGCCCATTCAGGGCTCATGTATTTATTTTGACTTACATTATTTTTGGTGTCTATAACTGTACATAACACACTTGTATTAGAATTATATATTTAATGCAATGGATGATGTTGTTTGCTTGTTTACTATTACTGTGTTGTGATACTTTACATGACGTCCTCCGCCCCAGAACGTTTCCGTCGTTCTCGGTTTTGGGGTGTGACAGATTGGTGTCAGAGCATTGTTTATAGTGAATTAAGTATATCAACCCATAAAGGATATACTAAACTATAAACCCATTTGGGAATAAAGCACTCTGACCAAGAGTCTATACGTTAAATACTAAAATATTTAATTAAGTATACTAGACTGCATTCGTACTAAAATCAGTTTCACAACGACAAGAACAAATGTATTACGATTGTTAGATATCACAGTTAAGCTCGGGGATGTATGGCCGGTCTTTGGAATGGCATAGCCTGATCAACTATGCTGGTCCGAGGAGTGATTAGCATATGCCCTAGAATGGTTGTGATATGTTAACAAGTCTAAAAACTTACCAAGAATACCACAAGAAGATTAGTAGAACCTAAACATAAAATACTATAGGTGTATTTTTGTACTACTAGCTACATATATACTATATTCTTATACCTCTTTTCTCGCATAGATATCATGGCTGGATTCCATCACGGTGACCCGTACTTTCCAAGTGAAGACAAAGCAGGATGCCTCGAAGTAGAGTCCGATGATGAGCATCCAACGCAGGATGACGGATCCGACTCCGAGCCGGAAGTCAACAATCTACCTCCCAAAGGTCAAGCCCCAAACATCGATGCCCGACCAGCATTTCCAGTTCCCACTCCTTTGTGGGTAAACAACTTGAATCGCTGGAGCGACGAACAGGGTCAACCCTTACCTTACTTTGGGGACTGAAGCTTTTACAACGTTAGCGAAGGTGGTTCTGCAGATAGAGCTATGCCAGTCATGGTCCGTAGAATTGCTCGAAACATCGAACAAGGTCGAGCAGCCATCGACCAAGTCATGGAAATTGATGCCAACTCAGGCGTTAATACCGTCCGCATTCGACATCTAGAAGAAGCGCTCGAAGGGACGAGGAGAACCAATGATGCACTGCGACAACAATTAACCACCAAAATCGCAGAACTTCGAGTCGGCCAGAGAGCTCACGAACGAAACCTCCGAGAAGTGGTTTGCCAACTGGCAGATATGCGGACTCGTCCTAGGAATTCCCATTGCCGTTAGAAGATGTCTAGTACATCTCTGTCTTTTGGATAAGGAATAGCCTTTAACATCTGTGCTCTAAGTAGCACTTGTCTGTAAAATATTCCTAACTCTCAGTACGCTAACTAAGAATCTAGTAGCTGTCAAACTTTTCCGTATGGTATGATGTAAGACCTACTATTAGGTCGATTTTTCCCCTGAACCCGTTACATCAATAATACCAGTAATATTGACAACTACCTAATATGTGAGAAAATCGTTATACTTACATTTTCCTACTGTTCTTCCCTATTGTGAATTCAATTTGTACACTCATTCAACTGTTGGACTATGGCTATTTAGTCCATGAGTCACTCTCAACTTGCTTACAATTGATTCTTACCATTGTATCTGTCTTTATAAACTTATAGCTGAAAGATGCCTCCACGCAAATCTCCCCAGAATAACCCTGCAACTTCACCACCTCCTACTCCGGTCATCGATACCGCAACTCTAAATGCTGCAGTAGCTGCGGCAGTGGCAACTGCCATGGCTCAATATCACTCAACTAACAATAGCCAAGGTGGAACCCCTGTTGAATCCACTCATGCTGAGATCCATGTGCGCACGAGAGAATGCTCCCACAAGGATTTCACCAACTTTAAGCCGAAGTCCTTTTATGGAACCGGTGGAGTCATTGCCCTCTGTGACAACCCAAAATTTCCATTTGTACGAACAATATATATTCAATAGAAGCCAGTCTAGTTTCAGTAATTTTCAGACTTTTCCGAACAAGTTTGTGTACATTAGGGTTTACACATCAGGAAATATCAGGAGAGTGGATGCTCCTGGGTTTGTGAAATTTGAACATTTCAAGTTTCATAATGTTACAGTCCAAGTTCGAGAATAGAAATATTTTCTGTCAAAATATTTCAGGACTATAAATAGTTTTCTGAATTAAATTAATTCATTATTCACAATTCCAACTAGAGAAAAGCCATTTTCTCTCTGACGGATCTTCGGGTTTTTATCCCAGATTGTGAGTACCCTTTTCTTGTAGTATTAGAATACTTATTAGATGCTTATAACATGATTTAGATGGCTAAATCTTTAGATCTAGGAGTTTACACCCCAAGGTGTTCTTGGGCGGTAAACTCCCGAAACGAAGCCAAAACCGACACTTGTGTTATGATAAGGCCTTAGATCTTTATGTATGCATGTTAGGGACAAGAAAACCAGCCAAAATCCACCCATGATTGGGAGTTTACGGCCCAGAACTCTCATAGGTCGTAAACTCCATTTCCTAACACTAAATGGTGATTTAAGGACTCTAGGACTTTAAGGCTTGCATCTAGACTATTTTCCCAAGTAGTTTAAGGTCTTAAACACATCAAATGACACACACAAAGGTGAGTTTATGGCCCAAGTGTATCTTAGGCCGTAAACTCCATATAAATGGACATAAAGGGTGTTTTCATGACACCTAAAGCCCTAGGCCTTTACAAGAAATTGTTACACACTTAATGGAAGGACCAAGCCACATCGAAATCACTTAACCAAGTGAGTTTATGGCCAAGACCTTGTTCTTGGGCCGTAAACTCCTAAAAATGGCACTAAGGTGTGCCTAATGCCTTCATATGCTAGGAATAAAAGTCTAGAACATATCCCACAAGTGCAAGAGGCTTGAAAGCAACAAAAACAACACCCCAAGGGAGTTTACGGCCGTAAACTCCAAGGGGAATGGCCTTGAGGCCGTAAACTCCTATTTGGAGTACTTCTAGACCTTAAACCCTTCCAAGGACTTAGCCACTAAGTTAGGATAATTCTAGAAAGCATTTGGGACTTCAAAACACACCAAACACACATGTTTGGGAGTTTACGGCCGGAAACTCAAGAGTTTACAACCGTAAACTCCATGTGTGATGGTTAATGGAGAGTACACTCACTTATAGGGTCCTTTGGAAACCCTAAACACAAATACCCTGTCCCACAATAGCTTAGATGAAATCCTTTCGGCTTAAAACACTTATATATAGTGTTATTTATGTCTAGGATGTCTTAAACATTATCAATTAGTCATTTGAGTCTAATTGAGTGCATATATGTGTGATTATATGTTCATTAGGATCGTAGTGTGTGCACAAGTCCTCGCTTGACACCTAGCCGTCCTATACCGTTCAGTTCATTCCAATCACCAACTACAGGTGAGTTCATACCCCTTAATCAATGTTTTAAAGGATTTTAAATGCTTTAATGGGGGGGGGGATACAAGTAGAAAACAATATGTCATTAAATCAATCTTATGTATTTTATAATTGTGTTTTCACTCAGTAGATTTCACATATTTCAAAAGGTGTCACATGAAATGGTTTTCTATCTTAAAATACTTGGATAACTAAAGTATTAGTTTTGAAATGTTTAATGAATTCAAGTCACTCTAAATTATTGTTCAAAACTCCTAGATATCTTGCAAAACCATTATTTTACCTTCTTGAATCAAACTATACTTATGCGCATATGTTCATTTATATGTTAGAGATTATAGTTTTCATCCTTCGTTCAGTTTCCCATACCCTGGCGTATCGAGGGTGCATAAATCTACATGAACAACCACATACTTTCCAGTTAGCTATCATAGGGATAGTCAGAAGATATCAAACATTACTTCTATTACAAGGAATCACACAAGAGTCAGTTCATTCATGAGTCTATACTAATGCCTTACATGATACATGAGTACAAGTACTTAGGATTATATGATACATGAATATGTTTACACATACTTACCTGTTACATGAACTCACTTACATGAATACCATACAGTAACACTCCTTCATAGGTGCATTATCCTGTATTTACTTACCTTGGATACTTGTACTTAGAACTAAGAGGATGATTTATTAGTACTTACTGTGTAAATCGTCTTTCCTATCCCGGTTCAATGGGATATTTTGGCGGGACTTACCATTCTGAATCGCACTGATTAGCACCAGTGGTCGATGAACGTCTATGGATGTCTAAGGTTGTCACTTATTTAGTAGTCAGTGACGGGACTAACCATCCCGCTGTCCACTGTTGCAACAGTGGATGAGATGTGAATCTTCGGAGGATCATTAGGTTGACGATTTGCATTAGGAGATCGATACGGGGACTAACCCTCCCTCCACCCTGCTGCCGCTACAGAGGATGAGGGGACACTCTTCGGATGTTCCATAGGGTCTATCTTTCGCTTCAGCGATATCGTGTTTGTCCTGGTAACCCAAGACAATAACACTTACATGATTATATTTTCCCTGTTTACTTTATTTTGTGATTACTTTCACATAAATGAGGAGTTAGACTAAGTGCTCTAGTACTAGTCAATAGAAAGGAAAAACTATCGTTATACTTACAAAACATTCGGGTCTTGGTAGAAGACTACACTTCATACTTACAGAACATTCGGGTCTTGGTAGAAGACTACAATTCATACTTACAGAACATTTGGGTCTTGGTAGAAGACTACACTTCATACATACAGAACATTCATGTCTTGGTAGAAGACTACACTTCATACTTAGAAAACATTCGGGTCTTGGTAGAAGACTACACTTCATACATACAGAACATTCGGGTCTTGGTAGAAGGCTACATTTCATACTTATAGAAAATAAGGGTTTTTCTAGGGATTTCATACTTACCTCAACATTTTCATTTAAAGGTTTACATGGCTTTCATAACAGATTTTCACAAACAAGGCAATGACACTTATATGCTTATGAATTCACCAGCTTTAAAACTGATACTCGCTTTCAAAATAACTTGTATTCTCAGGTCATCAGTAGACAGGTACGGAGGCCAAGTTTTGAGAAGACGGAGCAGACAAGTCTCGTCTTTTATTTTGATTGTATATTTTTGGTGTCTTATTACAATGAAAGAGCACACATGTATTAAACTTTACTTATAATGCAATGGATGATGTTGTTTCTTGTTTATTATATTACACTGTTGTGATACTGTACATGACGTCCTCCACCCCTGAACGTTTCCGCCGTTCGTGGTTTTGGGGTGTGACAGATTGGTATCAGAGCATTGTTTATAGTGAATTAAGTATATCAACCCATAAAAGATATACTAACTATAAATACATGGGATTAAAATACTATGTCTCAGAGTTATACTTTTAAATAATAAAATATTTAAGTAAGTATACGTGCCTGCATTCATACTAAAATCAGTGTCACAACGACAAGAACAAAAGTATTACGATTGTTGCATATCACAAGTGAGTCTGGGGATATATGGTCAGTCCTTGGAATGGCATAGCCTGATCAACTATGCTGGTCCGAGGAGTGATTAGAATATGCCCGAGAATGGTTGTGATATGGCAACAAGTCTAAAAACTTACCAACACAACCATAAAGAAATACCATATGGGTATTTGATCTTACCGTAATTATCTTAGTTAGTTTGTCTATTTGAGCTATTTCTTATATCCCTTTTCTCGCGTAGATTAAAATGGCTGGATTTCACCATGGCGATCCGTACTTCCCGAACCAAGGCATCGCTAGTTGGCTAGAGGTTGAACCAGAAGATGATCACCCAATTCCCTTGGATGATCACCACGCTGAAGGTTTTTCTGATAGTTTTGACTCAGAGCCAGAAGTCAACAACGTACCCCCAATTGCTCAAAACCCAAACCTGAACCCTCGCCCTGTGTTTCAAGGACCCACACCTCTGTGGGCCACTAACTTGATTACATGGGGTCATGAACAGGGTCAGCCCATTCCCTACAATGGAGACCGAATTTTCTACAACCTCACTGAAGGGGGTTCTGCTGATAGAGTCCTACCAATCATGGTGCGTAGGATTTCTCGGAACTCGATAAT
Source organism: Lactuca serriola (assembly GCF_051521515.1). NCBI lineage: Eukaryota > Viridiplantae > Streptophyta > Magnoliopsida > Asterales > Asteraceae > Lactuca > Lactuca serriola. Next base: position 182,189,793 of record NC_136412.1, on the reverse strand, counting down.
AGCTCAGGCGACTATCAATCAAGTCTTGGAAGTTGACACCAACTCTGGTGTTAACACTATCCAAATTCGCCAACTAGAGTCGGCCATGAAAGGACTCTGGTCCGCAATGCAAATCTGCAAAGGGAACTTGCTGAAACCCGGGCTGAAGTTAGAGAACTTCTAGCTCAACAAGCAAGGTCGGACAGGCGTATAAGGGACATTGAACGTCTGCTGTCGGGATCAAGGACTCATGCTAGGAGTTCTCGTCGCCGATAGAATCTCGTCGACTCATCTTTTGGATATAACCTAGTTTATGTAAAACTTTGGTCTAATTTCCTATCTATATAAATCTTAGACCTGTTAGGTCTTGATCTAGTCTTAATTCTGTCATAATTTTCCATCTTGGTTGATGTAAGGCCTACTTCTAGGCCATTTTTCCCGAACTTGTTACATCTGTAATTCCAGTACTATTGACGGATATCTAATCTTTTGGAAATTATTATCCAAATGCTATCTTCTTCATTTAGTGATACTATTCTTTCTGTTGTTGGACTATGGGGATTTAGTCCATGAGACACATTCATTTATCATTTATTCTTATCCATGTCGTCATCTTTTAAACGTATAGTTAAAGATGCCGCCACGCAGGAATCCAAGGAGGAACCCAAACAACGCAGCACCAATACCACCACCTCCACCACCACCTGTACCTCTTCAACCACCAAATCCTTTTGATGCCAACATGTTCCAGGCAACTTTCACAGCAGCAGTTGCAGCTGCTGTGTCAGCAATCAACGCTCCTGCCCCTAGTGGATCAGGAACAGGTGCACCACCCTCGAACCACGGCGAAAGCCATGGACACCCTCGGCAATGCACTTAAAAGGACTTCACTAATGCCAAACCCCGTAGCTTCAACGAAACTGGGGGTGTAATGGTGTTGAGACAATGGATTGAAAAGATGGAATCTGTCTTTAAAATCTGTGCTTGCCAGGAGGGTAGCAAGGTTAAGTTCGCAGCTTGTACGTTCTCTGACCGAGCACTAACATGGTGGAACAGCCATGTTAACTATCTAACTCTGGTGATGGCGTATTCCATCAGCTGGGAAAAATTGAAAGACATGCTCATGAAAGAATATTGTCCTCGAGGCGAAGTACAAAAACTCGAGCAGGAATTCTGGGGTCTACAAATGGTTGGATCCGACATCACTACCTACACAAATAGGTTTTGTGATTTGGAAAACTTATGCCCCGACATGGTTGCTCTCCAGAGCAAAAAGATTGAGAGGTATATCTGGGGACTATCGCCCTAGATCCAGTCAAGTGTGATTGCTTCCAGGCCTATTACCTTTGATAGTGCCAAGGAACTGGCACAATCTCTTATCGATCACCGGAAACCTCAGAACGCAACAATCCCTACACCTGTACCACAAAAGTCCAACCTCGACCACAACAGGAAGGGGTGGAATAAGAGGAAAAGAGGGGCTTCGCAAGGGTCCTCCAAGAAACAACAACTTGTGGCGATCAATGCTACCACAGTTACTCCTATTGTCCCTGCAAACCTCTTACCAGCAAGAACATATGCTGGAACTCTCCCGAAGTGCACCAAGTGCAACTTCCACCACCACGGACCTTGCAAAGATATGCAGTGCTCTAATTGCAACAGGAAGGGACATACAGTCCGTTTCTGCAAGACTCCAATAGCTCAAGCTGCTCAGGTTGCTAACGCCGGTATGGGCCAAGCTTGTTACGGATGTGGCGAAGTGGGCCACTACAAGAGGAACTGCCCTAAAGCAGGGATGGCTGGAGGAGTGGGAAGAGTTATGGCTCTAGGCCACGAGGAAGCAGTAGCTGATCCAACGATAGTTACTGGTACGTTCCTCCTCGATAACTCATATGCTTGCATACTTTTCGATAGTGGAGCCGAGAAAAGTTTTGTAAGTCACAAATTTGCACACCTGCTTAAACAAAAACCATGTGCATTAGATAATTCATTCACAGTAGAAATGGCTAACGGGAAAACAAAGAGTACAAACTGCATATACGTAGGTTGTACCTTAACTTTAGATGGCCATACTTTCAAGATAGATCTCATGCCAGTCACAATTAAATGTTTCGACATTATCATCGGTATGGATTGGTTGAGTCTTCTTCGAGCCGACATTATGTGCTTCGAAAAAGCAGTTCGTCTTAACCTTCCTAACAACGAAACTTTAATTATCTACGGCGACAAACCTAGTACGAGCCTTCGCATCATTTAGTGCATTCAAGCCCAGAAGTGCTTGCGGAAGGAGTACCATGCATTTCTCACACACGTCCTCGATACCAGTCAAGAACTGAAAGACATTCAGAAAATCCCAGAAGTACGCGACTTTCCTGACATATTCCCAGAAGAACTTCCCGGTTTACCACCACAACGCCAAGTCGAGTTCAGAATCGACTTAGTGCCAGGGGCTACCCCCGTCGCCAAATCTCCTTATCGTCTGGCACCGGCTGAAATGCAGGAACTTTCCAGTCAACTTAACGAACTTCTCAAGAAGGGATTCATTCGACCAAGCTTCTCACCATGGGGAGCACCGGTCTTGTTCGTCAAGAAGAAAGATGGATCGTTTCGCATATGCATCGACTATAGAGAACTCAACAAACTTAACATTAAAAATCGTTACCCCTTGCCCCGCATTAACGATTTATTTGATCAACTTCAAGGAGCCAACTACTTCTCGAAGATAGATCTGTGATCCGGATACCACCAACTACGAGTGTTAGAGGAGGATGTTCCCAAGACATCCTTACGAACTCGTTATGGGCACTACGAGTTTGTAGTGATGCCATTCGGATTAACTAACACGCCCGTAGTATTCATGGATCTGATGAATAGGGTGTGTCGTCCTTACTTGGATCAGTTCGTCATCATCTTCATTGATGACATACTCATCTACTCGCGAAGTAAGGAGGAGCATGGTCATCATCTCCGTAAAAATCTTAGAAACATTGCGAGCGGAGAAGCTCTAAGCGAAGTTCTCAAAGTGCGAATTTTGGATTCGACGAGTCGAATTCTTGGGCCATGTAGTTAGCGAAGAAGGTATACACATGGACCCTTCCAAAATTAAGGCCATCAAGAACTGGTCAGCACCAAAGACCCCTACTGAAATTCGTCAATTTCTAGGTCTAGCTGGCTACTATCGCAGGTTCATTCAGAACTTCTCTAGCATAGCGAAACCTCCTACAACCCTGACCCAGGAAGGCGTGGCCTTCGATTGGGAAGAGAAACAGGAAAGAGCATTCCAAACGCTCAAACGAGCCTTGTGCACCGCCCCGATCCTATCCCTTCCCGAAGGAATAGAAGACTTCATTGTCTATTGCGATGCATCCAATCAAGGACTCGGATGTGTTCTGATGCAACGAGGTAAAGTCATAGCCTATGTCTCGAGACAGCTGAAGACACATGAGGTTAACTACACAACCCACGATCTCGAGCTAGGAGCAGTTGTGTTTGCTCTGAAGATCTGGCGACATTTCCTATACGGTACAAAAAGCACGATCTTTACAGACCATAAGAGTCTACAACACATTTTCGACCAGAAAGAGCTCAACATGAGACGACGGTGGGTCGAGCTACTTAGTGATTACGAATGCGAAATTCGTTATCATCCAGGTAAAGCTAATGTAGTAGCCGACGCCCTAAGTCGGAAAGAATATACTGGTCGTAGAGTCAAATCTTTGACTCTAACCATCCATTCACACTTGTCTATGCAAATAAAGGAGGCTCAGCTCGACGCTTTGAAACCTAAAAACCTGGCGGGTGAATCCCTTAGAGGGATGGATAAGAACTTGGAAGTCAAGGGTGGCGGAGCCTTATACCTCATGGATCGGATCTGGACACCGAAACACGGTGGCTTCAGAGACTTGGTCATGACCGAAGCTCACAACACTCGTTATTCCGTCCACCCGGGTTCAGTTAAGATGTATCTAGATCTTAAAAAGCTATACTGGTGGCCTAACATGAAAGCAGATATTACTACATTCGTGAGTAAATGCCTTACTTGCGCAAAGGTCAAGGTCGAATACCAGAAACCCTCCGGTCTTCTACAACAACCGGAGATACCAGAATGGAAGTGGGAGCGGATCACTATGGACTTCATAACCAAGTTGCCCAAGACGACGGGTGGACTTGATTCCATATGGGTCATCGTCGATAGACTGACCAAGTCTGCACACTTCCTACCGATCAAGGAGACAGACAAGATGGAGAAACTTACCAGAACATACATTAGGGAGATTGTAAGACTGCACGGTGTTCCTTTATCTATCATCTCAGACCGAGATAGTAGATTCACTTCGAGGTTCTGGCAGTCATCACAAAGTTCCCTAGGAACTAGGCTGGACATGAGTACAGCCTACCATCCACAGACCGACGGGCAAAGTGAGAGAACTATCCAAACCTTAGAAGATATGTTGCACGCCTGTGTGGTTGACTTTGGAAAAGCTTGGGATACTCATTTACCCCTTGTTGAATTTTCCTACAACAACAGTTATCACACGAGCATAAAGGCAACTCCATTCGAGGCCCTCTATGGCCGAAAGTGCAGATCCCCTATGTGCTGGGCTGAAGTGGGTGATACCCAGTTAGCTAAGGGACGTGATCCCGAAAGCACTCTCACGGGTCCGGAGATCATTCGGGAAACGACAGAGAAGATCGTTCAAATTCGTGAACGATTAAAAGCCTCTAGAGACCGACAGAAAAGCTACGCCGACAAGCGTAGGAAACCATTGGAGTTCCAGGTGGGCGACCGAGTCCTACTGAAAGTCTCACCCTAGAAGGGCTTGATACCCTTTGGAAAGCGTGGGAAGCTCAATCCGAGATACATAGGGCCTTTCGAGATTCTCGCAAGAATCGGCCCTGTGGCTTACAAGCTCAATCTACCGAAAGAACTCAGTAACGTACATCCTACCTTCCACGTGTCACACTTGAAAAAGTGCCTATCCGACGAGACTCTTGTTATTCCACTCGACGAGATCGAGATCAACGAGAGCCTCAACTTCGTGGAGGAACCAGTAGAGATCATGGACCGAGAGGTCAAGCAAACAAAGCAGAGCCGTATCCCGATAGTGAAGGTGCATTGGAACGCAAAGCGTGGACTGGAATTCACTTGGGAACGAGAGGATCAGATGAAACTGAAATACCCTCATCTTTTCGCTTAATTGTGTGTAATTTCTTACTTGCTTAAATTCTAATTTCGGGACGAAATTCCTTCTAACGGGGGGATGATGTGACAACCCGAAATTTCCATTTGTACGAACAATATCTATTCAATAGAAGCCAGTCCAGTTTCTGTGATTTTCAGACTTTTCCGAACAAGTTTGTGTACATTAGGGTTTACACTTCAGGAAATATCAGGAGAGTGGATGCTCCTGGGTTTGTGAAATTTGAACATTTCAAGTTTCATAATGTTACAGTCCAAGTTCGAGAATAGAAATATTTTCTGTCAAAATATTTCAGGACTATAAATAGTTTTCTGAATTAAATTAATTCATTATTCACAATTCCAACTAGAGAAAAGCCATTTTCTCTCTGACGGATCTTCGGGTTTTTATCCCAGATTGTGAGTACCCTTTTCTAGTAGTATTAGAATACTTATTAGATGCTTATAACATGATTTAGATGGCTAAATCATTAGATCTAGGAGTTTACACCCCAAGGTGTTCTTGGGCGGTAAACTCCCGAAACGAAGCCAAAACCGACACTTGTGTTATGATAAGGCCTTAGATCTTTATGTATGCATTTTAGGGACAAGAAAACAAGCCAAAATCCACCCAAGATTGGGAATTTACGGCCCAGAACTCTCATAGGCCGTAAACTCCATTTCCTAACACTAAATGGTGATTTAAGGACTCTAGGACTTTAAGGCTTGCATCTAGACTATTTTCCCAAGTAGTTTAAGGTCTTAAACACATCAAATGACACAAACAAATGTGAGTTTATGGCCCAAGTGTATCTTAGGCCGTAAACTCCATATAAATGGACATAAAGGGTGTTTTCATGACACCTAAAGCCCTAGGCCTTTACAAGAAATTGTTACACACTTAATGGAAGGACCAAGCCACATCAAAATCACTTAACCAAGTGAGTTTAAGGCCAAGACATGGTTCTTGGGCCGTAAACTCTTAAAAAGGGCACTAAGGTGTGCCTAATGCCTTTATATGCTAGGAATAAAAGTCTAGAACATATCCCACAAGTGCAAGAGGCTTGAAAGCAACAAAAACAACACCCCAAGGGAGTTTACGGCCGTAAACTCCAAGGGGAATGGCCTTGAGGCCGTAAACTCCTATTTGGAGTACTTATAGACATTAAACCCTTCCATGGACTTAGCCACTAAGTTAGGATAATTCTATAAAGCATTTGGGACTTCAAAACAGACTAAACACACATGTTTGGGAGTTTACGGCCGTAAAATCAAGAGCTTACAACCGTAAACTCCATGTGTGATGGTTAATGGAGAGTAAACTCACTTATAGGGTCCTTTGGAAACCCTAAACACAAATACCCTGTCCCACAATAGCTTAGATGAAATCCTTTCGGCTTAAAACACTTATATAAAGTCTTATTTATGTCTAGGATGTCTTAAACATTATCAATTAGTCATTTGAGTCTAATTGAGTGCATATATGTGTGATTATATGTTCATTAGGATCATAGTGTGTGCACAAGTCCTCGCTAGACACCTAGCCGTCCTATACCGTTCAGTTCATTCCAATCACAAACTATAGGTGAGTTCATACCCCTTAATCAATGTTTTAAAGGATTTTAAATGCTCTAATGGGGGGGATACAAGTAGAAAACAATATGTTATTAAATCAATCTTATGTATTTTATAACTGTGTTTTCACTCAGTAGATTTCACATATTTCAAAAGGTGTCACATGAAATGGTTTTTTATCATAAAATACTTGGATAACAGAAGCATTAGTTTTGAAATGTTTAATGACTTCAAGTCACTCTAAATTATTGTTCAAAACTCCTAGATATCTTGCAAAACCATTATTTTACCTTCTTGAATCAAACTATACTTATGCGCATATGTTCATTTATATGTTAGAGATTATAGTTTTCATCCTTCGTTCAATTTCCCGCAGCCTGGCGTATCGAGGGTGCATAAATCTATTTGAACAACCACATACTTTCCAGTTAGCTATCATAGGGATAGTCAGAAGATATCAACCATTACTTCTATTATAAGGAATCACACAAGAGTCAGTTTATTCATGAGTCTATACTAATGCCTTACATGATACATGAGTACACGTACTTAGGATTATATGATACATGAATATGTTTACATATACTTACCTGTTACATGAATACACTTACATGAATACCATACAGGAACACTCCTTCATAGGTGCATTATCCTGTATTTACTTACCTTGGATACTTGTACTTAGAACTAAGAGGATGATTTATTAGTACTTACTGTGTAAATCGTCTTTCCTATCCCGGTTCAATGGGATATTTCGGCGGGACTTACCATTCCGAATCCCACTGATTAGCACCAGTGGTCGATGAACGTTTACGGATGTCTAAGGTTGTCACTTATTTAGTAGTCAGTGATGGGACTAACCATCCCACTGTCCACTGTTGCAACAGTAGATGATATGTGAATCTTCGGAGGATCATTAGGTTGACGATCTGCATGAAGAGATCGATACGGGGACTAACCCTCCCTCCACTCTGCTGCCGCTACAGAGGATGAGGGGACACTCTTCGGATGTTCCATAGGGTCTATCTTTTGCTTCAGCGATATCGTGTTTGTCCTGGTAACCCAAGACAATAACACTTACATGATTATATTTTCCCTGTTTACTTTATTTTGTGATTACTTTCACATAAACGAGGAGTTAGACTAAGTGCTCTAGTACTAGTCAATAGAAAGGAAAAACTATCATTATACTTACAAAACATTCGGGTCTTGATAGAAGACTACACTTCATACTTACAGAACATTCGGGTCTTGGTAGAAGACTACACTTCATACTTACAGAACATTCGGGTCTTGGTAGAAGACTACACTTCATACATACAGAACATTCGTGTCTTGGTAGAAGACTACACTTCATACTTAGAAAACATTCGGGTCTTGGTAGAAGACTACACTTCATACATACAGAACATTTGGGTCTTGGTAGAAGGCTACATTTCATACTTATAGAAAATAAGGGTTTTTCTAGGGATTTCATACTTACCTCAACATTTTCATTTAAAGGTTTACATGGCTTTCATAACAGATTTTCAGAAACAAGGCAATGACACTTATATACTTATAATGCAATGGATGATGTTGTTGCTTGTTTATTATATTACATTGTTGTGATACTATACATGACGTCCTCCACCCCTGAACGTTTCCGCCGTTCGTGGTTTTGGGGTGTGACACCCTCTCGCAATGGTTCGAGAAGACTGAATCGGTCTTCGAAATCTATTCATGCCCTCCTGCGAGCAAAGTGAAATATGCCGCATGCACCTTTGAAGGAAAAGCCCTAACGTGGTGGAACGGCCACGTTAAAGCTCTAACTCTCGTCGGAGCCAACGAAATGGGCTGGGAAACAATGAAAGACCTCATGATTGAGGAGTACTACCCGAGGGGCGAAATCCAGAAACTGGAGCAAGAACTGTGGGGCCTAACCATGAAGGGCTCCAACATAGTCGCTTATACCGCCAGGTTCAGTGAACTGGTGGCTCTCTGCCCCACTATGGTTCCCACTGAAGGGAAAAAGATCGAAAGGTACATCTGGGGGCTGGTGCCTCCGTACCAAGGAAATATTCTATCATCAAACCCCACTACTTTCGACAGTGCCAAGCGGCTGGCGCAGCGACTCATCGACCATGGAATTCAATCCCCAACAGCGAGAACAACTCAAGCCGTCTCAGAACCCTCCAAACCCGCTGACTCTAAGCGGAATTTCTGGGATGACAAGAAGAAGCAGCGAGCTGCCAAAAAGCAGCAAATTGTGGCTATACATGCTGCAATAACCCCTGCTGCGGCTGCTGCTACTGCTCCAGTGGGACAGTATGCTGGAAGTTTGCCCAAATGCAACAAATGCAACTACCAACACAATGGCCCCTGCCATGAAATGCAGTGCTCTAACTGCCACAGGATAGCACACACAGTCCGTTTCTGTAAATCTCCGGCGAGACCGATCGCCCAAGTCCCCGGCTCAGGCGCGAGCCCAACTTGCTATGGATGTGGTGAAGCAAGCCACTACAAGAAGGACTGCCCCAAACCAAAGAATGCAGGTGGATCAGGGAGAGTACTGGCAATAAGCCATGGGGAAGAAGTTGCTGACCCGACGGTGGTGACTGGTACGTTCCTTCTCGATAAATCCTATGCATGCATTCTGTTTGATAATGGAGCGGAGCGAAGCTTCGTGAACCATAAATTTGCTCACATACTTAAACATCAACTTACACGCACTTAAAAAACAATTCACGGTATAAATGGCTAATGGGAAAACTGAAAGCACCAAGAGCATATACTTAGGTTGTACCTTAACTCTAGGTAACCATTCATTTCCAATCGACCTCATGCCGGTTTCAATTAAAAGCTTCGACGTAGTCATCGGCATGGATTGGTTGAGTCTTCATCGCGCCGACATCATGTGTTTCGAGAAAGCAATCTGTCTAAACCTTCCGTCTAACGAAACTCTTATAGTCTACGGTGACAAACCCAGTACAAGTCTTCGTATTATCTCTAGTATCCAGGCACAGAAATATCTACATAAGGAATATCACGCATTCCTTGCTCACGTTGTCGATACGAGCCTCGAAACGGAAGAACTACAGAACATCCCAATAGTGAGCGACTTCCCCGAAATTTTCCCAGACGAGCTACCAGGTTTACCTCCGCAAAGACAGGTCGAGTTCAGAATCGACTTAATTCCAGGAGCTACCCCTGTAGCTAAGTCGCCATACCGATTAGCACCAGCTGAGATGCAGGAATTATCTGGTCAACTTAACGAACTGCTCAGCAAGGGCTTCATAAGACCAAGCTTCTCGCCTTGGGGAGCACCAGTCTTGTTTGTTAAGAAGAAAGACGGATCATTTCGTATGTGTATCCAATACAAGGAACTCAACAAACCGACGGTCAAAAATCGTTACCCTCTGCCTCGCATCGACGATTTATTCGACAAACTCCAAGCGGAGAATTATTTTTCCAAAATTGATCTGAGATCCGGATATCACCAGTTACGAGTGCTAGAGGAAGATGTTCCGAAGACAGCCTTCCGGACTCGTTACGGACACCACGAGTTCATGGTGATGCCATTCGGACTGACCAATGCGCCCGCAGTCTTCATGGATTTGATGAATTGAGTATGCCGACCTTACTTGGATCAGTTCGTAATTGTTTTCATCGATGACATTCTGATCTACTCCCGGAGTAAGGAAGAGCATGGCAATCACCTACGACAAGTTTTAAGAACTTTACGAACGGAGAAGCTCTATGCGAAGTTCTCGAAATGTGAATTTTGGATTCAAAGAGTCGAATTTTTAGGACATGTGGTAAGCGAAGAGGGAATCCACGTGGATCCATCCAAAATTAAGGCTATTAAGAATTGGTCAGCACCAAAGACGCCTACAGAAATTCGTCAATTTCTAGGTCTTGCTGTCTACTACCGCAGATTCATACAGAACTTCTCCAGTATTGCGAAACCTCTTACAACACTGACCCAGAAGGGCGTGGCTTTCGACTAGGAAGAGAAACAAGAGAGAGAATTTCAAACTCTCAAACGAGCCTTGTGCACCGCACCAATACTATCCCTACCCGAAGGGATAGAAGACTTCGTGGTCTATTGCGATGTCTCAAACTAAGGGCTCGGTTGTGTCCTGATGCAATGGGGTAAGGTCATCGCCTATGCCTCGAGACAGCTGAAGACACACGAAGTCAACTACACCACACATGATCTTGAACTGGGGGCAATTGTGTTTGCCTTGAAGATCTGGAGACATTACTTGTATGGCACAAAAAACACTATTTTTACCGACCACAAGAGTTTACAACACATATTCGATCAGAAGGAGCTCAACATGAGACAACGACGATGGGTCGAGCTACTCAATGACTACGAATGCGACATTCGTTATCATCCGGGTAAAGCAAACGTAGTAGCAGATGCCCTAAGTCGGAAGAAATATTCTGGTCGAAGAGTCAAGTCGTTGACAATGACTATCCATTCGCACTTGTCTAACCAAATTCAGGCGGCTCAACTTGAAGCTATGAAACCTGAACATGTGGCGAGTGAATCCCTCAGTGGAATGGATAAGAACTTAGAAGCCAAGTATGACGGAGATCTATATTTCATGAATCGGATCTGGACCCCGAAGCACGGTGGCTTCCGAGACTTGGTCATGATCGAGGCACACAACACTCGGTATTCCGTCCACCCAGGTTCAGATAAGATGTATCTGGATCTTAAAAAGCTATATTGGTGGCCTAATATGAAAGCAGAGATTGCTACCTTCGTAAGTAAATGCGTTACTTACGCAAAGGTCAAGGTCGAGTACCAGAAACCCTCCGGTTTACTGCAACAACCAGAAATCCCAGAATAGAAGTGGGAGCGGATCACTATGGATTTCATAACCAAGTTGCCCAAGACAATAGGTGGAGTTGATACCATATGGGTCATCGTCGATAGATTGACCAAGTCTGCACACTTCCTGCCTATCAAAAAAACTGACAAGATGGAGAAACTTACGAGAATATACATTAGGGAAATCGTGCGACTACATGGTGTTCCTATATCCATTATCTCCGATAGAGATAGTAGGTTCACCTCAAGATTCTTGCAATCACTACAACATTCCTTAGGAACAAGGTTGGACATGAGCACAGCCTACCATCCACAGACCGACGGACAGAGTGAGAGGACCATCCAAACACTGGAAGATATGTTGCGAGCCTGTGTGATTGACTTTGGAAAGGCATGGGATACTCATTTACCCCTTGTCGAGTTTTCCTATAATAACAGTTATCACACGAGCATCAAGGCTGCTCCATTTGAAGCCCTCTACGACCGGAAGTGCAGATCCCCTCTGTGTTGGGCTGAAGTGGGTGACACCCAATTAGCTAGGGGGAAAACTTCTGACAATACTCTCACAGGTCCGGAAATCATTCGCGAAACGACGGAGAAGATCGTTCAGATCCGTGAATGATTGAAAGCCTCCAGAGACCGACAGAAAAGCTACGCCGATAAACGTAGGAAACCGTTGGAATTCCAGGTGGGCGACTGCGTTTTATTGAAGGTCTCACCCTGGAAGGGCTTGATACGCTTCGGAAGGCATGGAAAGCTAAATCCAAGGTACATTGGGCCTTTCGAGATTCTTGCAAGAATCGGCCCAGTGGCTTACAAACTCAATCTACCGAACGAACTTCGTAACGTACATTCTACATTGCACGTTTCCAATTTGAAAAAGTGTCTATCCGACGAGACTCTTGTAATCCCACTCGACGAGATCGAGATCAACGAGAGCCTCAACTTCCTGGAAGAACTCGTAGAAGTCATGGACCGTGAGGTCAAGCAGACGAAGCAAAGCCGTATCCCGATTGTGAAGGTTCGCTGGAACGCCAAGCGCGGGCCGGAATTCACCTGGGAACGAGAGGATCAGATAAAACTGAAATATCCTCATCTTTTTTCTTAGATATTTGTAATAATCTAGTAACCTAAACTCAAATTTCGGGACGAAATTCCCTTGACAGGGGGATGATGTGACAACCCGAAAAACTTCTCGCATGCACTCTTCAATTCATTCCAATATTAGACTTATTTTACTATATGGTAATACCCTTTAGAGTCTAATGAAGCATTCTAAATGTGATATAATCAAGGTAGGAGTGTTAAGAAGGGTTAACTCGAAGTGTAGGAATCAAAACCGGGCCAACCACTCCAACACATGGAGTGTGCGGCCATACACTTGAGTGTGCGGCCACACACTCTTGTTTGCGGCCTCACACCTTCCCAACCGCACACTCCACATATATATGCCACACTTAGTTCCTTCTTGAACACTTAATTCACTTCTTCAAGCATAGAACACGAAAATCCTATCAAGTATCATCCATTCTCCTTGAAGATCTTCATAAAAGGTACCAAGAACACCAAGAACACCAAGATCATCATCTGGCCGCACACAGGGTCGTACACATGTGCTGGCAGCACACTAGGCTGCACACCTGGCCGCACACACACATATAGTGTGTATTTTGGCCATACACCCTCTTATATAGCCTTATAAACCCTCATACACTCATATATGATTATAACACTTCATTATAAGTGTTTACTAGTCCCTAACGTGGTCCCAAAATCATCAATTAGTTGTTCATAACACTAATTAAATCCATATATGTGCCAATATATGCTAAATAGGATTCGCGCGTGTACTCAAGTCACCACTTGGCACCTAGCGTCTAATCCAACATTGTTATCAGAACCACTCACTACAGGTGAGTTCATACCCCTTTAATTAACCTTTGAAATACTTTTAAATGTTTTAAATACTTTTATGGGGGGGGGGGAATACAAGATGAATACTTATAGTTATTACATCAATCACATGTGATTAATAACTAGAAAACCAATGATTTTATCACTGTTCAAACTGTTTATCAAACTGCTTTACTTCAAAATGTTTTACAAACTCTTTTACTTATCAAATACTTTTAATTAAACCTTGTTATACTTCTTATAAATTGCATGCCCATATATGTATAGATATATAAGAAATGTTTAAAGGGCTTAGGAAGGCCATCCGCCCTATTTCCTTTTTCTCGATTTGGATGTGGTCTGCTGGGAGTTCGGGTAGTCGTTCGAATGTCGTTTCAATATTAATTATATATCAAATGTACATATATAGACATAAGAGTACTTCCATATTCACGCGTATTAGTCACATCATTAGTAAGTTACCATCGGGGTAACACAGGATCATACTACTACAATTTCTAGATCAATGAGTCAGTTCATTCATGAGTTAATACTTATTACTATGAGTACATATACAACTATACTAGGAAGAGAACATTACATTACATATACATGAATACGTTAAGAATTGTGATCCACTGTATGGGAGCATGCCTTAATTGTCATGACCCGAGTTGTAGCCAGAGTCTCTTTAAGGGAGAGCGTGAGTTTGCGTATAGATCTATACTGGATTGACTATCCTACACCTTGCTGCTAGCTACAGCCGGACCGGCAGGTCTGCGGGTGCCAAACGTCATACCTAATTTTTCGACTATACGTTGTCGTTATTACCAGTTTATAGTATGGTGCAATTTATCACATGATACCTTAATATAAATCCGGTTTAAGGTAGATAGTACAACAGTAGTTATTATAATACAATACTACAAGTACTACAGTAATTTATCCTTTATATACATTTAGTGACTATTTCACTTAAATAATAATGTATAAACTATATTTTGATAATGATAGTTACACTTGGAAAATTACCCACTTTTACGATAAACAAACATACAAAACAATTACGCCTTGGGAGAAGGCTACTTTTAATAGAAAATATAGGTTTTTCTGAGAGATTCAAACTTTTACAAACATTTACAAACATTTACATACGTTTTACAAACTTACAATGGAGACATGTTCAAACGTTTTGATACAAACACCGACACTAAAATACTTATGAACTCACCAGCTTAATGCTGATACTCGCTTTCAAAATAATTTGTATTCTCAGGTCATCAGTGGACAGGTACCGAGACCAGCTTTTGAGAAGATGGAGCGCATTCAGGGCTCATCTATTTATTTTGACTTACATTATTTTTGGTGTCTATAACTGTACAGAACACACTTGTATTAGAATTATATATTTAATGCAATGGATGATGTTGTTTGCTTGTTTACTATTACTGTGTTGTGATACTTTACATGACGTCCTCCGCCCCGGAACGTTTCCGCCGTTCTCGGTTTTGGGGTGTGACAAAGAAGGACTTCACGTGGCAAAGAGGGTATCATAGGATGAGAGCCCGACAGATCCCCTCACGAAGGGACTGGGTAGGGTTAAGCATCTTCAGCATGCAATGAGCATAGTGGTGAAGGATGATATTAGTTTTAGTAGTTAGATAATTTTGAAATTTGTAAACTGTAATTGACATTTGATGACGAATAAAAGTTGTGTTTATTTATGAGTAAAGTGTTGCTATCCCTTGTCAATCGTTTATTATTATTTCTTTTGCATGTCTTGACTTCCAGAATATTTATGTTGAGTTTTACATATTATTCAAATTATCCACATTTAGTCATATGTTTGAAATAGATATAAAGTAAGACTGTCATGAGTTGGTTGTAGAGGTCTAAGATGTTGGACATGGCCTCAACACTCATGAGTGCTCATGAGTTCTGAGTATTGGATTCAACCCACGCTCACTTGTATCACTTCATGGAATTTATCTCGAGTGATCCTGAGACGGTAATATCATATAAGTCTTCAAACCTAGAGATATGACTTGTTAACTATGAGTTAGTTATGCATTTATCGTGCGAAAACGCATTGGTAACTCGATGTTATAAAACGTGCGGTTATGTGTAATTTAACATGTAGAAGATCAAGCATATGAGTCGAAGTTTATCAGTTCCTTCTTGGATTTGAAGCGATATCTGGGGCCCTCGATGATTTTGTTTTGACCCATGTATCGGGTCCGGTCAGAACTAAGTTGATGTGTTCAATTAAGTTCTATGTCAAACAAATCGGAAATCGGGAAACAAACTGTTGGACAAAAATTAACACATTGTTCCATGTATTTGTCCGGCTGATATCTAGAACAGAGGATTATATGATCACTTATCTGAAATGGCGTATCATCATCTTCTCAGTTCCGAGAAACCTTGAAAAGAGCTACGATTGTCAATCGGTTTCTGAATTCATACTTGCAGTTATAGTTATTAGACTTATCCAAGTAGGAGACTGTTGGATAAGGTGTCTAAGTCCATAACTATTTCTAGTATGTACTTGACCCAACCCGGCATGGTCCATTTGGGTTGCATGGCATCATGCATTTGGATAGATTAAATGAGAGAATTAACACATGTGGTTTATAAATATATTATAAGTTCTAATATATTAATAGTATTATTTAATTAGTATTGATCAATAATTAATCTAGAATTAATTAAGTGATCAAATGGTGACTAATTAAATATATGGGTTGATTATGTAAATCATCCATAACTTATATAGTGGGCTAAAAGGCTCCATGGATAATCAAGTTGGGTTAAACCCATTGGATGCTCCATGGAGGCTCCATGGGAGTTACAAACCCATGGGTCATGGAAATGAAGAGTCATGCCACATTAGGGTTTACATGGTGTAACCCTAGATGTGACACACTATATAAAGAACATCATACTTACCAAAATCGGCTACACATAGTGACAAGAGGGCTTGACCGATTTTTAGAGTGTTACACATTCTCTCAAAGTTATTCCAAAGCATTTGGTGTTGTGTGAAGCATTTGAGGCATCACACTTGGGGTGCTAGGCTCTCAAGGTTTCAAGGAATCATAACAACAAAAAAGTATGTATTTCAAGCTATCTTTTATATTATAAAGTTCCCCATGTATGCTAGATAGGTTTATGAATCTTGGAAAAAGTATTTTGCATGTATCTTAGACAAACATAGATCCAAGGTTTTCTAGGGTTGCATGTACACCTAGGAGTGTTAGAATTGCTCAAAACCCATCATGTACAACATAGAAATTTTGGGTTGTCACATCTTGGTGCTTGTTTTAACCCATATACTGCTTTATCTAAAATATACACATGATCAGGTATTCTTCATTAACAAAACCTGGAGGTTGTTCCACATAAACTATCTCTTCAAGTTCTCCATTAAAAAATGCACATTTCATATCCATTTGATAAGCATCAAAGTCTTTATGAGCTGTATAGGCGAAAAATATTCGAACTGCCTCGAGTCTTGCGACAGGGGCTAAGGTTTCTTCATATTCTATTCCTTCTTGTTGCGAATAACCTTTTACTACAAGCCTAGCTTTATTTCGAACAATATCACCATCTTTGTCTGTTTTATTTTTGAAAATCCATTTTAATCCAACTACCGAAACATGTTTTGGCTTAGGAATTAGTCTCCAAACCTTATTTTAATGAAATTCAACAGGTTCAGATTGCATAGCAACAAACCAGTTAGAGTGTTCCATTGCAATTTTCACTGTCTTTGGTTTTGTTTTCGAAATAAAAACATTAAACATGCAAAATTCTTGATGAGTATTCAGTACCTCATTCTTTGTACGAATTTGAGCTCTAGTCAAAACACCATCTTGTGGATCTCCAATGACTTGTTCTTTTGGATAATTCCTTGTCCATTTTTCCAATGGTGGATATGCTGGATTAAAATCCAATGGTGCATCTTCGTACATTTGATCATTTTCGGATCCTGCATGTAATAGAATAATTATCATTTAGTTCATGAAATTCATCGTTTTGATAAAGATTTATGGTTTCAGTATCATTATGCTCCCCTTAACATAATTCTCATTCTGATGCTCCCCCTCGAAAACATCTTTCATACTGCTCTTCTAGCATACTTTCGCATCTAGCATAATTCTCATTCTCATTTTGATAAAGATTTGAGGGTATATGCAAGTGTTCCCCCTCCACTTATGCATCTAGCATACTTTCGCCATTAGCAGTTGTATCTGATGTGATTGTTGTATCATCAGTATATTTCAAAGATTCAGGAGTTTGATTATCTGCAGCATTAACTTCAGCATCTGCAGCCTTATCTGAAACACCAAAAATTAAATGATAATGAAAATCAGATAAATTATAACTTCCAGACTCATTATTTGATTCATTAATAATTGGTTTTTTTTCGAAATTTTTTTTCAACATGTTTCACATAATAATCATCAAAAGTGTGGTTAAACGTTTCTTCAACTTTTCTTGTTTGCTTATTTAACACTCTGTATGCAACCAAATTATTTGAATATCCTAAAAATATTCCTTCAAATGCCTTAGCTTAAAGTT
The DNA here is from genome assembly GCF_051521515.1 of Lactuca serriola. NCBI lineage: Eukaryota > Viridiplantae > Streptophyta > Magnoliopsida > Asterales > Asteraceae > Lactuca > Lactuca serriola. Next base: position 182,171,761 of record NC_136412.1, on the reverse strand, counting down.
TCGAAATATTATCTTTGAGATTCATGATAAAACACCTATAGCCAAACACATGAAAGAATTAAGGATCGATTCTGAGTAAAACATGCTGTCGAGACTGCTTCTGCCCATAGATATTGAGGAAGATTCGCATATGTCAACATTGTTCGTGCTGCTTCACAAAGAGACCTATTCATCCTTTCAACCACACCATTTTGTTGTGGTCTATATGGTGAAGAGAAATTATGTGAAATTTCTTTTTCTGTTAAGAATGAATCGAGGACATTATTTTTAGATTCTGAACCATTATCACTTTTGATTTTTCGAACTTTCATCTTTCGTCTTGTCTCAATTTTCTTGATAAATTCGATCATTATTTGAGCGACCTCATATTTAAACCTGAGAAAATACACCCAAGTGAATCATGAAAAATCATAAACAATAACCAAAATGTACCATATCTTGTTGAGTGTTTCAACAGTTGAAGGTCCACAGAGGTCAATATGAAGAAGTTCCAACGCTTCAACAATTTTCGAATCTATGAAAATTGGAAGCCCTTTTTGATGCTGTTTTCCTTGTTCGCAAGCTGCACATAAAGTATCATTGTCAAACTTTAGAATAGCTAAACCTCAAACAAGATCTTCTACTACCAACTTATTCAGATTTCGAAAATTTAAATGAGATAAATGTGATGGGTTTTGAGCATTCTAACACTCCTAAGTGTACATGCAACCCTAAATACCTTGGATCTATGTTTTATCTATTATACATGCAAATAAGAACTTCCAAGGTATTATCCTAATCTAGCATACAAAACAATGAATGTAACAAGATAGAATACATATCTCTTTGATGTAGAAAGTCTTCATGAAGCTTGAGTGCCTAGTGCCCCAAGTGTGACACCTCAAATGGTTCACACAACACCAAATACAATTGGAATAACTTGAAAGAAATCTACACTTCATGAAATCGGCTAGCCCTTTCTTTTCTCACTCTAGTATGATACTAGTGGCCGATTTTGTCAAGAATAAGATCTTTATGTAGTGTTACAATTAGGGTAAACCCTAATTGTCATGACTTTCCATTTCCTTGGATCCATGGGTTCAAATACACCATGGAGCATCCATGGACCATCCTATGGGTTTTAGTCCAACTTGATTATCCATGGAGCATTAGCCCACTATACAAGTATGGATGATTTACACAATCAACCCATATATTTAATTAGTCTTCTTTTGATCACTTAATTAATCCTAGATTAATTCTTGATCAATACTAATTAAATAATCTTATTATTCTTATTATTAATATACTAGAACTTATAATATATTAATAACCATAAGTGTCTTATTTTTCTCATTATAGTCTATCCAAGTGCATGATGCCATGCAACCCAAATGGACCATGCCGGGTCGGGTCAAGTCTTACCAATTATAGTTATGAACTTAGACATTAATCCAACAGTCTCCCACTTGGATAAGTCTAAAACTATTATTGCGTATGACTTCAGGAACCAACTGGCAATCGTAGCTCTCAAAAGCTTCTGTCGAACTCTGACCTTGTAGATGAACTCTGACCTTTGTCAATGACTTGTCCATTAGATAAGGGATCATATATTCCTCCATTCTAGATATCATATGGACTGAGACATGGATTATAATCATTCTCTCTGTCCATTTTTCGTTTCCCGATTTCCGATTTATGACGACTGAATAATTGAACAAATCAAATCAGTCCTGGCCCGGCCGAGCACTTCCATTTTTCATCATCAAATCATCGAGGGGCCCACAGATATCGCTTTTATCTCGAAGGTAAAAGGAATGGATAAACTTCGACTCATATGGCTTGTTCTACTACTTGTTAAATCATACATAAAGGCACGTTTTATAGCACCGAGTTAGCAAATGCGTTTTCGTGCAATGAATGTACAACCAACTCATAGTAACAACTCATATCTCTAGGTTTGAAGAATATAAGATATTATCGTCTCATGATCACTCGTGATAAAATCCATGAAGTGATTCCATTGAGCGCGGGTTGAATCCAATACTCAGAACTTATGAGCACTCATGAGTGTTGTAGCCCTTTGTCCAACACCTTAGACCTCTACAAGCCAACCCATGACAGTCTTAATTCATATCTACTTCTAATATATGACCGACTGTGGATGGTTTGAATAACTTAGTCATTCCGGAAGAATAACCTAGTTTATTCGAGAAGTCAAAACATGCAAAGTGAAACACAATAATAATTGAATCCAATATGGTATCAAAACCTATGAACATAAATAAAACACCTTTTATTTATCACCATATGATTACACATTATTCATTGTATACTGTTTCAGCTATCAACTTTATTCTTGAATTTAAAACAATAGTTGTCCCATGCTCCAAGCATGTACACTATGTTTTCTAAACACTAGTCATGCCATACACCAAGTATGCATACTATGTTTGTCTATGATCTTTACTTTGTGAACTAGATCAATTGAACATAACTTCAATGATTCTCTTTTCACACTCCCAAATCCTTACTGCAAATGCAAGAATTCCAAATTCATGCCATTTACTGAAATTTGTTAGATTCTAAACTTATTTGCATTGATCTTCTTGTAATGATTATGCACAAAGTCACACGGACTCGACAACAAACATTACAAAGTATTCCAAAGGAGATCAACTCCTTGGAAACATCCTTCTTGCATTAAGTTTCCTTAATCTTACACAGATTAAATAATTCTAACTTGGAAACATTTCCAGATTCCATTTTGACTATCACTTCTGAACAAGAGTTGCCTCCTTACAGACTATGTCAATATGGTCCTTCCAGAATTATCATTATACTTCCAACTGTCCTTGAGCAACCAATCTTTGGTAAACCTTAGATTGTCCTTGACAATTGTTTAATCCTTTTAGTCATATCCAGTTCTAAACCTTTTCCCTTCTTAATGCCCCAGGCATTTGGAAAATTTTAGAAAGGATGAATATAGCACATGTAATCGATCCTATATCCGAAGCATATGGGACACGATTCATGATGTCTCACATAAAGACTAAACTAGTCTTTTGCTATAATATTTCAATTTGCCAAGTTCTCATAATTCAGATTATGAAAAGGGATGCCGTAATCATAATCGAATTTTAGAACCCAAACAATGGACCCATATACAGAATTTCCTTATGTTGAGCCATTCCAACATGAAATTCATATATATATATATATATATATATATATATCCTTGACTAAATGATTAAAACCTCACGATCTAAGCTTATAGATTTGAGATGAAGTATAATTTCCTCTCCCTTAATTATAGCAAAACAACTTTTCCCAATTGAAACCTTTTGTTTTCTATAATTAACATTGCTAACTTGCAATACTTACTATAATTATCATGCTCCCACTAACATGATGATTATTAGCATAACACTTATGCTCCCACTAGCTTTGACATGTACTCAGAAATCAGCTGGACTTTTAGAAATCAATACTTCATTGACTTTCTTACCAAAGTTCAGATTTCTGATACTAGATTGTTTTGATAAGACTTTATCAAAATCATACACCTTCCCTTAGATAGCACACTTGTGTGTCTAGAGAATTATGAAGAGGGATGTCGTAATCATAATGGTTAGACCTTTTTGCCACTTCTCACAAGTCCAGGTTAGTGTGCCGGTAAACCACACACGCTCCATAACGACTTTGAGAATGCAAATATCACAATTGCTATCTAGCTAAAATCTACTTAGTGAAAGTGTTTCCTCACCATCATTTTCATGAATCGGAGAGAAACCTTATGACACTTAGATTTAATGGTGTATGTGTTCTTATCCATGTGAATTGTCAAAACCATAGTCACAAGACAAGGATAATGAAAAATCCAAACTCATATGGACTGAACTCAATCTTAATTTCTTGCCACCTGGAAGCTCAAGGGCATGCCATTGCTTCCAAGTTGTTGTGCAACTAATTGAGAACTCTAAGAACTCATATGCAAAACCAACTTTAACTAGAATGGGCACAGAATATGTCAACACGATAGGTTACAAACCTCAAGTTGTGTGCTAGTGAAGAACTTCAGGTTTTAATCTTGATTAGTTCTTGAGAATTTCAAGACCTTTAAGACTCCCACTGTCCTCTTGACATATAAGACTCCCTTGTCAAACATCCAAGAGATAGTGCGGATTCTAATCAAGACAAACACTTCACACAATTGGCCTTAGTTGGTCTTTGTTTTATCCAAAACATCACAACTTACCAATTTCAAATGTACAAGAGTATGAGCTTTTACTCTTACATTTGACAAGTGTTTTAAACCTTCTTTAAGACATGTCACTCAAGTTACAATCTTGGAGTATGACTCTAAGACTTGTATTAGAATGAAGTATGACTCATCTTCTTTATTTAACCATTTCAACAATTCAAGTTCCTCTTCTTAGTCATAAGAATACACTAAGATTTCCTTAGAGAACTAACTTTGATATGGTTTCTTAATCATTAAGATGATCACAAAAACTGATACTAAAGTACTTTCCCATCTTTTCAGATTTGAAAAACTTTTATCCTTCTACCTAAGTTGATTCTTCTTATTCGCTCTACCTTACATTGAAACTTTTCCAATGTCTCAGAATTATACTTAAGCTTGTAAGTATAATCATATTTACTAAGTTTTTGTAAACTATGACGAATAGTTTTATCATTCTTTTGTGGTGGACTTGACCAGTGCACAAGAATGTGTACTCGATCCCTTAGTCCTTCACTTGACTCACACATCCATGTGAACAAGTAATTAGTCTTAATTTTCCAATACTTGAAAGTTCTCATTCATCATGCTATACAACTTGCATGATTCCAAGTTCCGGTCCAATTGAAACTTGGGTGATGAGAATCTTTCCTTATTTGGTAAATTTAGACATTACCACAAATGAATGAATCAATTTCATATTTCCACTCTTGCTATTAATGGAATCTTATAAGCAACAAAAATTTCCACAAATGCCATTGTAAGGATATTTTTAAAATAAATAAAATCAAAATTTTCCTTTTATTTTAAAACTTTGCGGAAAAACTTATCCTTACAATCCATATGAAAACTTGTTGTTATCTATTCCTAAGCAATATCTCATAACTCCTAAGAAGTAGCTCAAGAATCCGATCTTCAAACTACGCGATAGAAATCCATCTACGCGATCAGATTCAACACATTCTTTCTTTAAGTTTCTTTACTTTTCTTTGATTCTTAAAACATCAACATGTGACCCAGTCACATCATGTATCAAGAATCTCAGATTAGAAACTTAGCAGAGTTAGATAGTGGACTTTACCTGAAGTAGAGTCAAACTTATTGACTTCAACATCCTTAGTTAAATTTGGCAGATTCGTAACCAATGTCTCTTCCTTTGGCAATATAAACATATGGACCCTTTGATAATGGTACGCGGGACTATCACAGACTTAGCTTTTGCTCTTTACCATTTGGTCAACCGAGTTGACTATGGCCGATCCCTTTCCATTGGGAAGAGAATGCTTTCCTGTATTTCCTGTGTCACTATTGTCAATGTCCATCAAGTTTTAAGGAAGTTGATCTTAACAAATAGATAAGATCATTAAGGGTCTTGTCATAGTCTGTTTCATAGGTGTCCCAAAGGAACTCACTATGTGACTTAGAAAGTGATTGAGCCACCAAATTTCTCAAGACTTTGACACCCAACTCTCCCGGCTTGTCAATATGTGACTACATCTCCAAGATGTGACCACACCTAGACCTTGCCTTGCCAATAGGGCTTGAGTGACCTTAAACTTTTCAAGAACTTGTGGGTTGGGGAGAATGTCACACCCCCGAACCAGACGACGGAAACGTCCGGGGGCTGTCGTGACTCAATTGAATACCATAACATTGAATATATATGAAACATAACAACATTCGTCACCATTCATTAACATAGTACAACCAGTAGTGTTTACATGTCATACATTGTTTAAACATTACATTCCCAAAAATTAAATTGTTTGATTCGTACATAAATAAACTGCAACCGTCACTGAATATGATTTCCCTTGATTCACTGGTTCCCTGAGAATACAAGTATTTTGAAAAACGTCAACATATGAAATGTTGGTGAGTTCATAAGTAGTGTTTGGAATCGAATGTTTGTATCGTTTGAAAAACCACCAGAAAATCCGATATTTTCTGAAAAGAAAAGCTTTTGAAAACGTTTGTGAAGATCCATAAGTATGCCTGTTTGTTTCTATACTTGTGTCAAAAAAAATGTTCATTGAAGATGTATGCAGTTCAAATCTGTATGTATTAAAAACCCTAGGAAAACCCGATGTTCCCCTAGTTCCTTTGAAATCCATTAAGTTGCGTTGAAACCATTACAAAGATAGAAGTGTCAGTCCCAGGTGACGTTGGAAGGTTCTCGAGCAGGATTATTTACTACAAACCCGCGTTACACAAACGCCTAGTTTATAGTTATACTAACGATTCCCGAAGGCGTCGTCAGTACTAATCGCGTTATCCAATCGCCCGGACTAGGTGTCGTCCCACATCCGAAGAGTAAGAGGACACGAAGGCCTCGATGACTCTATTAATCGGTTGGGGATAATATGCGTGCGAGGGGTCCCCGACCCACCTCGTAAAATATGCAGACTTTTCTAGCAATACCAAGGACCCTTGGGGACCAGTGGTATACAAGCCATTGAAAGTCCCTCTACGTTGTGCCGAGTCGGTGAAACTCAACACTTCGTAGAAAATATGCGTCTTCGGGCCTTAAGATCAGGTCATTGGGCTAGCTAGGCTCAACGAACAAGATTTTACACTTGTGGGGCCCAAAGATGGTGCGTAGACGTCTGTGCACACTCGTATGTATATGTATAACCAAACGTTACTTGTATGAATCGCAGTGTCGTAGTGTTAGTAGTTGTAGAATTCTATTGGCTCGAGACCGAGCCAATTCGTTTAACAACGATTTTTGGTATTGTAATGTATTGTATTTCGTCGATAGTCGCGATGCCATTATTTAATCAAATTGTGTATATTGAACTAGCCTTGAAATATTCCTGTTTTCAGCCCCTCATTATTTGTAAAATTTACATTTTCAACCCTTTTTATTAAATACTTCCCGGTTTGGTCCTTAAACTATTTTTCTTGACATTTTAACACCAAAAATTATTGAAATTAATATTTTTCAACATATTTTTCATAGAAAACAGTTTAAGTCCTTGAAAATGCAGTTTTCTCGGTTTTAATCCCTTCTTTTCGCAACTTTGACAATTTTGGCCCAAATTGGAAAATTTTTGCAACTTTGGTCCTTTTTAAATTTAAAAAGCATTTTAAACCTTTGAAAAGGATTTGGAACACTTATAGTCCACTGTTTTACAGAAAGTTACAGTTTTGGCCCTCCAAAACAGAAAAATTCGCATAATGGGCCTTATTGGGCCGAAATTTTCATTTTTAGCCCATTAAGCTTGGAATTTATGTTTTTAATCCCCTAGATGAGTATATTTCCAGAAATTTATTTATGGAAACTGTTTTGGCACACTTCATCCATCAGAATCTGTGAAATGTCAATTTGGGCCCTTATTTTTGTATTTTTCACATTTTAGGCCCAAAATTTGTGTTTTTAACCCAAAGAAAATTATTACTAAACCACTTAGCCATTTTTCTTGAAACACTTTGTGTTTAGAAATATATTTGAAGCTAAAATCATTTAACACAAGATATATCTCGGTTTTGATGGGTTTTAAGGCTAGATCCATCATAAAAACACATAAAAGCATACATATAAGCATGGAAATCATACAAGGCATACAAAACACATATAGATCTACACTTTCACTTGTATTCCCCCCCCACAAAACTCATAAAAACAGAAAATAGGGGGTATGAAGCTCACCTTGGGGTGTTGATTCGGTTTTTGAAGAAAGATTGGAAGAAATGAAGTGATTTTTGGCCTTTGCACTCCTTGATGAACTTTTCGAGATTATAGGGGTTTCTAGAGTGCAAGATCATGATTTTTGCATGGATTAGGAAGAGATTTTGATAGCAAAAGAATTTAAACCATAGATCCATGTATAATCTTACCTTAGATGAAGAATTTTGTGGAGATTTCCTCTTGAATGCTTCCTAGAACTCGAGATTTTTGAGTGGAGAGGGAGAGTTGTTCTTGAGTGATCTAGAGAGTGTTTGAGAGATTTTTGGTGGGTGTATGTGTGTATGGCCGAGAGTGAGAGAGAGGAGAGAAGTGAGGTGATTTTGAAGTGATGCTTGCATGGGAAAAGGGAATATCTTGCATGGAGATCCTATGGACAATAATGAGGTGGCATGGGAAAGTCAAACCCTCCTCTTGGGCTTGATGTGGGCCGAAAACATGGAAGGAAAAGGAAATTTTTGGGCTTTTTGCCCTTAAGCCCAATATTAGTGTTAATTAGGGTGTGTTTTAAGTCTAAAGGAGTGTAGTAGGATTTTTATGTCTTTATTGGACTAGTTTAGGTTATTCATGGCTCAAAGCTTTCAATTCATTTCATTATAGGCCCAACATGGCCCAAAATGTTGAAATAAATTAGTGTGGGTCCAATTAGAGCCCAATTCGGGTTCTAAGCCCATGATAGTCTAATTGGAAGCTTATTGGTCCGTTTGGATCCAATAAGGAAGTTCTAGTCCAAAATAGACTTAACAAGAACTTCTAGGGTTTTCCAATTGTTTGATGACTACTTGTAGTACTTGTATGATGTATTTGATTGAAGTTTTTGATTCACATTTACTTGAATGTATAGATTACATAGCTCAAAATTTACAGTTGTGACATCATCCCCCCGTTAGAGGGAATTTCGTCCCGAAATTCTGTTTGAAAGCTAGATTTAAGAATGCTAGAATAGGTGAGGGTACTTCTGCTTCATTTGATCTTCGCGTTCCCACGTGAATTCTGGCCCACGCTTAGCGTTCCACCGTACCTTCACGATCGGGATGCGACTCTGCTTAGTACGCTTCACCTCCCTGTCCATGATTTCGATTGGCTCCTCGACGAACAGGAGATTCTCGTTGATTTCGATTTCGTCAAGAGGAATGACAAGGGTTTCATCTGATAGGCACTTTTTCAGATTAGAAACATGAAACACGGGGTGTACACCGTTTAGTTCCGCGGGTAGTTGTAGTCTGTATGCTACTGGACCTATTCGGGCGACGATTTCGAAAGGTCCAATGTATCGCGGGTTCAGCTTTCCCCGTTTTCCGAAACGTATAACCCCTTTCCAGGGTGAGACCTTCAACATTACTCGATCACCGACCTGGAACTCTAAGGGCTTTCGCCGTTTATCAGCGTAGCTCTTTTGCCGGTCACGCGATGCCTGTAATCGAGCTTTGATCTGGACAATCTTTTCTGTGGTCTCGCGAATGATTTCCGGTCCCGTTAATGCCCTGTTTGACGTATGTGTTCTTGCTAGCTGGGTGTCACCTACTTCAGCCCAACATAACGGTGATCTACATTTACGCCCGTACAGTGCTTCGAAAGGGGCCACCTTAATGCTCGAATGATAACTATTGTTATATGAAAACTCGATCAACGGTAGGTGGGTATCCCAAGACTTTCCGAAGTCTATCACACATGCACGAAGCATGTCTTCGAGCGTCTGAATGGTTCGTTCGCTCTGACCGTCCGTTTGTGGGTGATACGCGGTGCTCATATCAAGATGAGTTCCCATGGCCTTGTGGAGCGACTGCCAAAAGCGTGACGTGAACCTACTGTCCCTATCCGAGATGATAGATTTTGGCACTCCATGAAGTCTTACAATCTCTCGTAGGTACAAACGCGTCAGCCTCTCCATCTTGTAGGACTCTTTGATTGGCAGGAAATGGGCAGATTTCGTCAGTCGGTCGATTATTACCCATATGGTGTCCAATCCGTCCGACGTCTTGGGCAGCTTGGTCACGAAGTCCATAGAAATCCCCTCCCATTTCCACTCAGGGATTGCCGGTTGCTGTAACAATCCGGAAGGTTTCTGGTATTCCACTTTTACTTTGGCACACGTAAGGCACTTACTAACATAAGTTGCGATTTCCGCCTTCATGTTAGGCCACCAATAGTGCTGCTTAATGTCCAAATACATCTTGTCCGAACCAGGATGAATGGAGTATCGTGTCTTGTGGGCTTCCTTCATAACGGTCTCCCTGAATCCTCCAGTTTTTGGAACCCAAATACGGTTCATGAAGTAGTATACCCCATTCTCTTTGACTTCCAGGTTCTTCTCCATTCCGCGTAATGCCTCGCTAGTTCTATTTTCCGCTTTCATAGCCTCTGCCTGGACTGATGCAATTTGAGCGGTCAGATGAGACTGAATGGTTATCGAGTGCGTTTTCGTACGGCGATTTGTGAACTCCTTCCGACTTAATGCGTCAGCTACCACGTTGTCCTTGCCTGGATGGTACTTGATCTCGCATTCGTAGTCGTTTAACAGCTCCACCCATCTTCGTTGTCTCATGTTCAGCTCCTTCTAATTCAAGATGTGCTGGAGGCTCTTGTGGTCTGTGAAGATGGTGCACTTTGTACCGTACAGGTAGTGCCTCCAAATTTTTAGGGCGAAGACCACGGCTCCCAGTTCTAGGTCATGGGTTGTGTAATTTACTTCGTGCGTCTTTAGTTGACGGGACGCGTATGCTATCACTCTTCCACGTTGCATGAGAACGCAACCTAGGCCTTGATTTGACGCGTCACAGTAAACTACAAAATCTTCCGTTCCTTCGGGTAGAGATAGTACAGGAGCGCTACAAAGAGCTTGCTTCAAGGCTCGAAACGCAATCTCTTGTCGATCTGTCCACTTGAATGGCACACTCTTTTGCGTAAGCAAGGTAAGTGGCTTGGCGATTTTTGAGAAGTTTTGGATGAATCTCCTATAGTAGCCTGCTAGGCCTAAGAACTGACGAATTTCTGTGGGCGTAGTCGGAGTCGCCCATCCTTCCACAACTTTGACCTTAGAGGGATCCACATGAATTCCATCTTGGCTAACTACGTGACCTAGGAAATTCACGCTCCGTAGCCAAAACTCACACTTAGAGAGTTTGGCGTAAAGCCTTTCCAGTCGCAACGTTTCTAGGACTTGTCGGAGATGTTGGCCATGCTCCTCTTTGCTTCGAGAATAGACGAGGATGTCATCGATAAACACAATGACGAAGTTGTCCAAGAACGGTCGACAGATTCGATTCATTAGGTCCATAAATGTGGCGGGTGCATTCGTTAGACCGAAGGGCATTACGACAAATTCATAATGTCCATAGCGGGTTCGGAAAGCGGTTTTAGGAATATCTTCTTCTCGGACCTTGAGTTGATGGTACCCGGACCGTAAATCTATTTTAGAAAAATAGCTAGCTCCTTGGAGCTGGTCGAATAGATCATCGATTCATGGGAGTGGGTAGCGGTTTTTAACAGTGAGTTTATTCAACTCTCTGTAATCGATGCACATTCTGAAAGATCCGTCCTTCTTTTTGACAAAGAGCACCGGAGCTCCCCATGGCGAGTAGCTAGGTCGGATAAATCCCTTGTCCACAAGCTCACTGAGTTGGCTGGACAATTCCTGCATTTCAGCAGGTGCCAATCGATATGGTGATTTAGCGAGAGGAGTTGCTCCTGGAACGAGGTCGATTCGGAACTCAACCTGTCTCTATGGGGGTACTCCTGGAAGATCTTCAGGGAACACGTCCGGGAATTCACACGCTACCGGAATGTCTTGGATGTTAATTTCTTCTTTGGCCTTGTCCACTATGTGGGCCAAGAACGCTAAGTTGTTCTTTCGCAGATGTTTTTGTGCTTTGATGCACGAGATAAGACGAAGATTCGTGCTAGGTTTGTCTCCGTAAATTACTAGGGTTTCGTGATTCGGGAGACGAAGGCGAACGGCCTTCTCGTGGCACATAATCTCAGCATGGTGGGGGCTTAACCAATCCATGCCGATAATCACATCGAAACTCCTAATTGACACTGGCATCAGATCTATTCGTAAGACGTGTTGGTTGAGGGTTAGGGTACATCCGATGTAGATCTCCCTAGTGGATTCGGTATTCCCATTGGCCATTTCCACCGTATAGGTTTCATTTAGCTTCTGGGGTTGTTGTTTTAGTAAATGTTTAAACTTCTCGCTCACGAAACTTCGCTCCGCTCCAGTATCAAATAAGATGCATGCATAAGTGTGGTTTAGGAGGAACGTACCGGTCACAACTGCGGGGTCCTGAACTGCATCACTCTGACCCATGGTCAGCATTCTTCCTGCTCCTCTGTTTCCTGAGTTGTTGTTGTTATTAGGGCAGTCTCGATGGAAATGTCCCGTCCTTCCACACCCGAAACAGGTGTGGCTAGGCCCTGCGTTGTTGCCGCTGGCATTGGTGTTGTTGGTATTGCGGTGGTTGTTGTTGTTGTTCTGGTTGTTTCCCTGACTCTGGTTCTGAGAAGGATAAGTCCTGCAGAACCTTGCAGTGTGTCCCCTTCGGTTGCAACTGGTGCAATGGAACTCCTTGCATTCTCCGTGGTGATGGAATCCGCACTTATTGCACTTGGGAGAATTACCGGAATAGGGTCTTGAAGCATTTGAAACAGCTGAGGCTGGAGCATGTGGGGTGACTGGAACCGGTGCAGTGACAGCGTTAACCGCCACTGTTTGCTGCTTTTTAGAGGTCTCGGGACCCTGGCGCCCCTTCCTCTTGTTGTTCCATCCTTTCTTACCATCACTCTCCTTCTTCTTCTCAGTCTCTACCGGTTTCTCGCCCTTTTTGTGGTTATGATCATATAGCCTCTTTGCCAATCTCTTCGCACTGTCAAAAGTTTCAGGGTTCGCAGCTATCACATTCCCTTGAATGGGGGATGTCAGTCCCCAAATGAATCGTTCAATCTTCTTCCCCTCTGATGTGATCATACCCGGGCACAACAGAGATAGTTCGCTGAATCTCGATATGTAAGCATCGATGTTCCCATTCTGCACCGTGAGATTCCATAGTTCCTGCTCCATCTTCTGTATTTCGCCTCGGGGGCAGTACTCAGCCGTCAACATCTCTTTCATCTCTGCCCAGGGAATAGAGTTGGCGACAGGGAGTGTCATAGCTTCCACATGACCATTCCACCAAGTGAGTGCTTGGTCCACAAAAGTGCAGGCCACGAACTTCACTTTCATCTGCTCGGGGCACTCGCATATCTCGAATACCGACTCTACCCTCTCGATCCATCGCTTTAGGGCGATCACTCCTCTGGTACCGTTGAAAGTTCGGGGTTTAGCGTTCGCAAAATCCTTGTAGGTGCACCTTTTAGTGAGTCCTTGGTTCGTCCCGTTGTTCGAACTTCCGGATCCTTGCCCGTTACCTCCTCCGTTGTTCCCTCGGTGAAGTTGTGCCATAGCCGCTGTGACTGCAGCAGACACGGCTGCCTGGAAAGCAGTGGAGTCAACTTCCGGCGGGGTTGGTTCGGGATTTCCGCAAGTAGCTGGGCGAGGCATCTTTCTGTCATGAAACGGAAAGATGTTGAGTGTACGTGGTTTCTGTGAGGTGGCGACTCTACTAACTAGGTGTATGGTGCGAACCTAAACATTACTATCATCAAGCATGCAATCATAATGTCTCAACACATAGCAACTGAGAATAATTTAGCAAAACACACAAAAGTTTATTAATATTATCCGCATTTAGTACAAGAAAATTTGCTCGTAGTAGCATACATAAGTAACACTAATCCGACAGCATAACGGCTCCATGAGTAGTGTAGTCACTTAAACATAGAGCCGGAGTACATAACATAGTTCCTCATAACCTACTATGATAAGTCTATCCCTAACCGCGTTGAGCTGCGTCAGGAGGTGGTGCCGAAGATGTGGATGCTCCCTGAAGACGAGCCACTAGGCGTTCTGCATCCTGAAGTCGAGATTCCCACCTTACCTGCCTCATGTGAAACTCCCGGAGGACGTCACGCGTCTCCTGTTCCGCACGCTCGACCCTAGTCCACAACTGGCGTACTTGATCAGCAGTGTCCTGAGCAAGGTCGCCGGTGTCCCGTAGTCGTCTCACCATGACTGGTAGGGCTCGGTCGGCTGGTCCTCCGTCCCTCAAGTCAAAGAACTCACGTGACATGCCAAACGGGGGTCACTGTCCCTGATGTCTGCTCCATCTCCAAAGATCAATGCCCCAAGGAGGGGTAGGTCCAGTGGGTCCCACACGATATGCAGGCACCCTGATCGGGTAAGGGGGGTCGATGACCTCGGACTCTGCATCCGAATCACCCCCTTCGCTGTCATCGAGCTCCTCTTCGAAAGGTTCTTCGTCTTCTTCGGGTTCGACAGGCTCGCCCTCGACCTCCGCCTCCGGTTCCTCGTCAGATTCCTCTTCGGGGTCCTCCTCAGGTTCTTCTTCAGGCTCTTCCTCAGGCTCCTCCTCCTCCTCTAGCCACCCGTTGTTTCCCTGATTAGGGAAGTAGGGGTCTCCCGGGTGATGAAAGCCAGCCATGCTGTCTGCGCGAGTACGTAAATATGCTACATTATCCTAGGATGCTATGTCTATCATACATACTAAGCAAACATTCTCTTTTTGGGTGATAAAAGGTATAGTGTTAGGTTCCCTGGCTATCTCGATCTCATCAAGACGTGTGTTAATTTTACCTTGGAGAGAATGTAGTTGATCAGGCTACATTCACTCCTTGGTATCACTAAGAACAGTCCCGAATTAACCGAGATACCAGTGTTATTGTGTTTGATTCAGCGTTGGATCCTTATTCCTAATGCAAGCAAGTGTGTTTTATTTACTTGTTCTGTTCAGAGTTATGTTAGTCCCTCTTTTTGGTTTATAGTTGCATATCAATGTATGGCTCGACATGCTAGTTCACTATAAACAAAGCTCTGATACCAACCTATCACACCCCCGAACCAGACGGCGGAAACGTCCGGGGGCTGTCGTGACTCAATTGAATACCATAACATTGAATATATATGAAACATAACAACATTCGTCACCATTCATTAACATAGTACAACCAGTAGTGTTTACATGTCATACATTGTTTAAACATTACATTCCCAAAAATTAAATTGTTTGATTCGTACATAAATAAACTGCAACCGTCACTGAATATGATTTCCCTTGATTCACTGGTTCCCTGAGAATACAAGTATTTTGAAAAACGTCAACATATGAAATGTTGGTGAGTTCATAAGTAGTGTTTGGAATCGAATGTTTGTATCGTTTGAAAAACCACCAGAAAATCCGATATTTTCTGAAAAGAAAAGCTTTTGAAAACGTTTGTGAAGATCCATAAGTATGCCTGTTTGTTTCTATACTTGTGTCAAAAAAAATGTTCATTGAAGATGTATGCAGTTCAAATCTGTATGTATTAAAAACCCTAGGAAAACCCGATGTTCCCCTAGTTCCTTTGAAATCCATTAAGTTGCGTTGAAACCATTACAAAGATAGAAGTGTCAGTCCCAGGTGACGTTGGAAGGTTCTCGAGCAGGATTATTTACTACAAACCCGCGTTACACAAACGCCTAGTTTATAGTTATACTAACGATTCTCGAAGGCGTCGTCAGTACTAATCGCGTTATCCAATCGCCCGGACTAGGTGTCGTCCCACATCCGAAGAGTAAGAGGACACGAAGGCCTCGATGACTCTATTAATCGGTTGGGGATAATATGCGTGCGAGGGGTCCCCGACCCACCTCGTAAAATATGCAGACTTTTCTAGCAATACCAAGGACCCTTGGGGACCAGTGGTATACAAGCCATTGAAAGTCCCTCTACGTTGTGCCGAGTCGGTGAAACTCAACACTTCGTAGAAAATATGCGTCTTCGGGCCTTAAGATCAGGTCATTGGGCTAGCTAGGCTCAACGAACAAGATTTTACACTTGTGGGGCCCAAAGATGGTGCGTAGACGTCTGTGCACACTCGTATGTATATGTATAACCAAACGTTACTTGTATGAATCGCAGTGTCGTAGTGTTAGTAGTTGTAGAATTCTATTGGCTCGAGACCGAGCCAATTCGTTTAACAACGATTTTTGGTATTGTAATGTATTGTATTTCGTCGATAGTCGCGATGCCATTATTTAATCAAATTGTGTATATTGAACTAGCCTTGAAATATTCCTGTTTTCAGCCCCTCATTATTTGTAAAATTTACATTTTCAACCCTTTTTATTAAATACTTCCCGGTTTGGTCCTTAAACTATTTTTCTTGACATTTTAACACCAAAAATTATTGAAATTAATATTTTTCAACATATTTTTCATAGAAAACAGTTTAAGTCCTTGAAAATGCAGTTTTCTCGGTTTTAATCCCTTCTTTTCGCAACTTTGACAATTTTGGCCCAAATTGGAAAATTTTTGCAACTTTGGTCCTTTTTAAATTTAAAAAGCATTTTAAACCTTTGAAAAGGATTTGGAACACTTATAGTCCACTGTTTTACAGAAAGTTACAGTTTTGGCCCTCCAAAACAGAAAAATTCGCATAATGGGCCTTATTGGGCCGAAATTTTCATTTTTAGCCCATTAAGCTTGGAATTTATGTTTTTAATCCCCTAGATGAGTATATTTCCAGAAATTTATTTATGGAAACTGTTTTGGCACACTTCATCCATCAGAATCTGTGAAATGTCAATTTGGGCCCTTATTTTTGTATTTTTCACATTTTAGGCCCAAAATTTGTGTTTTTAACCCAAAGAAAATTATTACTAAACCACTTAGCCATTTTTCTTGAAACACTTTGTGTTTAGAAATATATTTGAAGCTAAAATCATTTAACACAAGATATATCTCGGTTTTGATGGGTTTTAAGGCTAGATCCATCATAAAAACACATAAAAGCATACATATAAGCATGGAAATCATACAAGGCATACAAAACACATATAGATCTACACTTTCACTTGTATTCCCCCCCCACAAAACTCATAAAAACAGAAAATAGGGGGTATGAAGCTCACCTTGGGGTGTTGATTCGGTTTTTGAAGAAAGATTGGAAGAAATGAAGTGATTTTTGGCCTTTGCACTCCTTGATGAACTTTTCGAGATTATAGGGGTTTCTAGAGTGCAAGATCATGATTTTTGCATGGATTAGGAAGAGATTTTGATAGCAAAAGAATTTAAACCATAGATCCATGTATAATCTTACCTTAGATGAAGAATTTTGTGGAGATTTCCTCTTGAATGCTTCCTAGAACTCGAGATTTTTGAGTGGAGAGGGAGAGTTGTTCTTGAGTGATCTAGAGAGTGTTTGAGAGATTTTTGGTGGGTGTATGTGTGTATGGCCGAGAGTGAGAGAGAGGAGAGAAGTGAGGTGATTTTGAAGTGATGCTTGCATGGGAAAAGGGAATATCTTGCATGGAGATCCTATGGACAATAATGAGGTGGCATGGGAAAGTCAAACCCTCCTCTTGGGCTTGATGTGGGCCGAAAACATGGAAGGAAAAGGAAATTTTTGGGCTTTTTGCCCTTAAGCCCAATATTAGTGTTAATTAGGGTGTGTTTTAAGTCTAAAGGAGTGTAGTAGGATTTTTATGTCTTTATTGGACTAGTTTAGGTTATTCATGGCTCAAAGCTTTCAATTCATTTCATTATAGGCCCAACATGGCCCAAAATGTTGAAATAAATTAGTGTGGGTCCAATTAGAGCCCAATTCGGGTTCTAAGCCCATGATAGTCTAATTGGAAGCTTATTGGTCCGTTTGGATCCAATAAGGAAGTTCTAGTCCAAAATAGACTTAACAAGAACTTCTAGGGTTTTCCAATTGTTTGATGACTACTTGTAGTACTTGTATGATGTATTTGATTGAAGTTTTTGATTCACATTTACTTGAATGTATAGATTACATAGCTCAAAATTTACAGTTGTGACAAAGAATAATTGGAGGTGAAGAAGTATGATATCCATGGGACATCATCTTCATTAGGAAAGCTTGTTTCAAGAGATTTGGGAAGATCATAAATGTCTAAACTAGACATCTTTTGGGAGATATTCAAGATAGTTGATCTTAAGTCCTTAATATGACACCCAATATGAAATATTAAGGCTAGGACCCAACAAACTATTTTATAACTTAGAAGAGGTATGCCATAAACCAAGCTATAAAATATTTGAAGGTAGGTGAATGACGATTCACCAATTTCCACCAAGATAAACGAAATGTATTATTAGATTTTAATTGGTTTTGAAACTCCTAGATCTTTTGAGATTCATTGAACTGTTCAATGGCATGTTTCAATCTCGAGTGTGCCCTTCAGGTTTATTGACTGGGATGCCGAGGATCACAAAACAAGGTGTGAAGTAACCATACAAATTACTTGGTACCCTTAAGTGTTTACCCCTAAATCGATGTGCCGGTTAACCACACACGCTCCATCGATACTATGATAAACATTAAGTTACCCTTTGCCTACCTTGTTAAATACGAGTTAGTGTGCCGGTTAACCACACATGCTCCACAAACCGACTTAAAAAAAGTGCAAAGTGTAATTTCATGGATTAGCACCTTATTCACATTTTCCTAAGTAACTAAGATTGGGTATTATTAAGAGTTTAGTTACTCAGTATTTATCATTAATACTTTTAATGAAGGGAGAATTATAGACCTGTCAAACCCGTTCGGCTAACGACCCTCTACCAGTCAAGCAAGCAGTGGGTGAGAGTGGACACCCATTAAGTTGCCATTTTATAGGCAACAACCTTATACCTACCTTATAGACCGGCTTCGCGAATGAGGCGTACTAGCGGTAAGACATACTTTACTCTTATACATATATATATTATTAACGTTTAATATTATAAAGTATAAGGGTTGAATTTTAACTTTTTAAAATTCTAAGGGCTAACTTGGAATTAAAGTATTCATAAGAGAAAATTTTACAAATTCCAAAACTTGAGGGCAAGTTTTGAAACTATTCAAAACTAATTAATTTCATGAGGACAAGTTATGGAAGACTTTAAACTAATAAAAGAATTAACTTTTCTTTATTTTATAACTTTTGGAATTAATTAAGGTTACACTTCATTTATTTATTTATTAATGAAGTGACTTTTGTAACCATTGCCAACTTTTATGAGTTTGATGAAACTTCAATGTGAATTTTCATATAACTTGAGGACAAGTTACAAAAACACATTTTAGAATCAACTCTTAGATTAATTTGGATTGAAAACACATAATCAATTAACCTTTCTATTAATCTAAGCAACTCATAAGAACAAGATAATTCAAATCAAACTTTTTCATGTAATTAGTCTAAACCTTAAACTAATACAAAACATGAATCTATTGACAATTATCTTTGAAATTGGATTAGCATGAACATTACCACATCAAAAACAAGTTTATAAGTTCAAAAACATCTTAGGGTAATGTTCTTAGTCCAATTCCAGCCAAAAAAGTCGAATTTATGCTGTCTGGGGGTCCAACTCGTCGAGTGCACGAACCAACTCGGCGAGTTGGATGCTTTTTGCCTTGGACTCGGCGAGTCTGCTGGGCAGACAGCATCAAAACTCATTTTTTCAGCTCCATTTACAAGTATAACAAGAAAACAAGCCCAGGCTCTGATACCACAGATGGGTTTTGAGCATTCTAACACTCCTAAGTGTACATGCAACCCTAAATACCTTGGATCTATGTTTTCTCTATTATACATGCAAATAAGAACTTCCAAGGTATTATCCTAATATAGCATACAAAACAATGAATGTAACAAGATAGAATACATACCTCTTTGATGTAGAAAGTCTTCATGAAGCTTGAGTGCCTAGTGCCCCAAGTGTGACACCTCAAATGGTTCACACAACACCAAATAAACTTGGAATAACTTGAGAGAAATCTACACTTCATGAAATCGGCTAGCCCTTTCTTTTCTCACTCTAGTATGATACTAGTGGCCGATTTTGTCAAGAATAAGATCTTTATATAGTGTTACAATGAGGGTAAACCCTAATTGTCATGACTTTCCATTTCCTTGGATCCATGGGTTCAAATACACCATGGAGCATCCATGGACCATCCTATGGGTTTTAGCCCATCTTGATTATCCATGGAGCATTAGCCCACTATACAAGTATGGATGATTTACACAATCAACCCATATATTTAATTAGTCATCTTTTGATCACTTAATTAATCCTAGATTAATTCTTGATCAATACTAATTAAATAATCTTATTATTCTTATTATTTATATACTACAACTTATAATATATTAATAACCATAAGTGTCTTATTTCTCTCATTATAGTCTATCCAAGTGCATGATGCCATGCAACCCAAATGGACCATGCCGGGTCGGGTCAAGTCTTACCAATTATAGTTATGGACTCAGACATTAATCCAACAAAACATCTATGCCACAACTAGCTAACATCAGATGGAGCTTTCAGAAGTAAACAAACTAAGGGTTTCCCAACAATTGGTTTGATGTCAAGGGTAAACATATCGCCATATCTTTTTTATTTCAGCAAAACTTCATTCGTCTCAACATTAGAAATGATACTTCCTTCTTCGTTAAAAAGAACTTGATTGACAGTGCCCACAACAAGTTGTGAAGCACTTATCAAATTATGTTGAAGACCTTCGACATAAGAAACACAATTTACGGTAAACTGTCCATTCGTTACTTTCCTGTATCCTTTTATTTGACATTTGTGATTGTTCCCGAACTTCACAACACCAGCGTTTTCCAAACTTTTAAAATCTCTCAACTTCTCCTTTCTTCCAGTCATGTGACGTGAGCAACCACTATCAATGTACCATTTCTCATCATATTGCCCGTCATACAATACGTGAAATCATTAAAAGAATTTAGTTACCCAAGGTTGTTTGGGTCCTTGGTCATTAGTTTGAAAAAGTGAATGAAATTTAGAACCTAAAGCCCAATTTTGAACTTTTGTTTTGGAAAGTAACAATTAAGTCGACATCATCAGTTAAAGATATCGAAACATAATTTTTTGATAGTTTTGGACTTTCACTGACTTTCTTCTTATGCTTCTCAGTGTGCTTCTCCTTTGAGATTGGTTGCCATTTTTGAACTAGAGTATCTGATTCATTCGAATATGAACTTCCAGATGAAGTATCACTCAAATACTATTCATATACCTTCTTGATTTGATGTTGATAAAACTTTCCCATTAATAGTTTTTCCCTTTTTCCTCAAACTAATTATTGATTGTTTCCACCCTAGATGAACCTTTTGTGTACAAAATTTAAGTGGCTTTGTGTGTAGATGGATTCGGAAAATTTGGTTTTTGTGGAATAAACTTTGTAGATGTTTTGCATTTATCATTCACAAATGTTTGATTGTCTGCAAAATTTCGAACGTTTTCTAATTTTCGAACATTTTTTAATTGACAAACATTAACAAATTTTTGAACATTCTCAAAGTTTCGAACATTTTGGAATTGACGAACATTAGCAAAATATTGATTTGTTCTATTTGAAGAAAATTTGTTTTGATCGTTTGTTGGTTTTGGAAAAGATGAATTTGATGTTGAAAACTTTTGTTGGCTTTTTGATTTAAAATTCTTTTCTTGAACATTTGATTGAAAAGTCTTTGAAGATGTTGATTTGGAAAACTTCATTGAATAATTTTGAGAATTAGACGACATTGATTCAGCGGGATTTTCCTTTTTATTCGAACGAGTTGAAAAATTTGTTTGTGCAGGTTTAGACAACCTATTTTCAAACTTTTTCTTGATTGGTATTTTTGATTGCTTTCATTTGACACCACTTGCGAAATTCTTTCGCGCTTGTCTTTCTTTCGCGCCTGTCTTTTCGAAATTCTTTTTAAATTCGAAAATTTTTCAACAAGATCCTTAAATTCTTGTGAATTAAGTTTCACATTCTCATTTGTTTCATTAGATTCCTGTTTCAAAATCTCTTTTGTATTTTCTTGTTTTTCAACCGATTTTCATTGTTGTTTTTGTCTTTGAAAAACATATGAATTCTTTGATAGATAATTTCGACTGTGCTTTGATTTGAAAAGAATCTTCCGTATGTTGTTTTCCTGTTAACTTCTTCGACCATTTTGTTGAACTCTGATTTGATTATTTCAACGTTTCCAGTAGTGAGAAACACTTGATTTGGAAATACAACATCATTTGTGCACTTAAAATTTAGATGCACCACAGTTTTCGTTTCCAGAAAATGAGTACCTTTTTCACATAACACTTTTTCGGAATTTTCAGTGTCTCCAAACACTTTGTCAACAACAATTCGTTTAATGATTGTTTCGTTTGAAACATACTTTTATGTTTCAGAATTGTTCGATACTTCTTCTTCATTCTTATCATCACAACTATTCGTTTGACTGTCTCTTACACTCACATGATCAAAGTCACAAACATTCTTAGTAGAGGGTCTATCAGTGTCATCCTCAACCATCGAATTATCACAAATTTCTTTACCTTCTGACTTAGATGTGACATTAATGACAGATAACTGAGAACAATCGATACTTTCCTCCTCCTCGATTTCACTGATTTTGCTAAAACTATCAGAATTATCATCGATATCAGAAAAATTAGATTGAGAGTCAAATTTCGAATTCTCAGTTCTTATCAAAATTTTGATTTGTTCACTTTTGGTCAAAGTATCATTCACAATTTCAACAAGCTCATCAGCATTCAAATATTCATCCATCTTGACAATACCATAAGCAAATCGATTATCTAGAACTTTATCAAATTTTTATATGGTTTTCTCACAATCATAAGACAAACTATCAACTTTCTATCCTTCGAAAACAAGAAAATGCAATAATTTCCTATGTTGCTCTTTGCTTATATCAGATGAATGATGCAATGAAGTCAATTTAGCAAATAGTCTGTTTGCTTAATTATAGTAAATGTTTCGCTGAGCAAGTAACATTCGAACGTCATTATCTAGACATTCCCTATCCTTATTCACATTATTCAATTTTAATTCCAGATACTCTACCCTGCTTCGTTTCGAATCTAGCAGTTTTTGGGTCTCTAGCAACTGGATGTTTAGTTTCTTAGCTTCATTAGTAGCAGAAACCACAATTGTATCAAAGTAAGCTTGTGAAGGAATGTTAAAATATTGAAGAATAGAATGTACATTCGTTGTCATCGGTGATTTGTCCCCTGATTTGGTTATGAAACAACAACCAGTCAACAATTCGTTCTCAAACTCTTCAAATTGTGCGAACATAGCCTCATGTATTGGATTACGCATCTCCCTGTCATCAGATCCTGAACACCAGATCTGATATGTGTCATCTTCCTCACCTTATCGTGTTGCACCCAATGACATCCCTTTCGCTTTTGTACGTACCTCTTCTAGTTTTTCCACATAGTATGCTTCGTCCTTGACCTTATTCTTTTTCTCTTCCTTCTTATGAAGCATGCAATCATTAGCCAAATGATTTGCTCCGTTGCGGTAATGACAGTCAATGCCCGAATCTCCCTTTAGTTTCTTCTCAATTTTGGCTTCAGTTGCCTTCACATCATTCTTCTCGAATTTCTTCTTCTCCTCACCCACATATTTATTAACGAAACTTGCTTTAGCATCACCTTGCTTCACCTTGGAGTTGAACAGTTTCTTAAAGAACATTTTAACTCGGTTGTTCGAGTAAAAAGCAACCGCTTCATCATCTGAATTTATTAGAAAACCTTCTTCATCAAAATTATCTTTTTCACCTGCCTCTTTCTCAGACACTTTCGAAACAAGAACTAAAGGACCTCCCAAACTAAGTTTCGACTCTTCAACTATCTCATTCACTTCACTTTCTGAAGTTTTCAACTGATTATACAAATCATTCAGAGATGAAGTATCGAAGCTTTGTTGATTCTTCACCATCATACTGACACTTCTCCATTCCTTACGAAGTCCCATCACAAAAGTGAGATTGAACTCCATTGATGACCTTGTGATTCCATAACGATTGCATCTATAGATCAGTTCATTAAGACGATCATAGTAAACTTCAATCGTTTGATTCTCTTTTTGTCTGAACTCTTTCAGCTCCACAAGACACTGCTTAACAGAATTTATCTTCGTTTTCTCGCTTCCCTGATACTTTTCCTTAAGAGTGTTCCAAATTTCCTTTGCTGTTTTACAACCACGGACATAATTGTAAACAACAAGTGGCAATGCACCTCACAATTCTCTAAAACAACGCTTTTCGTTGTTCTTCAGCCTGGTGGATTGATCAGTGACTGCAGGTGTTGATCTAGATGATATAATAGTTTTAACATTCGATGAAGGTTGAGAGATTCCTGTAGTGCAGCTCCAGAGTTCCTCGTCTAATCCGTTCAAGTAATCCTCCATTCGATCAGCCCACGGATCATAGTACTCAGGAATCAACATAGGAATCTTCATAGAAGATCCTAACAGATGAGAAAATAAAGTCATTGTGTTCATGTTGAAATTCACCATTAACGTACGGATGAGATTTTTCAGAAAAACTTGAAGAAATTTGAAATTGAATGAATGTATTGATCAGAAACTCAAAATCGATTACTCGATTACACAATTCAAACGTAGAATCAAATCAAAACTGTAGATCAGTGATGATTTTCTGAATCAAACAATGCGTTAACTTTTGAGACAAACTTGCGACTCAAAAACTAGAGATTCAATTGAAAATCAAATCTTCGCAGTATTGACTCCTGCTCTAATACCAATTGTAAAAGTGTTTAATTGAGTATGAGAATCAAATAAGAGTAAAACGATGTAATATGAACACAAGAAGTAAATAAAGTCTGGTTTTGATCATACTACTATTAGAGAACAAGAGTACAAATCTGATATTAAATGATGGAAAAACTCTACTATCAACTCTATGTTCGGGTCCTATTTATAGGAGGCTAAAATTATGTAGAAAATATATGAAATTGAAAAATACACAGACTTCGACATATTACAAGATATTTTGACTCTAAAACCCCCTTAACACCCGAAGAAAGCCCGGAGCCCCGAATTCCTCGAGAAAATAATCTTTTTCAGCCGAAACTCTGTCCGCGTAAAGCCCGGTTTTCATCAGAAACTAGCGGTCTCGTCATGTAAAAATAATTTCTAGAAACGAAGAGCTGCCCAAGTCACCAATTATCAAGTGAGTTCACACCCTACACTTGTGATAACTTTTTCCATGTTTTAAATGGAGGGGATACAAGTAAAACACAAGGAAACTTGTGTTAAAAAATAAACCATTATTTATCTTTTCTTATAGTTTATATAACTATTGAATGAA
Source organism: Lactuca serriola (assembly GCF_051521515.1). Lineage (NCBI taxonomy): Eukaryota > Viridiplantae > Streptophyta > Magnoliopsida > Asterales > Asteraceae > Lactuca > Lactuca serriola. The sequence continues at coordinate 182,146,585 of NC_136412.1, read as the reverse complement.
AAAAATTTCATACAGAACATCTTATGACACAACAATTATCAGTTCAAATGAAACATATATTGTAAACTATAATAGATACAGTTTGGGTTAAATTCTCATTATTTTACCCTTTTCAGGGTAAAGAAGCGATTATATAAAAATATGATTATTTTTATATTATAAACATGATGAATTGGGTAATAGTTTCATGCATGAATATTTTCAATAACAAAACGCGTATCTCGTTGGACATTTGTGAGTCATTTGTCTTTATTGTAACTACTCAAGGTATCCATGGAAGTCATGTTTTATAACCAGAGTCTCCTCCTGGAGAGCGTGATACTTGTGTATAGATCTATACGGGATTGATGACCCCACACTCTGGCTGTTAGCTACAACACGATCGACAGGTTATGGGTGACAATTATCAGACATAACTACGCTTGAAGAACATCGGGACAGGAAAATCATTTGTTAACATGGTTATGAAAAGTCACATGATAAATGGCTACACGTTATTTTTACATGAATTTTATATTTTATTTATTTTACGTAATTACTAAGCCCACCAAATTGTTTTATCTTCGAATAAAACTACATGTTACGAAATTAAGTATGGAATTTATACTTATACATTTCTGTATTGGAACATACAAACTAGTTTACAAATCTGCTTTAAGAAAATATAGGATTTTACGGGATAGATACGATTACTTTACAAACAAACTGTTTACAACTCAGTTTTATGGAAAATATAGGATTTTCTGGAAACAAACGTGATTTCATCTCATTGAATGGCATATATTTTCATATAAATGCTTATGAACTCACCAATTTAAGTGTTGACACTTTTCCTCAAATAACTTGTATTCTCATGGAATCGATAAAACTGGTACAACCACGAGCTTTTGAGAAGACGGAGTATATAGACTCATGTCTTTTAACTTTTGTTTATATATTATTATGTGAATATACAATTATTTGAACTTATATGTAAAAACGTATATTTTATAAATGTATGGTTGTTGTTACTTTGATTACTATTATGCATTTGTTGTGATACTAAACTTGACATCCTCCGCCCCTGAATGTCTCTTCTGTTCAGGTTTGGGGGTGTGAGATCAAGGCTTGTGGAGCTCCTGAGCTCTCTGAGGTTATTGACCACATTGCTAGCCGAAGTTGGATCATTGATATGTACAATGCTCAGCATACGAGTTTTTTCCCCGAGGGGGAAAAGGTAGGATTTACATCCTACCTACTGAAGGACCAAGCACGAGAGTGGTGGGGGGAGGTTACTCGAGCTGTAGGGTTAGCAACATTGGTATTGATGACCTGGGAGGATTTCGTTCAGAGGTTCCAAAGGGAGTTTGCACCAACTATTACGGTGAAGTAACTAACAAGGGAGTTCCAGGACCTCCGCCAAACTACTGATATTGTGGCGGAGATTACCGACAAATTCATGGAGAGGGCTTTGTTGGTCCTACAATACGTTGCAGATTAGGAGATGAGGATAACAAGATACCATCACACGTTGAGAGAGGAAATAATGTATTTCGTCATATTTTCAGGGTGCAAGACCATGAATGATGTAATCGAGAAGCCCCATGAGAGGGTGATTGAGTTGGAGCTCCAAACGAAGTGGTAGTCAGAGCAGTTATAGACAGTAGTGGGCCACGCTAAGAGGCCCAAGATTTCCGACATACACACCAGAGGCCAGTAGGGGGCCTGGGCCATTGTGGCAAGTCGTACATTAGGGCATGTTGAGCAGTGATTTTAGGTTATTTTAGTTGTGGCCAGTCAGGCTACGTGAGTATGGATTGTACCAGGAGTGCTCTGATGTGTTTCCTTTGCAATCAAGTCAGCCATATAAAGTCCAATTGTCCGAGATTGTCTGGAGGAGCAGTGGTGGCGCTTGCATCAGCCACCTTGAGGATCACTGATGGATACTAGGGTAAGGCGAAGGCACCTATGGTGAAGAGCTGCACATTTCAGCTGATCACCGATGAGGCTCATGCAGTGTCAGATGTGGTTACTGGTATGTGACTTATCTCTATCTTTTATTTCATTCCTTATTTATTCTTATGATTATTTATATCTTGTATACGGACCTTTTTGGTCAATAGTATGACCACTCACGTTCTGTTCGATTCGGGTGCTACCCAATCCTTTGTATCTCTTGCACTTAGCAAGAAGTTTTGTGATGCTCCCAAGATTTTTCATTTCCCGTTGGAGGTTGAGATTGTGGATTACCGTACTATGATTGCTTTGAGGGTTTATCATGGGTGTGTTTTGAATCTGTTTAGCAAGAGGTACTCTACCGATTTCTTGATGATTCCCCTGCGGGGATCGAAGGTTATTATCGGGATGGATTGGTCGGGTCCCAATGGTGTCATGCTTGACTGTGAGCGATAGTTAGTGAGGGTTCGATCCCCAAGTAGGGGAGAACTGGTTATTCCGATCGAGTGACATTCTCATGGATCGACTCACTATTCAGCTACGAGGGATAGGAGATATCTTCAACATGGTTGTTGTGGGTTCCTAGCTTATGTTGTAGACAATCGAGTTGAGGGCAAGATGGAACTGAGTAGGGTTCCCATTGTCCAGGATTTTCCCAATGTATTTCCTGAGGATCTACCAAGAGTGCCTATCGAGACACAGGTTGAGTTTCTGATTAATATGGTTCCCGGTGCCGGCCCGACAGCCAACACACTGTATCGCTTGGCACTACCAGATATGCAAGAGTTGTCTGCGTTGCTTCAGAAGTAGCTAGACAAGGGTTTTATTCGTCTGAGCATTTCTCCATGGGCGGAACCAGTTCTATTTGTGAAGAAAAATGATTGTTGACACAGGATGTGTATTGATTACTGAGATCTGTATAAGCTAACTATGACGAACCGTTACCCACTTCCAAGGATTTACAATTTGTTAGTTCAACTTCTCGGTGCATCTTTGTTTTGCAAGATGGATTTGCGACCGGGGTACCATCAGATGAGGTTCAAAGATGATGATGTGTAGAATACAACCTTCAGGACTCGTTATGGTCATTACGAGTTCATGATGATGCCATTAGGGTTAACCAACGCAGCAACAACCTTAATGGATCACATGAACTAAGTCTGTAGGCCGTTGCTGGATCGGTCAGTGATAGTGTAAATTGATGATAATTTGGTCTACTCAAAGACCAAGGAGCAGCACGAGGAACATTTGCAGGCAGTGTTGGAGACCCTGAGGAGGGAGAGGGTCTATGCGAAAATCTCTAAATGTGAGTTATGGTTGCGTGAGGTGCAGTTCCTGAAGGGTATCTTGGTCTATCCAACCAAGCGAGGTCATGATGCGATGGGAGGTTCCGAGGACCCCATCTGAGATTCAGAGATTCTTAGGTCTTGAAGGGTATTATTGAAAATTTATCTAGGATTTCTCCAAGATTGCAGTGCCTTTGACAAAATTGAAAAAGAAGAATGTTGTGTTTAAATGGCAGCCTAATCAACAGTTGGCTTTTGACACTCTAAGGAAAAGATTATGTGAGGCACCGACTCTTATGCTTCACGATGGTTTGGATGATTTTGTGGTTTATTCTGATGCCTCTATTTGGGTTTGGGAGCAGTCCTTATGTAGAGGGGTTATGTGATTCCTTATGCTTCGAGGTAGCTAAAGCCTCATGATGCGAATTATCCGATGCATGATTTGGAGTTTGGGGTGGTGGTTTTCGCCATCAAGATTTATAGGCACTATCAGTAGGGTGTTAGGTGTATTGTTTACACTGACCACAAGTGTTTGAGATACCGGATGGATCAGCCAAATTTGAATATACGACAACATAGATGACTGGATGTAGTAAAAGATTATGATTGCGAGATCCTATACACCCCTAAGATGACCAATATGGTGGCTGATGTTTTGAGTTGTAAGGCTGTGAGTTCTTCTATCAAGGATATCTACTGAAGGATGGTTGTCACTTCTCCTTTGTTAGATCTGATCAAGAAGGCTTAGGTAGAGGGATCGAAAAAGGAGAACTAAAACGTTAAGCAAATAGAGGGATAGATTCCCTTATTTTTCAGAAACAATCGGGGGTTATTGACTCAGTGTGTTAGAGTTTAGTTTTCGATAATAGGCTGGGTGAGGTAGACAGTTTTGGACCAGGCGCATAAGTCAAAGTTCTCTATCCATCTGGGGGCACGAAGATGTATAGGGATCTGAGTTTGAGTTATTGGTGGCCCTATATGAAAAGGGAAATAGATTGGTTTCTTGAGCGGTACATACTTGCAGGAAAGTCAAGGTCGAACACTATCCATGGCAAGATGCATTCCTTAGCCATTCACATATGGAAGTGGGAAGAGAATACCATGGATTTCATCACAAAGATTCCATGTACGGAACATGGGGTTGTTACTATCTGGGTCATTGTTGATAGGTTGACCAAGAGTGCGCTTTTCATACCAATTACCAAGAGCATATCTGCTGAGTAGTTAGCTGACATCTACGTTCGAGAGGTGGTAGTTCTGCACAGGTTGTCAGTTTCGGTGTTCAGACCATGATGTTCGTTTCACCTCTAGGTTTTGGAGGAAGTTACATAAGGAATTAGGTACTCACCTGCATTTTAGTACAACATACTGTTGGGTTTTGAGCATTCTAACACTCCTATGGTGTACATGCAACCCTATAAACCTTGGATCTATGTTTTCTCTATTATACATGCATATAAGAACATTCTAAGACATTAATCCTAACTAGCATACTATGAGGCAACTATACTACAAATACTAGTTAGATGACATACCTTTTGGTGTAGCTTGATGTCTTCAAGCTTTAAGATCTTAGCCAAAATAGTGTGGAAGCCTCAAGTGGAATCACAAATCACCAAAACACCTTGGAAGACTTTGAGAATAAGGATAATTTGGTTCTCTCTAGTGAAAGTGGCTAGCCCTCTTAGTGTACCCACACTAGTGCCAATTTCACCAACCAAGGATATCTTTATATAGTGTGGAGACTAGGGTTAAACCCATGACCTTTCATTTCATGTGATCCATGGGTTAAACACTCCATGGACTACCCATGAAGGCTTAGCCTAACCTAAATGAACTTGGCCCATCACACACATATATCTAAGAGTCCGTATTTAATTAGTTCATTTTGATCACTTAATTAATTCTTGAGCAATACTAATTAAATAATATGATTCCATATTAATATATTAGAACTTATAATATATATTAATATAATCATAAATATACTATTCTCAAAAGATTATCCATATAAATTGTGTCGGTGAAGTGCAACCCAAATGGACCATGCCGGGTCGGTTAAGTCTAAAACTTGGATAAGTCTAAAACTATTATTGAGTATGACTTCAAAACCTAACTGGCAATCATAGCTCTTAAAGCCGTTGTCAAACTCTGACCTTATAAATGACTTGTCCATTAGATAAGGGATCATATATTCATCCATTTTAGATATCATATGGACAGAGACATGGATTATAATTATTCTCTCTATCCATTTGTTGTTTTCCGATTTCCGATTAATGACGACTGAATGATTGAACAGATCAAATCAGTCCTTCCTTGGCCAAGCACTCACATTTGTCATCATTAAATCATCGAGGGGTCCACCTATATCACTCTTGTCCCGAAGGTAAAAGGAATGGATAAACTTCGACTCATATGGCTTGTTCTGCTACTTGTTGAATCATACACAAAGGCACGTTTTATAACATCGAGTTACCAATGCGTTTTCGTGCAATCAATGTATTATCAACTCATAGTAACAACTCGTTCTCTAGGTTTGAAGAATATAAAATATTATCGTCTCATGATCACTCGTGATAAAATCCATGAAGTGATTCAAATGAGCGCAGGATGAATCCAATACTCAGAACTTATGAGCACTCATGAGTGTTGTAGCACAACTTTGTCCATCCGCTTGGACCTCTACAAGCCAACCCATGACAGTCTTGATTCATATCTACTTCCAACATATGACCGAATGTGGCTGGTTTGAATAACTTAGTCATTCTGGAAGAATAACCTAGTTATTTTGGAAGTCAAAACATGCAAAGTGAAACACAAGAATAAATGAATCTAATATGGTATCAAAACCTATGAATATAAATAAAACACTTTCTAGTTATCACCATACTGATTACTCATTATTCATTGTTCCGGTTTTATCAACTATATACTTGAATTAAAACACTAGGTGTCCCATGCTCCAAGCATGTACACTATGTTTTCTAAACAATAGCTTTGCCATTCACCAAGTATGAACTTTATGTTTTTCTATGATCCTTTTCTTTGTGAACTAGATTAATTGAACATAATTTCAATGATCCTCTTTTGACACTCCCAAATCCTTATCCGAAATGTAAGAATTTCAAATTCTTATCATTTCTCGAAATCTGTTAGATTTTAAACTTATATGCACAGATCCTCTTGTAATGATTGTGCACAAAGCCACAAAGACTTGGCAACAATCATTACAGAGTATTCCAATGGAGAGCAATTCCATGGAAATGGTGTCTCAAATTCAAAGCGCATTGCTTTGAACATGCTTCTTGCATTAAGTTTCTTTAACCTTACACATATTGCTTCCACCTATGAAGACAACTCTATATTCCCATTTTGACTACCACTTCTGAACAAGAGTTGCCTCTTTGAAGACTTTGTCAATATGGTCCTTCCAATATTAACAATATACTTCCAACTGTCCTTGAGTAACCAATCTTTGGTAAACCTCAGATTGTCCTCGACAATTGCTTAATCACTTTAGTCATATCCAATTCTAGACATTTTCCTCCTTAATGCCCCAAGGCATTTGGAAAATTCAGAAAGGATAAATATTATAGCACATGTAATCGATCTTGTACCCAAAGTAAATGCGACATGATTCATGATGTTTCACGTAAAGACATGGTTCTAGACCAGTCTTTTGCCATAATATTTTTTCTTTGCCATATTCTTAAAATTTGGCTATGAAAAGGGATGTCGTAATCAAAATCGAATTTTGAGAACCCAATATATAGAATTTTCTTAAATTAATCCAATCGCATTGAAATTCATTTATATATTCTTAACTAAAGGTGATTAAAACCTCAATATAAGCTCTTTAGAATGACTATAAACTCAATATAATATTTTTACAATTGAAATGAAGTATAGTTTCCTCTCCCTTAATTGTAGATAAACAACTTTTTCAACCCCTAGAACCTCACGAATTGAAAGTTTTGTTTTCTATAATTAACATTGCTAACTTGCAATTCTTATCAAAATTAACATGCTCCCACTAACATGATGATTATTAGCATAACACTTGTGCTCCCACTAGCTTTGACATGTATCCAGAAAATAGCTAGACCTCTAGAAGTCAATACTTTATTGACATTCTTAACAAAGTTCCGATTTCTGATACTAAATTGCTTTGATAAGAGTTTATCAAAATCATACACATTATCTTAGATAGATCACAGGTGTGTCTAAACAATTTCAGAACTATGAAAAGGGATGTCGTAATCATAGTCTCAATTGTTTAGACCTTTTGCCATTTCTCAGATGTCAATCTTAGTGTGCCGGTTAACCACACACGCTCCACTAACGGCTTTGAGAGCTTCAAATATCACAATTGCTATCTACTTAAAATCTACTTAGTGAAAGAGTTTCCTTACCATCATATTCATGAATCAAAGAGAAACCTTATGACACTTAGATTTTATGGTATATGTGTTCTTATCCACGTGAATTTGTCAAACCATAATCACAAGACTAGGTTAGTGACAAATCCTAACTCATATGGATTGAACTTGTTCAATCTTGACTTCTTGCCACCTAGCCGCTCAAGGACCTGCCATTGCTTCCAAGTAGCTGTGCAAACAATTGAGAACATGTAGAACTCAAATGTATAGCCAACTTAACTGGAATGGGCATAGAAATGTCAGCACGATAGGTTATAAACCTCTAGTTCCAAGCTAGTGATGAAATACAGCTTTTATTCTTCATTACTTCTTGAGACCCTTTCAGGATCTTTTAGACTCCCACTGTCTTCTTGACATATACGACTATCTTGCAAAATATTCAGGAGATAGTGCAGATTCTTTATCAAGACATACACTTCACAAAATTGGCCTAAGTTGGTCTTTGTTTTATCTAAAACATCACAACTTGCCAATTTCAAATGTACAAGAGTAGAAAACTTTTACTCTTACATTTGCCAACTGTTTTAAACCTTATTTAAGACATGTCACTCAAGTTACAATCTTAAAGTATAACTCTAACAATTGCTTTTGGAACGAAGTATGAATCATCTTCTTGATTTAACCACTTCAACAATTCATAACTCCTCTTCTTAACTATCAGAATGCACTTAGAGGATGAATTGTGATAAGGTCTCAAAATCATTAAGATCATCTAAAAACATGATAGTAAAGTACTCTCCCATTTTTTTTAGATTTGAGAAACTTTTATCCTTCTGCCTAATTTGATTCTTCTTATTCATTTTGTCATACATTGAAACTTTTCCAATGTCTTAGAATTATACTTAAGCCTGTAAGTATAATCATATTTACTAAAGTTTAGTAAATCATGATGAATAGTCTTAACAATGATTTGTGGTAAGCTTGATTAGTCCACCAGAGTGTGTACTTGATCCCTTAGTCCTTTACTTGACTCACACATCCAAGTGAACAAGTAATTAGTCTTAATTTTCCAATGCTTGAAACTTCTCATTCATCATACTATACAACTTGCATGATTTCCAAGTTTCTATCCAACTGAAACCTTGGGTGATGAGAATCTTTCCTTATTTGGTAAATTTAGACACTACCATAACTGAAAGAATCAAATCCATTTTCCAATATTTCTATCAATTGAATCGTATAAGCAACACTTTTACACAAATGCCATTGTAAGGATACTTAAAATAAATAAAAACAAATATTTTCCTTTTATTTTAAAACTTTGTAGAAAAACTTATCCTTACAATGTAACTTGAAATGAAAACTATGCTATTACATGTTTCCTAGTAATCTATCATAACTCCTAAGAAGTAGCTCAAGAATCCGATCTTCAACCAAGCGATAGAAATCCATCTTCGCGGTCAGATTCAACATAATCTTTCTATAAGTTTGCTTCATTTTCCTATAATTCTTAAAACATCAACATGGGACCCAATCACATCAAGTAATAAGAGTCTCAGAAAAGAAAGTTAACGTAGTTAGATAGTGGACTTTACCTGAAGTAGAGTCAAACTTATTGAATTTACCAGCCTTATGATCTTTCAGGTAAATTTGGCAGCTTCGCAACCAACGCCCTTTCCTTTTGGCAATATAACATATGGACGCTTTGGTAATGGTACATGGGATTATCATAGACTTAGCCTTTCTCTTTACCATTTGGTCAACCGAGTTGACTATGGCCGATCCCTTTTCATTGGGAATACAATGTTTTTTTTCTGGATTTCCAGTGTCACCATTGTCAATGTCCATAAAGTTTTGGGAAGTCGATCTTCTAATCAAATTTGCTTTACTACCCTTCCAAGTCATTGTTGATTTAGCAGCACCAAGCAAATAGATAAGATCATTAAGGGTCTTGTCATGGTCTGTTTCATAGGAGTCCCAAAGAAACTCACTATGTGACTTAGAAAGTGATTGAGCCATCAACTTTCTCAAGACTTTGACACCCAACTGTCCCGGCTTGTCAATATGTGACTTCATCTCCAAGATGTGATCACATATAGACCTTGCTTGCCAATAGGGCTTGAGTGACCTTGAGATTGTGGGTTACGGAGAATAATTGGAGTAGGTGGAGGAAGTGAAGTTCCAAGAGATTTGGGAAGATCATACATGTCTGAACTAGACATCTACAATGGGAGAAATTCAAGTAAAGTTGATTTAAGTCCTTAATATAACACCCAATATGAAATATTAAGGCTAGGAGCCAATATAATATTTTATAACTTGGAAGAGGGATGTCGTAATCCAAGCTATAGAATAATTGAAGGTAGGTGAATGATGATTCACCAATTTCCACCATGATAAACGAAACAAATTATTAGGTTTTTAATTGGATTTGAAACTCCTAGATCTTTTGAGATTCTTGAACAGTTCAATGGCATGTTTCAATCTCGAGTGTGCCCGTCAGGTTTTGTGACTGGGATGCCGAGGATCACAAAACAAGGTGTGAAGTAACCATGGAAATTACTTGGTAGCCTTAAGGGTTTAGCCCTCAATCGATGTGCCGGTTGACCACACACGCTCCATCGATACTATGATAAACATTAAGCTACCCTTTGCCTACCTTGTTAAATACGAGTTAGTGTGCCGGTTAACCATACACGTTCCACTAACCGATTTAAACAAAGTGCAAAGTGTAATTTCATGGATTAGTACGTTATTCACATTTTCCTAAGTAACTAAGATTGGGTATTTATAAAAGGTTTACTTACTTAGTATTTATCATTAATACTTTTAATGAAGGCAGAATTATAGTCCCTGTCCTACCCGTTCGGCTAACGACCCTCCACCGGTCAAGGAAGCGGTGGCTGAGAGTGGACACCCATTAAACTACCATTTTATAGGCGGTAACCTTATACCCCCCTTATAGACCGACTTCGTGAATGAAACCTACTAACGGTAAAACTGACTTGCTCTTATACATATATATTATTAACTTATAATATTATAAAGTATAAGGGTTGAATTTTAACTTTTAAAATTCTAAGGGCTAAACTTGGAATTAAAGTATTTATAAGAGAAAACTTTTTAAATTCCAAAACTTGAGGGAAATTTTTGAAAATATTCAAAACTAATTAATTCCATAACTTATTTGTTTAAAGTAATTTTAATTAAAAACTCTTCAAGTTCCATAACTTGAGGACAAGTTATGGAAGACTTTAAACTATTAAGGAATGTAACTCTTCTTCTTTGTAACTTATGGAACTAATTAAGGTTACACATTTTAATGATTTAATGAAGTGACTCTTGAACCTCCATAACTTGAGGACAAGTTATGGAGTCATAAAACCATTTAATTAGGAAAAGACTCTTCATTTTTGTAACCATTGCCAACTTATATGAGTTTTAAGAAACTTTAATGGGACTTTTCATGTAACTTGAGAACAAGTTACACAAACACATTTTAAAATCAATTCTTAGATTAAAATGGATCAAAGACACATAATCAATCAACCTTTTCTATCAATCTAAGAAACTCATATGAACAAGATAATTAGAATAAAAAAATTTCATGTAATTTGCATAACACTTAAACTAATACAAAACATGAAACTATTGACAATTATCTTTGAAATTGGATTAGTATGAACATTACCATATCAAAAATAAGTTTATAAGTCCAAAAACAACTTAGGGTAAGGTTCCTTGTCCAATTCCAGCCAAAACAGTCGAATATACGCTGTCTGGGGGCCCAACTCGTCGAGTGCATGAACCAACTCGGCGAGTTGGATCGTTTGAATTTTTTTAAGGCATGGACTCGTCGAGTGCTCTGATGGACTCGCCGAGTCCATTGTCCAGACAGCAAAAAACATCGATTTTTAAGCAGTATTTGCAAGTATAACAAGAAAACAAGCCTAGGCTATGATACCACTGTTGGGTTTTGAGCATTCTAAAACTCCTATGTTGTACATGCAACCCTAGAAACCTATGATCTATGTTTTCTCTATTATACATGCGAATAAGAACTTTCCAAGGCATTAATCCTAACTAGCATACTATGAGGCAACTATACTACAAAGACTAGTTAGATGACATACCTTTTGGTGTAGCTTGATGTCTTCAAGCTTTAAGAGCTTAGGCCCAATAGTGTGAAAGCCTTAAGTGGAATCCCAAATCACCAAAACACCTTGGAAGACTTTGAGAATAAGGATACTTTGGTTCTCTCTAGTGAAATCGGCTAGCCCTTTTAGTGTACCCACACTAGTGCGAATTTCACCAACCAAGGACATCTTTATATAGTGTGCAGACTAGGGTTAAACCCATGACCTTTCATTTCATGTGATCCATGGGTTAAACACTCCATGGACTATCCATGAAAGCTTAGCCCAACCTAAATGAACTTGGCCCATCACACACATATACCTAAGAGTCCATATTTAATTAGTTTATTTTGATCACTTAATTAATTCTAAATTAATTCTTGATCAATACTAATTAAATAATATGATTCCATATTAATATATTAGAACTTATAATATATTAATATAATCATAAATATACTATTATCAAAAGATTATCCATATAAATTGTGTCGGTGATGTGCAACCCAAATGGACTATGCCGGGTCGGGTCAAGTACATACCAAATATAGTTATGGACTTAGAGATTAATCCAACACATACCACCCGCAGACTGGCGGCCGAATCACGCGGACGATTCAAACGCATGTGGATATGCTGTGACAACCCGAAATTTCCATTATGTACAAACAATATCACTTCAATAGAAGTTACAACAGTCACAGTAAATTTTCAGACTTTTCCGTATAAGTTTGAGTAATTCAGGGTTTACACTTCAGGAGATATCAGGAGAGTGGATGCACTAGGGTTTTGTGCGATTCTGTTATTCCAAAACTCTATTATATTAGAGATCATATCGGGAATAAAATATTTTCTGCCAAAAATCTTAGGACTATAAATAGAATTCTGAAACAATTTCATTCATTATTTACATTTACAACTAGAGAAAAGCCATTTTCTCTCTCACGGATCTTCGGGTTTTCATCCCAAATCGTGAGTAAACTTCTCTAGTTGTTTTATAATGCTTATAATGTGCTTAATAACATAGATTTAATTGCAAAACAACTAGATTCAGGAGTTTACCGCCCAAGAACATCTTGGGGAGTAAACTCCTATATAAGGCTTAAATGATGTCTAGTCCATTCCCTGTGTTATGAAACTACCTTAGGCTTGTATATAGGTGTATTTAAGACAAGGAAACATCAAAATCATGTCAAAACACCAAGATCTTTGAATTTACCGCCCAAGAACACTTGGAGAGTAAACTCCATTTTAAGGGCCAAAAGTGTGCCCAATGTCCCTCAAAGCCTTGGAACTCAAAATAAGGACTACCATTACATGTTTATACCACAAAATCAATTAGAAACAAGGGCTAGAAGTGAGTTCACGGCCAAGGAAGTTCTTGGGCCGTGAACTCCATTTTAGGTTGCCAAAATGCCCTAAATGCCTTCATTGATCCAAGAGACTAGCATAGCACATTACCTTGATGTGTCTAGGACCCAAAACAATCAAAATACCAACACCTATGGGTGTTCATGGCCGCAAACACATGACCAAAAGGTTCTTGGGCCGTAAACATGAAAGAAGGGCACCAATGTGTGCCTAAGGCCTTCATTAGCCTTAGATAAATGTATAGAACCTATCCTACATGAGCTTGGGACTTGAAAGCATAAAAAACCAAATCAATGTGAGTTTACGACCGTAAACTCCAAAGGAATTGGCCTTGGGGCCGTAAGCTCCTCAAAGGAGGTTATTAGTGTCCTAAACCCTTCCAATAATTTAACCACCAAGTTGGAATACTTCTAGGGATCATTTAGAACTTCAAAACACAAAATGACACCAAGCTTGGGAGTTCACGGCCGTAAACACAAGGGTTTACGACCGTAAACTCCTTGTGTGATGTTTATGGAAGAGTAAACTCATGTATATGGTCCTTTCGAACCCTAAACCAAAGTGCCTTGTCCCACAACAACTTGTAGTTTAAAACTAATTGGGTGCATATATGTGTGATTATATGTTCATTAGGATCATAGTGTGTGTACAAGTCCTCACTTGACACCTAACAATCCGACACCGTTCAGTTCATCAAAACCACCATCTACATGTGAGTTCATACCCCTTAATCAACCTTTAAATGATTTTAAATGCTTTAATGGGGGGGGGGGGGTACAAGTAGAAAATGACATCAAGTCACTTTTATTATTGTTTCAAAACTCTTAGATGTATTACAAAACCATTTTTACCTTCTTGAGCAAAACTACACTTATACACATATGTTCTTATATATATATATATATATATATATATATATATATGTATTGATGTTATAGTTTTCATTCCTTCTTTCAGTTTCCCACACTCTTGTGTAACAAGGGTGTATAAACCTGCTTGAACAACCAATTACCTTCTAGTTAATTATCATATGGATAATTAGTAGATACAAAACATTATTCCTATTACAAGGAATTACATCAGAGTCAGTTCATTCATGAGTCTATGCTATACATTACATGTTACATGAATACACTTACATGAGGACGCTTACATGGATACACTTACATGAATACCTTACATGAATACATTACATGAGTAACTTTACGTAGATACATTTACCTGTATATGCTTACATGGATACTTGTACCTAGAGTTACGAGGATGATTTATTAGTACCTTCTGTGTAAATTGTCCTGCCTATCACAGTTCAACGGGATATCTAGACGAGACTAACCATTCCGAATCCCAGCTGATTAGCACCAGTGGTTGATGAACATCTACAAATGCCTACGGTTACTAAATATATTAGGAGTCAGTTACGGGACTAACCATTCCTCGAGCCTACTGTTCGCTACAGAGGTTGATGATCATCTACGGAGGTCTAAGGTTGATACTTATAGTAGGAACATCGATTACGGGACTAACCCTTCCTACCTCCTACTGCTGCTACAAAGGACAATTGGACAATCTTCGGATGTTCATTAGGTTATACATTTCGCTTACCGCGACGGCGTGTTAGTCCTAGTACCAAAGGATAACACTTACATTAGTACATTTTCCTATTTACTTTATTTTGTGATTCATTCACATAAATGAGGAGTTAGACTAAGTTCTTTTAGTACTAGTCAATAGAAAGGAAAAGTATCATTTTTACTTACAAAACACTCGGGTCTTGGTAGAAGACTACATTTCATACCAGTAGAAAATAAGGGATTTTCTAGGTTTTTCATTACTTACATCAACTATTTCATATAAATATTTACAGGGCATTCATAACTGTTTGTCCAAAACAAGAAAATGACACTTAAATACTTATGAATTCACCAGCTTTAGGCTGATACTCACTTTCAAAATAACTTGTATTCTCAGGTCACCAGTAGACAGGTATGATGGCCAGGTTTTGAGAAGACGGAGCACAGACAAGACTCATCTTTTATTTTGATTGTATTTTTGGTGTCTTATTACATTGAAAGAACACACATGTATTAAAATGTTACTTTAATGTAATGGATGATGTTGTTGCTTGTTTACTAATTTACATTGTTTATGATACTGTACATGACGTCCTCCACCCCGGAACGTTTCCGCCGTTCTTAGGTTTTGGGGTGTGACATATGCTTCGAGCTTGTGTACTAGATTTTGGAGGGAGATGAGATAATTAACTTCCACTAGCTGAGTTCTCCTAAAACAACAGTTATCATGCTAGTATTAACCGACCACCATTTGAGATGTTGTATCGAAGGAGGTGCAGGACCTCGATATATTGGGGGGACGTCGGGCATCGGGTCATAGGTAGTACTGATGTTGTACTCAAGACCACTGAGTTGATTCTGTAGGCGTGCGATAGGTTGCGAGTCATGTAAAGTTGAGAGAAGAATCATATAGATTGACGACGTTCGGACCTCGAGTTTCAGGTATGAGACTTGTGCTTTTGAAGGTGTCACCTTCGAAAGCTGTCAT
The DNA here is from genome assembly GCF_051521515.1 of Lactuca serriola. Taxonomy (NCBI): domain Eukaryota; kingdom Viridiplantae; phylum Streptophyta; class Magnoliopsida; order Asterales; family Asteraceae; genus Lactuca; species Lactuca serriola. The sequence continues at coordinate 182,130,913 of NC_136412.1, read as the reverse complement.
CTGATTTCGGAAACGGGGCAAGCTGAGCTTCAAATTCGTTAGTCCTTTCAAGATATCTGCTCAGGTGGGCAAGGTTGCGTATCGGTTGGATTTTCTTAATGAGCTCAGTCGGATCCACAACATATTGCATGTGTCTCAGCTTTAGAATTTTGTGGCTAACGAGTCCGCAGTTGTTCGTCTGGATGACATTTAGGTTGATGATCGCCTAGGTTACATGGAGAGAGCGGTGGCTCTGGTCAGGGTCTAATGGCAACATCAGACAGGTTCCGAATGGACATGAGAGCCTGTTGCGAAGAAAGCGAGAGCACTACCCTGATTTATTTGTGGCAGCAGACTTCAAGGATGAAGTCTAGTTCAAGTAGGGGAGTGTCATAACATCATGGTCTTCAATGTACTTACCCTTTTTCCCCTTAGTATTTGATTATTTTCAAAGTGGACCTTTATGACATTTTCGTATTATTGGGGGCAGCATGGGTATGTTGGGCGTACATGCTCTCATGCAAGTTTGTTGAGTGTATACTAGTACGTCGGGCGTACATCGCTTGTACCAGTCCCTAATATTTAAAGTTTATACATTATTTAAGCACCCTTATATCCCCAAAATCCTTCCTCTTATCAGCCTCCATCCCTCATATCGACCACATTGAAAACCCTAACCCATTTTGAGCATTTTTGAGCTTTTGAGTGAGTTGTGGGCATTCTTGTTTGTCAAGGAAGATCATCAAAGAAGTGGTTTTGCTCTCAAGTCCTTGTATCCAACATTTTCTCTTCATTATGCACCATTTGGAGGTATAAAGCTCCAACCTTGATTCATGTTTCCCTAGAACTTGGTTAAGCTTAGATTTTTATCCTTTTGTCCCAAAACCTATGTCTTTGTTAGTATGAGGTACTCCAAAGCCTTTAAGTCGTTCTTTTAGAAATTTTAGGGTATCTTAAATCATAAAAATGCATGCTTGGGTCTTGGTTTATCCGCATGTAAGAGTTATGGTGTAGCAAATGATAGAATAAGTTCGGTTTTTAGTGTTGGGCTCTTTTTAGCCTTGCAAAACCATAAAAATTGTAACTTTATGGCCTTAGAGGTTTTAATAAGCTTTGATCTCAAGATTGGACGTAAGGTCTTAAGGAATTAAGAACTTAATGGTTGTTTTGACCTAAGGTGCGTATGCAGGTCATTAAAGCATGTACGTTGCATGTATTGCACATCAACCCTAGTTTCCCTATTGCATCAGTCATTTTACGCAGGGTGTACAAGGTGGTACGTGGGGCATACAACACAATTCCAACTTTTTGGCCTTGGACCAATAGGTGTTGGGATTTTTAGGTTCGGGCGAATGGAAAGGGCAAAGTGACCTTTCTGCTTCTAATTAGGATATTGAGATTTTTTGGACCATTTATTATAGGTTTAAAAACCCGTCAAAGTGACCTTTCGGAGGGTCGGACAGAGGTAGTTTCCGGAGGAGTTACCCGGAGTGCATCCGGTGAGGCAGGTTGAGTTTAGGATTGATCCACTACCAGGTGCGGCCCCAATCGCCAAGGCGCCGTACCGTTTGGCATCGCCAAAGATGCATGATCTATCATCTCAGATGCAGGAACTAGGGGTGTCGAATGGGTAAAATTTTCGGGTTTTCGGTAGAACGGGTTGGGTAGAACGAGTATTTCCATAACAAAATAATACCCGATACCCGACCTATATTGTAATTCGGGTATTCGGGTTTGAGGTCGGGTCGGGTAATTATCGGGTATACCCGAAAATTTCTTAAATGACACTTATTGATAACTTTTTTTTACATGTTGGTTGGTTTACTAAAGAATCGGGTAGGAAAATACTCCATACAATTAACAAGTACATATCTAATAACAATACAAATCATTATAATATGTTATGTACTTTTTTAATTCCATTCCGTGTGATAGTGAGAAACTGAGAGTTGTGATGACGGTTCAGGACTTCAGCTTCAACATCGTATTCCATTTGCAGGTTTGCATCGACTGTTGATCCATCGTTCATAAGAAGGAAACAAAGGGTTTTGTTTTATTTGAAGTGTACGTACATGACTGCATTGTAGAACGGGTTTCGGATTTTTTCGACAAGCCTAGCAGGAACTGCTGGGTAAGCAGTTTATTCGTCCGAGTAGCTCAACCTGGGTAGCACCGATCCTCTTCGTCAGGAAGAAGGATGGTTCGCAAAGGATGTGCATTGACTACAAGGAGCTGAATAAGTAAACGGTGAAGAACCGTTATCCGCTCTCGAGGATAGATGATCTTTTCGACCAGTTGCAGGGTGCATCTTGGTTTTCCAAGATTGATTTGAGATCAGGATACCACCATGTCAGGGTGAGGGAGGAATACATGGAGAAGACCGCGTTCCGGACTCATTATGGTCATTACAAGTTCGTGGTGATGCCGTTTGGACTCACCAACGCGCCAGCAGTATTCATGGATCTGATGAACCGAGTCTGCAAACCGATGCTCGATCGCTCGGTCATCGTGTTTATAGATGATATCTTGGTGTATTCCAAGACCCATGAGGAGCACCTCAGGGAGCTATTGGAGGTGCTGCGACGAGAACGACTTTATGCCAAGTTCTCAAAGTGTGAGTTCTGGTTGCGAGAGGTTCAGTTCCTTGGACATCTCGTTAACCAGGATGGGATTTTGGTCGATCTGGCCAAGGTGGAGGCGGTTATCTAGTGGGAGACTTCGAGATCTCCCTCAGACATCAGGAGTTTTCTAGGCTTAGCAGGGTATTATCGGAGATTCATTCATGATTTCTCCAAGGTTGTCGTACCCCTCACTCGTATAACGAGGAAGGGAGTGGAGTTCCGGTGGGGCTCGGAGCAGCAGAGGGCGTTTGAGACCCTTCGGCAGCGGTTATGCGAGGCGCCAGTGTTGACACTCCCCGAGGGAGTAGAGGATTTCGTGGTATTTTGTGATGCGTCCATCACAGGCTTAGGGGCAGTCCTCATGCATGCGTCCATCACAGGCTTAGGGGCAGTCCCCACGCACGATCTTGAGTTGGGAGCGGTGGTCTTCGCTCTCAAGATTTCGAGGCACTATCTGTACGGGGTCCGTTGTACCATACACACGGATCAAAAGAGTTTGAGGAACATAATGGATCATCCAAACTTGAATATGAGGCAGCGCAGGTGGCTGGATGTAGTCAAAGACTAGGATTGTGAGATCCTTTACCATCCTGGTAAAGCGAATGTGGTTGCAGACGCTCTAAGCCGCAAGTCAGCTGGGTCTTCTACCCCAGTAAGATGTATGAGGATAGTTGTGGATTCCCCACTGGTGGGTTTGGTCAGAGATGCTCAGATCGAGGGCATGAAACCAGAGAACTGGAAGTAGGAAAGGATTAACGGGCAAAGCGCCCGGTTTTTTCAGGATAGCCGCGGGCTATTGACCCGATATGGTCGTGTTTGGGTTCCGATGACCGGAGGAGTCAGGGAGACAGTGATGGAGGAGGCTCATAAGTCTCGTTTTTCTATTCACCTGGGGGCTACCAAGATGTACCGTGATTTGAGTTTGAATAATTGGTGGCCTGGTATGAAGCGAGATATTGCTTGGTACGTTGAGAGGTGCTTGTCCTGCAAGATGGTCAAGGCCGAGCACCAGAGGCCGCATGGTAAACTGTTGCCTCTGGAGATTCCCTTGTGGAAATGGGAACGGATCGCGATGGATTTCATCACAAAATTGCCGAGAACATCAAAGGGATTTGACGGTATATGGGCCATCGTGGATCGATTGACCGAGAGTGCCCATTTCCTAGCTATACGGGAGAGTTCGTCGACGGAGAAGTTGGCTGACCTATACGTCCGCGAGATTGTCTCTCGCCATGGGATTCCAGTTTCCATAGTTTCTGATCTGGATGTCCGATTTACTTCCCATTTTTGGCAGAAGTTCCACGAGGAACTAGGTACGAGGCTGCATTTCAGTACGATGTTCCATCCGCAGACTGATGGGCAAAGTGAGCGGACCATTTAGATCCTCGAAGATATGTTGAGGGTGTGCGTCATTAATTTCGATGGGAGTTGGGATTCCCACCTACCGCTTGTAAAGTTCGCCTACAACAACAACTATCATTCCAGTATTGGCACCCCGCCTTTCGAGCTTTTATATGGGCGGAAGTGTAAGACCCCAGTCTGTTGGGGCGAGGTTGGGCATAGGGTGATGGGTCAGACCGAGGTAGTTTTGCAAACTACCGATACGATACAGCAGATTAGACAGCGGTTGCAGACCGCTCTGAGTAGACAAAAGAGTTATGTTGATCAACGCCGATCTGAGTTGGAATTTCAGGATCGGGACATGGTTCTCTTGAAGGTCTCACCCTAGAAGGGTGTGATCCATTTCAGGAAGAGGGGAAAATTGGGTCCCCGATACGTCGGGCCGTTAAGGATTGTTGCCAGGGTTGGCATGATAGCTTATAGGCTAGAGCTTCTGGAGGAACATAGCTGGATCCACAACACATTTCATGTTTCGCTATTGCGAAAGTGCATCATGGACCAGGAGGCAGTGGTATCGTTGGATGACATTCAGCTCGATGAGCGCCTGAACTATGTGGAGAGGCATGTAGCTATTTTGGAAAGGAAGAAGAAGATTCTGCGGAACAGGGAAATACCTTTAGTAAAGGTGCAGTGGGAACATCGGAGGGGATTTGAGTGGACGTGGGAGCCGGAAGCGGAAATGCGCGAGCATTACCCGACATTGTTTTCTTCAGCAGACTTCAAGGGCGAAGCCTACTTCAAGTGGGGGAGAATTGTAACGCCCCGATCCTCATGTATTAATTAATTAAGAAATTCTGGAAGAAGCTCTACTCGACGAGTTGGTCGACCTACTCGTCGAGTAGCTGCGGGGTGAGAACATGTGTTTAGTGACCTACTCGGCGAGTCCACTTTCGGACACGGCGAGTAGGAGCTGGCAGATGAAACCCTAAATCCCGGGGTTTGTACCCCTATTTAAAGGAGCCTCAGCCTCCTTTGGGCCTCCTTACAGTCTTTGAGAGCCCTTAAAACCCTAATTCTTGTGTGTGTGCCTTGGTGTGGGTTTGAAGCTTGGAAAAGAGGATCTTGGAGGAAGGAAGCTAAGAGTGCAAAGGAAATTGAAGCAAGAAAGGATTCGGAAGCGGGTTTTGCCTCAGCTAGCATCTGTTGAAGGTATCAAAGTGCCATTCTTACTTCCTTTTCTTCCCTTTTGTTGAGTTCTAGGGTTTTTTTATGGATTTTCAAGTTGGGATGATGAGCTATGGGCTACATCTGAAGTTGTAACTCAGATCTGGACCCGCTTTGGATACTAGAGTCATAAAGTTGTTGTACTGGTTGTGGCAGAATTCCCTCTTGGACTTGAAGCTCCATTAAGAACTTAAAATAGACATTTGGAGCCTTTATAACCATGAATGCACGTAAAGATTGCAACGTTACGTGGTGAGTATGCCCTAGAATCTTGGATCTGTGGTTTGGAGCCGCTGCATGGCTCAAAACAAGTCTGTACGGAAAGAGGATTGGATGGATGTCACACCCCAAAACCTAGAACGGCGGAAACGTTCTAGGGCGGAGGACGTCATGTACAGTATCACAACAATGAAAAGTAGTAAACAAGTAACAACATCATCCATTGCATTAATAATAGAATTATTATACAAGTGTTTTATGTCAAATTTTGATAAACACTAAAGCATAAATCAAAATGAAAGATGAGTCTTGAACAAGCTCCATCTTCCTTTCTCCTTGCATCGGTACCTGTCTATGATGACCTGAGGATACAAGTAATTTTGAACGCGAGTATCAGCTTTGAAGCTGGTGAGATCATAAGTATTTTAGTGTCTTAATTTGTATGTAATTGAATTGTAAGTATTGAAAATGTATATGAACTGTAAGTGTAAAAATGTTTGTAAAACAACTGTAAACGTTTGAAAAACTCTAGAAATCCCTATGATTCCTACTATTATATGAAGTGTGTCTTCTACCAAGACCTAACTGTTCTCAATGTAGTCTTCTACCAAGACTTAACTGTTCTAAATGTTCGTTTCATGTAAGAGTGTGTAATTTTCCCAAGTGTAACTATCATTAACAAAATAGAGTTTTTACGTTTAAAGTTTAAGTGAAAAGATCACTAAGTATATGTACATGGAAAATTAATGTAGTACTAAAATGTAGTGCTATAAGAACTACTGTTGTACTAACTACCTTAAACCGGATTTATATTAAGGCATCATGTGATTAATTGTACCATACTATCGACTGGTAACAACGACATACGAATGGTCGTAAAACGTAATGACGTTTGGCACCCGCAGACCTGCAGGTCCGGCTGTAGCTAGCAGAAAGGTGTAGGATAGTCAATCCAGTATAGATCTATACGCAAACTCACGCTCTCCCTTCAAGAGACTCTGGCTACAACTCGGGCCATGACATTTAAGGCATGCTCCGATACAGTGGATCACAATTATTAACGTATTCGTGTATATGTAATGTAATGAACTGTTCTACCTATAATGTACATGCTCTCTACCTAGCAAGTATAGTAATGTGCTCGTTCTAGTATCGTTGTATATGTTCTCTTCCTAGTATAGTTGTATATTTTCTGCTCTAGTATAGTTGTATATGTTCTTCTCTAGTATAGTTGTATATGTACTCATAGTAATGAAATGTTCTAGCTGTAATGTAAGTGCTCTCTATCTAGCAAGTATAGACCCATGAATGAACTGACTCATTGTATGATATCGCGTTCTAGTAATAGTTCTAGTATCTTCCTAAACTACCCATATGGTGGTTTACTATTAATCTAACTGGTACGTATGGACCTGGATGTATACCCTTGCTACCCAAGGGCATTTGATGAACTGGAAGAACCTTTTATGACTATATATGTACACATGATATATAACTAATATTTAAACGACCTTCGGACGAGTACCCGATATCCCACCAGACCACATCCAAATCGAGAAAAAGGAAATAGGGTGGATAGCCTTCCTAAGTCTTTTAAACATTTCTTATATAACTATACATATAAAGGCATGCAATTTATAATATAAAAGCATAAATAAGTTTTGTAAAACATTTGAACATAATTATTATCTTCAGAAGAGATCGACTTGATGTCAACCTATAAAACAGTTTGAAGGCATAAGTTTGATAAAACAGTTTAAGTATAAGGAAACATTTGTTTGAAACACAATTGTAAATAAGTTTGAAATGTGATATAAAGAGTAAAATGTACAGTGTAATAGGGAGTTTAAAACATATAAAATTTTTATAAAAATCATTTGGAGGAAACTGTTTGGTAAAACGGCTAATGTGTAGTAAATCATTTGAATGTTGCATATTAATCACATGTGATTGATAGAATAACTAGCATAATTCTACTTATTAATCACATGTGATTGATATAATAACTAGCATAATTCTACTTGTATCCCCCCATAAAACATTTAAAAATAGTTTAAAACATTGATTAAGGGGTATGAACTCACATGTAGTAAGTGACTGGAATTGAACGGACTATTATCGTAAGGAAGGCTCGGGCAAGTGCTTGGTGTCAAGTGAAGACTTTAGACACACACAATGATCCTAATTACATATGAAGACATATGTATATTAATAATTTGTGATTAAAACACTAATTATACAAGTATAAACATTTTAACGCGAGGAAAACGCTTTTGGTCAAGTTCTAGGAGGCTAATGGGTTGCAACAAAGGGGTGTAATACCTCAAATGGGAGTTTAAGGTCTAATGACCATATTCTTTGGAGTTTACGGCCCAGGGGAGTAAACTCTTGGCCGTAAACTCTACATTGGGTCATTAATTGAGGCTTAAAGTTGTTACAACTCAAGTGGTAAATTGTTCCAAGGTTTAAACAAGTGTTTGGGTGTCCTATTAACTCCTTTAAGGAGTTTACGGCCCAGAGACCATATTCCCTTGGACTTTACGGCCGTAAACTCCCTTGGGAGGGTGTTTATGGTGTTTTCAAGTCTCTAACATTTCAAGGTTATGATCTATGTTGGGTTCTAGGCATAAGGAAGGAGTTAGGGTGTCATGTGACCCCTTTATAGGGGTTTACAGCCCAAGAAATCATCTTGGCCGTAAACTCCTTAATACTTGTGATTCCTTATGTTTTCTAGGCTTTAAACACTTTAGGGTAGATGTCTAAAATCAAGTCTAAGCCTTAGGTGCCTTAAAATCACCATTTGAGTATGCTTTTTGGAGTTTACGGCCTAAGATATTCTTGGGCCGTGAAATCCCAAACTTGGGTGATTCTTGCTTGATTTCATGTCCCTAATACACTCCTATACAAGTCTAAGGTAGTTACAAATCACGGGGGACAATCTAGGCTGGGTTTCGGGAGTTTACCGCCTAAGAACACCTTGGGGAGTAAAGTCCTAAATTGAATGACTTAGCTATGTAATCTATGTTATGAACACATTTAAAGCTTTCTAACACTACTAGAAAGAGTTACTCACAATTTGGGATAAAAACCTGAAGATCTGTGAGAGAGAATTTTGGCTTTTCTCTAATTTGAAATGTAACTAATGAACTATTAAGTTCAGTTTTCTATATATAGTCCTGGGATTTTTGGTAGAAAATGTTTATATTCCCGGAATGAACTCTAATATCCTAGAGTATTGGAATAACAGTGTTGAACAAAATCCTAGTGCATCCACTCTGCTAATATCTCCTTAAGTGTAAAATCCTGAAAACTGCCAAACTTATACTCGAAATCTGAGTTTTCACTGTAACTGCTCTACTTCTATTGGATTGATATGGTTTGCTCAGAATGGAAATTTCGGGTTGTCACATCATCCCCCTGTTGAAGGGAATTTCGTCCCGAAATTAGAACTTAGGCAAGGAAGTAGGTACGAATGATCGATTCGTGAGGAGGAAACTTCCTAATTAATTGGTTCTAGTGCACCTAAGTGAAATCGGGTTCTCGGTTGGCATTCCAATGAACCTTCACTAATTGGTGACGGCATTGCTTCGTCCGCTTGACCTCTCGGTCGAGGGTCACTACGGTTCCAATACAAAGGCAAGGATCTCGACGAGTGGACTCAGAAGAGTCCTAACGGAAAGGTATGGTTTCACGATCGAGATGCGAAGAGTATAATGTATGTTACTAAGTTCGCGGAGTAGGTCTAGTTTATGCGAGGCATAGGACCGATTCTGATAAGAATCTCGGAGGTCCTAACTATGTTCGATTTAGCTTTCCATGCGATACGAAGCGTATTAAGTCATTCCCAGAGTGAGACTTCCTAAAGAATTTGGTCTCTCACTTGGAATCTCCAAAGGTTTCCTTTTCTTGTTTAACTTCCCAGTCAAGGGCCACTCCTTGCTGGGTCAAGGTCTAAAGGGTTTCTATAATTCATGAGGAGTTCTGGATGAACTATGACAGTAGGTTGGTAAGACCTAGAATTTGGCGAATTTCTGTCGGTGTCTCCGGTGTCGAAAAATTCTCAACGGTTTTGAAAAATTGTAAGAGTACTCAAAATTTCCCACATCACTAACAGTGTGTCATAGGAATTTGACTCTTCAATTTCAAAATTCGTGCCTAGAGAACTTTGCAAAAATTTCCTCTGAAGGAAATGTTTCCATGGATTTATTCTTACATGGAGAAATGACGAACTGATCCAAGTAAGAAAGACATACCCTGCTCGTTTTGCTCATGAAAGCTATGGGCGTATTGGTCCTATCCGAAGGGTATCACTACGGGCTCGAAGTGTCCGCATCAAGTTCGGAAGATAGTCTTCTGGACATCCTTCCCCAACACTCGAACTGGTGATACTCGGATCTCAGATCCATTTCTGAAAGTAACTCTTTCCTTGCGTTTGCTCAACCATTTCATCTATGTGCGGCAGATATAACGATTTCTAATGAAAATCTTGACGGGGTCCTCGATATCCGAGGTACATATGATGCAATCCGCCGATCTCTGGGAGAATAAGGCTAGGGTTCTCCAGGGTGAGAAGCCTAGTCTTGTAATTCTATTTTTGTGTAGTTCGTTAAGTTGTTTGTACTGTTCTGGTATCTCCGTGGGTGTTTAGACTATAGGGTGATCTGTTTACAAGAGTCGTATTGGTTTCTATGTTTGTTCACATGACGATGTGATTACTCGTAGGCTTAAGTAGTTCTCCGTCCTGAAGTTCATATTAGAATTCATACATGGTTCACCATCACAATTTCGTGTATACGAGTCGTATATAATTAAGATTGAAAAGGTAGTCGAATAACTGATTCCTCTTTAAGCTCTCATCCCATCGGGCGAAAAAGAAGTTAAAGTGGAATCATCAATTCTAAACCTGTAGAACCTTGATTATATACCACTCTTATGTATACATTCCTCAGATCAATTGTATGAATCCTTGGATTGAACTCGACGTACTGCACGAGTGGTACTTCGGGGATTTCTTCGGAAAGAAATAACTAAGAGGTACTCCTGGCATGAGTACTTCGGTGTTCTGATATGACGGCTTCGCTGGAAAAGTGATCTAGAAGAAAGAGATGTATGTATGAAGCTGTTTTCGTGAAGAACAAATTGAATCGAGTCGTACGATAAGGTCGGAATCATACTAAAACTTAAAGACATTAGATTTGAACATAAGACGTTTACAGAGAAAACATAACTGTGCAACCATGAACAGAGTTACAGTACTTCAGATTTACCACTAGACTATTGCTGCGAATAAGATATACTACAAAAGACAAGTATACGCAGCACGAGAATCCCTAAACAGACAAGATCTCGCAAAAGGTAAGACTCTAGTTGCACTAGTTCTGGATAGTTTCTAAGTCTGTTACAACAACACACCTAAGTTACATTAAGGAGGGTTCCGGAGTAGGCTCTCCTGCAGCTGTGATCCTAAGAATCTTCTCATCAGCACCTGAGTTCTTTGCTATCGGGCAATCATTCTTGAAGTGTCCAATTTCACCGCATTGGTGACATATCTGGACAACACCAATATTGGTGGTGGAAGTGAGGTGTTTAGCCAGTGTTATGTGGACACGAGTGCCTTCCTCGTTACTCCACTTTGGAAATTGCTTCCTAAAGCGTTCGGCTTTATAACTACTCTCGTGTGTAGGGTTAGTCCCGATGAAAGGTGTGACAACCCGCAATTTCTATTCTGAACAAACCATATCAAGCCAATAGAAGTAGAGCAGTTACAGTGAAAACTCAGAATTCGAGTATAAGTTTGGCAGTTTTCAGGATATTACACTTAAGGAGATATTAGGAGAGTGGATGCACTAGGGTTTTGTGCAACACTGTTATTCCAATACTCTAGGACATTAGAGTTCGTTCCAGGAATAAAACTATTTTCTGCCAAAAATATCTCACGACTATATATAGAAAACTTAACCAAATTGGTTCATTAGTTGAATTCCAATTAGAGAAAAGCCAAATTCACTCTCACGGATCTTCGGGTTTTTATCCCAAATTGTGATTACTTCGATCTAGTTATGTTATATAGCTTAGATTGTGTTTAGAAACGCCAATTACATATCAAATCTGTGAGATTCGGGAGTTTACCGCCCAAGAACGTTCTTGGGGAGTAAACTCCAATATGTGGCTTAAATGCTACCTAGTCCTTTCCCCGTGATTTGTAACTACCTTAGACTTGTATGCTAATGTGTATATGACTAGAAAACATCAAAATCGGATTGATAACCCAAGATTTGGGAGTTTACCGCCCAAGAACACTTGGGGAGTAAACTCCATTTTAAGGTCCTAAATGGTTCCAATGACCCTTAAAGCTTTAGAACTTGAACTAGAAGCCTCCATTTCATGATTTAGACCACAAAACAATTAGGAATCATGGCTAGAAGTGAGTTCACAGCCAAGGAAGTTCTTGGGCCGTGAACTAGTGTTTGGGGCTAGCAAACACCACTAAAAGACCAAGAAAAGTGAGTTTACGACCCAAGATATTTTAGGGCCGTGGACTCCAATTTATGGTGCCAAATGGTGCCATAATTCCTCCTAAAGCCTTGAACAATTGCCTAGAACATATCCTATGTGAGAATGGGACTAGAAAGCATCATAAACACCCTCCCAAGCGAGTTTACGGCCGTAAACTCCAAGGGATATGGTCCCAGGGACGTACACTCCATAAAGGAGTTAATATGGCACCCAAACACTTGATTAAGCCTTGAAACAATTCACCACATGAGTTGTATAATTGTTAGACATCATTTAGGGACTTGGTTGAGAGTTTACTACTAGGAGTTTACTCCCCTTGGCTGTAAACTCCAAAACATATGGCCATTAGACCATAAACTCCCATTAGGGATATTGCACTCCTTTGTTGCAACCCATTAGCCTCCTAGCACTTGACCAAAAGTGTTTTCTTCGCGTTTAAACGTTTATACTTGTATAATTAGTGTTTTAATCACTAATTATTTATATACATATGTCTTCATATGTAATTAGGATCATTGTATGTGTGTAAAGTCTTCACTTGACACCAAGCACTTGCCCGATCCTTCCTTACGATAACAGTCCGTTCAATTCCAATCACTTACTGCAGGTGAGTTCATACCCCTTAAATAATGTTTTAAACTATTTTTAAATGTTTATGGGGGGGATACAAGTAGAATTATGCAATTTATTATATCAATCACATGTGATTAATAAGTAGAATTATGCTAGTTATTATATCAATCACATGTGATTAATATGCAGCATTCAAATGATTTAATACACAGTAGCCGTTTTACCAAACAGTTTCCTTCAAATGATTTTTATAAACATTTTATATGTTTTAAACTCCTTATTACACAGTACAACTTATTTACAATTGTGTTCCAAACAAATGTTTCCTTATACTTATACTGTTTTATCAAACCCATGCCTTCGAAACCATTTTATAGATCGACATCAAGTCGATCTGTTCTTAGAAAATATTTATGTTCAAATGTTTTACGAAACTTATTTATGCTTTTATGTTATAAATTGTATGCCTCTATATGTATAGTTATATAAGAAATGTTTTAAAGACATAGGAAAGCTATCCACCCTATTTCCTTTTCGCGCTTGAGATGTGGTTTGGTGGGATATCGGGTACTCGTCCGAAGGTCGTTTAAATATTAGTTATATATCATGTGTACATATATAGTCATAAAAGGTCCTTCCAGTTCATCCCATGCCCTTGGGTAGCAAGGGTATACATCCACGTCCATATGTACCAGTTAGATTAGTAGTAAACTACCATAGGGGTAGTTTAGGAAGATACTAGAACAATTACTAGAACGCGATATCATACAATGAGTCAGTTCATTCATGAGTAAATACTTTCTAGAACATTACAGTACATTACATATACAACTATACTAGGAAGAGAACATATACAACGACACTAGAACGAGCACATTACTATACTTGCTAGATAGAGAGAGAACACACATTACAGCTAGCACACGTCGAACATTTCCGTACATTACACTTACATTAATACGTTCATAAAATTGTGATCCACTGTATCGGAGCATGCCTTAAATGTCATGGCCCGAGTTGTACCCAGAGTCTCTTGGAGGGAGAGTGTGAGTTTGCGTATAGATCTATACTGGATTGACTATCCTACACCTTGCTGCTAGCTACAGCTGGACCTGCAGGTCTATGGGTGCCAAACGTCATTCCGTTATTACGACCATTCTTATGTCGTTGTTACCAGTCGATAGTATGGTGCAATTTATCACATGATGCCTTAATATAAATTCGGTTTAAGGTAGTTAGTACAGCAGTAGTTCCTATAATACAAGACTACAGTACTACATTTATTTTCCCTTTACATATATTTGGTGATCTTTTCACTTAAACATTTAATGTAAAAACTATATTTTACAAATGATAGTTATACTTGGGAAAATTACACACTTTTACAAGAGACGAACATATAGAACAGTTAAGTCTTGGTAGAAGACTACATTGAGAACAGGTAGGTCTTGGTAGAAGAAACCCTTATATAATAGTAGGAATCATAGGGATTTCTTGAGATTTTCAAACGTTTATAGTTATTTTACAAACATTTTCATACTTACAGTTCATATACATTTTCAATACTTACAATTCATCTACTTACAAATTCTTACATACAAATTATGACACTAAATACTTATGATCTCACCAGCTTCAAAGCTGATACTCGCTTTCAAAATTACTTGTATCCTCAGGTCATCATAGACAGGTACCGATGCAAGGAGAAAGGAAGATGGAGCTTGTTCAAGACTCATCTTTCATTTTGATTTATGCTTTAGTGTTTATCAAAATTTGACAGAATACACTTGTATAATAATTATATTATTAATGCAATGGATGATGTTGTTGCTTGTTTACTACTTTTCATTGTTGTGATAATGTACATGACGTCCTCCGCCCCATAACGTTTCCGCCGTTCTTGGTTTTGGGGTGTGATAGATTGGTATCAGAGCATTGTTTATAGTGAATTAAGTATATCAACCCATAAAAGATATACTAACTATAAACACATAAGGGATTAAAAATACTCTGATCAAGAGTTTATACTTTAAATAATAAAATATTTAAGTAAGTATACGTGCGTGCGTTCATACTAAAATCAGTGTCACTAGGACAGTACAAAAGAATTACGATTGTTGGGCAACACAAGTGGGCTTAGAGACATATGGTCAAAAATGGGAAGATATAGCCTGATCACCTATATTATCCGAGGGTTGACTAGCATGTGCCTAAGTTTAATTGTGTGGTTGCAACAATGCTAAAATCTTACCAACCCAACCACAATGAGAACAATAGAACATAACATAAAAATTAAAATACTATAGGAGTATTTGGATACACTAAGGCTATATGTAATTAGGATGTTATAGACTTAGATTCCATGAAATTTCACTTTACCCCGATTCTGTGTGAATTTGGAGTTAAGATCACTTATTCGAAGGTCTATCATGTTTAGATTACACATAGCTGCTATGCACTTCACAAATAGCGATGTAACTAATGAAGGTTTTCTAAATAATTATCAAGATAGTTCGTCTAATAATTATTCTCTTACCCTAAGTTCTCGCATAGAAAACATAGCTGGACTCCATCCCCACGGCAATCAGTATCTTCCGAACGAAGTCATAGCTGGTTGGTTTGGAGAAGAACCAGAGAATCACCATCCTATCCCCTTGTATGATCACCATGATGAAGACCTTTTGTACGATGCTAACTCCAAACCAAAGGTTGAGAACCTACCCCGAGCAGCTCCCTTTCCAATTCCTAACCCTTGTCCGACTTTTCATGGCCCGACCCCTGAGAGGGTGGAATGCTTGGAAACATGGAGCCAAGGACAAGATCAGCCCATGCCATTTAATGGCGACCGAAGGTTTTGCGACTTGAACAATGGGGGCTCAGCAGATAGAGTCTTGCCAATCTTGGTCTGTAAAGTGACCCGAAATGAGATTCAAGGCAGGACAGCCCTACATCAGATTACCGAAGTTGTCATCGATGCGAGAATGCATACCCTCTGCACCATTCGTCTAGAAGATGCTCGCGAGAGATCAGAGAGAAACCATGAAACCCTGTTGCACGCACTGGCTGAAACTCGAGCCGAAGTCATAGAGCCCGAGTACGCCAAGGGGTGTACGAAAGACACCTACTTGATGTAGAACGTCAACTGGCTGAACTGAGAGTTCACTAGAGGGGTGACCGTCGTCAGCAGTAGCTTCTTTACCTTACTTTCCTTATTAGAAAGTAATCGTTTTCTGTCTTTGCCCGTTGTGGCATTTGCTATGAAATATCCTTGTACTGTAAGTACTTTAGGTTAGGTCCTTATGCTGTCAAGAACTATCTTCTCAGGATATGATGTAGGACCTTTACAAGGTCATTTTCCCGAATCTTTACATCGTGAATATCAAAGATATTGACAGCCGGCTAACTTCTGTGTCATTCTTCATTCAAGTACTCTTATCGTACTTTCATTTGAGTCTATCTCAAACATGCTTTAGTCAAGTCATTGGACTATAGCAAGTTAGATCCGGAGACATTTCCAAGTCTCTTTCAGTGGTTGGATCTTGTTATTCACCAACCCACGATACCTCGGCTTGAATGACAAACGTCTTGAGACCATTCTAAGAACGTACTTCTACCCATTACTAGTACTGCATCATAGGGATGTAGGTGAACCTTCGCGAACATACTTCCATTCCGTGCTAGGATTGCATCATAGGGATGTAGGTCAAACTTTCGAGAACATACTCTTACTCTTTTCTTGAGCAATCTAAGTACATCTAGGGTCAACCTGAATCGTTCACAAATCCATATCTTTCGTGTTACAGAATCATGTCGTCATCAGGAAACAATCAGCCGAGCAACGAAACCCCCCATCCTCCATATCGACACTGCTACGTTACAAGCTGCAGTGGCAGCTGCTGTGACAACTTTCCTTACACACATCAACTCAGCCAACGCAAACAAGACTGAAAGAGGAGTTGAGAGTTTAGATGGTAGTACCAAACCGGGAAACCAACAAATAGTAACAGTCACAGGCTCGCAAAGCCGAAAGACAGAGAACAAGAAACGAAAGCGTCAAGCCCAGAAAGAACGCAAGAAATCCCAAAAACTTGCTATGCAACAGCAACAAGTGGAAACCCCTGCCATCCCAGTATCGAGCAGTCCATACGAGGGAAAACTCCCGAAGTGTCATAAGTGTAGTTTCCATCATCATGGGGCTTGCCATGAGATGCAATGTTGCAATTTCCTAAACATAGGGCACCATGCTCATGGCTGTGGAGCACCGGCACGACCCAGCACTCAAGTCCCTTTCATCGGGACTGACCCTACACACAAGATTAGTTATAACGCCGAAGGATTTAAGAAGCAATTTTCAAAGTGGAGTAACGAGGAAGGCACTCGTGTCTACATAACACTGGCTAAACACCGCAATCCCGTCACCAATGCAAGTACTAGCTAGTCATGCCACCAATGCGGTGAAAAAGGGCACTTCAAGAAGGATTTCCCTATAGCAAAGAACTCTGGTGCAGATGGGAGGATTCTCAGGATCACAGCTGCAGGAGAGCCTACTCCAGAACGCTCGTTAATGTAACTAAGGCGTGTTGTTGTAACAGACTTATAAACTATCCAGAACTAGTGCAACTAGAGTCTTACCTTTTGCGAGATCTTGTCTGTTTAGGGATTCTCGTGCTGCGTATACTTGTCTTTTGTAGTATATCTTATTCGCAGCAATAGTGTTGTGGTAAACCTGAAGTACTGTAACTCTGTTCATGGTTGCATAGTTGTGTTTTGTCTGTAAACGTCTTATGTTCAAATCTAATGTGTTTAAGTTTGAGTATGATTCCGACATTATCATACGACTCGATTCAATTTGTTCTTCATGAAAACAGTTTCATACGTACATCTCTTCCTTCTAGATCACTTTACCAGCGAAGCCGTCATATCAGAACACCGAAGTACTCATGCCAGGAGTACCTCTTAGTTATTTCCAAGGATTCATGCGATTGATCTATCACCGAGGAATGTATACATAAGACTGATATATAATCAAGGTTCTACAAGTTTAGAATTGAGGATTCCACTTTAACTTCTTTTTCCCTAATGGGATGTGAGCTTAAAGAAGAATCAATTATTCGACTACCTTTTCAGTCTTATTTATATACGACTCGTATACACGAAATTGTGATTGTGAACCATGTATGAATTCTAATATAAAATTCAGGACAGAGAACTGCTTAAGCTGACGAGTAATCACATCGTCATGTGAAAAAACATAGGACCCAATACGACTCTTGTAAAACAGATCACCCTATAGTCTAAACACTCCCGAAGTGTCATAAGTGTAGTTTCCATCATCATGGGGCTTGCCATGAGATGCAATGTTGCAATTTCCTAAACATAGGGCACCATGCTCGTGGCTGTGGAGCACCGGCACGACCAAGCACTCAATTCCCTTTCATCGGGACTGACCCTACACACAAGATTAGTTATAACGCCGAAGGATTTAAGAAGCAATTTTCATTGTGGAGTAACGAGGAAGGCACTCGTGTCTACATAACACTGGCTAAACACCGCAATCCCGTCACCAATGCAAGTACTAGCTAGTCATGCCACCAATGCGGTGAAAAAGGGCACTTCAAGAAGGATTTCCCTATAGCAAAGAACTCTGGTGCAGATGGGAGGATTCTCAGGATCACAGCTGCAGGAGAGCCTACTCCAGAACCCTCGTTAATGTAACTTAGGCGTGTTGTTGTAACAGACTTATAAACTATCTAGAACTAGTGCAACTAGAGTCTTACCTTTTGCGAGATCTTGTCTGTTTAGGGATTCTCGTGTTGCGTATACTTGTCTTTTGTAGTATATCTTATTCGCAGCAATAGTGTTGTGGTAAACCTGAAGTACTGTAACTCTGTTCATGGTTGCATAGTTGTGTTTTGTCTGTAAACGTCTTATGTTCAAATCTAATGTCTTTAAGTTTGAGTATGATTCCGACATTATCATACGACTCGATTCAATTTGTTCTTCACGAAAACAGTTTCATACGTACATCTCTTCCTTCTAGATCACTTTACCAGCGAAGTCGTCATATCAGAACACCGAAGTACTCATGCCAGGAGTACCTCTTAGTTATTTCCAAGGATTCATGCGATTGATCTATCACTGAGGAATGTATACGTAAGAGTGATATATAATCAAGGTTCTACAGGTTTAGAATTGAGGATTCCACTTTAACTTCTTTTTCCCTGATGGGATGTGAGCTTAAAGAAGAATCAATTATTCGACTACCTTTTCAGTCTTAATTATATACGACTCGTATACACGAAATTGTGATTGTGAACCATGTATGAATTCTAATATAAATTTTAGGACAGAGAACTGCTTAAGCTGACGAGTAATCACATCGTCATGTGAAAAAACATAGGACCCAATACGACTCTTGTAAAACAGATCACCCTATAGTCTAAACACATACGAACACACAAGAACAATACAAACAACTTAGCGAACCACACATAAATAGAATTAGAAGACTAGGCTTCTCGTCCTAGAGCACCCCAATCTTATTCTCCCAGAGATCGACGGATTGCATCGTATGTGCCTCGGATATCGAGGACTCCGTCAAGATTTCATAGAAATCGTTATCTCTGCCTCACATAGATGAAATGGTTGAGCAAACGCAAGGAAAGAATTACTTTCAGAAATGGATCTGAGATTCGAATATCACCAGTTCGAGTGTTAGGGAAGGATGTCCGGAAGACTATCTTCTGAACTCGATGCGGACACTTCGAGTCCGTAGTGATACCCTTCGGATAGGACCAATACGCCCATAGCTTTCATGAGCTAAATGTGTAGGGTGCGTCTTTCTTACTTGGATCAATTCGTCATTTCTCCATGTAATGACTTACTTATCTACCCTCGTAGTAAGAAGAAATCCCATGGAAACATTTCCTACAGAGGAACTTTTAGCGAAGTTCTCTAGGCACGAGTTTTGAAATTGAAGAGTCAAATTTCTATGACACACTGTTAGTAATGTGAGAAATTTAGAGTACTCTTTCAATTTGTCAAAACTGTTGAGAATTAGTCGACACCGGAGATGCCGACAGTCATTCCCCAAATTCTAGGTCTTACCGACCTACCGTCTTAGTTCATTTAGAACTCCTCGCAAATTACAGAAACCCGTGCGACTTTGATCCAGCAAGGGGTGGCCTTTGTCTGAGAAGTTAAACAAGAAAAAGAAACCTTGGAGATTCCAAGTGAGTGACCAAATTCTTTAGGAAGTCTCACGCAGGAACGACTTGATACGCTTCGTAAAGCGTGGAAAGCTAAGTCCAAGATAGACAGGACCTCCGAGATTCTGACCAGAATCAGTCCTGTATCTCGCAAACTAGACCTACTCCGCGAACACAGTAACGTATATTATACTTTTCGCGTCTCGATCGTGAAACCATACCTTTCCGTCAGGACTCTTGTAAGTCCACTTGTCGAGATCCTCGCCTTCGTATTAGAACCGTAGTGACCCTCGACCGAGAGGTCAAGCGGACGAAGCAACGCCGTCGCCAGTTAGTGAAGGTTCCTTGGAATGCCAACCGAGAACCCGATTTCACTTAAGTACGCTAGATCAAATCGATTAGGAAGTTTCCTCCTCACGGCTCGATCATTCGCGCATACTTCCTTGCCTAAATTCTAATTTCTGGACGAAATTCCCTTCAACAGGGGGATGATGTGACAACTCGAAATTTCTATTTTGAACAAACCATATCAAGCCAATAGAAGTAGAGTAGTTACAGTGAAAACTCAGAATTCGAGTATAAGTTTGGCAGTTTTCAGGATATTACACTTAAGGAGATATTAGGAGAGTGGATGCACTAGGGTTTTGTGCAACATTGTTATTCCAATACTGTAGGACATTAGAGTTCGTTCCAGGAATAAAAATATTTTCTGCCAAAAATATCTCAGGACTATATATAGAAAACTGAACCAAATTGGTTCATTAGTTGAATTCCAATTAGAGAAAAGCCAAATTCACTCTCACGGATCTTTGGGTTTTTATCCCAAATTGTGAGTACTTCGATCTAGTTATGTTATAAAGCTTAGATTGTGTTTAGAAACACCAATTACATATCAAATCTGTGAGATTCAGGAGTTACTGCCCAAGAACGTTCTTGGGGAGTAAACTCCAATATGTGGCTTAAATGCTACCTAGTCCTTTCCCCATGATTTGTAACTAGCTTAGACTTGTATGCTAGTGTGTATATGACTAGAAAACATCAAAATCGGATTGATAACCCAAGATTTGGGAGTTTACCGCCCAAGAACACTTGGGGAGTAAACTCCATTTTAAGGTCCTAAAGGGTTCCAATGACCCTTAAAGCTTTAGAACTCGAACTAGAAGTCTCCATTTCAAGCTTTAGACCACAAAACAATTAGGAATCATGGCTAGCAGTGAGTTCACGACCAAGGAAGTTCTTGGGCCGTGAACTCCATGTTTAAGTGCAAAAATGCTTTGAAACACTTCCTTAAGCCAAGAGACAAATTAGGACAAGTACCCTAGTGTGTTTGGGGCTAGAAAACACCACTAAAACACCAAGAAAAGAGAGTTTACGGCCCAAGATATTTTAGGGCCGTGAACTCCAATTTATGGTGCCAAATGGAGCCACAATTCCTCCTAAAGCCTTAAACAATTGCCTACAACGTATCCTATGTGAGCATGGGACTAGAAACCATCATAAGCACCCTCCCAAGGGAGTTTACAGCCGTAAACTCCAAGGGATATGGTCTCAGGGCAGTAAACTCCTTAAAGGAGTTAATATGGCACCCAAACACATGATTATGCCTTGAAACAATTCACCACATGAGTTGTATAATTGTTAGACATCATTTAGGGACTTGGATGAGAGTTTACGGCTAGGAGTTTACTCACCTGGGCCGTAAACTCCAAAACATATGGCCATTAGACCATAAACTCCCATTAGGGGCATTGCACTCCTTTGTTGCAACCCATTAGCCTCCTAGCACTTGACCAAAAGTGTTTTCCTCGCGTTTAAATGTTTATACTTGTATAATTAGTGTTTTAATCACTAATTATTTATATACATATGTCTTCATATGTAATTAGGATCATTGTGTGTGTCTAATGTCTTCACTTGACACCAAGCACTTGCCCGATCCTTCCTTACGATAACAGTCCGTTCAATTCCAATCACTTACTGCAAGTGAGTTCATACCCCTTAAATAATGTTTTAAACTATTTTTAAATGTTTATGGGGGGGATACAAGTAGAATTATGCTTTTTATTATATCAATCACATGTGATTAATAAGTAGAATTATGCTAGTTATTATATCAATCACATGTGATTAATATGCAGCATTCAAATGATTTGCTACACATTAGCCGTTTTACTAAACAGTTTCCTTCAAATGATTTTTATAAACATTTTATATGTTTTAAACTCCTTATTACACTGTACAACTTATTTACAATTGTGTTCCAAACAAATGTTTCCTTATACTTATACTGTTTTATCAAACTCATGCCTTCGAAACCATTTTATAGATCGACATCAAGTCGATCTTTTCATAGAAAATATTTATGTTCAAATGTTTTACAAAACTTATTTATGCTTTTATATTACAAATTGCATTCCTCTATATGTATGGTTATATAAGAAATGTTTAAAACAAATAGAAAGGCTATCCACCCTATTTCCTTTTTGCGCTTGAGATGTGGTCTGGTGGGATATCGGGTACTCGTCCGAAGGTCGTTTAAATATTAGTTATATATCATGTGTACATATATAGTCATAAAAGGTCCTTCCAGTTCATCCCATGCCCTTGGGTAGCAAGGGTATACATCCATGTCCATACGTACCAGTTAGATTACTAGTAAACTACCATAGGGGTTGTTTAGGAAGATACTAGAACGATTACTAGAACGCGATATCATACAATGAGTCAGTTCATTCATGAGTCAATACTTTCTAGAACATTACAGTACATTACATATACAACTATAATAGGAAGAGAACATATACAACGATACTAGAATGAGTACATTACTATACTTGCTAGATAGAGAGAGAACACACATTAAAGCTAGCACACGTCGAACATTTTCGTATATTAGACTTACATTAATACGTTCATAAAATTGTGATCCACTATATCAGAGCATGCCTTAAATGTCATGGCCCGAGTTGTAGCCAGAGTCTCTTGGAGGGAGAGCGTGAGTTTGCGTATAGATCTATACTGGATTGACTATCCTACACCTTGTTGCTAGCTACAGCCGGACCTGCAGGTCTGCGGGTGCCAAACGTCATTCCGTTATTACGACCATTCTTATGTCGTTGTTACCAGTCGATAGTATGGTGCAATTTATCACATGATGCCTTAATATAAATCCGGTTTAAGGTAGTTAGTACAGCAGTAGTTCCTATAATACAACACTACAGTACTACATTTATTTTCCCTTTACATATATTTAGTGATCTTTTCACTTAAACATTTAATGTAAAAACTATATTTTACAAATGATAGTTATACTTGGGTAAATTACACACTTTTACAAGAGACGAACATATAGAACAGTTAAGTCTTGGTAGAAGACTACATTCAGAACAATTAGGTGTTGGTAGAAGACACCCTTATATAATAGTAGGAATCATAGGGATTTCTAGAGTTTTTCAAACGTTTACAGTTATTTTACAAACATTTTCATACTTACAGTTCATATGCATTTTCAGTACTTACAATTCAACTACTTACAAATTCTTACATACAAATTATGACACTAAATACTTATGATCTCACCAGCTTCAAAGCTGATACTCACTTTCAAAATTACTTGTATCCTCGGGTCATCATAGACAGGTACCGATGCAAGGAGAAAGGAAGATAGAGCTTGTTCAAGACTCATCTTTCATTTTGATTTATGCTTTAGTGTTTATCAAAATTTGATAGAATACACTTGTATAATAATTATATTATTAATGCAATGGATGATGTTGTTGCTTGTTTACTACTTTTCATTGTTGTGATATTGTACATGATGTCCTCCGCCCCAGAACGTTTCTGCCGTTCTTGGTTTTGGGGTGTGACAAAAGGGACTTGAGTGATGGGTCGTGCTGGTGCTCCACAGCTACGAAGATGGTGCCCTATTTTTAGGCAATTGCAACACTACATCTCATGGCAAGCCCTATGATGATAGAAACTACACTTATCACACTTCGGGAGTTTTCCCTCGTATGGTCTGCTCGGTACTGGGATGGCAGGGGTTTCCACTTGTTGCTGTTGCATAGCCAGCCTTTGGGATTTCTTGCGTTCTTTCTGAGCTTGACGCTTTTGTTTCTTGTTCTCTGTATTTCAGCTTTGCGAGCCTGTAACTGTTACTGTTTGGCGACTTCCTGGATTGATACTACGACTGGAATCTTCAACCCCAACATTAGCATTGCTTGTGCTGATAGCGCTGCGGTGCGCAAGGACAGCTGTCACGGCAGCCATCACGACAGTTGTAACTGCGGTTTGGAAGGTAGCCGCGTCCATAGGAAAGGTAGAGGTTTCGTTGTCCGACTGATTGTTTCTGGATGACGACATGATTCTGTAACATGAAAGATAAAGATTTTGTGAGCGATTCTGGTTGACCCTAGGGTACTTCGATTGTTCAATTAAAGAGTAAGATTATGTTCTCGAAAGTTTGACCTACTTCCCTATGATGCAGTCCTAGCACGGAAATGGAAGTATGATCGCGAAGGTTTGACTTACATCCCTATGATGCAGTCCTAGTACGGAAATGGAAGTATGATCGCGACGGTTTGACCTACATCCCTATGATGCAGTCCTAGTACGGAGTGGAAGTGAGTTTGTAGAATGGTCTCAAGACGTTTGTCGTTCAAGCCGAGGTATCGTGGGTTGGTGAATAACAAGATCCAACCATTGAAAGAGACTTGGAAATGTCTCCGGATCTAACTTGCTACAGTCCAATGACTTGACTAAAGCATGTTTCAGATAGACTCTAATGAAAGAATGATAAGAGTACTTGAATGAAGAATGACACAGAAGTTAGCTGGCTGTCAATATCTTTGATATTCCCGATGTAAAGATTTGGGGAAATGACCATGTAAAGGTCTTACATCAGATCCACAGAAGATAGTTCCTGACAGCATAAAGACCTAACCAAAAGTACTTACAGTACAAGATAATTTCATATAAAATACCACATCGGGCAAAGATAGAAAACAATTTCTTTCTAACAAGGAAAGTAAGGTAAAGAAGCTACTGCTGACGACGGTCACCCCTCTAGTGAACTCTCAGTTCAGCCAGTTAACGTTCATGTCAAGTAGGTGTCTTTCGTACACCCTTTGGCATACTCGGAGTTCTATGACTTCGGCTCGTGATTTAGCCAGTGCTTGCAGTAGGGTTTCATGGTTTCTCTCTGATCTCTCGCGAGCATCTTCTAGACGAATGGTGTAGAGGGTATGCATTCTCGCATCAACGACAACTTCGGTGATCTGATGTAGGGCTGTCCTGCCTTGAATCTCATTTCGGGCCACTATGCGGACCAAGATTGGCAAGACTCTATCTGCTGAGCCCCCATTGCTCAAGTCGTAAAAGCTTCAGTCGCCATTAAATGGCATGGGCTGATCTTGTCCTTGGCTCCTTGTTTCCAAGCATTCCACCCACTCAGGGGTCGGTCCATGAAAAGACGGACGAGGGTTAGGAATTGGAAAGGGAGTTGCTTGGGGTAGGTTCTCAACCTCTAGTTCGGAGTTAGCATCGTCAGAAAGGTCTTCATATGGTGATCATTCAAAAGGATAGGATGATCATTATCTGGTTCTTTTCCACACCGACCAGCAATGACCTCGTTCGGAAGGTACTGGTTGTCGTGGGGATGGAGTCCAACTATGTTTTCTATGCGAGAATTTAGGGTAAGAGAATAATTATTAGACGAACTATCTAGATAATTATTTAGAAAAGCTTTATTAGTTACATTGCTATTTGTGAAGTGCATACCAGTTATGTGTAATCTAAACAGGATAGACCTTCGAATACGTGACCTTAACTCCATATTCACACAGAATTGGGGTGAAGTAAAATTTTCACAGATTCTAAGTCTATAACATCCTAATTACATATAACCTTAGTGTATCCACTTACCAGCTATCAACTTAGTAATGAAGATCCCGTTTTAGTTCTCAAGTTTAAAGTACTTATAGTAACACCAAATACTCCTATAGTATTTTAAATTTTAATGTTATGTTCTATTGTTCTCCTTGTGGTAGGGTTGGTAAGATTTTAGCATTATTGCAACCACACAATTAAACTTAGGCACATGCTAGTCAACCGTCAGATAATATAGGTGATCAGGCTATATCTTCCCAGTTTTGACCATATGTCTCTAAGCCCACCTGTGTTGCCCAACAATCGTAATTCTTTTGTACTGACCTAGTGACACTGATTTTAGTATGAATGTAGGCACGTATACTTACTTAAATATTTTATTATTTAAAGTGTAAACTCTTGATCGGAGTATTTTTAATCCCTTATGTATTTATAGTTAGTATATCTTTTATGGGTTGATATACTTAATTCACTATAAACAATGCTCTGATACCAATCTGTCACACCCCAAAACCAAGAACGGCGGAAACATTCTAGGGCTGAGGACGTCATGTACAGTATCACAACAATGAAAAGTAGTAAACAAGCAACAACATCATCCATTTCATTAATAATAGAATTATTATACAAGTGTGTTATGTCAAATTTTGATAAACACTAAAGCATAAATCAAAATGAATGATGAGTCTTGAACAAGCTCCATCTTCCTTTCTCCTTGCATCGGTACCTGTCTATGATGACCTGAGGATACAAGTAATTTTGAAAGCAAGTATCAGCTTTGAAGCTGGTGTGATCATAAGTATTTTAGTGTCTTAATTCGTCTGTAAGAATTTGTATGTAATTGAATTGTAAGTATTGAAAATGTATATGAACTGTGAATGTAAAAATGTTTGTAAAACAACTATACACGTTTGAAAAACTCTAGAAATCCCTAGGATTCCTACTATTATATGAAGTTTGTCTTCTACCAAGACCTAAATGTTCTCAATGTAGTCTTCTACCAAGACTTAACTGTTCTAAATGTTCGTTTCATGTAAGAGTGTGTAATTTTCCCAAGTGTAACTATCATTAACAAAATATAGTTTTTACATTTAAAGTTTAAGTGAAAAGATCACTAAATATATGTACATGGAAAAATAATGTAGTACTAAAATGTAGTGCTATAAGAACTACTGTTGTACCAACTACCTTAAACTGGATTTATATTAAGGCATCATGTGATTAATTGTACCATACTATCGACTAGTAACAACAACATACGAATGGTCGTAAAACGGAATGACGTTTGGCACCCGCAGACCTGCAGGTCCGGCTGTAGCTAGTAGAAAGGTGTAGGATAGTCAATCCAGTATAGATATATACGCAAACTCACGCTCTCCCTTCAAGAGACTCTGGCTACAACTAGGGCCATGACATTTAAGGCATGCTCCAATATAGTGGATCACAATTATTAACGTATTCATGTATATGTAATGTAATGAACTGTTCTAGCTGTAATGTACGTGCTCTCTACCTAGCAAGTATAGTAATGTACTCGTTCTAGTGTCATTGTATATGTTCTCTTCCTAGTATAGTTGTATATGTTCTGCTCTAGTATAGTTGTATATGTTCTTCTCTAATATAGTTGTATATGTACTCATAGTAATGAAATGTTCTAGCTGTAATGTAAGTGCTCTCTATCTAGCAAGTATAGACCTATGAATGAACTGACTCATTGTATGATATCGCGTTCTAGTAATTGTTCTAGTATCTTCCTAAACTACCCATATGGTGGTTTACTAGTAATCTAACTGGTACGTATGGACCTGGATGTATACCCTTGCTACCCAAGGGCATTGGATGAACTGGAAGGACCTTTTATGACTATATATGTACACATGATATATAACTAATATTTAAACAACCTTCGGACGAGTACCCGATATCCCACCAGACCACATCCAAATCGAGAAAAAGGAAATAGGGTGGATAGCCTTCCTAAGTCTTTTAAAAATTTCTTATATAACTATACATATAGAGGCATGCAATTTATAATATACAAGCATAAATAAGTTTTGTAAAACATTTGAACATAATTATTATCTTCAGAAAAGATCGACTTGATGTCAACCTATAAAACAGTTTGAAGGCATAGGTTTGATAAAACAGTTTAAGTATAAGGAAACATTTGTTTGAAACACAATTGTAAATAAGTTTGAAATGTGATATAAAGAGTAAAATGTACAGTGTAATAAGGAGTTTAAAACATATAAAATGTTTATAAAAATCATTTGGAGGAAACTGTTTGGTAAAACGGCTAATGTGTAGTAAATCATTTGAATGCTGCATATTAATCACATGTGATTGATATAATAACTATCATAATTCTACTTGTATCCCCCCCATAAAACATTTAAAAATAGTTTAAAACATTGATTAAGGGGTATGAACTCACCTGTAGTAAGAGACTGAAATTGAACGGACTGTTATTGTAACGAAGGATCGGGCAAGTGCTTGGTGTCAAGTGAAGACTTTAGACACACACAATGATCCTAATTACATATGAAGACATATGTATATAAATAATTAGTGATTAAAACACTAATTATACAAGTATAAACATTTTAACGCGAGGAAAACACTTTTGGTCAAGTGCTAGGAGGCTAATGGGTTGCAACAAAGGGGTGTAATACCTCAAATGGGAGTTTAAGGTCTAATGACCATATTCTTTGGAGTTTACGGCCCAGGGGAGTAAACTCCTGGCCGTAAACTCTATATTGGGTCATTAATTGAGGCTTAAAGTTGTTACAACTCAAGTGGTAAATTGTTCCAAGGTTTAAACAAGTGTTTGGGTGTCCTATTAACTCCTTTAAGGAGTTTACGGCCCAGAGACCATATTCCCTTGGAGTTTACGGCTGTACACTCCCTTGGGAGGGTGTTTAACAACTTTACGGCCATAAACTCCCTTGGGAGGGTGTTTATGGTGTTTTCAAGTCTCTAACGTTTCAAGGTTATGATCTAGGTTGGGTTCTAGGCATAAGGAAGGATTTATGGTGTCATTTGATCCCTTTATAGGGGTTTACGGCCCAAGAACTCATCTTGGACGTAAAATCCTTAATACTTGTGATTCCTTATGTTTTCTAGGCTTTAAACACTTTAGGGTAGATGCCTAAAATCAAGTCTAAGCCTTAGGTGCCTTAAAAGCACCATTTGAGTATGCTTTTTGGAGTTTACGGCCTAAGATATTATTGGGCCGTGAACTCCCAAACTTGGGGGATTCTAGCTGTATTTCATGTCCCTAATACACTCCTATACAAGTCCAAGGTAGTTAGAAAGCACGGGGGACAATCTAGGCTTGGTTTCGGGAGTTTACCGCCGAAGAACACCTTGGGGAGTAAACTCCTAAATCGAATGATTTAGCTATGTAATCTATGTTATGAACACATTTAAAGATTTCTAACACTACTAGAAAGAGTTACTCACAATTTGGGATAAAAACCCGGAGATCCGTGAGAGAGAATTTTGGCTTTTCTCTAATTGGAAATGTAACTAATGAACTATTTGGTTCAGTTTTCTATATATAGTCCTGGGATTTTTGGCAGAAAATATTTCTATTCCCGGAATGAACTCTAATATCCTAGAGTATTGGAATAATAGTGTTGCACAAAATCCTAGTGCATCCACTCTCCTAATATCTCCTTACGTGTAAAATCCTGAAAACTGCCAAACTTATACTCGAAATCTGAGTTTTCACTGTAACTGCTCTACTTCTATTGGATTGATATGGTTTGCTTAGAATGGAAATTTCGGGCTGTCACAATGGGCTCAGCGAGTCGCAAGGATGAATCGGTGAGTCACATGAAGATGTACATGAACTCGGTGAGTTGGATGAACAACTCGGCGAGTCCGATGAAGATCACCATAAAACTCGATGAGTTGAAGAATAACTCGACGAGTCGAATGGATTTTCCCTAGGATATGCATGCGTGTGTACCCGTCGAGTTGCAAGGAGGAAACTCGACGAGTGGCCTTAAGGATTTATCGGGATTCAAAGGAACTCGACGAGTCACTTCGATGACTAGGCGAGTTGGAATGTGCTCCATGGACTCAGCAAGTTGAGGTCACCATGGACTGTTGACCTTGACTAAGGATTTTGACCTTGATTAGGAATTACTAAGAGGTTATGGGGTGTCTCATAAGAGTAAGAACTTATGAGTATATTATGATATGCTTATAGGTGGTGGAGTCGGTGTCAAGTGATCCGATAGTTGGAGTTTGCATTTCGAATCTACATCTGCGAGGTGAGTTATCCTTCCTATATCGATAGGGTCTACGGCACCATGGCCGACCCTTTATGATTTACATCCTGGTTTAGGATGGTTTCTTTGTTATTGCCATGTTAGATTTCATCCTGGTTTAGGATGGGTGTTATGTTATTGCTATGTTAGAAATCATTCTGTTTAGGATGGTTGTTATGATACAGATCGGTTAGGTCGGTTGTTATGGTATGCTACATATGATTCTGATCAGTTAGATTGAAATTAGGATAGATAGTATGTTATGCTTCTATGATCCGTAAGGATTGGTACGCTAGTGACCTGTTAGGTCGATGCTCTAGTTACGAGTGAAACTCTATGATTGATGGTAAATGAGATAGATGTGTTTGCTATGTGCACGTGCCAGTATATGATAGTATGCGTACATGGTTAGTTGATTGTTGGTTGGGTTGAGGTGGTCTTGCTTTGTGCTGAAGGCCAACACACCCTCGAAATGGTCCAGGGAGACTGTAGGCCCACGCGGCGGACCAGTCATGCCAAAGGCTTGGGACAGATTCAGATAGACTGTAGGCACAGTAGGGCGGACCAGTCCGGCCGATGGCCCAGTATGTATGTTGTTCGATTGATCGTTATGGATATGGTTTCTGCCAGCATGGTATTCGTATCTTCGGGGTAGCTCACTAAGCCCTCGGGCTTACAGTTTTCAGTTTATTGTTTCAGGTACTTCAGGAGAGCGAGGGAAGGCGAAGCCGTCACCGTACCGCTCCTCATCCTCATGATCTATTTTGGGACACTCTGATGATAAGTGAATTGGAAATGTTTTGTAAAAACAATTACTACTTGACTCTTTTGTTAGTATTAAAAGTTTAAATTTGGCGTAAATTTTATGGGTGTTACTATTTATGATTTATATTAATATATTATAAGTTCTAATATATTAATATGGAATCATATTATTTAATTAGTATTGATCAAGAATTAATTTATAATTAATTTAGTGATCAAAAGAAACTAATTAAATATGGACTCTTATATATAGCATGGGCCAAGTTCAGAGCCTAGGCGTATTTTTAATTATAGAACTCGACGAGTTTGTCTTCCAGTTTGCAGTTTTTCGAGTTTTGCTAATGGAAATGGACTAGAAACATTAGCCTAAACTGTTTTGGTCTTATAAAACTTATTCTAGATGGTGTAACGGTTATGCTAATCCATTTTCGATGGCTATTATCAAAATTTCAAGTTTTGTATGGTTTATTTATGATTCTTGAAATTGTTGATATGAATGTTCATGAACTTATGAGCTTAGAAGATCATAGGAATTATTTGAAAATAGTTTGTTAGATTAATTCATGATCTTGATGTGTTTTAATGGAATCCATAATTTGTCCTGAAGTTATGGATTACCAAAAGGCACTCTTCTAAAGTCCATTAAAGAAACACATAAGTTACATAAAATGAAAATTCTCTCATTTTAATAAACCATTAAACTCAATTGTTATGAAAATCCAAAAGTTTTATAATAGTTCAAAACTTGCCCTCAAGTTTTGGAATTTGTAAACTCTCACAAACACTTTAATTCCAAACCCTATAGTTTTAAAAGTTTAAATTCAACCCTTATACCGTATAGTATTATAAGTTAATAATATATATATATATATATATATATATATATATATATATATATATATATATATATATGTATGTATGTATAAGATCAAGTCAGTCTTACCGTTAGCAGGCCTCATTCACGAAGCCGATCAATAAGGGGGTTATAATGTTACTGCCAATAAAATGGCATTTTAATGGATGTCCACTCTCACCCACCGCTTCCTTGACTGGTGGAGGGTCGTTAGCTGAACGGGTAGGACAAGGACTATAATTCTCCTTTCATTATAAGTGTAATGATAAATATAAAGTAACTAAACCTTTTATAAATTCCCAATCTTAGTTACTTTAGGAAAATGTGAATTTGGTGCTAACGCATGAAATTACACTTTGCACTTTGCTTAAGTCGTTAGTGGAGCATGTGTGGTTAACTTGGATTTATCATAGGGTCGGTGGAGCACATGTGGTTAAACGACACATCGATTAAGTGATAAATATTAAAGGTACCAAGTATATTTGCATGGTTATTCACACGTTGTTATGTGATCCTCGACATCCCATTCACAAAACTTGAGAGGGCACAATCGAGATTGAAATATTCCATTGAAAAGTTCAATGAATCTCAAAAGATCTAGGAGTTTCAAATCCAATTAAAACCTAATAATTATTTCATTTTTCATGGTGGAGATTGGTGAATCGTCATTCTCTTACCTTCAAATATTTTATAGCTTGGATTACGGCATCCCTCTTCCAAGTTAAAAAATATTGTGTTGGGTCCTAGCCTTAATATTTCATATTGGGTGTTATATTAAGGACTTAAATCAACTAACTTGAATATCTCCCATTTTAGATGTCTGGTTCAGACAAATATGATCTTCCCAAATCTCTTGAAACAAGCTTTCCTAATGACGATTATTTCTCGTGATTGGTTCATGGAAATCATACTTAATTTCCTCCACCTCCTCTAATTATTCTCCTTAACCCACAAGTTCAAGTTCACTCAAGACCTATTGGAAAGAAAGGTCTATGTGTGCTCACATCTTGGAGATGAACTCACATATTGACAAGTCGGGAGAGTTGGGTGTCAAAGTCCTGAGAAAGTTGGTTGTTCAATCACTTTCTAAGTCACATAGTGAGTTTCCTTTGGGACTACTATGAAACAGACTATGACATGACCCTTAATGATCTTATCTATTTGCTTGGTGCTGCTGAATCAACAATGATTTGGAGCACTGGTAAAGCAAATTTTATTAGAAGATCAACTTCCCAAACTTCCATGGACATTGACAATAGTAACATTGGATACCCATAAATAGGTTTTTCTTCCCAATGGAAAGGGATCGCCCATAGTCAACTCGGTTGACTAAATGGTAAAGAGAAAGGCTAAGTCTGAGATAGTCCCAATATACCATTTCCAAAGAGTCCATATGTTTCTATTGCCAAAGGAAGGGGCATTGCTTGTGAAGCTGTCCTGGCTACCTCAAAGATCTGAGAGAATGTCAAGTCAAAAAGTTTGACTCTATTTCAAGTAAGTCCACTATCTATCTCTGTTAAGTTCCTTATTGACGATTCTTTATACAAAATGTGGCTTGGTTACATTTTGATGTTTGGCAGGATCAAGCAAAGGGAAGGAAACTTACAAAAAGAGTATGTTGAATCTGATCATGAAGATCGATTTCAATCGCATGGTTCAAAGATCAGATTCTTGAGCTACTACTTAGGAGTTATGATACATTAGTAGGAAATATGTAGTACCATAGTTTTCATTTAAAGTTGCATTGTAAGGAAAAAGTTTTTCCGCATTTTATAAACAAATAAAATTTTGTTTTATTTTATTTTATATCTCCTTGCAATGGCATTTATGAAATTGATGTTTGTATGTTTCTAGCAATAATGGAAATATGAATTTCATTCTTTTATTTGTGGTAATGTCTAAATTTACCAAATAAGGAAAGATTCTCATCACCCAAGGTTTCAATTGGACTGAAACTTGGAATCATGCAAGTTGTATAGTATGATGAATGAGAATTTTCATCTTTGGAAAATTAAGACTAATTCCTTGTTCACATGTATATGTGAGTCAAGTGAAAGACTAAGGGATCGAGTACACATTCATGTGCACTAGTCAATTCCCCCATAAAAGTTCGATAAGACTATTTGTCATGATTTACTACAGTTTAGTAAAGATGGTTATACTTAAAAATTTAAGTATAATTCTGAAACATTAGAAAAGTTTCGATGTATGGCAGAACGAATGGGAATAATCAAATTAGGCTGAAAGATAAAAGTTTCTCAAATCTGAAAATATGGGAGAGTACTTTAGTATCATGTTTTGTGATCATCTTAATGATTAAGAAACCATATCACAATTGGTCCTCTAAGGAAATCTTAGTGCATTCCTATGGCTAAGGAGAGGAATCGTGAATTGTTGAAATGGATAATCAAGAAGATGAGTCATCCTTCATTCCAAAACAAGTCTTAGAATCATACTCCAATATTGTAATTTGAGTGATACATCTTAAAGAAGGTTTATTAACACTTGTCAAATGTAAGAGTAAAATGTATAGTACTCTTCTACATTTGAAATTGGTAAGTTGTGATGTTTTTGATAAAACAAAGACCAACTTAGGCCAATTATGTGAAGTGTTTGTCTTGAGAAGAATCCGCACTATCTCTTGAATATTTGTTTGTCAAACAATGGGTCTTGGCTGGAGTGTCTTATATTTCAAGAGGACAGTGGGAGTCTAAAAGATCCTGAAAGGATTTCAAGATCTAATCAAGAATAAAACATGTAGTTTCTCACTAGCTCACGACTTGAGGTTTATAACCTATCGTGTTGATATATGCCATTTCGGTGCCCATTCCAGTTAAAGTTGGCTTTGCTTACGAGTTCTGAGAGCTCTCAATTGGTTGCATAACAACTTGGAAGCAATTGAAGGCCCTTGTGCTGCCAAGTGGCAAGAAGTTAAGACTGCACAAGTGTGACAACCCGTAATTTCCATTTGTACGAACAATATCTATTCAATAGAAGCCAAACCAATTTCAGTGATTTTCAGACTTTTCTGAAAATGTTTGTGTACACTAGGGTTTACACTTTAGGAGATATCAGGAGAGTGGATGCTCCTGAGTTTGTGAAATTTGGACATTTCAAGTTTCATAATGCTACAGTCCAAGTTTGAGAATAAAAATATTTTCTGTCAAAATATTTCAGGACTATAAATAGTTTTCTGAATTTATTTACTTCATTACTCACAATTCCAGCTAGAGAAAAGCCATTTTCTCTCTGACAGATCTTCGGGTTTTTATCCCAGATTGTGAGTAACTCTTTCTAGTAGTGTTAGAATACATATTAGATGCTTAAAACATGATTTAGATGGCTAAATCATGAGATCTAGGAGTTTACTCCCCAAGGTGTTCTTGGGCGGTAAACTCCCGAAACAAAGCCAAAACTGACATGGGTGCTAGGTTAAGGCCTTAGAACATTAGGTATACATGTTAGGGACATGAAAACACACACAAAACCACCCAAGACTGGGAGTTTATGGCCCATAACTCTCTTAGGCCGTAAACTCCATTTCTAGCCTTAAAGGGTGATTTGAGGACTTAAGGACTTTAAGGCTTGCATCTAGGTTATTTCCCCAAGTAGCTTAAGGTCTTAAACACATCAAATGACATAAATGAAAGTGAGTTTATGGCCCAGAACTCTCCTAGGCCGTAAACTCCATGCAAATGGTCACAAAGGGTGTTTTCATGACACCTAAGGGCCTGGACCTTTACAAGAAAATGTACCCACTAAATGGAAGGACCAAACCACACAAAAATCACCTAACCAAGTGAGTTTATGGCCAAGACATGGTTCTTGGGCCGTAAACTCCTAAAGAGGGCACTAAGTGGTGCCTAATGCCTTTATATGCTAGGATTAAAAGTCTAGAACACATCCCACTAGTACAAGAGGCTTGAAAACAACAAAGGAATCACCCCAAGGGAGTTTACGTCCACAAAATCCAAGGGGAAATGTCCTTGAGGCCGTAAACTCCTATCTGGAGTACTTCTAGGCCTTAAACCCTTCCAAGAACATAGCCACTAGGTTAGAATAATTCTAGAAAGCATATGGGACTTCAAAACACACCAAACACACATGTTTGGGAGTTTACGGCCGTAAACTCAAGAGTTTACAACCATAAACTCCATGTGTGATGGTTTAAGGAGAGTAAACTCTCATATAGGGTCCTTTGGAAACCCTAAACACAAGTACCCTGTCCCACAGTTGCTTAGATGAAGTCCTTATGGCTTAAAACACTTATATAAAGTGTTATCTATGTCTAGGATGTCTTAAACATTATCAATTAGTCTTTTAAGTCTAATTGAGTGCATATATGTGTGATTATATGTTCATTAGGATCGTAGTGTGTGCACAAGTTCCCGCTTGACACCTAGCAATCCGATACCGTTCAGTTCATTCCAATCACCAACTACAGGTGAGTTCATACCCCTTAATCAATGTTTTAAAGGATTTTAAATGCTTTAATGGGGGGGAATACAAGTAGAAAACAATAAGTTATTAAATCAATTTTATGTATTTTATAACTGTGTTTTCACTCAGTAGATATCACATATTTCAAAAGGAGTCACATGAAATGGTTTTCTATCTTAAAATACTTGGACAACAGAAGTATTAGTTTTGAAATGTATAATGACTTCAAGTCACTTTAAATTATTGTTCAAAACTCCTAGATATCTTGCAAAACCAGTATATTTTGCCTTTTTGAATCAAACTATACTTATACGTATATGTTCATTTATATGTTAGAGATTATAGTTTTCATCCTTCGTTCAGTTTCCCGCACCCTGGCGTTGCGAGGGTGCATAAACCTACTTGAACAACCACATACTTTCCAGTTAGCTATCATAGGGATAGTCAGAAGATATCAAACAAGAGTCAGTTCATTCATGAGTCCATACTAATGCCTTACATGATACATGAGTACACGCACTTAGGATTATATGATACATGAATATGTTTACATATACTTACCTGTTACATGAACACACTTACATGAATACCATATAGGGACACTTCTTCATAGGTGCATTATCCTGTATTTACTTACCTTGGATACTTGAACTTAGATCTAAGAGGATGATTTATTAGTATTTACTGTGTAAATTGTCTTTCCTATCCCCGTTCAATGGGATGTTTCGGCGGGACTTACCATTCTGAATCTCACTGATTAGCACCAGTGGTCGATGACGTCTACGGATGTCTAAGGTAGTCACTTGATTAGTAGTCAGTGACGGGACTAACTATCCCTCTGTCCACTGTTGCAACAGTGGATGAGATGTGAATCTTTGGAGGATCATTAGGTTGACGATCTGCATCAAGAGATCGATTTAGGGACTAACCCTCCTTCCACCCTACTGCTGCTACAGAGGATGAGGGGACACTCTTCGGATGTTCCTTAGGGTCTATCGTTCGCTTCGGCGATGTCGTGTTTGTCCTGGTAATCCAAGACAATAACACTTACATGATTATATTTTCCCTGTTTACTTTATTTTGTGATTACTTTCACATAAACGAGGAGTTAGACTAAGTGCTCTAGTACTAGTCAATAGAAAGGAAAAACTATCACTTCATTCATACAAAACATTCGAGTCTTGGTAGAAGACTACACTTCATTCATACAAAACATTCGAGTCTTGGTAGAAGACTACACATCATTCATACAAAACATTCGAGTCTTGGTAGAAGACTACACTTCATTCATACAAAACATTCGAGTCTTGGTAGAAGACTACACTTCATTCATACAAAACATTTGAGTCTTGGTAGAAGACTACACCTCATACATACAAAACATTCGAGTCTTGGTAGAAGACTACACTTCATTCATACAAAACATTCGAGTCTTGGTAGAAGACTACACTTCATTCATACAAAACATTCGAGTCTTGGTAGAAGACTACACCTCATACATACAAAAAATTCGAGTCTTGGTAGAAGACTACCTTTCATAATTATAGAAAATAAGGGTTTTTCTAGGGATTTCATACTTTCCTCAACATTTTCACTTAAGGTTTTACATGGCATTCATAGCAAATTTTCACAAACAAAGCAATGACACTTATATACTTATGAACTCACCAGCTTTAAAGCTGATACTCTCTTTCAAAATAACTTGTGTTCTCAGGTCGCCACTAGACAGGTACGGAGGACAGGTTTTGAGAAGACGGAGCAGTCAAGTCTCGTCTTTTATTTTGATTGCATATTTTTGGTGTCTTACTACAAATAAAGAACACACATGTATTAAAACTTTACTTATAATGCAATGGATGATGCTGTTGCTTGTTTATTATATTACACTGTTGTGATATTGTACATGACGTCCTCCACCCTTGAACGTTTCCGCCGTTCGTGGTTTTGGGGTGTGACAGATTGGTATCAGAGCATTGTTTATAGTGAATATAGTATATCAACCCATAAAAGATATACTAACTATAAATACATGGGAGTAAAACACTCTGTCTAAGAGTTATACTTTTAAATAATAAAATATTTAACAAAGTATACGTGACTGCATTCATACTAAAATCAGTGTCACAACGACAAGAAGAAAAGTATTACGATTGTTGAATATCACAAGTAAGCCTGGGGATATATAGTCAGTCTTGGGAATGGCATAGCTTGATCAACTATGCTGGTCCGAGGAGTGATTAGAATATGCTCAAGAATGGTTGTGATATGGCAACAAGTCTAAAAACTTACCAACACAACCATAAAGAAATACCACATGGGTATTTGGTCTTATTGTAATTATCTTAGTTAGTTCGTCTAATTTAGCTATTTCTTACATCCCTTTTCTCGCGTAGATTAAGATGGCTGGATTTCACCATGGCGATCCGTACTTCCCGAACCAAAGCAATGTAGGTTGGCTAGAGGCAGAGCCAGAAGATGATCACCCAATCCCTTTGGATGATCACCATGCTGAGGGCTTTTCTGATAGTTCTGACTCGGAGCCAGAAGTCAACAACCTACCCCCGGCTGCTCAAAACCCAAACCTAAACCCTCGCCCTGTGTTTCAAGGACCCACACCCTTGTGGGCCATTAACTTGACTGAATGGAGTCAGGAACAAGGTCAGCCCATTCCTTACAATGGCGACCGAAGTTTCTACAACCTCACCGAAGGAGGTTCTGCTGATAGAGTCCTACCAATCATGGTGCGTAGGATGTCTCGGAACACGATAATGGCTCAAGCGACTATCAATCAAGTCTTGGAAGTTGACGCCAACTCTGGTGTTAACACTGTCCACATTCGCCGACTAGAGTCTGCTCATGAAAGGACTCTGGTCCGCAATGCAAATCTGCAAAGGGAACTTGCTGAAGCCCGAGCTGAAGTTAGAGAACTTCGAGCTCAACAAACAAGGTCGGACAGGCGTATAAGGGACATCGAAATCCTACTGACGGGATCAAGGACTCATGCTAGTAGTTCTCGTCGCCGATAGAATATCGTCATCCCATCTTTTGGATATAACCTAGTTTATGTAAAACTTTGGTCTAATTTCCTGTCTATATAAATCTTAGACCTGTTAGGTCTTTATCTGATCTTAAGTCTGTCAAAATTTTCCATCTTGGTTGATGTAAGGCCTACTCTTAGGCCATTTTTCCCGAACTTATTACATTTCTAATTCTAGCTTTATTGACAGATATCTAATCTTATGGAAATTATTATCCAAATGCTATCTTCTTCATTTAGTCATGCTATTCTTTCTGTTGTTGGACTATGGCGATTTAGTCCATGAGACACATTCATTTATCATTTATTCTTATCCATGTCGTCATCTTTTAAACGTATAGTTAAAGATGCCGCCACGCAGGAATCCTAGGAGGAACCCAAACAACGAAGCACCAATACCACCACCACCACCACCACTTGTACCTCTTCAACCACCAAATCCTTTTGATGCCACTATGTTCCAGGCAGCTTTCACAGCAGCAGTTGCCACTGCCGTGTCAGCAATCAACGCTCCTGCCCCCAGTGGATCAGGAACAGGTGCACCACCCTCACACCACGGCGAAAGCCATGGACACCCTCGGGAATGCACCTACAAGGATTTTACTAACGCCAAACCCCGCAGCTTCAACGGAACTGGGGGTGTAATGGTGTTGAGACAATGGATCGAGAAGATGGAATCTGTCTCCGAGATCTGCGCATGCCAAGAAGGCAGCAAGGTCAAGTTCGCAACTTGTACCTTCTCTGACCGAGCACTAACATGGTGGAACAGCCATGTTAACTATCTAACACTGGTGGTGGCATATTCCATCAGCTGGGAGAAATTGAAAGAGATGCTCATGAAAGAATACTGTCCTCGAGGCGAAGTACAAAAACTCGAGCAGGAATTATGGGGTCTTCAAATGGTTGGATCCGACATCACTACCTACACAAATAGGTTTTGTGATTTGGCAAACTTATGCCCCGACATGGTTGCTCTCCAGAGCAAAAAGATCGAGAGGTATATCTGGGGGCTGTCGCCCCAGATCCAGTCAAGTGTGATCGCTTCCAGGCCTATTACCTTCGATAGTGCCAAGGAACTGGCACAGTCTCTTATCGATCACCGGAAACCCCAGAACATAACAATCCCTACCCCTGTACCACAAAAGTACAACCCCGACCACGACAAGAAGGGGTGGAATAAGAGGAAAAGAGGGGCCTCGCAAGGGTCCTCCAAGAAACAACAATATGTGGCAATCAATGCTGCCACAGTTACTCCTGCTGCCCCTGCCAACCTCTTACCAGCAAGGGCATATGCTGGAACCCTCCCGAAGTGCACCAAGTGCAACTTCCATCACAACGGACCTTGCAGGGAGATGCATTGCTCTAATTGCAACAAGAAGGGACACACCGTCCGCTTCTGCAAAACTCCAACAGCTCAAGCTGCTCAAGTTCCTAACTCCGGTATGGGCCAAGCTTGCTACGGATGTGGCGAAGTGGGCCATTGCAAAAGGAACCGCCCTAAAGCAGGGATGGCTAGAGGATGGGAAGAGTTATGGCTCTAGGCCACGAGGAAGTAGTAGCTGATCCAACGATAGTTACTGGTACGTTCCTCCTTGATAACTCTTATGCTTGCATACTTTTCGATAGTGGAGCCGAGAAAAGTTTTGTAAGTCACAAATTTGCACACATGCTTAAACAAAAACCATGTGCATTAGATAGTTCATTCACGGTAGAAATGGCTAACGGGAAAAATAGAGAGTATAAATTGCATATACATAGGTTGTACTTTAACTTTAGATAGCCATACTTTCAAGATAGATCTTATGCCAGTTACCATTAAATGTTTCGACGTTATCATCGGTATGGATTGGTTGAGTCTTCTGCGTGCCGACATTATGTGCTTCGAAAAAGCAGTTCGTCTTAACCTTCCTAACAACGAAACTTTAATTATCTACGGCGACAAACCTAGTACTAGCCTTCGCATCATTTCGTGCATTCAAGCACAAAAGTGTTTGCGGAAGGAGTACCATGCATTTCTCGCACACGTCGTCAATACCAGCCAAGAACAGAAAGACATCCAGAAAATCCCAGAAGTACGCGACTTTCCCGACATATTCCCAGAAGAACTTCCCG
Source organism: Lactuca serriola (assembly GCF_051521515.1). Taxonomy (NCBI): domain Eukaryota; kingdom Viridiplantae; phylum Streptophyta; class Magnoliopsida; order Asterales; family Asteraceae; genus Lactuca; species Lactuca serriola. The sequence goes on along the minus strand of NC_136412.1, from coordinate 182,089,862 downwards.
GTTTACCACCACAACGCCAAGTCGAGTTCAGAAGCGACTTAGTGCCAGGGGCTACCCCCGTAGCCAAATCTCCTTATCGTCTTGCATTGGCTGAAATGCAGGAACTTTCCAGTCAAGTTAACGAACTTCTCAAGAAGGGATTCATTCGACCAAGCATCTCACCATGGGGAGCACCGGTCTTGTTCATCAAGAAGAAAGATGGATCGTTTCGCATGTGCATCAACTATAGAGAACTCAACAAACTTACCATTAAAAATCATTATCCCTTGCCCCGCATTGACGATTTATTTGATCAACTTCAAGGACCCAACTACTTCTCGAAGATAGATCTGCGATCCGGATACCACCAACTACGAGTGTTAGAGGAAGATGTTCCCAAGACAGCCTTCCGAACTCGTTATGGGCACTACGAGTTTGTAGTGATGCCATTCGGATTAACTAACGCGCCCGCAGTATTCATGGATCTGATGAATAGGGTGTGTCGTCCTTACTTGGATCAGTTCGTCATCGTCTTCATTGATGACATACTAATCTACTCTCGAAGTAAGGAGGAGCATGGTCAACATCTCCGAAAAATCTTAGAAACATTGCGTGCGGAGAAGCTCTACGCAAAGTTCTCGAAGTGCGAATTTTGGATTCGGCGAGTCGAATTTTTGGGCCATGTGGTTAGCGAAGAAGGTATACACGTGGACCCTTCCAAAATTAAGGCCATCGAGAACTGGTCAGCACCAAAGACACCTACTGAAATTCGTCAATTTCTAGGTCTAGCTGGCTACTATCGCAGGTTCATTCAGAACTTCTCCAGCATAGCGAAACCTCTTACAACACTGACCTAGAAAGGCGTGGCCTTCGAATGGGAGGAGAAACAGGAAAGAGCGTTCCAAACACTCAAACGAGCCTTGTGCACCGCCCCGGTACTATCCCTTCCCGAAGGAATAGAAGACTTCATTGTCTATTGCGATGCATCAAATCAAGGACTCGGATGTGTGCTGATGCAGCGAGGTAAAGTCATCGCCTATGCCTCAAGACAGCTGAAGACACATGAGGTTAACTACACAACCCACGATCTTGAACTAGGAGCAGTTGTGTTTGCTCTGAAGATCTGGCGACATTACCTATACGGTACCAAAAGCACGATCTTTACAGACCATAAGAGTCTACAGCACATTTTCGACCAGAAAGAGCTCAGCATGAGACAACGACGGTGGGTCGAGCTACTTAATGATTACGAATGCGAAATTCATTATCATCCGGGTAAAGCCAATGTAGTAGCCGACGCCCTAAGTCAGAAAGAATATACTGGTCGTAGAGTCAAATCTTTGACTCTAACTATCCATTCACACTTGTCCACGCAAATAAAGGAGGCTCAGCTCGACGCTTTGAAACCTGAAAACGTGGCGGGTGAATCCCTTAGAGGAATGGATAAAAACTTGGAAGTCAAGGGTGGCGGAGCCTTATACCTCATGGATCGGATCTGGACACCGAAACACGGTGGCTTTAGAGACTTGGTCATGACGGAAGCTCACAACACTCGTTATTCCGTCCACCCGGGTTCAGATAAGATGTATCTGGATCTGAAGAAGCTATACTGGTGGCCTAACATGAAAGCAGATGTTGCTACCTTCGTGAGTAAATGCCTTACTTGCGCAAAGGTCAAGGTCGAATACCAGAAACCCTCCGGTCTTCTACAACAACCGGAGATACCAGAATGGAAGTGGGAGCGGATCACTATGGACTTCATAACCAAGTTGCCCAAGACGACGGGTGGACTTGATTCCATATGGGTCATCGTCGATAGACTGACCAAGTCTGCACACTTCTTACCGATCAAGGAAACAGACAAGATGGAGAAACTTACCAGAACTTACATTAGGGAGATTGTAAGACTGCACAGTGTACCTTTATCTATCATCTCAGACCGAGATAGTAGATTCACTTCGAGGTTCTGGCAGTCATTACAAAGTTCCCTAGGAACTAGGCTGGACATGAGTACAGCCTACCATCCACAGACCGACGGGCAAAGTGAGAGAACTATCCAAACCTTAGAAGATATGTTGCGCGCCTGTGTGATAGACTTTGGAAAAGCTTGGGATACTCATTTAACCCTTGTTGAATTTTCCTACAACAACAGTTATCACACGAGCATAAAGGCAGCTCCATTCGAGGCCCTCTATGGCCGAAAGTGCAGATCCCCTCTGTGTTGGGCTGAAGTGGGTGATACCCAGTTAGCTTAGGGATGAGTTCCCGAAAGCACTCTCACGGGTCCGGAGATCATTCGGGAAATGATAGAGAAAATCGTTCAAATTCGTGAACAATTAAAAGCCTCTAGAGACCGTCAGAAAAGCTACGCTGACAAGCGTAGGAAACCATTGGAGTTCCAGGTGGGCGACCGAGTCCTACTGAAGGTCTCACCCTGGAAGGGCTTGATACGCTTTGGAAAGCGTGGGAAGCTCAATCCAAGATACATAGGGCCTTTCGAGATTCTCACAAGAATCGGCCCTGTGGCTTACAAGCTGAATCTACCAAAAGAACTCAGTAACGTACATCCTACCTTCCACGTGTCAAACTTGAAAAAGTGCTTATCCGACGAGACTCTTGTTATTCCACTCGACGAGATCGAGATCAACAAGCGCCTCAACTTCGTGGAGGAACCAGTAGAGATCATGGACCGAGAGGTCAAGCAAACAAAGCAGAGCCATATCCCGATAGTGAAGGTGCGCTGGAATGCAAAGCGTGGACCGGAATTCACTTGGGAACGAGAGGATCAGATGAAATTGAAATACCCTCATCTTTTCGCTTAATTATGTGTAATTTCTTACTTGCTTAAATTCTAATTTCGGGGCAAAATTCCTTCTAACGGGGGGATGATGTGACAACCCGTAATTTCCATTTGTACGAACAATATCTATTCAATAGAAGCCAAACCAATTTCAGTGATTTTCAGACTTTTCTGAAAATGTTTGTGTACATTAGGGTTTACACTTTAGGAGATATCAGGAGAGTGGATGCTCCTGAGTTTGTGAAATTTGGACATTTCAAGTTTCATAATGTTACAGTCCAAGTTTGAGAATAAAAATATTTTCTGTCAAAATATTTCAGGACTATAAATAGTTTTCTGAATTTATTTACTTCATTACTCACAATTCCAGCTAGAGAAAAGCCATTTTCTCTCTGACAGATCTTCGGGTTTTTATCCCAGATTGTGAGTAACTCTTTCTAGTAGTTTTAGAATACATATTAGATGCTTAAAACATAATTTACATGGCTAAATCATGAGATCTAGGAGTTTACTCCCCAATGTGTTCTTGGGCGGTAAACTCCCAAAACAAAGCCAAAACTGACATGGGTGCTAGGTTAAGGCCTTAGAAAATTAGGTATACATGTTAGGGACATGAAAAAACACACAAAACCACCCAAGATTGGGAGTTTACGGCCCAGAACTCTCTTAGGCCGTAAACTCCATTTCCTAGGCTTAAATGGTGATTTGAGGACTTAAGGACTTTAAGGCTTGCATCTAGGTTATTTCCCCAAGTAGCTTAAGGTCTTAAACACATCAAATGACATAAATGAAAGTGATTTTACGGCCCAGAACTCTCCTAGGCCGTAAACTCCATGCAAATGGTCACAAAGGGTGTTTTCATGACACCTAAGGGCCTAAACCTTTACAAGAAAGTGTACCCACTAAATGGAAGGACCAAACCACACAAAAATCACCTAACCAAGTGAGTTTACGGCCAAGACATGGTTCTTGGGCCGTAAACTCCTAAAGAGGGCACTAAGTGGTGCCTAATGCCTTTATATGCTAGGATTAAAAGTCTAGAACACATCCCACTAGTACAAGAGGCTTGAAAACAACAAAGGAATCACCCCAAGGGAGTTTACGACCGTAAACTCCAAGGGGAAATGTCCTTGAGGCCGTAAACTCCTATCTGGAGTACTTCTAGGCCTTAAACCCTTCCAAGAACATAGCCACTAGGTTAGAATAATTCTAGAAAGCATATGGGACTTCAAAACACACCAAACACACATGTTTGGGAGTTTACGGCTGTAAACTCAAGAGTTTACAACCGTAAACTCCATGTGTGATGGTTTAAGGAGAGTAAACTTTCATATAGGGTCCTTTGGAAACCCTAAACACAAGTACCATGTCCCACAATTGCTTAGATGAAGTCCTTACGGCTTAAAACACTTATATAAAGTGTTATCTATGTCTAGGATGTCTTAAACATTATCAATTAGTCTTTTAAGTCTAATTGAGTGCATATATGTGTGATTATATGTTCATTAGGATCGTAGTGTGTGCACAAGTTCCCGCTTGACACCTAGCAATCCGATACCGTTCAGTTCATTCCAATCACCAACTACAGGTGAGTTCATACCCCTTAATCAATGTTTTAAAGGATTTTAAATGCTTTAATGGGGGGAATACAAGTAGAAAACAATAAGTTATTAAATCAATTTTCTGTATTTTATAACTGTGTTTTCACTCAGTAGATATCACATATTTCAAAAGGAGTCACATGAAATGGTTTTCTATCTTAAAATACTTGGACAACAGAAGTATTAGTTTTGAAATGTATAATGACTTCAAGTCACTTTAAATTATTGTTCAAAACTCCTAGATATCTTGCAAAACCAGTATATTTTGCCTTTTTGAATCAAACTATACTTATACGTATATGTTCATTTGTATGTTAGAGATTATAGTTTTCATCCTTCGTTCAGTTTCCCACACCCTGGCGTTGCGAGGGTGCATAAACCTACCTTAACAACCACATACTTTCCAGTTAGCTATCATAAGGATAGTCAGAAGATATCAAACAAGAGTCAGTTCATTCATGAGTCGATACCCAAGCCTTACATGATACATGAGTACACGCACTTAGGATTATATGATACATGAATATGTTTACATATACTTACCTGTTACATGAACACACTTACATGAATACCATACAGGGACACTTCTTCATAGGTGCATTATCCTGTATTTACTTACCTTGGATACTTGAACTTAGATCTAAGAGGATGATTTATTAGTATTTACTGTGTAAATTATCTTTCCTATCCCCGTTCAATGGGATGTTTCGGCGGGACTTACCATTCTGAATCTCACTGATTAGCACCAGTGGTCGATGACGTCTACGGATGTCTAAGGTAGTCACTTGATTAGTAGTCAGTGACGGGACTAACTATCCCTCTGTCCACTGTTGCAACAGTGGATGAGATGTGAATCTTCGGAGGATCATTAGGTTGACGATCTGCATCAAGAGATCGATTTAGGGACTAACCCTCCTTCCACCCTACTGCTGCTACAGAGGATGAGGGGACACTCTTCGGATGTTCCTTAGGGTCTATCGTTCGCTTCGGCGATGTCGTGTTTGTCCTGGTAATCCAAGACAATAACACTTACATGATTATATTTTCCCTGTTTACTTTATTTTGTGATTACTTTCACATAAACGAGGAGTTAGACTAAGTGCTCTAGTACTAGTCAATAGAAAGGAAAAACTATCACTTCATTCATACAAAACATTCGAGTCTTGGTAGAAGACTACACTTCACTCATACAAAACATTCGAGTCTTGGTAGAAGACTACACATCATTCATACAAAACATTCGAGTCTTGGTAGAAGACTACACTTCATTCATACAAAACATTTGAGTCTTGGTAGAAGACTACACTTCATTCATACAAAACATTCGAGTCTTTGTAGAAGACTACACCTCATACATACAAAACATTCGAGTCTTGGTAGAAGACTACACTTCATTCATACAAAACATTCGAGTCTTGGTAGAAGACTACACTTCATTCATACAAAACATTCGAGTCTTGGTAGAAGACTACACCTCATACATACAAAACATTCGAGTCTTGGTAGAAGACTACCTTTCATAATTATAGAAAATAAGGGTTTTTCTAGGGATTTCATACTTTCCTCAACATTTTCACTTAAGGTTTTACATGGCATTCATAGCAAATTTTCACAAACAAAGCAATGACACTTATATACTTATGAACTCACCAGCTTTAAAGCTGATATTTTCTTTCAAAATAACTTGTATTCTCAGGTCGCCACTAGACAGGTACGGAGGACAGGTTTTGAGAAGACGGAGCAGTCAAGTCTCGTCTTTTATTTTGATTGTATATTTTTGGTGTCTTACTACAAATAAAGAACACACATGTATTAAAACTTTACTTATAATGCAATGGATGATGTTGTTGCTTGTTTATTATATTACACTGTTGTGATATTGTACATGACGTCCTCCACCCCTGAACGTTTCCGCCGTTCGTGGTTTTGGGGTGTGACAACAAGTTCAACCCATATGAGTTTGGATTTGTCACTGACCTTGTCTTGAGATTATGGTTTTGAAAAATTCACATGAATAGGAACACATACACCATAAACTCTAAGTGTCATAAGGTTTCTCTACGATTCATAAAAATGATGGTGCGGAAACACTTTCACTAACTAGATTTTAAGTAGATAGCAATTGTGATATTTGCAATCTCAAAGTCGTTAGTGGAGCGTGTGTGGTTAACCGGCACACTAACATGGAATTGTGAGGAATGGAAAAGGTCTAAACAATTGAGACTATGATTACGGCATACCTTTTCATAGTTCTGAAATTGTTTAGACACACATGTGTGTTATCTAAGGAAATGTGTATGATTTCATAAAGTTTTGTCAAAGAAGTTTGTATCAGAATTCTGAATTTTTGTAAGAAAGTTGTCACACCCCAAAACCATAGAACGGCGGAAACGTTCTGGGCGGAGGACGTCATGTATAGTATCACAACAATGAATAGTAGTAAACAAGCAACAACATCATCCATTGCATTAATAATATAATGTTAATACAAGTGTGTTATTACATGTTTAGTAGACACTAAAGTATAAATCAAAATGAAAGATGAGTCTTGAACGAGCTCCATCTTCTCTAAACCTTGCATCGGTACCTGTCTACTGTTGACCTGAGGATACAAGTTATTTTGAAAATAAGTATCAGCTTTAAAGCTAGTGAGATCATAAGTATTTTAGTGTCTGAATTTGTAAGAAAGTATTTGTAAATATGTGAAATGTAAGTATGTAAAAGTGTTGAACCTCCTAGAAAACCCTATGTTTCTTACTAAAAGTAGCCTTCTACCAAGGCATCTAGTATCTGTGTGTGTGTCTCTTGTAAGAGTGTGCATTTTCTCAAATTCGACTATCATTAACCAAAACTATAGTTTTTACATTATCGTGCATTGTGTGAATGTTCACGAAGTGAATGTAACAGGAAAAATATTATAGTACTGTAGTATTGTAATAAGTAACTACTGTTATACTAACTACCTTAAACCAATTGTAATTTAAAGTACCATGTGATCGGCCTGTATCCTACTACCGGCTCTAGTAAAACGACAATTATAAGACGCCGTAAGAAATGACTCTTTGTATGGTTCATTTTTCGAGTAATAGTTTTAGTATATCTCTAAACTATACCTATTATAGTTTACTAGTAATGTTGTTTGTGTATATGAGCTTATTTGTATACCCTTGCTACCCAAAGGTATTGTACTGAATGAAGTAACCTTTTGTATCTATATACATATAAATAATATATAACTAGGATTCAAACGACCATCAGACAGATAACCCTGATACCCTAAGTCCACAACCAAACAAGGAACAGGAAGTTACGTGAGCTATCAGTCCTAAGTCCTTTCAATCCTACTTATATAACTATATTTATATATATACACTTTTAGCAGAATATATGTTTAAAAGAGTTTAAGACACAGTATTTGACATGTAAAAGAGTTGTAAGACAGTTTTAAGTAAAATAGTTTGATATCACAGTTTGAAAAGTAAGAAAACCACTTGTTTGGTAGTTATTAATCACATGTGATTGATATAATAACTATAATTGTTCAACTTGTATCCCCTCCCCCAGAAAAGCATTTAAAAACATTTAAAAGGTTAGTTAAAGGGGTATGAACTAACATTTAGTGAGTGGTTTGGATGAACAGATTGTATAGAGTGCTAAGTGTCAAGTGAAGACTTGAGCACACACGTGGATCCTATTTAACATATAATGATACATATATGAATATAATTAGTGCTTATAACAACTAATTATTGAATTGAAACCACCTTAGGGCTAGTAAACACTTATTTTGAAGTGTTACAACCATATAAGATTGTATATAAGGGGTATATGGTTATACACGGGAGTGTATGGTCAAAATACACATTATTTTTGTGTGTGCGGTCAGGGTGTGCGGCCGCACACTCCCTATGGAATATGCCAAAACGTATTTTAAGGCTTTAGGACTCATATAGGAAGGTTTCTTACTTCATTCTTTAGCCATATATGAAGTTTATTACCACTTTTGGACCTAAAAAGGGTGTGTGCGGCCAGCATGATGTGTGCGGCCGCACACCCTTTATGAACATGATAAAATCATGTTTTTCTAGCATATCATCAAGTTTTATTGGCATATAACAATTTATGATAAGTGTATACACGTTATAGAGGCTTGAAAGGGTGATTAAGGTCCAAAAATAGTGTGTGTTCTTCGTGTTCTTTACTAAAAATGGATGTTTTCATGGATCAAGGCAAGGGGAAAGGCTAGTTAAGGTCACATATTAACTAAACACAGGATGAATCACTCACTTGATTGAAGTTTGGCGTGAAACATTGGATGGTACTTGAGAGGAAATGTTTTCTAGCTTTGAAGAAGTGAAAAAGTGTTCAAAAATGACAAGTGTAGTATATATATGGGAGAGTGTGCGGCTGGGGATGGGTGTGCAGCCGCACACACCTTGTTTGGTGTGTTTGGCCCGATTTTGTGATGCTACACACATACTAACCCATTCTACGACTCATATCTTGATTATACTAAGTCTCAAGCACTCCTATAGACCCAAAACTTCATTATAAAATAGCAAAACGAGGCTAACTTTGATAAAAAGGAAGAATGTATAAGTTAGAAATTTCGGGTTGTCACATCATCCCCCCATTAGAAGGAATTTCGTCCCGAAATTAGGATTTAGGTAAAGGAGTAGGCATGAATAATCGAGACAAGAAGTAGTGATACTCCCTAAACGATTGATTCTCACGCTCCCAAGTGAATTCAGGTCCTCGGTTGGCATTCCAGCGAACTTTCACAAATGTGAAGCGGCTCTGATTCGTTCGCATGACGTCTCGGTGCATGGTCACTATGGTTCGTCCACGAAGGTGAGCCTCTCGTTGGACCCGATCTCGTCGAATGGGATTACAAGAGTCTCGTCGGACGGATACTTTTCCAAGTTCGAGACGTGGAGGGTAAAACATACGTTACTGAGTTTGCGGGGTAAGTTGGGTCGTGGATGCTTTTATTCTCATCCTTACTACAAAGGTAGATAAGTAGGTCATTCGCAAGGATCATGACGAACTGATCCCGGTAAGGATGGCATACCCTATTCATTAAGTTTATGAATACTACGGGTGTATTGGTCTTATCTGAGGGGTATCACTACGGACTCATAGCGTCCGCATCGAGTTTGGAAGAGTGTCCTCGGGACATCCTTCACTAACACTCGTAATCGGTGATATTCGGATCTCAGGTCTATTTCTGAAAGGTAAATAGTTCCTTGTTGTTGGTTAATCGACTCATCTATGCGAGGCAGTGGGTAATGATTTCTAATGGAAATCTTGTCGAGGTCTCTAAAGTCGATGGACTTACGAAACAATCCGTCTACCTTCTTGAAGAATAAGATCGGAGTTCTCCAGGGTGAGGAGCTTGGTATTCAATTCTGTTGTTGAGTAGTCGTTAAGTTGTCTGTACGGTTCTTGTATCTCCGTAGTTGTTAGGCTGTAGAGCGATCTGGTTACAGGAGTCATATTGGGTTCTAAGTTTGTTCGCATGACAATGCAATTACTCGTAGTCTTGGGCAATCTCCGTCCTAAAGTCCATATTAGAATTCATATATGGTTCATCAATCAGAGTCTCGTGTATACTGTGATAACCCGAAATTCTATTCTGTACAAACAATAGCACTTCAATAGAGTTCAGAACAGTTGCAGTAAATTTTCAGACTTTTTAGTATAAGTTTGAGTATTTCAGGATTTACACTTAAAGAGATATCAGGAGAGAGGATGCACTAGGGTTTTCTGCAACTCTATTATTTCAAAACTTATATGATATTAGAGTTCATTGCTTGAACAAAAATATTTTTTGCCAAAAACCCCACGAGTATATATATGATTCGGAGCCATAATTATTCATTAGTTACATTTCCAACTAGAGAAAAGCCAAACTATCTCTCATGGATCTTCGGACTTTCGTCCCAAAACGTGAGTCCTTGTATCTAGTTGTATCATATAGCTTATTATGTGCTTAATAACCTAGAAATCATATCAAAACATCAAGATTTAAGAGTTTACGGCCCAAGAAGTTCTTGGACCGTAAACCCTTCTTTAAGGGGCAAATGAGTGCCTAGTTGTTTCCTTGTGCAATGAAACTATGTTAGGCTTGTATCTTAGTGTGTGTAGGACTAGTAAACACCCAAGAACACCAAGAGTAAGGTGTTCATGGCCCAAGAAGTTCTTTGACCGTGAACTCCAAACTCAAGGGCCAAAAGGTGCTTTAAACTCTCCAAAAGCCTTGTACACTAGCCTAGATTCACTCCTAGTTAATTTAGGGACTTGGAATCACCAAAACCCATCCCCATGAGAGATTACGTTCGTAATCTCTAAGGGAATTGGTCCTAGGGCCGTGAACTCCTCTAAGGAGTTGAAAGGTGCCCTAATCTCTTCCAAGGACTAAACCACCAAGTAGGAATGATTCTAGGGAACATTTAGAACTTCAAAACACCAAATCACCAAAGTCTTAGGAGCTTACGGCCGTAAACTCAAGAGTTTATGACCGTAAACTCCTTGTGTGAGGAATCATGGAGAGTAAACTCAAGAATGGGATCCTTTGGAACCCTAAACTCACTAGCTGTGTCCTACAACAACTTAGATGCAATCCTTAGGGCTAATAACACTTATTATAGGTGTTTAACATATTCTAGGAGGTCTAAACATTTTCAATTAGTATTTTAAAGCTAATTGGGTACATATATGTGTGATTATATGTTAACTTGGATCATAGAGTGTGTTCAAGATTTCACTTGACACCAAGCAATCCTACATCTTCAATACATCCATACCACTCACTACAGGTGAGTTCATACCCCTTAATCAATGGTTTATATGTTTTTAAATGCTTTTATGGGGGGAATACAAGTCAAATACTTATAGTTATTACATCAATAACATGTGATTAATAACTACAAAACCAATGATTTTCTTACTGTTCAAACTGTTTATCAAACTGTTTTGCTTCAAACTATTTTACAAATTCTTGTACTTATCAAATACATTTACCTAAGCTCTGTTATACTTATTATCAATTGCATGTCTATGTATGTATAGTTATATAAGAAATGTTTAAAAAGCTTAGGAAGGTTGCCCACCTTATTTCCTTTTCGCCGTTGAGATGTGGTCTGGTGGGGTATCGGGTATCCGTCCGAGGGACGTTTAAATATTAGTAATATATCATGTGTACATATATAGTCATAAAGGTTCTTCAAGTTCATTCAATACCTTTGGGTAGCAAGGGTATACTTCCATGTTCATACGTACCAGTTACATCACTAGTAAGTTACCATAGGGGTAGCACAGGAGGATACTATTACTATTACGAGAATAATGAAACATACAATGAGTCAGTTCATTCATGAGTCAGTATGAGTAATACATACAGTACATTACAGCTAGTACGCACAGTACATTACTATACATGTTAGATAGAGAGAACATACATTACAGCTAACACACGCAGAACATTTCAATACATGTAGGCTAGACAGAGAAAGAGTACACCTTTCAGTTAGCACACTCATTACATGTACATTTATGCATTTATGTGAACCATTAAGCAGGGCATGGCACTCCATGCCATGACCGTTTTTGTATTCCGAATCTCCTTAATTGGGGAGCATATGATTTTACGTATAGATCTATACTGGATTGACTATCCTACACCTTGCTGCTCGCTACAGTGGGACTTGCAAGTCTACGGGTGCCAAATGTAATTTCTTACGGCGTATTACATCATGGTTTTACTAGAGTCGGTAGCAGGATTACAGGTCGATCACATGTTACATTGAATACCTTTTGTTTTAAGGTAGTTAGTACATCGGTAGTCACTTATTACAAATACTACAGTACTTTGATATTTTCCCATTACATTCACTTCGTGAATATTCAAACAATGCACAGAAATGTAGTAACTATATTTTGGTTAATGATAGTCAGGATTGGGAAAACACACTCTAACAAGAGACATAAATACAGACACTAGATGCCTTTGTAAAAGGCTACAGTTAGTAGGAAACATAGGGTTTTCTAGGAGAGTTCAAACATGTTACAAAACATTGTACAAAATATCTTACAAAAACATCCTACAAACATTTTCATACAAACTCAGACATTAATATACTTTTGATCTCACCAGCATTAAGTTGATACTCGCTTTCAAAATAACTTGTATTCTCAGGTCACCACTAGACAGGTACAGGTGCCAAGCTTTTGAGAAGATGGAGTTCGTTCAAGACTCATCTTTTATTTTGATATGTATATTTTTGGTGTCTATAACTTTGACAGAACACTTGTCACACCCCCAAACCAGAACGGCGGAAACGTTCGGGGTTGGAGGACGTCATATTCAGTATCATAACAGTTCATAGAAAGGAAAGTACACACCACCATACATATATAAAGCTTTCAAAAATTTTTACATCATTGTATTCATTACATGCTCAAAAGATAAATGCATAAACATCTTTCAAAAGAAATAATTAACGCCAGCGGTTTAATCCCCAAAAGTTGATTCCCAAACCTGCTTAACGGTTCCCTGAGAATACAAGTTATTTCAAAGAAAAAGTGTCAACAATTAAGTTGGTGAGTTCATAAGTGATTTAGAAACATTGAATGCCATTCCAAAATGAGTGTATATTTTCCAAGAAAATCCCATATTTCCTTACAAAAGTGTGAGATGCATGAGAATGTTGGTATTGAAAAAACGTAGGTAGTTGAACCAAGAAAATCCCTTATTTTCCTAATAGTTGTTTGTTTAATGTCCAAGAATAACATTTTGAAGCAATCCACATGCTTTAGAATAATTTTAAACATAGATTTAAATAGTAAACCTATCAGAAGATTTCAGTTTGTTAGATAATGAATAACTGTAGTAACTACTCATTCATTATTCAAAAGTACTACAATAGTTGTGTATCCGATGAGTTTTATAACCATACTAAACATAATATGCCTGACGTTCTTCGGGCGTCGTAGCGTTATGACAAACTGTCACCCCAAAAGACGGACTGTAGTTAACAGTCAGGACGCGGGATCATGACTTCGCGTATAGATCTATACACATTTTACACGTTCTCCGAACGGGAGACTCTGGTTATAGACAGGACTTGTAGCGATACCTTTTATCAAAAAGGCAGTGTTTGAAGATGTACACGTCTCATGGATTCTCAACTAAGTCTGTATTAAAGTGATAGTTTTTACATGCAAAGTTTATCCTTTTTCACAATGTTTGACAAACATGAATCATAAGTTTTTAGAATATATGAAACGGTTTAGCAACGAAGGATACTTTGGAGTTACTAAATACTTTGTATAAATCTATTGCATGCAAGGTATAACAAGTGTTTTCACATAGTAGAACTAAATCACAAGTGATTCATTTGATAAAAATGAGTAAAGTGAAATTCTATGAAATACACGATAATAACCGTATGTTTACTTGTATTCCCCCCCCCCCCTAAAAGAGTATAGAAAGCATTTAAAAATGTATTTAAAGAGTGTTTGTAGGGGTATGAACTCACTTGGAAGTTTGAAGATAGCGAGATGGAAGACTGGGCAGAGTTTCGTCTCGGGAAGCGGATCTTTCTCGGGATTCTCGGGAATCTCAGGAGTAAAATCGACTCTTGGGACTTGAGTAAAAATGACCAGGGCTTCGGGTTTGAACGGGCACGGAAAACGAGGCAAAACGCAAGGGAAATGAGAAGAAATGAGCAAGTTTTTCGGAAACCCTCGCACTTCTATTTATAGGGGGTCTGAGAAGCCTCGGTAAGCGGGGCGTACGCTCGTACGCAGCGCGTACGCGTACGTCATGCATGAGCGAGTCCTCGACTGCCTCGGCTTCAGATGGGACGGATCGGATGGGACGGGTCGGATGGGGTGGGTCGGATGGGGCGGGTCGGTAGCTTCGCATAGGGGCGACGTGGACGGACCGAGACCAAGGCCTTCGGGTACGCTGGGCTTACGAGGGTATGCAGTGCGTAACCCGAATGAGGACGCTGACTCCTCCTTCGGATATTACCCGATTTTTGATTTAAATTTATATATAATTTATTTAATAAACTTCAAAAAATCATATCTTCTTCATACGAACTCCGTTTTCGATGGTCTTTATATCCACGCGTAGGTGAGACTACACTCTACAACTTTTGTTTAGACTCCATTGGCAAATTCCGAAATTATTTTTATTATTTATTTATAAAATGACGTGATTAAGGAATTTGTTTAAAAAATCATAACTTCTTTATCAGACGTCGGTTTTTGCCAGACTTTTCACTGCTGAAATACCATTGTCGAGACCTTCGATTCTCGTTTAGGTCATTCCGGCCAAAAGTCGCTCGATCTCCGATTCGAGTTTTTAGCTGTCTGCTGCTAAGCTGAACTTGGAAAAATCTTAACTTCAATATACGAAGCCGGATTTGGGCGTTCTTTTTACGTACAATCATGGTTTGATGACATTTAAACATAGAGGGAATTTAAATAGCACTTTTTGGACATTTTATTATCAAAGTTAATTTTATTAACTCAAAAGTGGTTACAATACTTGACTTTTTAGCTCATTACAAAGAGTTGAAATATCGGGTTGTTACATCATCCCCCCGTTAGAGGGAATTTCGTCCCGAAATTTTAATACAAATAGAAGTCTTAGGGACTGAGGAAGAGGTGTAGATACTTCTGTTGCATTTGGTCTTCCCGTTCCCATGTGAACTCGGGTCCTCTCTTAGCATTCCATCGAACCTTTACTATTAGAATGTGAATCTATTTAGTTCGTTTAACTTCCCTATCCATGATTTCGACGGGTTCTTCCACAAAGTTAAGATTTTCATTTAGCTTGATTTCATCGAGTGGAATTACAAGTGTTTCGTCGGACAAGCACTTTTTCAGGTTCGATACGTGGAACACTGGATGTACCTTGTTAAGCTCGATTGGAAGTTGGAGTTTGTAGGCCACTGGACCCACTCTCGAAATCATTTCGAAGGGTCCAATGTATCTAGGATTTAGCTTTCCATGCTTTCCAAAGCGTATCATGCCCTTCCAGGGTGAGACCTTTAGTAGTACACGGTCGCCAATCTGGAATTCCAAGGGTTTACGTCTCTTGTCGGCATAGCTCTTTTGCCTATCCCTTGAGGACTTTAGTCGTTCTCGTATTTGCACGATCTTTTCAGTCGTTTCCCTGATGATCTCCAGACCAGTGAGGGTACTATTAGGGACTAGGCCTTTTGCCAATTGCGTGTCGCCCACTTCCGTCCAACACAGAGGTGATCTGCACTTATGGCCCTAAAGGGCTTCGAATGCACTGGTCTTGATACTAGTATGGTAACTATTGTTATAAGAGAACTCGACCAAACGTAAGTGAACATCCCATGCCTTACCAAAGTCGATTACACATGCTCGCAACATGTCTTCCAAGGTTTGGATCGTCCTCTCACTCTGTCCGTCAGTTTGTGGGTGGTATGCTGTACTCATGTCCAACTTTGTTCCCATGGATTTTTGCAATGATTGCCAGAATCTGGAAGTGAATATGCTGTCTCTATGTGAGATGATGGAGATCGGTACTCCATGAAGTCGTACGATCTCCCGGATGTAGGTTCTTGATAGTTTTTCCATCATATCAGTTTCCTTGATCGGTAAGAAATGGGCTTACTTGGTTAATCTGTCGACGATTACCCAAGTAGTATCCTGGCCACTCTGAGTTTTGGGCAGTTTGGTTATGAAGTCCATGGAAATTTGCTCCCATTTCCACTCAGGTATTTCAGGTTGTTGGAGTAGACCTGAGGGTTTCTGGTGTTCTATTTTTATTTTGGCGCAGGTTAAACACTTGCTCACATAAGTAGCAATCTCCGCTTTCATGTTTGGCCACCAGTAGAGTTGTTCGAGATCTAGATATATCTTGTCTGACCCTGGGTGTACGGAGTATGGGGTCCTGTGTGCCTCGCTCATAACTACCTCTCTGAACCCACCAAACTTGGGTGTCCAGATCCGGCTCATGAGGTAGTGTGCTCCGTCACTCTTGATTTCTAAGTTCTTGTCCATTCCCCTAAGGGCCTCACCTGTCGCGTTTTCGGGTTTCAAGGCCTCTATTTGAGCTTCCTTGACTTGCGTTGACAGGTGCGAATGGATCGACATGGCTAATGACTTCACTCTTCGGCCAGAGTACTCCTTTCGACTAAGGGCATCGGCTACGACGTTTGCCTTTCCCGGATGATAGCGAATCTCACATTCGTAGTCGTTGAGCAATTCGACCCAACGTCGTTGTCTCATGTTTAACTCCTTCTGGTCGAAGATGTGTTGGAGGCTCTTGTGGTCTGTAAAGATAGTGCACTTGGTACCATAAAGGTAGTGCCTCCAGATATTAAGAGCGAAGACCACTGCTCCAAGTTCTAAGTCATGAGTGGTGTAATTGACCTCATGCATTTTCAGTTGTCGTGAGGCATATGCAATAACCTTTCCCCTCTGCATTAGCACACAGCCCAGCCCTTGCTTCGAAGCGTCGCAATACACCACGAAATCTTCGGTCCCTTCCGGAAGAGAAAGGATAAGTGCACTGCAGAGGGCTTGTTTCAATGTCTGAAACGCAGCATCTTGCTTTTCTCCCCAGTTGTAGGTTAGACCTTTCTAGGTTAAAGCGGTAAGAGGCTTTGCGATGCTGGAGAAATTTTGGATGAACCTTCGATAATAACCAGCAAGACCTAGAAACTAGCGAATTTCGGTTGGTGTGGTTGGTGCAGACCAGTTTTCGATAGCATTGATCTTTGAGGGGTCCACGTGGATTCCTTCCTTGCTGACCACGTGACCGAGGAAGTCCACCTTTCTAATCCAAAACTCACATTTTGAGAATTTTGCATAAAGTCTCTCAGTTCGTAACGTCTCTAAGACTTGTCTCAGGTGTTGACTATGTTCCTCTTTATTCTTTGAATAAATGAGTATATCGTCTATGAATACTATCACAAATTTATCCAAGAATAGACGACATACCCGATTCATTAGATCCATGAATACAGCTAGGGCATTGGTTAGTCCGAACGGCATCACTACGAACTCATAATGTCCGTATCTCGTTCGGAAGGCCATCTTGGGAACATCACTCTCTAGGACTCGCAGCTGGTGATATCCTGACCTTAGATCGATCTTGGAGAAATAGTTGGCTCCTTGGAGTTGATCGAATAAGTCGTCGATTCGGGGTAGGGGGTATCGGTTCTTGATGGTAAGTTTGTTGAGTTCTCGATAGTCGATGCACATCCTGAACGATCCATCTTTCTTTTTCACGAACAACACGGGTGCTCCCCATGGCGAGAAGCTCGGTCTGATGAATCCTTTTCCAAGTAGTTCATTCAGTTGGCTGGATAGCTCCTGCATCTCTGTCGGGGCTAATCGATAGGGTGCTTTGGCTACTGGGGTAGCTCCGGGAACCAGATCGATTCTGAATTCGACTTGTCTTGCGGGTGGTATTCCTGGAAGGTCCTCGGGAAACACGTCAGGAAAATCGCATACGTCGGGCACATCCTTGACGTCCTGGGCTTCGCGTTTCACATCTACAACATGTGCTAAAAACGCGTGACTCTCCTTGCGTAGGTACTTCTGAGCTTGGATACTGGAGATGATACTAAGAGTGGTACTAGGTTTGTCGCCCAAGACAACGAAGGTTTCGCCGGTTGGCAGATTAAGGCGAACGGCCTTATCGTAACATAAAATGTCCGCACGATGTGAACTCAGCCAATCCATGCCAATGATGACATCGAAACTCTTAATCGAGACTGGCATGAGGTTGATTTGAAAGAGATTATCGTTTAAAGTTAGGGTGCAGTTTAAATATATCTCCTTAGTGCCTTCGGTTTTCCCGTTGGCCATTTCTACTATGAATGGTTCACTTTATGATTGTGGTATTGGTTTTAGCATGCCTTTAAAGTCGTGACTCACAAAACTCCTTTCCGCTCCACTATCAAAAAAAATGCATGCATACGAGTTATCGAGAAGAAACGTACCCGTAACAACAGTAGGGTCCGCAATGGCTTCATCTTGTCCCATTGTGAAAACTCGGCCCCTTCCGCCGGTATTCCTGTTGTTTGCCTTCTAGCAGTCCCTGCGGTAGTGCCCTGTGCCTCCGCACTCAAAGCAGGCGTGGCTTATTCCGGTATTAGCAGTGGGGGCGGATTGTTGGGTTGGCTCTCTGCAATAGCGGGCCGTATGACCCTTCTTATTGCAGCTGGTGCATTGAAGGTCACGGCGAAGACCGTGGTGGTGGAAGTTGCACTGGTTACATTTCGGTAGTTTTCCATTGTATGAACTTGTGGGGGCAGAGTTGGTAGGTACAGTAATAGCGTGGGTCACTACCACTTGTTGTTTCTTGGGGTTCTCCTGGAGGGTTTGTCCCCTCCTCTTGTTCCAAGGCTTACTCTGGCCCTGAGCCTCCCTAGGTGGATTTGCGGTTGCTGCAATGGTACTATGTTTCACTCCGTGGTCGATGAGACGTTGAGCCAGGCGTTTAGCGCTGTTGTAGGTGATAGGGTTGGAAGCTAGGACATGCCCTTGAATCTGGGGTGACAACCCCCAAATGTACCTTTCGACCTTCTTTGATTCTGGGTTGACCATGGTAGGGCACAAAGCAGCGAGATCGTTAAACCTAGCGGTGTAGGCGACTAGGTCAGATCCAGCCATTTTCAAATTCCAAAGCTCCTGCTCAAGCTTTTGCACTTTGCCCCTTGCGCAGTATTCTTCCAGTAGTAGAACTTTCAGTTCTTCCCAACTCATGGCGTTAGCGACAGTGAGCGTCACTGAATTCACATGGCTTTTCCACCAAGTGAGGGCTTGATCTATGAAGGTGCAAGCAGCGAAATTAACCTTGCTTGTTTCTTGGCACGAGCAGATCTCGAAGACTGTTTCGGTCTTTTCGAACCATTGCATTAGTGCAATGACTCCTCCACTGCCATTAAAAGTCTTGGGTTTTGAGTTGGAGAACTCCTTGTAAGTACATTCCCTTACATGGCCCTGGCCGGTACCACGATTGGGATGATTCGTGCTGCTTCCTGTACCTCCATTTGCATTGGAGTTTATTTGAGAGAGGGGTGTTGCTACTGCTGCTGTGATAGCAGCCTGGACCATTGCTGGATCATAAGTTAGTGGTGGAGGTGGTGGTGGGGTTGCGTTGGTACGTGCTGATCTACGAGGAGGCATTGCGCTGCCAAAAGAAAAATGAGATATTATAAGTTTCGGTGGTTGCGAGTTGAATGATATTGAGTTAACTACCTTAAATAGATTAAGAATTTGGTTTGGCCGACACTGGGTTTTGAGCTTGATTCATTAATAACGTTTGAATGGGTGTACTTATGAATGGAATAGACTACACATAATTAAAACAAGAAAGAGATATGCCCTATATATATATAAAATATATAGTTGTGTTACATCCGAGTTTAGACAAAACTTTTTGACCTTTCTAAAGGTCTCCGATTACAGAAAGTTTTAAAGAAAATAATATTCTTATCCGAAGTCCTAATTTATAACAAAATTTGAAATCCTGGCAAGCACTATTTGCGACATAGGTTGCGCTTGGAGCTTGACTCCGCATCTGATTGCTTCGATTCCATTAGACGCCTATCAAAAGCGGCTTGTTGCTCCCTTAACTCGGCTAGGGCTGCAATCATCTGTGCCTGAAATGCCTCAGATTGGAGTTGGGCATGGTCCTAAATTCCATCCAGCCTACGGATGTCAGAAGTGTGGACCTGCACTTCTACGTTGATCTCGCGGATCCGGTTGGCTTGAACTCCAGATTGATAGCATTGGTTGGCTAGTTTGCCAATCATGACCGGAAGTGCCCGGTCTGCCGATCCCCCGCCTCTGACATCATAAAAGTCTCGGCACATGTCGTAGGGAGGGCGTAAGCTTTGTTGTCGGCTCCAGTGGTGGAGGTGACTTCCCCACACAAGGGTGGGTCCTTGGAAGTTCTTCACATGGATAGGAGGTTGTGGGGTTGGTGGATTGATAACCTCTGGCTCTGAATCCGTACCAGAGTCATCCCCCTCATCCAATTCTATCGGCTCTGCGTCTTCTTCGGAATCTTCTTCGACCCATCCTCCATTACCTTGGTTGGGGTAGTAGGGGTCATTGGGGTGGTGGAATCCAGCCATTGAGTCTGTACAAGAATAGGGTTAAGAATTGACTATAAGCTAGAGTACATGAAATTTACCCTTAAGTTTAATAGCTGATGACAACACAAATACTCCCTTAGAATTATGTAATGATGTGCTTTTGGTAAGTTTTAAATTTGTTTTCCATTGCAGTCACTCCTTGGCATACGTTAGTCGGCTCTTGGACAAATATAGTTGATCAGGCTCTATTCTTCCCAGTTCCGATTACATGTCCCAAGGCATACCCGCACTGCACAACTTATTTATAATACTCCTATATTGTTTTAATTATGATACTGACCATGTTATTAATATAAAATGAATGAATGCCTACTTTACCAAAACTAAATAAATTTAATTTTAAAAGTGTGATTGTTACTCAGAGTGTTTTTGCCCAGTTGTGTTTATAGTTGTATACCAAAAATGGTTTTGATATACTTAATTCACTATAAACAATGCTCTAATACCAATTGTCACACCGCCAAACTAGAACGGCGGAAAAGTTCGGGCGCGGAGGACGTCATATTCAGTATCATAACAGTTCATAGAAAGGAAAGTACACACCACCATACATATATAAAGGTGTCAAAAATGTTTATATCATTGTATTCATTACATGCTCAAAAGATAAATGCATAAACATCTTTCAAAAGAAAATAATTAACGCCAGCGCGTTAATCCCCAAAAGTTGATTCCCAAACCTGATTAACGGTTCCCTGAGAATACAAGTTATTTCAAAGAAAAAGTGTCAACAATTAAGTTGGTGAGTTCATAAGTGATATAGAAACATTGAATTCCATTCCAAAATGAGTGTATATTTTCCAAGAAAATCCCATATTTCCTTACAAAAGTGTGAGATGCATGAGAATGTTGGTATTGAAAAAACGTAGGTAGTTGAACCAAGAAAATCCCTTATTTTCCTAATAGTTGTTTGTTTAATGTCCAAGAATAACATTTTGAAGCAATCCACATGCTTTAGAAGAATTTTAAACATAGATTTAAATAAACCTATCAAAAGATTTCAGTTTGTTAGATAATGAATAACTGTAGTAACTACTCATTCATTATTCAAAAGTACTATAATAGTTGTGTATCTGATGAGTTTTATAACCATACTAAACATAATATGCCTGTAGCGACGTTCTTCAGGCATCGTAGCGTTATGACAAACTGTCACCCCAAAAGACGGACTGTAGCTAACAGTCAGGGCGCGGGATCATGACTTCCCGTATAGATCTATACACATTTTACACGTTCTCCGAACGGGAGAATCTGGTTATAGACAGGACTTGTAGCGATACCTTTTATCAAAAAGGCAGTGTTTGAAGATGTACACGTCTCATGGATTCTCAACTAAGTCTATATTAAAGTGATAGTTTTTACATGCAAAGTTTATCCTTTTTCACAATGTTTGACAAACATGAATCATAAGTTTTTAGAATATATTAAACGGTTTAGCAACGAAAGATACTTTGGAGTTACTAAATACTTTGTATAAATCTATTGCATGCAAGGTATAACAAGAGTTTTCACATAGTAGAACTAAATCACAAGTGATTCATTTGATAAAAACGAGTAAAGTGAAATTCTATGAAATACACGATAATAACCGTATGTTTACTTGTATTCCCCTCCCTAAAAGAGTATAGAAAGCATTTAAAAATGTATTTAAAGAGTGTTTGTAAGGGTATGAACTCACTTGGAAGTTTGAAGATAGCGAGATGGAAGACCAGGCAGAGTTTCGTCTCGGGAAGCGGATCTTTCTTGGGATTCTCGGGAATCTCGGGAGTAAAATCGACTATCGGGACTTGGGTAAAAATGACCAGGGCTTCGGGTTTGAACAGGCACGGAAAACAAGGCAAAACGCAAGGGAAATGAGAAGAAATGAGCAAGTTTTTCGGAAACCCTCACACTTCTATTTATAGGGGGTCTAAGAAGCCTCGGTACGCGGGGTGTACGCTCGTACGCAGTGCGTACGCATACGTCATGCATGAGTGAGTCCTCGACTGCCTCGGCTTCGGATGGGACGGATCGGATGGGACGGGTCGGATGGGGCGGGTCGGACGGGGCGGGTTGGTAGCTTCGCATAGGGGCGACGTGGACGGACCGAGACTAAGGCCTTCGGGTACGCTGGGCATACGAGGGTACGTAGCGCGTAACCCAGATAAGGACACTGACTCCTCCTACGGATATTACCCGGTTTTTGATTTAAATTTATATATAATTTATTTAATAAACTTCAACAAATCATATCTTCTTCATACGAACTCCATTTTCGATGGTCTTTATATCCACGCGTAGGTGAGACTACGCTCTACAACTTTCGTTTAGACTCTGTTGGCAAATTCCAACATTATTTTTATTATTTATTTATAAAATGACGTGATTAAGGAATTTCTTTAAAAATTCATAACTTCTTTATCTGAAGTCGGTTTTTGCCAGACTTTTCACCGCTGAAATACCATTGTCGAGACCTTCGATTCTCGTTTAGGTCATTTCGGCCAAAAGTCGCTCGATCTCCGATTCGAGTTTTTAGCTGTCTGCTGCTAAGCCGAACTTGGAAAAATCTTAACTTCAATATACGAACCCGGATTTGGGTGTTCTTTTTACGTACGATCATGGTTTGATGACATTTAAACATAGAGGGAATTTAAATAGCACTTTTTGGACATTTTATTATCAAAGTTAATTTTATTAACTCAAAAGTGGTTACAATACTTGACTTTTTAGGTCATTACAAAGAGTTGAAATATCGGGTTGTTACAACACTCATGTATGAAATTATATTATTAATGCAATGGATGATGTTGTTGCTTGTTTACTGCTATTCATTGTTTGTGATACTGTACATGACGTCCTCCGCCCCAGAATGTTTCCGCCATTCATGGTTTTTGGGTGTGACAGATTGGTATCAGAGCGTTGTTTATAGTGAATTGAGTATATCAACCCATAAAAGATATAGTAACTATATATACATTGGGATTAAAATACTCTGACTAAGAGTTTATACTTTAAAATATTTAACATATTTAATTAAGTATAGGTGCCTACATTCATACTAAAATCAATGTCACTAAGACAGTACAAAAGTATTACGATTGTTGGGCAACACAAGCAGACTTAGAGACATATAGTCAAAACTGGGAAGATATAGCTTGATCAACTATATTATCTGAGGGTTGATTAGCATGTGCCTAAGTGTGGTTGTGAGGTTGCAACAAGTCTAAAAACATACCCACAATGAGAACAATAGAACCCAAAATTAAAATACTATAGGAGTATTTTACATTACTATAAGTTACTTATGTGTTAGATCCTTATACCTCTCTTCTCGTGTAGATTTAATGGCTGGATTCCACCTTCCCGGAGACCCGTACTATCCCAACGACGGCAATGCAGGATGGCTGGAAGAAGAACCATAAGAAGATCACCCGATTCCTTTGGATGATCATGAAGTTGAAGACTTTGAAGTCAACAATTTGCCCCCAGCTGATCAAAACCCAGACCCTGTCCAGCATTTCAAGGACCCACACCTCTGTGGGCCACAAACTTGAATACATGGAGCCATGAACAGGGTCAACCCATTCCCTACAATGGAGACAGAAGTTTCTACAACGTCACTGATGGAGGTTCTGCCGACAGAGTCCTACCTATCATGGTTCGTAGGATTTCTCGGAACACGATACTGGGTCAATCATCTATCAATCGGGTCTTGGAGATTAACGCCAACACTGGTGTTAACACTGTCCACATTCTCCAGCAAGAGTCTGCTCATGAAAGGACGTTGGTCCACAATGCAGCTCTTCAGAGGGAACTCACTGAAACACGAGCTGAAGTCAGAGAACTTCGAGCTCAGCAAGCAAGAGCTGATAGGCGTATGAGGGACATTGAAGGTACCTAATCTTATGAGAATTATTATCCAAATGTGATCATTTATGTGTTCTAGATTTCCATTCAATCGTATCCTCTGGGCTATGGGGAGTTAGTCCATGAGTCATTCTCATCACTCCTTCCATTGAAATCTTATCAACGTTTCATCTTCATAAACTATAGATCAAAGATGCCGCCTCGCAGAAATCCAAGGAGAAATCCCAATAACGAAACACCACCTCCTCCACCTCCTCAACCACCTCCTCATCAGTTCGATACGACAGCTCTAAATGTTGTCGTAGCTGCGGCTGTGGCTACGGCTATGGCTCAATATCATTCATCTGGTTCCACTGGAGGAGGAACCCATGTTCAGTCTATTCAGATTGAAGCTCATGTGCGCTCGAAAGAGTGCTCCTATAAGGACTTCACGAACTGCAAGCCATTGTCCTTCAAGGGGACTGGCGGAGTCATTGCTGTCTCGCAATGGTTCGAGAAAACCGAATCGGTTTTCGAAATCTGCTCTTGTCCCGAGGAGAGCAAGGTGAAGTATGTTGTGTGCACCTTCGAATCCAAAGCCCTAACATGGTGGAATGGCCATGTTAAGTCACTATCTCTTGAAGCGGCTAATGCTATGGGCTAGGAAACTTTGAGAGACCTCATGACTAAGGAATACTGCCCGAGGGGCGAGATCCAAAAGCTGGAGGAAGAACTGCGGGGCCTAATCATGAAGGGCTCGAACGTAGTCGCCTACACAGCCAGGTTCTATGAACTGGTGGCCCTCTTTTCCAACATGATTCCTTCAGAGGGAAAGAAGATCGAAAGATACATATGGGGACTGGTGCCCCCATACCAGGGAAATGTTTTGGCATCACACCCTACTACATTTGATAGTGCCAAGCGATTGGCACACCGGCTCATAGACCATGGGTTTTGTACCCCGGCCGCAACAACTACCCTGGCCATCTCAGAACCTGAAAGAACCGTTGACCCCAAGCGGAAGTTTTGGGATGACAAGAAGAAGTCTAAGGTTGCCAAGAAGAGGCAGGTCGTGGCAGTACATGCTGCGATAGCACCTGCCGCTATTGCTCCGGTAAAGCAGTACTCTAGAAGTTTTCCTAAGTGCAACAAGTGCAACTTCCATCATGTCGGCACCTGCCGGGAGATGCAGTGTCTGAACTGCAACGGGAAGGGGCACACAACCCGTTTCTGTAAAGCTCTGGCGAAGCCAATCAACCAAGCCCCCGGTGCTGGAGTGGGCCAAACTTGCTACGGATGTGGCGAAGTAGGCCACTTCAAAAGAAACTGCCCGAAGGCAGGGTTTGCCGGCGGAGTAGTAAGAGTTCTAGCCATAGGCCATGAGGAAGCGGTAGCCGACCCCATAGTGGTCACTAGTACGTTCCTCCTCGATAACTCTTATGCATGAATTCTATTTGATAGTGGAGTGGAGAGGAGTTTCGTGAGCCAAAAAATTTCTCATTTACTTAGGCAAAAATCACGAGCACTTAATGAACCGTTCACTGTAGAAATGACTAATTGGAAGACAGATAGCACAATATATTCGTAGGGTGTACCCTAACTTTAGATAACCAATCATTTTCTATCGATCTTATGCCAGTCTCAATTAAAAGTTTGGACGTCATTATCGGCATGGATAGGTTGAGTCTCCATCGTGCCGATATCATGTGTTACGAAAAGGCTGTTCTCCTTAATCTGTTGTCTAGCGAAACCTTAATAGTTTATGGCGACAAACCCGACACGAACCTTCGTATCATCTCGAGCATCCAAGTTCAGAAATTCTTGGGAAGGAATGTCATGCATTCCTTGCTCATGTGGTCGATTTAAGCCAAGAACGAAGGACGTTCAGAACATTCCAATAGTACGCGACTTTCCAGACATATTTCCAGAAGAACTCCCAGGATTACCTCCGCAACGTCAAGTAGAGTTCCGAATCGACTTAGTTCCAGGGGCTAACCCCGTAGCCAAATCACCCTATCGTCTAGCACCTGTAGAGATGCAAGAATTGTCCTGTCAACTTAACGAACAGCTCAGCAAGGGCTTTATAAGACCAAGCTTCTCACCATGGGGAGCTCCATTCTTGTTCGTCAAGAAGAAAGACAGATCATTTCGTATGTGCATTGACTACAGGGAGCTCAACAAACTGACGGTCAAAAATCGTTATCCTTTTCCTCAGATCGACGATTTGTTTGACCAACTCCAAGGGGCGAACTTCTTTTCAAAAATCGACTTGAGATCCGGATATCACCAACTACGAGTGCTAGGGGAGGATGTTCCAAAGACAGCCTTCCGAACTCGTTATGGGCACTACGAATTCGTAGTGATGTCGTTCGGATTGACAAACGCACCCGTTGTATTCATGGACTAAATGAATAGGGTGTGTCGTCCTTACTTGGATCAGTTCGTCATCGTATTCATCGAGGAAATACTTATCTACTCTCAAAGTAAGGAAGAGCATAGTCAACATCTGCATCAAGTCCTCGAAGCATTACGTTTTGAGAAGCTCTACGCGAATTTCTCGAAATGCGAATTTTGGATTCGACGAGTCGAATTCTTAGGGCACGTGGTTAGCGAAGAAGGTATACACGTGGACCCTTCCAAAATCAAGGCCATTAAGAACTTGTCAGCACCGAAGACGCCTACAGAAATTCATCAATTTCTAGGCCTCACTGGCTACTACTGCAGGTTCATTGAGAACTTCTCCCGCATAGCGAAACCTCTTACAACACTGAACCAGAAGGCGTGGCCTTTGATTGGGAAGAGAAGCAGTAGAGAGCATTCCAAATGCTCAAACGATCCTTGTTCACTGCGCCAATACTATCCCTTCCCGAAGGAGTAGAAGACTTCATAATCTATTGTGAAGCATCGAATCAAGGGCTCAGATGTGTTCTGATGCAGCGAGGTAAGGTCATCGCCTATGCTTCGAGACAGCTGAAGACACATGAGGTCAACTACACGACCCACGATCTTGAACTAGGAGCAGTTGTGTTTGCCCTGATGATCTGGAGACATTACTTGTACGGAACGAAGAGCACTATGTTTACAGACCACAAGAGCTTACAACACATATTCGACCAGAAGGAGCTCAACACATACTCAGTGATTACGAATGCGAAATTCGTTATCATCCGGGTAAAGCCAACGTAGTAGCTGACGCCCTGAGTCTGAAAGAATATTCTGGTCGTATAGTCAAATCATTGACTATGTCTATCCATTCACACTTGTCCACGCAAATAAAAGCAGCTCAGCTCGACGCTTTGAAGCCTGAAAATGTGGCGGGTGAATCCCTAAGAGGGATGGATAAGAACTTTGAGGTTAAGGGTGGTGGAGCTTATTATTTCATGGACCGGATCTGGACCCCGAAACTCGGTGGTTTCAGAGACTTGGTCATGAACAAGGCGCACAACACTCATTTTGTCGTGCACCCGGGATCAGATAAGATGTATCTGGATCTTAAAAAGTTATACTCGTGGCCTAACATGAAAGCGGAGATTGCTACCTTCGTGAGTAAATGCCTTACTTGCGCAAAGGTGAAGGTCGAATACCAGAAACCCTCCGGTCTATTACAAAAGCCTGAGATACCGGAATGGAAGTGGGAGCGGATAACTATGGATTTCATAACCAAGTTGCCCAAGACGATGGGTGGACTTGATTTTGATAAGTTAAAACTGACTTGAATATCGATTAGATCTTTAAAACAGGTAAAGAAATAAACTAATCAACAGCAAGAACACAAGAATGGATCAAAAGATGTCGAATGATTAATAAACAATCCTCAGAAGAGCTCAATAAAGAACTTCTACTGTAGAGGATTTAGGGTTTACAAGAACGATGAAGAAAATATGTAAAGCTATCGTAATTGCTATCAATCGTTAACCTAATATGCATGCAAGCACATTATTATATGCTAAACCCTATCAGCTCACGGTTGGACAGGCCCAAACCGGAGTACAAAACATGGACTATTAACCGAGCCCAATAGACGCAATACATCAAAAATGCTACGCTATGCTATGCTACCCAATAATCTCCCCCTTTGCGTCAAATTGGAGCGAGATCACTTTGTCTTCTTACATGGGCCAGCAGCAGCAGCAGCAGGAACCTTCTTCTTTACAGTCTCAAACAAACGAGAGATAAGCGAGAGGATTGTCTGTCTGAATTGGATGTACCACTGTATCATATCGTCAAAATATTTGATATCATCCGCTGTATTTTCCTTACACCTGTGGATGATCCCCAGCACATGCTCAAGACAAGCAGTGGTATAAAGATGTTTATCAACTAAGGCAAAGAGACATTTTTGTCCTTCACTCCTAGTGAACATGACCGAATTACGTCTCGGGTCAATTTTTCCCATCTTCATCTGGTTTAGATCACTGGCTGAGCCAACAGGAGAGATCTTCGGTTTCTTCTTGAAGACATTTGCAATCTCCTGATCCATCAGGGCGACCTCCATGATATAACATACCAACATCTTCTTGAGATGGTCAATGATCGGACCATATTCAGCTTCATTGGTCAGAAGGATGTTGTGCAGAACGATCCAGTCATGGGGGTTGAGGTTCAGTAGATCTGCTAAAGAGATGGCATGTTCGGTTTTTGCAGACCCTCTGAGCACTTTGAACCGAACGTTGATAAATCTCCCTTCAGTATATGGCTTCAAAACCCGAACGTTGATGATCTTCTGAGCGCTCCAGGTTTGGTACTGGGGTTGAGCGGCCTTCAGATAGAACTCAATCAATTCCCAATCAACCTCCGGATGAGGATGAGGGACTTTAGCAACGTTGGCGAAGGGATGAAAGATGAACGCCTTTCGGGTTCAGGGCATGTCGAACTGAGAGTCGACGGAGTTGTAGCAGTCAAAGGAGATTACCGGTTCAAGCCATAAGATAATCGGAGTATCGATTGCCTCCTTTATCATCCTCTCTCGAGTCCAAGCAGGGAAAAGAGTCTTCCTACTCTCGAGGAGGTCGTGGGCTTCTTTCTTTTTTCGCTCAGCTTCTTCAGCTTCTCTCGCCACACGAACATAATCGTCTTCAGCATTGCGTCGACTTTTGCGTTTCAGCAAGTCAGCAATGGTTTCGTTGTCTTCTTCCTCTTCTTCCTCAGCAACTTTCTTGCCTTTGTCCTTCACACCCAAACCAGAGGCTTGTCCTGTAAGAGGGGGTTCGGTTGTGTGAGTTGCCTTTGAGGAATGAGGTGGTTGCGATCCGGACTCCTTTTCTCCCCCTTTTTTCGGATAGGACACGAAACTGGGTAGCCCTTCAATTTTACTTAGCAGATCCAGGGCAGGAGCGAGTTTCTCTGCAAGGGTATGCCTCACAGAATGGTTCAGGATCGGATCGTGCGCTTCAAGGATGTTGGATATAGCTGAGTGTACATCCGAAACACACGTCTTGATGACCTCCCGTTCGGATCAAAGAGCGTCAATTTGTTGCTGAGAGATGGAGAGCTGAGCACTCTTGACCTTGAGGGTAGTGGTCTTCTTTGCTAGAACGTCCATCAACGAGTTTTCAGTGGCCAGATCCTCTTGGAGTTTAGAGATGCGCTCGTCGATAGAGGCACGAAGGGCAGAGTTATCGTCACTGAGTGATTGGCGAAGTGTGGCAAATGACTTCAACTCCGTGGAGACAAACGTGGCCAACTGTTGAACAATTGGTTCCAACATTGTCTTGGTAGCAGTGGCACTCTCCTGCAAAGATTGTAACAGGGTAGAGGCATCAGAGAATAGTTTATCGACTTTTTTGGTCGCAGCCTCACAAGCTTTCGTCGAGGCATCTATGGCGGCGGTGGCAGAAGCGAACGAGTCTTGCTGAGCCCTGGAGAAGGCATAAACAATCTTCTGAAGAGTAGCTTCAGAGAGAGATGATTGAGAATTGGAGGAGGAAGCAATGAGCAAGTCGACCTTCTCATGCAACTCCTTAAGGTGCTTCTTTGTTACCGGAGCATCCTCATCATCGTCACTTTGCACTTGAAACGGACTGTAATAGACCGAATCAAATGTCATGTTTTCCCCACCAAGAAAAGGGTTATCTCCGTCAGAGGCATGACCGGGAGATGATGGTGGTGGTGAAGCTGGTGGTGTTGTGGTATGAGTAGGTTCAGGTTGAGTTTGAGCAAGGGTAGGTTCGGGTGGTTGTTGGGTTTCGGTTGTGTGGATAGGTTCGGTTGCTGGCGGTGGTTCGGTTGCATCGGTATGAACCCCCGTATCAGATACGTTGGTTGTAACCTTTGCAGTAGATGTTGTTGTTGCATCGGTGAAAATGGGTGGTGGTATAGGGATTGAGGTGTTTGGAATGTCGGTAAAGGGGTTTATGGTGGGAATGGATGTAGGAATTGTTTGAGTAGAAGAAGGAAGTGGAGAGGTATGGATTTTCATATCAGGGGTAGGTGATCTGGGTGGTGTGTTGCCCCTTGGAGGTGTGTTGCCTCTTGGAAAGTCGTCCGAATCCGAACTCTCACCCTCCGACTCACTTGAAGAGGAAGCGATAATGAGCTTTCGCTTTGGTTGAGTCTTTCGCCTCTTCTGCTGCGGGGACTGAGCAGCTTTAGTAGCTTTCGTCTTTTTAGGAGAAGGGCCTTTAGCCCCTTTCGCCACTTGCTTCCCTTTGTCTGCCTTTTTGCCTCTATGAACAGGCTTATCAGCATCGTGAATTGACTTGAGCATCTCCGGCGTGAGATCCCTCGGACCAGACCGCTTGAACTCTTTGTAGGTCCGGATGATCCTGCTGTCAGCTGGAACGTCAGCGTACATGGTCTCCGGAATGGAACCATTGAAAGGGAATTTCGATGCATCTGAGATGATGATCTTCGTGGTATGGAATGTACCAATTGAAGACATCGATGCGCCGGCAACAGTGGGGACGTTGTTCTTATCCATCACCCACTTAGTGATCAAGGTCCAAAACCTGGCATACGACACCTCAGAATGTCGTGAAGAAGAAGATAAACTCTGGATGAGTTGTTGCCAGAGAACCAACCCATAGTCGACGTTGACGCCGTTGTAAACTCCGTACAGAATGGACAGGAATAGTCGACTGGAGCCATCTGAACCTGAGCTCCTTTCTGAGAGACCCTTGAAAAGTACAGTGAACAGGTCGTTCCACTGTGGCGGTAAACATGACTTTTTGAACTTTGCGACGGAGGTTAGCACCTCCGTGTACCTCATATTATAGAACATGTTGAAGAGATGCCCCAACGGAATAGTCTCCGGATTTACCCTTGATGGGTCAGCTTCAAACCCTAGCAGTGAGCCAAATTGTTGCTTGGAAATAGAGGCTTTGTGATCAGAAACCTCAAAGAAGATCCTATCGACCACTTTATCATTGTGTGCAGTCGCATAAATCTGCGATAAGAGCTCCATGGGCACTGATTCCACCCTGGAAAGTGCAAGTGCAATCGCCGAATACTTCAAGCACTAGATGATTGGGAACATGTAGGAGTCATATACATGAGGGGTTAAGTCAATGATGAGACACTGTTGAGGGCGAATGGGCAGGATGTGAGAGGTAGCGTGAACGGAGGATGAATCTGCCATGTTTAAAGAGAGGGAAGAAGATGACGAACAGTAAGGGTTCAGGAAATTCTTTTGCTCTGGTAATTTGGATTGCAGTAAAGAGGTAAATGGTGGATGCTAACGCACTTTTATACTGAGGTTTAAGGAGAGAGAAGAATCTTCCCAAATCATCTATCGAAATACCAAGGGTTTTTCGGAGTGACTGATGCGTGACAGTTGTGGAACCGATGATCACGCATGAGAGAGAGTGTCAGATTCCGAAGAACACGCCTCCCATCAAGCGTCGTTTCTGATAACCCGTTGCAAATTCACATGCGCCTTTCTGTGCCAGAGAGGAACCGTTTCAAATTCGCACACGCGTCTGCGACGTCAGTTAGAGATTTGACGCTTCAAATTCGCACGCTTTCCCAGTTCCGCCGTTTGAAATCAAATCAATTAATCTCCCGCCTGAGTCAGCAACTTTTCATCTTATCCCTTTAATATGTAACGCCATCTTTTGAATAACACACCCACGTGGATTAATTTTGACCACATCTTTATAATTAATCACCGATCCAAAGAAAAAGGCTGTAATTATTAGTACCAGAATGTTGGAAATTCAAAGATTTTCGTGCTAAGGGTGTAAAAAGAAAAGAAATAAAGCAAATCTTTTTAGGAATAAATGTGATGTCAATAATGACACGAAACAAATGATCCCGGGCACGAATCTCTTCCTTCAAAGTCAAGAAAGACCTTAAAGTGTTAGTGTGGTTTCCCGTTGAATAACGATCAAACACTTATTAAGAAGTGTTGAAAGGCTTTTTTTAATTAGGCTCCTTAGGGTGGCTTTAGCTTTGATTCAACAGTCCTAATCTTGAAATAAGATAGAAAGTGAACGAAGTACTTGTGAGACCGGTGTAGTCTGTTGAACAAGTAGGTAGGAAATGATTTTAAAGTGGCTTGGAAAAAATAAAATCTCAAAAAATATTAAACTGGATCCCAAGGGAAGAAATGTTATGGTGTTTAACAATTTCATAGGAATCACACAAAAGAAAAACTTGAGATTTCATAAGGATACGTCCGTGAATTCATTAGTGAAAACTTGAGCAAATTAATTGTTCACCGTCAATTTAGATTTGGTATTGAATTTTGGGTTTCACTCAGCTCGTAGTGGCACGAAACTAAGATCATAAACACAGTTTTTGAGTAACCATAAACCTCAGTGGTAATTTCTGAGAGTCTCAAGGGTTACATTGATGAAACGAATTTAATGGAGAAATGTAATGGAGATGGTGTAAGAAAGAAAAGTACCTCTGCTGTGAAAAGAAGGACCAAGCAGAAAACTCTTATCTCATGTGAGAAGAGACATAGGTAGCTCTCGATTAGAATAAATGTGATAGCCTAATTGGGAAGACAAGGTTTGTGTATACCAAGTCATTAAGGCTGTTATTCAGAATCTGATGAGGCTTTGGGCACATATAGCAGCATACTTCTATGGACACTTAACTAATCCATCAAATATTTCCCCATAAACAAACGAACACACATATAAAAATTAAAGACAAAAAGCAAATGAAGAACAAAATATTTTTGGAGTTTTGAAATATATAAAAAAAAATGATAAATAATAAGAAAAAAAATTAATACTAAGAAAGAAAATAAAAGATAAAAAAAATTTTGGAAAAGAAAAGAAAAACATAAAAAAAACTTTGGAACCGAACCCGAGTGTTCGGTTGGTTTCGGTTTGAAAAATTTTGAAAAACCGAACACGAGCGTTCGGATGGTTTCGGTTTTGAAAAATTTTGAAAAACCGAACCCGAGAGTTCAGATGGTTTCGGTTTTGAAAAATTTTGAAAAACCGAACCCGAGCGTTCAAAAAAGGAAATACTTATGACAATAAGATAAACAATTTTGTACATGAAATTTACAACCAAGAAAACTACCTTTGAAATGATGAGCGAGTGCAGATGATTCAACCGAACCCGAACGTTCGGTCATTTTCGCTTCTGGCGTTTGAGTTTGAGAGGCAGTTTGTGGTACTGACTCTTATTCCATCATACCTAGCCCTTGTAGAATTTTGTTGAATGACGCTTTAGGAAGAGCTTTGGTAAAGACATCATCCAATTGATCAGTGGTTCTAACAAAGTGTACTTCAACGTTTCCATCTTCCACATGATCTTTGATGAAGTGATACCTCAGTGCTATGTGCTTGGTCTTGGAGTGTTGCACTGGGTTATGACAGATCCTAATTGCACTTTCAGAGTCACAATATAGTGGGATCTTCTTCATATTGAGTCCATAGTCTCGGAGTTGACTTTGGATCCAAATCACTTGAGAGGTACAGGATGCAGCTCCAATGTATTATGCTTCAGCTGTAGACAAAGATACGCATGTTTGTTTCTTTGACTTCCAGCTAACCAACTTCCCATCAAGGAATTGGCAGCCGCCAGTGGTGCTTTTCCTGTCGAGTCCACAACCTCCAAGGTCTGCATCTGAGTAGGTTTGAATGAAGAAGCCTGAGTTGGAAGGGTACCATAGACCTAAAGAGGTAGTTCGCTTGAGATATCGTAAAATGTTCTTTACTGCAAGCATGTGAGGTTCGCGTGGGTTTGCCTGAAATCTAGCATAGTAACAAACTAAAAACATTATGTCAAGCTTGCTAGTAGTGAGATACATTAAAGAGCCTATCATTTGACGATAAAGCGTAATATCAACAGCCGGTTTATCCAGGGATGGAGTGAGCTTGGTGCCGAATGCCATTGGAACTTTGACTTTTGAATCTCCCATCATGCCAAATTTTGCTAAGAGAGTCTTCGTGTAAGCTTCCTGATTAATAAAGATGCCTTTGGGTCCCTGTCTAATATTTAAACCAAGGAAAAAGTTAATAGGACCCATTGAGCTCATTTCAAATTTAGTCTCCATCAGCTTTCTGAATTCATCTGTTAGGCTAGGATTCGTTGAGCCAAAGATGAAATCATCAACATAAATTTGAACGATCATAAGGTGGTTACCTTCCTTTTTTACGAAAGAAGGTTGGGTCAACCGAACCTTGTTTGAATTTGGACATCTTTAAAAATTTAGTCAGCGTTTCATACCAGGCTCTCGGAGCTTGTTTCAGTCCATACACAGCTTTATCCAAAATGTAACAATGATTAGGATACTTTTCATTAACGAATCCAGGAGGTTGCTCTACATACACAGTTTCTTCGAGTTCTCCATTGAGAAATGCACATTTGACGTCCATTTGGTAGACCTCAAAGTTTTTGTGGGTAGCATAGGCAAGAAATATTCTTACTGATCCCAGCCTAGCTACTGGAGCGAAAGTCTCTTCATAGTCAATGCCTTCCTCCTGACAGTAACCTTTCACTACCAGACGTGCTTTGTTCCTTATAACGTTCCCTTCTTTGTCCATTTTGTTCCTGAAGACCCATTTGAGACCAACAACCGAGGCATCTGGAGGAGTTGGAATAAGTCGCCAAACTTTGTTCCTTTAAAATTCATTTAGTTCGTCTTGCATAGTTTGAACCCAATCGGAGTGATCAAGAGCAGTGTTAACTGTCTTTGGTTCAACTTTTGATATGAATGAGTTAAACATGCAGAATTCAACTTTTGAAAACAAGGAAGTCTGTTTTGCCTTGAGTTGTCATCGAGTCAGAACTTTTTCAGATACATCACCAACAACTTGAGAGACAGGATGATCTCTGGTCCATTTGATGAGAGGAGGGTAGTTTGGATCAAAGGTTGGATCTAATTCAGCGTTTATCATTTCTTCTGGTTCAGACTGGCTTTCATAGTCGTAAGACATATCAGCATTCTCCCCCTCGAAAGATGATCTTACAGGAATGTCTTGAGAATCTTGAGCTACAGTAGTTTCTTGTGGTGCGGAGCTTTCGGGCGTTGATGCACCTTTGGATGGTGAGGCACTTTCGGTTGGCGAAGTGCTTGCGGTTGGCAAAGTGGTTTCGGGAGTAGTTTGAGACCTTAGCTCCCCCTCAACTTGTGAGCTCGGCTGAGATGATGATGGTGGATCCTCCCCCTCGACTGAAGCATTGTGTTGTGGAGGGTCTTCAGAACCTGATTCTCCTTCATTCATTCTCCTTGCAGCATCGTCGACAAGTTGCTTTAAGTGATCTACCCTGTTGTCTGCTGCACTGGCTTCAGAAAGAGTGGCCTTCTCTGGTTCATCAAAAAGCTCCATGAACTTCTCGAATAGATTAGCGATCGAGGCTGTGACTTGGCCAGTTTAAGGAAAGATTTCTCCAGCTGTGTCTTCGTTGGCCTTTAGCTTTTTGACATAGCTATCATCAAAAGTCACGTAGTAAGTTTCTTCTATTTTCCTCGAACGCTTGTTTAATACCCTATACGCTTTAGAAGTGAGAGAATAGCCCAGAAATATCCCTTCGTCGGCTTTGACATCGAACTTGTTGCGGTGTTCTTTAGAATTGAAAATGAAACACCGGGAACCGAACACATGGAAAAACTTCACATTTGGCTTCCTGTTGTTGATGAGCTCATAAGGAGTGAGAGTGAAGCGCTTGTTGAGATACGACCTGTTCTGTGTAAAACAAGCAGCAGAAATAGCATCAGCCCAAAAATATAAAGGTAAGGAAGCAAAACTTAGCATGGTTCGGGCTGCTTCACATAAGGATCGGTTTCGTCTTTCGACAATTCCGTTCTGTTGAGGTGTGTAGGGAGCTAAGAATTTGTGACTGATTCCCTTTTCTGCCAGGAATTCTTCGAATTCTCTATTTTTGAACTCCAATCCATTGTCGCTCCTGATGTTGCGAACGACCTTCTTCAGCTGTACTTCAATCTGCTTGATGAACACTTTTAGCTTGTGAGTCGCTTTAGATTTCAGCTTCAGAAAGAACACCCATGTAAAACGTGAAAATTCATCAACAATAACAAGAATATACTTGCTACCACCGATGCTTTCGATAGATGATGGACCACACAAATCAATATGAAGTAATTCTAGTGGTTCAACAACTTTAGTGTTTATTATAGATGGATGACTTTGACGACTCTGCTTCCCCATTTCACATGCAGCACACAAATGATCTCTATCGTACTTGAGCAATGGAAGACCTCGAACGTGACCTCCAGTAACAAGTTTGTTGATATCTTTAAAGTTGAGATGAGAGAGTCTTTAGTGCCACAGCCAGCTTTCGTCAGATTGTGCTTTGGATAACAGGCAGATAGCTGGGTTTCCTTTGATGGGTTTGAGGTTTAAAAGAAACATTTCGCCTTTACGCTCCGATTTGAGAATAACTCTTTTCGTCTTCTTCTCAATTATTTCAGAACCCTCATCGTCGAATGAGACTTTGAGACCGGTACCTCCAACAAGCTGAGATACACTGATGAGGTTGTGTTGTAGTCCTTCCATGTATGCAACCTTCCTTATCGTGAAATCAACGTTTGTAATCATTCCATAGCCCTTTATGGTGCCGAAGGAGTTGTTCCCGAACTTGACGTTTCCACCATTTGAAAGAGACCTGTATTCCCTTAGCTCTTCCTTCCTTCCTGTTATGTGACGCGAGCAGCCACTATCAATGTACCATTCTTCGTCAAACTGCTCGTCACTGATAACCTGCAAAAATTAAGCAGATTTAGGAACCCAAAGCTTCTTGGGTCCACGTGAGCCTTTCATAGGAACAGGAATAGTAAGAGAGATGTCGACTAAATATGTTCTTTTTATTAGTGTTGTTTCATCTTTCTTTTTAATGGTAAAAACTTTAATTTTATTAGGATTCGATGCTTTCGGTTTTGACTCTGGTTTAACCACTGAAACCTTCTGTTTTCCTTTTTGTTCAGCTGATGATTAAGATTTTTGAGAAGGAAGATAATGGAATTTAGAAAGAGGTGGAGAGGAATTAGAAGCATTTGAAGAATTAGAGGACCTAGATTGGGATGACTTCTTGGCTGGAGATTCTAGGTGACCCTTTTGCTTTTGATCATTAGTGGGACCGTCCCTAGAATTTTGATCTCTTTTGTTCTCAGAACCGAACCTCTGCTTCCGGTTGAAGTCATTCTCTGAACCGAACTTCTGCTTTCGGTTGAAGTCATTTTCTGAACCGAACCTTTGCTTTCGGTTGATGTTTTTCTCCGAACCGAACCTCTGCTTTCGGTTGTTGTTGCTCTCTTTCGATCCAATAGGACTTTTCTCTGATTTGAAGTTCCTGTCTTGATGCGAGAAATAGGCATTCTGAGATTGCCAAAACTGTTTTCTTTCAGAGAGATTCTTCCTGTATCTCTGATTCCTTTGTCGTTTTTGATTTCTCATCTGCTTCGGTTGATGATGGATGTTAGCTTTCAGTTTTTGTTTTTCTTTAGCTGGTTCACTCTGAACTGATGAAGTTTCACTTGGGGATGTGACTTCTTTTGCAGGAATTTCTTTTTCCTGAGGAACATCTTTCGTACCACTAGTACTTGGCACATTGAAGCTATCAGGTTGATTCAAAGGTTCTGACACATATCTGCCTTTGCTTTTCCATGAAGTCCTTTCAGACAAACCTACCGTTTCATCAGCATTGTCAATGGGAGCTGACCATAAGAACTCGTCACAGCCATCAGCATTGTCTTCGTTTACAATAGTTGTGAGTTCAGCAGTCTGATGTTCGGTTACGCCTGTTACCTTGTACACCTGATTTGGAGTGGTTCTTACTTTTTGATATACTACTGCCTTCTCTGCAAGAATCGGGGACTTTTGTTGGGACATACGAGCAAACTCCACTGAATTTTCTGAAATAAGATTTTTGTGGTTCTCGGGTTCGCTCTTGACAAATTCTGAACAATCAACT
Organism: Lactuca serriola; assembly: GCF_051521515.1. Lineage (NCBI taxonomy): Eukaryota > Viridiplantae > Streptophyta > Magnoliopsida > Asterales > Asteraceae > Lactuca > Lactuca serriola. The sequence goes on along the minus strand of NC_136412.1, from coordinate 182,051,163 downwards.
GTATCCTCTACATAAATTTCACTCATATTGTCGTCCTCATTAAGATCAGATGCATTTTCAACATCAATTTTATTTTCTGAGCTCAAGTTGGCATTCAATGAGTCAAATTTTTGTATGGTTTCGGTTCTCAGTTTTAGTTTATCGTTTTCATCCAAAAGGTTTTTAAGCATGTCCTTATGGTCCTTGGACTTAATGAAAGATTCGATTTTGTCCAGTCCATACATATACGTTGGATTAACATCCTCAAATGAAATAACACTCTCACAATTATATGCTTCAGCATCAATTTCATCCTCCTTAAACTCAAGGAAGGGTAAAATCATGCGATGAATCTTTTGTCCTATTTCACAATCCAAATGAAGCTGAGTAATATTAGTATAAAGACGTTTGGCAATCAAACAAAAAACATTTCGCTGTTTCAAAAGCTTTAAATTGTCTCTTTGCAAATAAATGTTTTCATCTTTTATTTTGATTAATTCCGACTCCTTCAGTTCGATCCACATCCGCCGTTCCTCACTCTTCGAAGACACCCTGCTTAATTGGTCAGTTAGGTTAGAATTGGTGACTCGAGTTTGAGTTAAACTACTATCTAGATGAGAGATTCTTGAATTAACACTTTTTAATTCTTTTTCATATGAACATTGTGGGACTTTAAATGAGACAAAAACTGATTGTACCTTCTTGATCAGTTCATCAAGTTCGTTGAACTGCACGCTGAGCGGTTTAACTGTAAAGCACAAGTTCTGTTGCTCCTTCGTGTCATCATTCCCACCATCAGTGTTGTATCCCCTCATCTGAGATACGTCGGACACCATAAAGCATCTTCCTCCACTGCTCTCTTCTTTCGCCACATAAGTCTTTCCATGAGAAGGCTTCCTCACTTCATCATCTTCAGATTCGGTTGACCAGACCTCCACGCCACCGAACTCATCATCAGCTACCGAACCCTACACAATTAACGCATTCATAGGAGGGTTAGCAGTAGATTTCTTCTTCCTGATTTCATCTAGCTTTTTCTGCAACAAAGTTTCTTCATCCTTTTCCTCATCCTTTTCTGCCATCTTTTTTAGGACGCAATCTTTTGCATAGTGGTTCTTTCCTCCACAATAATAGCATCTCACTGCCGAATCTCCTTCAGCCTTCGGTTCTTTCTTTGACTCTTCAGCCTTCGGTTCATCTTTGACCTTTTCAGAACTATAACTCCCTTGCCAATTTCGGTTCTTGTTAGTGGGGAATCTCTTCTCGATGAACCTCTTGGGGTTTGACACCATCATAGCATAGTTCTCAGAAGTGAGGTCATAGTCATCCAAGTTGAGGTCTTCGTCCTCCATCACCGCTTTGCTTTTGGATAGGAGGGCCAACGAACCTAGGTTTGAAACCACATTTTTCTCCTGTAACACGATCTTTTCTTGAGATTTTAGGATGCCCACCAGTTTCGGCAAAGAATAGGATTTGAATTGCTCGTGCGCTTTAACTGTGGACACAACTGCTCTCCACTCAGATCTGAGTCCGTTTAAAAACGTAACCTTCTGCTCAATAAGCTTCCTTTCGATGTCGTGTTTGATCATCTTGCTAAGAAGATGATTGAAGCGATCGAACGTTTGAGTCACAGTTTCTTCGGCTCCTTGCTTGAATTCACCAAACTCGGACAAGAGTAAGGTTTGAATGGAGTGCTCAAGATCTTCGTCTGTAGAGTACAATTCACGTAGCCTGTCCCATATCTCTTTTGCAGTCGTGCATGAACTCACCAGCCTAAAAGTATCGGATTGAAGAGCGAATCTGATCAATCTTAACGCTTTGATATTGCACTGAAATTTATCTTTTCCGTCTTGCGCAATATCTTTAACATCATTCCGAAGATCATTATACTCCTTTTGAGTTTTAATAATCCTTGAAGTTGCTGAACGAGAAAAAGGTCCAGAAACAACAATTATGAGATGACGGCTCAATAAATATCAATAAATGCGGAATAACCCTAATCGAAACCTTTTTCACAGAAAAGAAGTGTATCGATTACACAGCCTCCTGCTCTGATACCAATTGATAAGTTAAAACTGACTTGAAGATCGATTAGATCTTTAAAACAGGTAAAGAAATAACCTAATAAACAGCAAGAACATAAGAATGGATCAAAAGATGTCGAATGATTAATAAACAATCCTCAAAAGAGCTCGATAAAGAACTTCTACTGTAGAGGATTTAGGGTTTACAAGAACGATGAAGAAAATCTGTAAAGCTATCGTAATTGCTATCAATCGTTAACCTAATATGCATGCAAGCACATTATTATATACTAAACCCTATCAGCTCACGGTTGGACAGGCCCAAACCGGAGTACAAAACATGGACTATTAACCGAGCCCAATAGACGCAATACATCAAAAATGCTACGCTATGCTATGCTACCCAACAGATTCCATAAGGTTCATCGTCGATAGACTGACCAAGTCTGCACACTTCTTGCCAATCAAAGAAACAGACAAGATGGAGAAACTTACAAGAACTTACATTAGGGAGATTATGAGACTGCACGGTGTTCCCTTATCCATTATCTCAGACAGAGATAGTAGATTCACTTCGAGGTTCTGGCAGTCGTTACAAAGATCCCTAGGAACTAGGCTGGACATGAGTATAGCCTACCATCGACAGACCGACGGGCAAAGTGAGAGAACTATCCAAACCTTGGAAGATATGTTGCGAGCCTATGTGATAGACTTCGGGAAATCATGGGATACTCATTTACCCCTTGTCGAATTTTCCTACAACAACAGTTATAACACGAGCATAAAGGTTGTTCCATTCGAGGCCCTCTATGGCCGAAAGTGCAGATCCCCTCTGTGTTGGGCTGACGTCACACCCCAAAACCAAGAACGGCGGAAACATTATGGGGCAGAGGACGTTATGTAAAGTATCACAACACAGTAAATGTAAATAAGCAAACAACATCGTCCATTGCATTAAATATATATAATTTTAATACAAGAGTGTTCTGTTCAGTTTTAGACACCAAAAATATAATGTAAATCAAAATAATAACATGATGAGTCTTGAATGCGCTCCATCTTCTCAAAAGCTGGCCTCGGTACCTGTCTACTGATGACCTGAGAATACAAGTTATTTTGAAAGAGTTTATCAGCATTAAGCTGGTGAGTTCATAAATATTTTAGTGTCGGTGTTTGTTATCAAAATCGTTTGAACGTGTCTCAAGTATAAGTTTGTAAAATGTATGTAAGTGTTTGTAAAAGTTTGAATCTCTCAGAAAAACCTATATTTTCTATTAAAGTAGCCTTCTACCAAGGCTTAACAGTTTTGTACGCTCGTTTGTTGTAAAAGTGTGTAATTTACCAAGTGTAACTATCATTTAACAAAATATAGTTTGTACATTAATGTTTAAGTGAGGTTATAACTAAAAATATGTAATGGGTAAATTATTGTAGTACTGTAGTTTTGTTTTATAGGAACTACTGTTGTACTAACTACCTTAAACCGGATTTATATTAAGGTAATATGTGATAATTGCACCATGCTATCGACTGGTAACAATGACATACGAATGGTCGTAACAATGGAATGACGTTTGGCACCCGCAGACCTGCAGGTCCGGCTGTAGCTAGCAGCAAGGTGTAGGATAGTTAATCCAGTATAGATCTATACGCAAACTCACGCTCTCCCTCCAAGAGAATTCTGGGTACAACTCGGGACATGACATTTAAGGCATTCTCCGATACAGTGGATCACAATTGTTAACGTATTCACGTATATGTAATGTAATGTTTCTAGTTCTAGTATAGTTGTATATGTTCTCCTCCTAGTATAGTTGTATATGTTATCGTAGTATAGTTGTATATGTTCTCATAGTATAGTTGTATATGTTCTCATAGTATAGTTGTATATGTATGATCCTGTGTTACCCCAATGGTAACTAACTAATGATGTGTCTAGTACGTATGAATATGGGAGTACTTTTATGTCTATATATGTATATTTGATATATAATTAATATTGAAACGACCTTCGGATGGTCACCCAAAATCCCACCAGACCACATCCAAATCGAGGAAAAGGAAATAGGGCGGATGGCATTCCTAAGCCCTTTAAACATTATTTATACATCTATACGTATATGGGCATGAAATTTATAAGAAGTAAAAGCATAAATAAGTTTTTATAAGACATTTGGAACATAAATATTATTTCAAGAAAAGATCGACTTGATGTCAATCTATAAAACAATTTGAAGGCATAAGTTTAATAAAACAGTTTAAGTATAAGGAACATTTGTTTGAATCACAATTGTAAATAAGTTTGAGAAGTAAAATAGTTTGTAAAACATTTTGAAGTAACACAGTTTGATAAACAGTTTGAACAGTGATAAAATCATTGGTTTCCTAGTTATTAATCGCATGTGATTAATGCAATCATATGTGATTGAAGCAATAACTATAAGTATTTAACTTGTATTCCCCCCCATAAAGTATTTAAAACATTTAAAATCATTTCAAAGGTTGATTAAAGGGGGTATGAACTCACTTGTGGTGAGCTGTTTGAATTGCAGTGTCGGATACCGTGCTAGGTGGCAAACGGAGACTGGTTTACACGCACTAGCCTAGTTATCATATAATAAGCATATATATATAACTAATTAGCCAAATAATAACTTAATAAAATAAGTTGGGACACTTAGGAACATGAAAACACTTTGTATAAATGTTATAGGTCCTAAGGGTTGCATCTAAGTCGATACGGGACAAGGCAAAAGGGTTTGAAGCTTCCAAAGACCATGTATAAGAGTTCACCGCCCAACAAACCCCACCTTTGGAGTTTACGGCCGTGAACCCATGATTTTACGTCTGTGAACTCCTCACTTGGTGGTTTTGGGTGTTTTGAAGTGCTATCTTAATCCTAGAATAAGCCTAGCCTTGTTGGAATAATCCTTGAAGTAGTTTAAGGCCCTAGAATGCTCCATAGAGGAGTTTACGGCCTAAAGACCATATCCCCTAGAGTTTACGGCCGTAAACTCCTATGGGGTGTTGGTTTTAATTCTTTTTGGTCACTTGCACATGTAGGATAGCTTCTATGTTTTTATCTAAGGCTATAGGGGACATTAGGCACACATTTGTGCCTTTACTTGGAGTTTACGGCCCAAGTGATGTTCCTTGGCCGTAAACTCCCTTTTAGGGATGATTTTTGTGTAGTTTAATCCCCATTCACGTCCTATGTGTTCAAGGGTAATTGTCTCAAAGCCTTAGGGGTGATTTAGGGCACTTATAGCCCTCAAAAAGGGGTTTACGGCCCAAGAGATATCCTTGGCCGTAAACTCCTAAAACCTTATGATTTTGAAGTGTCTTGGTGTCCAAATTAGCTACAAGCATTAGAGGGTAAATGCCTTAAGCCTTAAGGGTGATTTAGGGCTCACTTTGGCCCTTTGGAAATGGTGTTTACGGTCCAAGAACTCTTGGGCCGTAAACTCCAATAGCTTTGTGATCTTGGATGATTTCTAGCCTCTAATGTTTATACATTAAGTCCTTAACTAGTTGTCTAACAAGGAAACGGGACTAGGTAGCCTTAAAGCTCCATTTTGGAGTTTACTCCCCAAGAACGTTCTTGGGCGGTAAACTCCCGGATCTTGCATTTTAGACATGTAATTAATGTTATAAAGCATATAACAAGTATTGAAACACATCTAGGAAGTAGACTCACAATCTGGGATGAAAACCCGAAGATCCGTCAGAGAGAAAATGGCTTTTATCTAGTTGGATTTGTGAATAATGAATTAATTAATTCAGAAATCTATTTATAGTCCTGAAATACTTTGGCAGAAAATATTTTTATTCCGGAGATTGGACTATGACATTATGAAGCTTGGAATGTTCAAGTTTCACCAATCCAGGAGCATCCACTTTCCTGATATCTCCTGAAACATAAACCCTAATGTACACAAACTTGATCGGAAAAGTCTGAAAATCACTGAAACTGGACTGGCTTCTATTGAATAGATATTGTTCGTACAAAATGGAAATTTCGGGTTGTCACAGCTGAGGTGGGTGATACCCAGTTAGCTAAAGGACGAGTTCCAGAAAGCACTCTCACAGGTCCGGAAATCATACGAGAAACGACGGAGAAGATCATTTAGATCCATGAATGATTGAAAGCCTCCAGAGACCAACAGAAAAGCTACGCTGATAAACACAGGAAACCATTGGAATTCCAGGTGGGCGACCGCGTTCTATTGAAGGTCTCACCATGGAAGGGCTTGATACGCTTCGGAAAGCGTGGAAAGCTAAATCCAAGGTACATTGGGCCTTTCGAGATTCTCGCAAGAATCGGCCCAGTAGCTTACAAACTTAACTTACCGCGCAAACTCAGTAACTTATATTCTACCTTCCATGTATCGAAGTTGAAAAAGTGTTTGTCCGACGAGACTCTTATTATTCCACTCGACGAGATTGAGATCAACGAGAGCCTCAACTTCGTGGAGGAACCAGTAGAGATCATGGACCGAGAGGTCAAGCAAACAAAACAAAGTCGTATCCCGATAGTGAAGGCTCGCTGGAACGCGAAGCGAGGACAGGAATTCACTTGGGAGCGTGAGGATCAGATGAAACTGAAATATCCTCGTCTTTTTACTTAGTTATTTGTAACAACTTATTTTCTTAAATTCTAATTTCGGGACGAAATTCCTTCTACGGAGGGGATGATGTGACAACCCGAAATTCTATTCTCTACAAACAATAGCACTTCAATAGAAGTCAGAACAGTTGTAGTAAATTTTCAGACTTTTTAGTATAAGTTTTAGTATTTCAGGATTTACACTTAAAGAGATATCAGGAGAAAGGATGCACTAAGGTTTTGTGCAACTCTGTTATTTCAAAACTTATATGATATTAGAGTTCATTGCTTGAATAAAAATATTTTCTGCCAAAAACCCCAGGAGTATATATATGATTCTAAGCCATAATTATTCATTAGTTACATTTCCATCTAGAGAAAAGCTAAATTCTCTCTCACGGATCTTCGGACTTTCTTCCCAAAACGTGAGTACTTCTATCTAGTTGTATTATATAGCTTATTATGTGCTTAATAACCTAGAAATCATATCAAAACATCAAGATTTAAGAGTTTACGGCCCAAGAAGTTCTTGGACCGTAAACCCTTCTTTAAGGGGAAAATGAGTGCCTAGTCCTTTCCTTTTGCAATGAAACTATGTTAGGCTTGTATCTTAGTGTGTGTAGGACTAGTAAAAACCCAAGACCACCAAGAGTAAGGTGTTCATGGCCCAAGAAGTTCTTGGATCGTGAACTCCAAACTCAAGGGCCAAAGGTGCTTTAAACCCTCCAAAAGCCTTGCACACTAGCCTAGATTCACTCCTAGTTAATTTGGGGACTTGGAATCACTAAAATCCAATCCCCATGAGAGATTACGGCCGTAATCTCTAAGGAAATTGGTCCCAGGTCCGTGAACTCCTCTAAGGAGTTGAAAGGTGCCCTAATCTCTTCCACAGACTAAACCACCAAGTAGGAATGCTTATAGGAAACATTTAGAACTTCAAAACACCAAATAACCTAAGGCTTAGGAGCTTATGACCGTACAATCAAGAGTTTACGACCGTAAACTCCTTGTGTGATGATTCTTGGAGAGTAAACTCAAGAATGGGGTCCTTTGGAACCCTAAACTCACTATCCGTGTCCTACAACAACTTAGATGCAATCCTTAGGGCTAATAACACTTATTATAGGTGCTTAACATGTTCTAGGAGGTCTAAACATTTTAAATTAGTAGTTTAAAGCTAATTAGGTACATATATGTCTGATTATATGTTAACTAGGATCATAGAGTGTGTTCAAGACTTCACTTGACACCTAGCAATCCTACATCTTCAGTACATCCATACCACTCACTACAGGTGAGTTCATACCCCTTAATCAATGGTTTATATGTTTTTAAATGCTTTTATGGGGGGGAATACAAGTCAAATACTTATAGTTATTACATCAATCACATGTGATTAATAACTACAAAACCAATGATTTTCTTACTGTTCAAACTGTTTATCAAACTATTTTACAAAATCGTATACTTATCAAGTACATTGACCTAAGATCGGTTATACTTATTATCAATTGCATGTCTATGTATGTATAGTTATATAAGCAATGTTTAAAAAGTTTAGGAAGGTTGCCCGCCTTATTTCCTTTTCGCCGTTGAGATGTAGTCTGGTGGGGTATCGGGTATCCGTCCGAAGGTCGTTTAAATATTAGTTATATATCATGTGTACATATACAGTCATAAAGGTTCTTCAAGTTCATTCAATACCTTTGGGTAGCAAGGGTATACTTCCATGTTCATACATACAAGTTACATCACTAGTAAGTTACCATAGGGGTATCACAGGAGGATACTATTACTATTACTAGAACAATGAAACATACAACGAGGCAGTTCATTCATGAGTCAGTACGAGTAATACATACAGTACATTACAGCTAGTACGAACAGTACATTACTATACATGTTAAATAGAGAGAACATACATTACAGCTAGCACACGCAGAACATTTCAATACATACAGGCTAGACAGAGAAAGAGTACACCTTTCAGTTAGCACATTCATTACATGTACATTTATGCAGTTATGTGAACCATTAAGCAGGGCATGGCACTCCCTGCCATGACCGTTTTTGTATCCCAAATCTCCTTAATTGGGGAGCGTATGAGTTTGCATATAGATCTATACTGGATTGACTATCCTACACCTTGCTGCTCGCTACAGTGGGACTTGCAAGTCTATGGGTGCCAAATGTCATTTCTTACGGCGTCTTACATCGTCGTTTTACTAGAGTCGGTAGCAGGATTACGGGTCGATCACATGTTACATTGAATACCTTTTGTTTTAAGGTAGTTAGTACAGCGGTAATCACTTATTACAAATACTATAGTACTTTGATATTTTCCCATTACATTCACTTCGTTAATATTCACACGATGCACGGAAATGTAGTAACTATATTTTGGTTAATGATAGTCGGGATTGGGAAAACACACACTCTAACAAGAGACATACACACAGACACTAGATGCCTTTGTAGAAGGCTACAGTTAGTAGGAAACATAGGGTTTTCTAGGAGAGTTCAAACATGGTACAAAACATTGTACAAAACATCTTACAAAAACATCCTACAAACGTTTTCATACAAACTCAGACATTAATGTACATATGATCTCACCAGCATTAAGTTGATACTCGCTTTCAAAATAACTTGTACTCTCAGGTCACCACTAGACAGGTACAGGTGCCAAGCTTTTGAGAAGATGGATTTCATTCAAGACTCATATTTTATTTTGATATGTATATTTTTGGTGTCTATAACTTTGACAGAACACTCATGTATGATGTTATATTATTAATGCAATGGATGATGTTGTTGCTTGTTTACTACTATTCATTGTTTGTGATACTATACATGATGTCCTCCACCCCAGAATGTTTCTACAATTCATGGTTTTGGGGTGTGACATATACGAGTCGTATATAATTAAGATTGAAAAGGTAGTCGAATAAATGATTCTTCTTTAAGCTCACATCCCAACGAGGAAAAGAAGTTAAAGTGGAATCATCTATTCTAAACCTGTAGAACCTTGATTATATACCACCCTTGTGTATACATTCTTCCACGATAGATCAATCGTATGGTTCATTGGATTGAACTTGACGTACTGTACGAGTGGTACTCTGGGGAGGTTTGCTGAGGTTTCTTCGGAAAGGATAAGAAGCATGAGTACTTCAGAGTTTTGAAATGACAGCTTCGCTTGAAAGACGTTTACGGAGAAAGAGATGTACGTACGAAACTGGTATTTGTGCGGATAGAATTGAATCAAGTTTTATGATAATATCGGACTCACGTGGAAATAAAGACATTAGACTTGATCATAAAGGCGTCACAGGCAAAACCCAACAGTGCAACTTTTAACAGCGTTACAGTACTATAGATTTACTACAAGACTATTGCTGCGTACTAGGTATACTACAAAAAGCAAGTATACGCAACACAAGGGTCCCTTAACTGTCGGGATCTCGCAAAAGATAAGGCTCAAGTTGCACTAGTTTTAAACATGTTTAAATGCATACTTTATACTGACGAAAAGGAAGTGAATCTATACTATAGTAGGGTCCTTAACTGTCTTTTGTTGTTCTGGGGTCAAACTCCTCATGTTCCCCCATCACCCTTCTCTGTTGGGCAGTCCCTTTTTAAATGTCCCATTACGCCACACAGATGACATATCTGAGAAATTTCAACATTGGTGGTTGGAGTAATGTGTTGAATCCGTGTCCTGCAGAAGCGGGTAGTGTGTCCCTTTTTGTTGCAGTTCCTGCAGTGCAACAAATGACAACTACCTAGATGATGGAAGTTGCATTTATTGCGCTTTGGGAGGTTACCGGCATACTGTCTGTCTGGGTTAAGGATATCCGGGATGCTAGTAGGGATGGTAGTAGGAGTTGCAGACGTCGTGGTCGCGAAGGCTACCACCGGTGACTTTTTCTTGTTCGTCCCTCGGGGTGAATTGCCTTTAACTCTATCCCAGAATTTTCGTTTATTGCTCTTTGGTTTGAGGTTCGGAGTGTTGTGGTAGTTTGTTACTCGTGGGTGTACTTGGTTATTACTTGGATTTGAATTTTTGAAAACCATCCCACTAACATTTGTGATTTTAGCATTAAGGTTAATCAGAACTGCTGTCACAACAGATGAGACTGCAGCTTGTAAGGTAGCTACATCAATCTGAAGAGTTGGTGTTTGGCCGATGGGTTGATTACTTTTCTTCGGCGACATGATTCTATAACTCGAAAGATAAGGAGTTCGTGAGTGATTATGGTTGACCCTAGATGTATATGGATCGTTGATGTAAAGAGTAGAAGTATGTTATCGAAGGTTTGACCTACATCCCTATGATGCAGTCCTAGTACAGAGTAAAAGTAAGTTCGTAGAATGGTCACAAGATACTTGACGTCTAAAACAGGGTACCATCAGTTGGTAAATAACATGATCCAGCCCTTGAAAATGAATTGGGAATGATCCCTGAGCTAATTTACCCTAGTCCAATAACTTGACTAAAGTGGGTTTCTGGTGAACTCCTAGGATGGCATGATGAAAGTATTTGAACAAAGAATGACTCAGAAGTTAGCCGACTGTCAATATATTGATATTCATGACGTAATAAGTTCTGGAAAAATTGACCTTGTGGAGTGTCTTACATCATATCCAGAGTAGAAAGGTTTTGGCCGCATTAAGGCCTAACTAAAAGTACCTACAGTAAGGCATCTACTACTGGTGACGACCATCCCTTTGGTGAACCCTTAGTTCAGCCAGTTGGCGTTCCATATCAAGCAGGTGTCTTTCTGTGACAACCGTCAAAATTCGAGTCAGTTATAGCTTTTACTAAACTTAGTTTCACATATAGGCACAACACATACTAGACTTAGTAACTAGAAGCTAAGTTATAACCTACTAGAAACTTGGAAACAATTAGAAACAATGGATAGTGTACCTAGATTTCACATTGATATGTGAATTCTACATCTACTTAACTGGAGTGACTATCCACATTTGGGTCATTCCTTGACTCAAACACCTTTTTCATTAATCATATACACACATCTTGCAATTGACCTAGCAGTAGAAATTAGGTCAAACTCTCATAGAAACTTAAGTCAAAGTTGAAGAGTAGGACTAGTATACTTGATTCCTCAATTACGCTTGAATCTCGGAATCACTACATAGAATGCCAATAAACCGCTAAAAATAAATTACAAACAATATTTCTAATTTGAGTAAGAGTTATGAAACTCTAAAATAGTTTGAAGCCTCAAAATTCAAGTAATTTTGATATCCAAAGATTTACAAACTCTCAAAAACCATAAATGCCCTAAAAACTCACATTTATAAACTTTAACCTTAAAAATTCTATAAAAATAATTATGAACCTTATAATATGATCTTATAATAATTAAAATTATGAAAATGCATTCAAAAGTCGGATCCGATCCGGTTTGATGACGACACACCCAATCCGATTCGGCATTAAATCCGAACCGGTTTCAAACCGGTTTTGACCGGATTTGACCGGTTTTCCGAGCCCCGCATCCGATTCGGTGTAATCCGATCCGGATCCGATCCGATCCGAAATCCGATCTGATTTTCTCTATTTTTTTTTTTTAAATACACATTTTTTGGACTTCAAATATAACACAAAATGCAACATGGGTACATTAAAATAGTTAAAACATACATCAAACGTCGAATTAGAAAGAGTTTTTAAACTAGTTAAATAATAATAATAATAATAAAGTGGCGTTATAACATTTAGCCAAATGGAAATAGTTTTTGTGGTCTTCCACTTCGTGTCGCCTTCATTTAATTATTCTTCAACCGCCACGCATGTAACTAGGGGTCTCATCAATGCCATATTCTTCATTCCCGTCTTCATCTTCGACTTCATCGTCATCGTCTTCGTCTTCCGGAGGTGTTGATAAGCCTTGTGCATATTCTTCATCCATGATCTCCGGTTCAACATTTTGTGATAGTGGGCCTTCTAGTGATGCCAAGTGTTGTATACGTTCCACAGAATCCAAGTAATCCTTTAAGCAAACGCAAACCTCTACCGCAACCGGGGTAAGATTCGTCCTCAACTTTGATAAAACTCTTCCACTAAAAGAAAAAGCGGATTCCGAAGCTACCGTGGAAGCTTGGACGGTTAGTAAATCACGGGCCATGACGGAGAGAATAGGAAATTGTGCTTCCTTTTCTCTCCACCAAGCCAAAAGATCCAAATTTTTAAATTGTGGTGCACTCATGAATTTTAAAAAGTTTGAACCCATATAAATTCCAAGTTCGCTACTAGGCGTTAATGTGCGTGCTCTTTTGTTTTGCTCCTCCAAAAGGTAGTTATAGAGGTCGATATGAAAATCCGTTCGACCCCCACCACTACCCGATGCACCGCTAGTAGAGTCGGTTACACTTGCAAAAGTGTTTGACATATTGCCATATTTTGTAGCGTAAATGTCAAACAAATTAGTAAAAGTATCATTAAAAATGTTTATTTGGTTACGGATGTAGTTTGAGTTATCTTTGTGCAAATTTAAAGACATATCAATTTTGGTAATCAAAGCCTCTACACCCGTAACATTGATACATGGGTTTAATGCTGCGGCGCAAGTAAAAAATGGTGGCATTTCTTTGAAATATTTGACTAGTTTTTGTCTCATTGGTCTCGTAACCAAAACAAATATTTCACTTCTTTGTTCAAAACGTTCCAATTGTGCGGACATCAACCATAATTCATTTAGTAACAACGGACTTGTAGGGTAATACACACCCGATAGAAAAGTGGTTGATTGTTTAAAAACTTTTAACATTTCCACAAACTCTTCCATCAAATCCCAATCATAATCCGAAACCGGGTTTTTTCCTTTTGAAATTGTGTCGTAAAATAATTGCAAAGCGATTCTTTGACGTGTCAAACTTTCAAACATCATGCATGTTGAACTCCATCTAGTGTCACAATCCCAATGAGGACTATATGGAGTTACGTTAATGGAAATGGCAAACTTTCGATATTTTTCCATTGTAGCTTTATGTCTTCCAAAAACTCTAGTTAACACAGTTTTGAATTTTTCAATCGTCGAATCTATCATTTTTAAACCATCTTGTACCGCAAGATTAATAATGTGACAAACACATCTAGTATGAAAAAACGAGCCATCCAAAATAGGTTTATATTTTGCAATTAATCTTTTTGCCGCTGCGGTATTGTTACTTGCATTGTCAAACGAAATAGAGAAGATTTTGTCGCGTAAATTATAAGTCTCTATAACGCTTACTAAAATTGCAAATAATCTTGCCCCCGTGTGAGGATGCGCAAAAAGTTCAAAAGCAATAACTCGTTTGTTCATTACCCAAGTAGAGGGATCTATCCAATGTGCCGTGACACAAAGATAGCTTTTGGGACAACTACCGGCGGAGGACCAAACGTCACAGGTTAAAGAAACACCGGTTTTTATATTTAAAAATCCCAATTGCATATCTTTTTTGGCTATATCCCAATACTTTAAAGCATCACGTCTAAGAGAAGTGCGACTTACTTGCCGGTATTGCGGTTGCATTTTTTCCCGCAAAATCCTTGTTAATCGTGGGTTGTCGAAGTGGTTGAAAGGATAGCCCTCTTGAATCACGAACTTGCAAAAGCTTTCACGAAGGTCATCATTGTTGTAAATGAAGATCGACCCGTCGGGAGTAATATTTGGTTGACTTGGATCGCTTTGACCTTTTACAGCCGGACAAGTTTTTGTTGTATGACTCCTTAACGTGCTATTGCCATCTTTTCCCAAAAACATTCCGCACTTCTTGCATCTCGCTTTTTCCTTCCCGTTCGACAACAAACACAAATCGTAATGTTCCCACACTTCTTTACTCCGAGTGGTTGGTATGATTTTAACCACCGTTGCATCCGAATCTTGACCCGCGGTTGAATTTCTCGAGCTCATTTTTTTGAGTATTATGAGAATAAGTAGTAAATTTTTTGTGTAAAATTGAAATGTAGCAAATGAAAGGTATATATAGGTGTTTAGAAGTGCCAAAAAGTCAAAAAAAAGTCAAAGTAGCCGTTTTTTTTAAGTTCCAACGGCTAGTTTTTTTTTAAAAAAAAAAAAAAAAAAAAAAAAAAAAATTGAAAATTCCCGTTTTTTAACGGTAACAAAAAATCCGGTTTCAAACCGGTTTTGGATCCGGTTCCTTCAAAATCCGGTTCTCGATCCGGGGGTCAAATCCGATTCGTATTCGAAGCCTCGATCCGGTTTCAATACGGTGGCCGGTTCAATCCGATCCGGTTCGGTCAAAACCGGTTTTGACCAAATCCGGTTTTCGGATCGGATCGGATCCTATAGCCCAAACCGGTTTTTGTGTGCATGTCTAACACCCACTCCATTTATTTCTCTCTCACACTCCCTCACTTCATTTTCTCTCTACACTCTCTTCCTCTCTCCCTCAACAACGAAATTCTCCAGAAAACAAGTCCAGGAACACACTTCAAACACAAAATCTTCATCATCTAATGGTGTACATTAAGGTAGAACACGATTTCCTTTCAATTTCCTTCAAGTTTTCATGGATTTTCTTGCATTTCTTTGTTCTTCTACACCATTCTAATGAAAGATCATGAACACATAACACATACACACACACAAACTCACGGTTTTGATGATGATGGTGGTAGGATTTCACCCAAAAACAACATGCATGTTGTTAATGGTGAAATCTAAGGACCTAAACCTAAGTCAAAATCATGAAAATGCATTTTTCTACAAGTTTTGGTGGAAAATCAGCACATGCACTCTAAGTTTTCTTTCAAAAACGATTTTTGAACATTTCAAACTCATGAATGGTCTTCAAACAAACATGCATGTGATGATCTTCAAGCTTAGATGCTAGACCATCAAAGTATGTTGTTAAAAGCTTTCAAATATGTTCATGAAACATTTATTTCCAAATAAATATCTAAAACTCCTTTTCTGACCAAATACGATTATTCCTAGTTTCCCATCAACAGTATAAGATGAGCTGTAAACTTTCAGAAAATAATCCATTCCTCTCGAATTATTATAATTAATGCAAGAAAATAGTGCAATAAATCATATAAAATACTTTCTGAAATCTATAAATACTAGGTAAATTCCTGGATAACCCCTATGCCAAGAAATGACCCCAAATTAAATTTCGTCGGTTTTTGATACTGTTTAAAATGGTTTTGAATTTTCTTTTTGTTTAGCCCCAATAAATCATAAAACCACTTTAGATAATTTGAAAAGGATATATAATAATTTTTGCAGCTTACACTCTCTATGGACGACTTAGAAACATATTTTCAGAATTTTTCATAATGTATTCCTATTTTTCTCCGATTTTTGTATCTATAATGGACTAAAAACACGAAAAATAGTTTTACTCATCTAAAAATTATGAAAGTTTACCAAAACACCTTGTCGTACAATAGGAGGCTACATACAAATTCGGATGATTTTTCTCTTCTGTATACTATTTTTCTCCTATTTTCTAAAATTAAATACATTTAAATACACAAAATCGGATTTCAATATAGAAAAACCACATTTGGTATTTTTCCCAGATTATTTATTCTGTGAATGAAGTGTAAAAAAATTTTGGTAATTTGTTTTAACTGTTTAATAATTATTATTCAATTAGTGATTATTTAAGAGGATTAAACAAGGAAAAATAAAAAGACTAACTTAAAAATATTGTTTTTATTTTTAACAGCTTCTACATTTATAATCAAAGTGCTAAACAAATTTTGGGTAATTTTTGAAACTTTTTCCTATTTATTTCAATTTTTATTAGAATAAATGCTCAAAACTCATAAAATTTGGTTAATCAGTTTAGAAATCAATTTTTATATTTTCCCCAGCTGAATAATATTTAATGACAGTAATACAAAATATTTGGGTAATTTTGGAAACTGATTTCTATTTTTCATGAATTTGTATCTATTTAGAGAATTAAATATATCAAAAATGGTTATACGTATCCATAATCCATAAAAATTTATCTAGAAAGATTTTAACACATTGAGAACCAAAATCTGAAGTTTGGTAATTTTTATTAACTGTTTAGTATTTTTCATGATTTTATGGTTATTCAAGAAACTAAAATGCTGAAAATAGTTAGACAAATAAAAAATTCAAGAAAATTTATCTTGAGGTATTTGACTTCAATTAAAACTGAAATGAAAAGTTTGGGAAATTTTAGAACTAAGTTGATTTAGTTTTTGAATATTTAACCATTAGAACGCCTCTTAAATATTCTTGTGTTTCACGTTGCATGTTTTGAATTAAAGAATAACTAGGTCATTCTTCCCGAATGACTAAGTTATTCAAACCATCCACAGTCGATAATACGTTGGAAGTAGGTATTAAGGCAAGACTGTCATGAAGTTGATTTGTAGATGTCTAAGGTATTTGACATAGCAAGAGTTGCTACAACATTCATGAGTGTTCATAAGTTCTGAGTATTGGATTAAACCTACACTCATTTGAATCACTTCATGGATTTTATCACCAGTGATCATGAGACGATAATATCTTATATTCTTCAAACCTAGATATATGAGTTGTTGACTATGAGTTGGTTATACATTGATTATACGAAAACACATTGGTCACTCGATGTTATAAAACATGCCTTTGTGTATGATTCAACAAGTAGTAGAACAATCATATGAGTCGAAGTTTATCCATTCCTTTTACCCTTAAAGGGATAAAAGCGTTATCTGTGGTCCCCTCTATGATTTAGTGATGACACCGGAAGTGCTTGGCCAAGCCTGGACTGGTTTGATTTGTTCAATTAGTCAGTTGTCATAAATCGAAAATCAGGAAACAACAAATGGACTGAGAGAATGATTATAATCCATGTCATAGTCCATATGATATCTATAATGGATGAATATATGATCCCTTATCTAATAGACAAGTTATTGACTAAGGTCAGAGTTCGATAGTGGCTTTAAGAGCTACGATTACTAGTCGGGTTTTGGTCATGCGCAATAATAGTTTTGGACTTATCCATGTGGGAGACTATTGGATTAGTGTCTATGTCCATAACTATGATTGGTATGTACTTGACCTGATTTGGCATGGTCCATTTGGGTTGCACTTCACCGGAACAATATATTTGGATAGTCTTTTGAGAATTGTATGTTTATGATTTATATTTATATATTATAAGTTCTAATATATTAATATGCAATCATATTATTTAATTAGTATTGATAATGAATTAATTTAGAATTAATTTAGTGATCGAAAGGAACTAAATAAATATGGACTCTTATATATATAGCATGGGCCAAGTTCACTTAGGTTGGGCTAAGCTTGCATGGATACTCCATGGAGTTTTTAACCCATGGACACTATGGAAAAGAAAGGTCATGGGTATTTGGGTTTACATGGATGAAACCCTAATCCTCCATACTATATAAAGAGGTCTTTAGCACATGAAATCGCACTAGTGAGTGAGGATACAAGAGTGGGCCAAATTCTAGTGTGCTTACGATTCTCTCAAGTTACCCAAGGTGTTTTTGGTGATTTGAGATTCCACTTGAGGCTTCCGCACTATTGGGGCTAAGTTCTTAAAGTTCAAGACTTCAAGCTACATCAAAAAGGTATGTCATCTAACTAGGCTTTTGTAGTATAGTTGTTTCATATTATGCTAGTTAGGATGAAACCTTGGAATATTGAATATTTGCATGTATAATAGAGAAAACATAGATCCAAGGTTTATAGGGTTGCATGTGCACCATAGGAGTGTTAGAATGCTCAAAGCCCATCAGTGATGGCACGTTATCCTCCCCAAATGATATCCGCATTCCGAATAATTATATTATGATGTTTTGAATATTATAACTCAGTGCATGATTTTGAGCCATTTATGAATGAATTGATAAACTTCCGAATGGAAATTTTTATCACTATCTTTGGGAGTTACAAAATACATACTTATGCAATAAAGTCTTTTCTTATATGTAAAAGTATTACCTTAATAATTGCTTGATATTCAAATTTTGATATTAATTTTATTAATAGACCCATGTAATACACGGGTCTCACATCTAGCAGACATTGAAGTTCTCCCATTTTTTTGATTAAATTTTTTTTATGATATTTATGAATATTTCACATATATTACCTTTTTTTTGCAAATTTCTTATCAATTACACTTATCAGATCACTTCAATTCATTATACATATATGGTATACACATATGTTGCTTCATCAAATCAATAATGGAGTATACTTCGGATAATAAAAGTAATGTTGCACAAAATCACTCATCCATCGTACTTTAATAAATTCTACTTACTTTATTTGTGCGACAACCCGAAATTTTCATTCTAAGCAAACCATTTGAAGCCAATAGAAGTAGAACAGTTATAGTGAAAACTCAGATTTCAAGTATAAGTTTGGCAGTTTTCAGGATATTACACTTAAGGAGATATTAGGAGAGTGGATGCACTAGGTTTTGGTGCAACACTGTTATTCCAATACTCTAGGACAATAGAATTTGTTCTAGGAATAAAAATATTTTCTGCCAAAAATATCTCCGGACTATAAATAGAATTTTGAACCAAATTGGTTCATTTGTTGGATTCCATTTAGAGAAAAGTCAAAATTCTCTCTCACGGATCTTCGGGTTTTTATCCCAAATTGTGAGTACTTCGATCTAGTTATGTTATATAGATTAGATTGTGTTTAGAAACACCAATTACATATCAAATCTGTGAGACTCGGGAGTTTACCGCCCAAGAACGTTCTTGGGGAGTAAACTCCAATATGTGGCTTAAATGCTACTTAGTCCTTTCCCCGTGATTTGTAACTACCTTAGACCTGTATGCTAGTGTGTATATGACTAGAGAACATCAAAATCGGATTAAAACCCCAAGATTTGGGAGTTTACCGCCCAAGAACACTTGGGGAGTAAACTTCATTTTTAGGTCCTAAAGGGTTCCAATGACCCTCAAAGCTTTAGAACTCGAACTAGAACCCACCATTGCATGCTTAGGACACCAAAAGCTATTAGAATCAATGATGAAAGTGAGTTCACGGCCAAGGAGCTTCTTGGGCCGTGAACTCCATGTTTAGGTGCCAAAATGCTTTGAAACAATTCCTAAGGCTTAGACTTAAATTAGGACAAGTACTCTAAAGTGTTTATAGCCTAGAAAACATAAGGAATCACATGTATTAAGGAGTTTACGGCCAAGACAAGTTCTTAGGCGGTAAACACCTATAAAGGGGTCAAATGACACCCTAACTCCTTCCTTATGCCTAGAACCCAACATAGATCATTACCTTGAAATGTTTGAGACTTGAAAACACCATAACCACCCTCCCAAAGGAGTTTACGGCCGTAAACTCCAAGGGAATATGGTCCTAGGGCCGTAAACTCCTCAAAGGAGTTAATAGGAAGCCCAAACACTTGTTTAAGCCTTGAAACAATTCACCACTAGAGCTATAATAATTCTAAGCTTCATTTAGAGACTTGGTTGAGAGTTTACGGCCAGGAGTTTACTCCCCTGGGCCGTAAACTCCAAAATATATGGCCATTAGACCATAAACTCCCATTAGGGGCATTGCACTCCTTTGTTGCAACCCATTAGCCTCCTAGCACTTGACCAAACGTGTTTTCCTCGTGTTTAAATGTTTATACCTGTATAATTAGTGTTTTAATCACTAATTATTTATATACATATGTCTTCATATGTAATTAGTATCATTGTGTGTGTCTAAAGTCTTCACTTGACACCAAGCACTTGCCCGATCCTTCCTTACGATAACAGTCCGTTCAATTCCAGTCACTTACTGCAGGTGAGTTCATGCCCCTTAAATAATGTTTTAAACTATTTTTAAATGTTTTATGGGGGGGGATACAAGTAAAATTATATTTAGTGATCTTTCCACTTAAACTATAAATGTAAAAACTATATTTTGTTAATAATAGTTACAGCTAGCACACGTAGAACATTTCCGTACATTACACTTACATTAATACGTTCATAAAAATTGTGATCCACTGTATGGGATCATGCCTTAATTGTCATGACCCGAGTTGTAGCCAGAGTCTCTTGAAGGGAGAGTGTGAGTTTGCGTATAGATCTATACTGGATTGACTATCCTACACCTTGCTGCTAGCTACAGCCGGACCGGTAGGTCTGCGGGTGCCAAACGTCATACCTTAATTTTCGACTATACGTTGTCGTTGTTACCAGTCTATAGTATGGTGCAATTTATCACATAATGCCTTAATATAAATCCGGTTTAAGGTAGTTAGTACAACAGTAGTTCTTATAGCGCTACGTTTTAGTACTACATTAACTTTCCCTGTACATATATTTAGTGATCTTTCCACTTAAACTATAAATGTAAAAACTATATTTTGTTAATAATAGTTACACTTGGGAACATTACACACTTTTACATGACACGAACATTTAGAACAGTTAAGTCTTGGTAGAAGACTACATAGAGATCAGTTAAGTCTTGGTAGAAGACTCCCTGTTATAATAGTAGGAATCATAGGGATTTCTAGGGTTTTTCAAACGTTTACAGTTGTTTTTCAAACATTTTCATAGTTACAGTTCATATACATTCTCAATACTTACAATTCATATACATACAAATACTTACATACAAATTAAGACACTAAAATACTTATGATCTCACCAGCTTCAAAGCTGATACTCGCTTTCAAAATTACTTGTATCCTTAGGTCAACATAGACAGATACCGATGCAAGGATTAGGGAAGATGGAGCTCGTTGAAGACTCATCTTTCATTTTGATTTATGCTTTAGTGTTTATCAAAATTTGACAGAATACACTTGTATAATAATTATATTATTAATGTCATGGATGATGTTGTTGCTTGTTTACTACTTTTCATTGTTGTATACTGTACATGACGTCCTCCGCTCCAAAACGTTTCCGCCGTTCTTGGTTTTGGGGTGTGACAGATTGGTATCAGAGCATTGTTTATAGTGAATTAGGTATATCAACCCATAAAATATATACTAACTATAAATACATAAGGGATTAAAAATACTCTGACCAAGAGTTTATACCTTAAATAATAAATTATTTAAGTAAGTATACGTGCCTGCATTCATACTAAAATCAATGTCACTAGGACAATACAAAAGAATTACGATTGTAGGGCAACACAGGTGGGCTTAGAGACATATGGTCAAAACTGGGAAGATATAGCCTGATCACCTATATTATCCGAGGTTTGACTAGCATGTGCCTAAGTTTAATTGTGTGGTTGCAACAATGCTAAAATCTTACCAACCCTACCATAATGAAAACAATAGAACATAACATTAAAATTTAAAATACTATAGGAGTATTTGGTGTTACTATAAGTACTTTATACTTGAGAACTAAAACGGGATCTTCATTACTAATTTGATAGTTGCTAAGTGGATACACTAAGGCTATATGTAATTAGGATGTTATAGACTTAGAATCTGTGAAAATTTTACTTCACCCCTATTCTGTGTGAATATGTAGTTAAGGTCACTTATTCGAAGGTCTATCCTATTTAGATTACACATAACTGGTATGCACTTCACAAATAGCGATGTAACTAATGAAGGTTTTCTAAATAATTATCTAGATAGTTCGTCTAATAATTATTCTCTTACCCTAAATTCTCGCATAGAAAACATAGTGGGACTCCATCCCCTCGGCAACCAGTATCTTCCGAACGAAGTCATAGCTGGTTGGTTTGGAGAAGAACCAGAGAATGATCATCCTATCCCTTTGAATGGTCACCATGATGAAGACCTTTCTGATGATGCTAACCCCGAACCAGAGGTTGAGAACCTACCCCAAGCAGCTCCCTTTCCAATTCCTAACCCTCATCCGGCTTGTCATGGCCCGACACCTGAGTGGATGGAATGCTTGGAAACAAGGAACCAAGGACAAGATCAGCCCATGCCATTTAATGGCGACCGAAGCTTTGACGACCTGAACAATGGGGGCTTAGCATGCAGAATCTTGCCAATCTTGGTCCGTAGAGAGGCCCGAAATGAGATTCAAGGCAGGACAGCCCTACGTCAGATTACCGAAGTTGTCACCGATGCTAGAATGCATACCCTCCGCACCATTCTTCTAGATGATGCTCGCGAGAGATCAGAGAGAAACCATGAAACCCTACTTCACGCACTGGCTAAATCACAAGCCGAAGTCATAGAGCTCCGACTACGCTAGAGGGTGTACGAAAGACACCTACTTGACGTGGAACGTCAACTGGCTGAACTGAGAGTTCACCAGAGGGGTGATCGTCGCCAGTAATAGATGTTTTCCTTTATGGTCCTTGTTAGAAGGAATCGTTTTTCTATCTTTGCCCGATGTGGCATTTTCTATGAAATTACCTTCTACTATAAGTACTTTAGGTTAGGTCCTTATGCTGTCAAGAATTATCTTCTTTGGATACGATGTGAGACCTTTAAAAGGTCATCTTTCCTGAATCTTTACGTCGGGAGTATCAAAGATATTGACAGCCGGCTAACTTCTGTGTCATTCTTCATTCAAGTACTCTTATCATTCTTTCATTAGAGTCTATCTAAAACATGCTTTATTCAAGTCATTGGACTATAGCAAGTTAGATCCGGAGACGTTTCCAAGTCGTTTTTAGTGGTTGGAACATGTTATTCACCAACCTGCGATACCTCGGCTTGAACGAACAAACGTCTTGAGACCATTCTACGAACTTACTTCTACTCATTACTAGGACTGCATCATAGGGATGTAGGTCAAACCTTCGCGAACATACTTCCATTCCGTACTAGGACTGCATCATAGGGATGTAGGTCAAACTTTCGAGAACATACTCTTACTCTTTTCTTGAACAATCTAAGTACATCTAGGGTCAACTAGAATCGCTCAAAAATCCTTATCTTTCGTGTTACAGAATCATGTCGTCAACAGGAAACAATCAGCCGAGCAACGAAACCCCTATCCTCCATATCGACACCGCTACTTTACAAGCTGCAGTAGTAGCTCCTGTGACAACTTTCCTTACACACATCAACTCAGCCAACACAAACAAGACTGAAAAAGGAGTCGAGAGTTTAGATGATAGTACCAAACCGGGAAACCAACAAATAGTAACAGACACTGGCTCGCAAAGCCAAAAGACAGAGAACAAGAAACGAAAGCGTCAAGCCCAGAAAGAATGCAAGAAATCCAAAAAACTTGCTATGCAACAGCAACAAGTGGAAACCCCTTCCATCCCAGTACCGAACAGGCCATACGAGGGAAAACTCCCGAAGTGTGATAGGTGTAGTTTCCATCATCATGGGGCTTGCCATGAGATGCAGTGTTGCAATTGCCTAAAAATAGGGCACCATGCTCGTGGCTGTGGAGCACCGGCATGACCCATCACTCAAATCCCTTTCATCGGGACTGACCCTACATACAAGATTAGTTATAACGCCGAACGATTTAAGAATCAATTTTCAAGGTGGAGTAACGAGGAAGGCACTCGTGTCCACATAACACTGGCTAAACATCGCAATCCCGTCACCAATGCAAGTACTAGCCAGTCATGCCACCAATGCGGTGAAAAAGGGCACTTCAAGAAGGATTGCCCTATAGCAAAGAACTCTGGTGCAGAAGGGAGGATTCTCAGGATCACAGCTGCAGGAGAGCCTACTCCGGAACCCTCGTTAATGTAACTTAGGCGTGGTGTTGTAACATACTTATAAACTATCTAGAACTAGTGCAACTAGAGTCTTACCTTTTGCGAGATCTTGTCTGTTTAGGGATTCTCGTGCTACGTATACTTGTCTTTTGTAGTATATCTTATTCGCAACAATAGTCTTGTGGTTAACCTGAAGTACTGTAACTCTGTTCATGGTTGCACAGTTGTGTTTTGTCTGTAAACGTCTTATGTTCAAATCTAATGTCTTTAAGTTTCAGTATGATTCCGACATTAT
The DNA here is from genome assembly GCF_051521515.1 of Lactuca serriola. Lineage (NCBI taxonomy): Eukaryota > Viridiplantae > Streptophyta > Magnoliopsida > Asterales > Asteraceae > Lactuca > Lactuca serriola. The sequence continues at coordinate 182,026,608 of NC_136412.1, read as the reverse complement.
CATACGACTCGATTCAATTTGTTCTTCACGAAAACAGCTTCATACGTACATCTCTTCCTTCTAGACCATTTTAACAGCGAAGCCGTCATATCAGAACACCGAAGTACTCATGCCAAGAGTACCTCTTAGTTATTTTCTTTCCGAAGAAATCCCCGAAGTACCACTCGTGCAATACGTCAAGTTCAATCCAAGGATTTATACGATTGATCTATCACTGAGGAATGTATGCATAAGAGTGATATATAATCAAGGTTCTACAGGTTTAGAATTGATGATTCCACTTTAACTTCTTTTTCCCCGATGGGATGTGAGCTTAAAGAAGAATCAGTTATTCGACTACCTTTTCAGTCTTAATTATATACGACTCGTATACACGAAATTGTGATGGTGAACCATGTATGAATTCTAATATGAACTTCAGGACGGAGAACTGCTTAAGCCTAAGAGTAATCACATCGTCATGTGAACAAACATAGGACCCAATACGACTCTTGTAAACAGATCACCCTATAGTCTAAACACATACGAAGACACAAGAACAGTACAAACAACTTAGCGAACCACACAGAAATAGAACTAGAAGACTAGGCTTCTCACCCTAGAGAACCCCAGTCTTATTCTCCCAGAGATCGACGGATTGCATCGTATGTGCCTCGAATATCGAGGACTCCGTCAAGATTTTTCAATAGAAATCGTTATCTCTGCCTCGCACAGATGAAATGGTTGAGCAAACGCAAGGAAATAATTACTTTCAGAAATGGATCTGAGATCCGAATATCACCAGTTCGAGTCTTAGGGAAGGATGTCCGGAAGACTATCTTTCGAACTCGATGCGGACACTTCGAGTCCGTAGTGATACCCTTCGGATAGGACCAATATGCCCATAGCTTTCATGAGCTAAATGAGTAGGGTACGTCTTTCTTACTTGGATCAGTTCATCATTTCTCCATGTAATGACTTACTTATCTACCCTCGTAGTAAGAAGAAAACCCTTGGAAACATTTCCTTCAGAGGAACTTCTCGCGAAGTTCACTAGGCACGAGTTTTGAAATTGAAAAGTCAAATTTCTATGACGCTCTGTTAGTAATGTGGGAAATTATGAGAACTCTTTCAATTTGTCAAAATCGTTGAGCATTTATCGACACCAGAGACGCCGACAGCCTTTCGCCAAATTCTAGGTCTTACCGACCTACTATCATAGTTCATTCAGAACTCCTCGCAAACTACAGAAACCCGTACGACTTTGACCCAACAAGGGGTGGCCTTTGTCTGGGAAGTTAAACAAGAAAAAGAAACCTTGGAGATTCCAAGTGAGTGACCAAATTCTTTAGGAAGTCTCACTCGGGAACGGCTTAATACGCTTCGTAAAACGTGGAAAGCTAAATCCAAGATAGACAGGACCTCCCAGATTCTTATCAGAATCTGTCATGTGCCTCGCACAAACTAGACCTACTCCGCGAACTCAGTAGCGTACATTCTACTCTTCGCGTCGCGATCGTGAAGCCATACCTTTCCGTTAGGACTCTTGTAAGTCCACTCGTCGAGATCCTCGCATTCGTATTAGAACCGTAGTGACCCCCGACCGAGAGGTCAAGCGGACGAAGCAGCGCCATCGCCCGATAGTGAAGATTCGTTGGGATTCCAACCGAGAACCCGATTTCACTTAAGTGCGCTAGAACCATTCGATTAGGAAGTTTCATCCTCACGACTCGATCATTCGTACATACTTCCTTGCCTAAATTCTAATTTCGGGACGAAATCCCCTTCAACAGGGGGATGATGTGACAACCCGAAATTTTCATTCTGAGCAAACCATTTGAAGCCAATAGAAGTAGAAAAGTTATAGTGAAAACTCAGATTTCGAGTATAAGGTTGGCAGTTTTCAGGATATTACACTTAAGGAGATATTAGGAGAGTGGATGCACTAGGTTTTGGTCCAACACTGTTATTCCAATACTCTAGGACAATAGAATTCGTTCCAGGAATAAAAATATTTTCTGCCAAAAATATCTCCGGACAATAAATAGAATTTTGAACCAAATTGGTTCATTTGTTGGATTCCATTTAGAGAAAAGTCAAAATTCTCTCTCACGGATCTTCGGGTTTTTATCCCAAACTGTGAGTACTTCGACCTAGTTATGTTATATAGCTTAAATTGTGTTTAGAAACACCAATTACATATCAAATCTGTGAGACTCGGGAGTTTACCCCCCAAGAACATTCTTGGGGAGTAAACTCCAATATGTGGCTTAAATGCTACTTAGTCCTTTCCCCGTGATTTGTAACTACCTTAGACTTGTATGCTAGTGTGTATATGACTAGAAAACATCAAAATCGGATTAAAACCCTGAGATTTGGGTGTTTACCGCCCAAGAACACTTGGGGAGTAAACTCAATTTTTAGGTCCTAAAGGGTTCCAATGACCCTCAAAGCTTTAGAACTCGAACTAGAACCCACCATTGCATGCTTAGGACACCAAAAGCTATTAGAATCAATGATGAAAGTGAGTTCACGGCCAAGGAGCTTCTTGGGCCGTGAACTCCATGTTTAGCTACCAAAATGCTTTGAAACACTTCCTAAGGCTTAGACTTAAATTAGGACAAGTACTCTAAAGTGTTTATAGCCTAGAAAACATAAGGAATCACATGTATTTAGGAGTTTACGGCCAAGACAAGTTCTTGGGCCGTAAACACCTATAAAGGGGTCAAATGACACCCTAACTCCTTCCTTATGCCTAGGACCCAACATAGCTCATTACCTTGAAATGTTTGAGACTTGAAAGCACCATAACCACCCTCCCAAGGGAGTTTACGGCCGTAAACTCCAAGGGAATATGGTCCCAGGGCCGTAAACTCCTCAAAGGAGTTAATAGGAAGCCAAACACTTGTTTAAGCCTTGAAACAATTCACCACTAGAGTTGTAATAATTCTAAGCTTCATTTAGAGACTTGGTTGAGAGTTTACGGCCAGGAGTTTACTCCCCTGGGCCGTAAACTCCAAAACATATGGCCATTAGACCATAAACTCCCATTGGGGGCATTGCACTACTTTGTTGCAACCCATTAGCCTCCTAGCACTTGACCAAAAGTGTTTTCCTCGCGTTTAAATGTTTATACTTGTATAATTAGTGTTTTAATCACTAATTAGTTATATACATATGTCTTCATATGTAATTACGATCATTGTGTGTGTCTAAAGTCTTCACTTGACACCAAGCACTTGCCTGATCCTTCCTTTCGATAACAGTCCGTTCAATTCCAGTCACTTACTCCAGGTGAGTTCATACCCCTTAAATAATGTTTTAAACTATTTTTAAATGTTTTATGGGGGGATACAAGTAGAATTATGCTATTTATTATATCAATCACATGTGATTAGTAAGTAGAATTATGCTAGTTATTATATCAATCACATGTGATTATTATGCAGCATTCAAATGATTTACTACACAATAGCCGTTTTACCAAACAGTTTCCTTCAAATGATTTTTATAAAAATTTTATATGTTTTAAACTCCTTATTACACTGTACATTTTACTCTGTATATCACATTTCAAACTTATTTACAATTGTGTTCCAAACAAATGTTTCCTTATACTTATACTGTTTTATCAAACCCATGTCTTCGAAACCATTTTATAGATCGACATCAAGTCGATCTTTTCTTAGAAAATATTTACGATCAAATGTTTTACATAACTTATTTATGCTTTTATATTATAAATTGCATGCCTCTATATGTATAGTTATATAAGAAATGTTTAAAAGACTTAGGAAGGGTATCCACCCTATTTCCTTTTCGCGCTTGAGATGTGGTCTGGTGGGATATCGGGTGCTCGTCCGAAGGTCGTTTAAATATTAGTTATATATCATGTGTACATGTATAGTCATAAATGGTCCTTCCAGTTCATCCCATGCCCTTGGGTAGCAAGGGTATACATCCATGTCCATACGTACCAGTTAGATTACTAGTAAACTACCATAGGGGTAGTTTAGGAAGATACTAGAACAATTACTAGAACGCGATATCATACAATGAGTCAGTTCATTCATGAGTCAATACTTTCTAGAACATTACACTACAGAACATATACAACTATACTAGAGCAGAACATATACAACGATACTAGAACGATTACATTACTATACTTGCTAGATAGAGAGAGAACACACATTACAGCTAGCACACGTAGAACATTTCCGTACATTACACTTACATTAATACGTTCATAAAAATTGTGATCCACTGTATGGGATCATGCCTTAATTGTCATGACCCGAGTTGTAGCCAGAGTCTCTTGAAGGGAGAGTGTGAGTTTGCGTATAGATCTATACTGGATTGACTATCCTACACCTTGCTGCTAGCTACAGCCGGACCGGTAGGTCTGCGGGTGCCAAACGTCATACCTTAATTTTCGACTATACGTTGTCGTTGTTACCAGTCTATAGTATGGTGCAATTTATCACATAATGCCTTAATATAAATCCGGTTTAAGGTAGTTAGTACAACAGTAGTTCTTATAGCGCTACGTTTTAGTACTACATTAACTTTCCCTGTACATATATTTAGTGATCTTTCCACTTAAACTATAAATGTAAAAACTATATTTTGTTAATAATAGTTACACTTGGGAAAATTACACACTTTTACATGACACGAACATTTAGAACAGTTAAGTCTTGGTAGAAGACTACATAGAGATCAGTTAAGTCTTGGTAGAAGACTCCCTGTTATAATAGTAGGAATCATAGGGATTTCTAGGGTTTTTCAAACGTTTACAGTTGTTTTTCAAACATTTTCATAGTTACAGTTCATATACATTCTCAATACTTACAATTCATATACATACAAATACTTACATACAAATTAAGACACTAAAATACTTATGATCTCACCAGCTTCAAAGCTGATACTCGCTTTCAAAATTACTTGTATCCTCAGGTCAACATAGACAGGTACCGATGCAAGGATTAGGGAAGATGGAGCTTGTTGAAAACTCATCTTTCATTTTGATTTATGCTTTAGTGTTTATCAAAATTTGACAGAATACACTTGTATAATAATTATATTATTAATGCCATGGATGATGTTGTTGCTTGTATACTACTTTTCATTGTTGTGATACTGTACATGACGTCCTCCGCCCCAGAACGTTTCCGCCGTTCTTGGTTTTGGGGTGTGACAATTTGTGTTCTTATACAAATGTTTTTGATGAATACGTTACGTGTTTTATTTTATATAAAGTTTGTTTACTTTATAATTGTAGAATTTTTTATTATTTTATTTATTTTATAGTTATCATCATTGGACTCTGAGATGATTGTTGAAATGTTTTCAAGAACCTCATTACAAACATTTGATAGGTTACGTTGTACAAGTAAAGATTTTGAAAAACTAACGTACAACAAGCATGTTCTTGATATGTACAAGTGTATAAATAATAACGTTTTTGGAGTTATTTTTCAGCAAAAACAAACAACGGGGAACTATAGAGCGTCAGTTTGTTATGTCATGTGGTTGGAAGGATTTTGACATTTGTTGTATTCCAAGTTCGTGTACAATTTTAACAACTTCCTTGTTGTTGTGATATGTTCGAGACGGTAGTGTTGAGATTGTCGATGGGTTTAGTGTAGATGCCGTCTCCTGATATCACAATACAAAAATGGAAAATAGATCGTTAGTCGACGTCCGGGAGGGATTCCCGAGACAAGGATCCGATGATCTAGTTAGTGATTGTTCTTAGGGAAGTCAAAGAATATTAACTGGGAAGAGAGTCCTCCTCCTTCACGAGGAACAAGGATCCTTTTATACCTGGTTCAAGAGACATGTGGACCTTAATAGATTCAATTGGACATTCCTTCGTGGGGCGTGACTTGGTGGACTCCTACTAGAAGATCCTTTATCACGTCCTTTTTTGCATCCTTTCCTCATTGGCTAGAGGATGATATTTTAGTTGTTATGGAGATTGTGGCAATCGTATGACGAGCACGTGGGACGCTCTAAATGGTCCCATGCTCTCCGGGATGTTATCCCTTGGATAGGAGATTATAGCGCTGCTTTGCACCATAACTGTCACGCCTATGTCTTTTGCGTTGGCGAAGGCCTGACCTTGGCTTCGGACTTGGTCCGACTGAATTCAGCTCATGCCAATCTCGGTGCTAGTTTTGAATTCTCTTTTTGATTTCACTCTGAGGGTACGTTAACATGTTCCTTAGGCTAGTAGGTTTTTACGTTGGCCTGATAGCATCGACATTCGAGCCTATTTCTCAGCATGTGTACGCTTGGGTTTATTTCTAACTTGGAACGGGTTTTTAACAGCGCCGTCATCGTACGTCAGTGTGACAAACCAAAAATTTATATCTTGTACAGTTGTTCAACTCAATCACAGTTAGACTTATTTTCTGCTAACTTTTAGCACTGTTTAGAGTGTGTTTGAGTGTTCTAATCATAATGCATTCAAGAAACAAGTATTGGGAAGTATCTTCTAGGGTTCAATGTGCAACAAACTAAACCCTAAACCTAAAATGAGGTGTTTATGGCCAAACTTTATGAGTTTGGTCCGTAAACTCTCTTGTGGTCGTGAACTCATGCATAAAGCATGAGTTTACACCCTTTTCCTCATTACTTCCATTTTCAAGCCAAAGAACTTCCATTCTCTCTTAAATATCATCAAGTTCTTCATCTTGATCTTCCAAATATGTAAGATTTCCTTACTTTGATTTGTTGTTATATCACCTTATCTAGTAGGAATCATTGATTTCATCCATGAAATCATTCCATTTTGATAGATCTTCAAGTGTTCTTCATTTCACCAAGAACACCAAGAACACACACTAGTGTTCTTGAGCCTTAAACACCTAAACAAGCTTCTATATTCTAAGTACCCTTACCATAGCTTGTTTCATGCTTGAATCACTTAGTTTACCCCTTGAAATCATCAAAAACTCAAGAACACATGGTGTTTACAACCAAGGCAATCTCCTTGGGCCGTAAACACTCACAAGTTAGTGCAACTGTGCCACCACTCCTTCCTAAGGCTTAGACTTGAACTTAGAACATTCATATTGACTTGTAAGACCTTAAAACACAAAATGGTACAAGCTACCATGATTTTACGTTCGTAAACTCATTGGACAATAAACCCATGGGCCGTAAACTCATGTCGTAGTTACCATGGGCCGTAAACTCCAAAGTGAGACCATACCACTCTTTGATGCAACCCTTTTGTACTTCTAGCACTTGAATCAAAGTGTTTTCCATTTTCTAGGGTGCCTCTACTTGCTTAATTAGTTGTTAAATGACTAATTAGATACATATATGTGTCATTATATGCCAAATAGGATCCGTGTGTGCTCAAGTCTCCACTTGACACTTAGTATCATATACCACTCATTCATCCAAACCACTCACTACAGGTGAGTTCATACCCCTTAACTTATCTTTTAAATGATATTAAAATGCTTTTGTGGGGGGGGGGGGAATACAAGTAGAAAACATGCTAGTTATATAATAGATCACATGTGATTTATAACTGTGTTTCAAATAAGGATTTCATATACTTCAAACTGTGTTTCAAAACAAGCTACTTTTAAATTGTTTTATAAACTGGCATCCAGTCATTAATTATTTATTGTTCAAAGCTCTTTAAATTTGATACAAAACCTCTTTTTAACTTATAAACTGTCAAAAGTATGCCTATATATGTATAATTATATACATAATGTTTAAAGGACTTAGGACTGCTAGCTCGCTCTATTTCCTTTTCCTTGTTTGGATGTGGACTTAGGGTATCGGCCAGTTGTCCGAAGGTCGTTAAAATATTAGATATATATTATGTATACATATGTAGACATAAAAGTTCTATTCAATTAGTTCAGTACCTTTGGGTAGCAAAGGTATACATTCATCTATTCATATACAGAACTTACTAGTAAACTATAACAGGTATAGTTTAGTAGAATACTATCATATACAATTACATACAGAGAATACTATCATATACAAGTACATACAGAGAATACTATCATATACAAGTACATACTGAGAATATTATCATATACAAGTACATACAAAGCATACTATACATAGAATACTATTACTATAACAAGTATACTATAAAAAGATTCAGAGATAACATAATGTGAGATACTACTTCTTGACACATCGACCATTTCGTTATGTCATGTTTTGTAACCAGAATCTCCTGGAGGGAGAGCGTGAGTTTGCGTATAGATCTATACTGGATTGACTATCCTACACCTTTGTTGTTCGCTACAGTGGGATTTCTAAGTCTACGGGTGCCAAATGTCATTTCTTCCGACGTCTTTCATCGTCGTGTTATAGTCGGTTTAGTATGGTAACAATCATATCACATTTTGCCTTAATTAAACCATTGGTTTTAAGGTAGTTATTACTTCAGTAATTATTACAAATAATACTATAGTACACATATACATTTTCCCACTATATTCAAATTGTGATCTTCTCACATAAAGGGTAATATAAAACTATATTTTGGTAATGATAGTCATACTTGGGAAAAGCAAACACTTTTACAAAGAAACAAACATACAAAACAGTCGGGTCTTGGTAGAAAACTACTTTTTATACTAGTAGAAAATATAGGATTTTCTAGGAGTTTTCAAACATATACAAACATTTACATTGATCAATTACAAACATTTTCATCAAACTTATACAAAAATTGACACTAAATACTTATCAACTCACCAGCTTAAATACGGATCTACTCTTTCAAAATAACTTGTATTCTTAGGTCACCAGTAGACAGGTACCAATGACCAGGTTTTTGAGAAGACGGAGCATCTTCAAGACTCGTCTTTAATTTTGATTATTCATTTTTTGGTGTCTTATTAATATTAAAGAACACACTTGTACGAAATTATACTATTAATGCAATGGATGATGTTGTTGCTTATTTACTACTTCGCAATGTTATGATAATGTACATGACGTCCTCCACCCCAGAACGTTTCCGCCGGTCTTGGTTTTGGGGTGTGACAGATTGGTATCAGAGCATTGTTTATTGTGAATCAAGTATATCAACCCATAAAAGATATACAAACTATAAACAAAACGGGATTACATACTCTGACCAAGAGTTTATACTTTTAAGTACTAAAATACTTAATTAGAAGTAAACATAATTACATACCTACATACTAACTATAGAATAGTGTCGTACTAGAACATAACAAAAGTATTACGATTTTTGAACATCACAAGTGAGCTCAGGGATGTATGGTCAGCTCTGGGAGTGACATAGCCTGATCAACTATGTTGGTCCGAAAAGTGATTAGCATATGCCGAGAATGGTTGTGATGTATCAAAAAGTCTAAAAACTTACAAACACTACTACAATGAGGACTTTAGAACATAACATAAACATAAAATACTATAGGAGTATTTTGTGTTACTATGAGTACTTATTTGACAACTAAACAGGTCTTTATTAGTATGTCAATAGTTGATGAGTGGATACACTAAGGTTATAAGTAACTATGGTGGCATAGACTTAGAATATGTGATCTTTGCTTTACTTCATGTTCCTTGTTTGGTTGTGGACTTAGATTTAGGGTCACTTATTCAAAGGTCAATCCTGTTTTGGTTACATATGACTGGTATGCACTAAGCAAATGTTGGAGTAACTAATAAAGATCATCTTATAATTATCTTAGTTAATACGTCTATTAACTGATTCTTTTTCCCCTACTTCTCGCGTAGATAACATGGCTGGATTCCATATCCCCGGAGACCCGTACTTCCCAAATGAGGGTAATGTTGAATGGTTTGAAGAAGAGCCAAATGATGATCATCCAATTCCTTTGGATGATCACCTCGCAGAAGGCTTTTCGGATGGTTCTGACTGCGAACTAGAAGTCAACAACCTACCTCAAGTAGTTCAAAACCCAAATCTCAACCCCCGACATGAATTTCAAGGTCCCACACCCTTGTGGGCGACAAACTTGAATCGTTGGAGTGCTGAACAGGGTCAACCATTACCCTTCAATGGAGACCGAAGCTTTTACAATCTTAGCGAAGGAGGCTTAGCTGACCGAGTCCTTCCCATTATAGTCTGCAGGATTGCTCGGAATAATGAGCAAGGTAGAGCAGCTATCGACCGAGTCATGGAAATTGACGCTAACTCTAGCGTTAACACAGTCCGGATTATCCATCTCCAAGAAGCCATGGAAAGGACTAGGAGAACCAATGAGGCTCTATAGCCACAGCTAGCTGCATCCCGAGCTGAAGTTATAGAGCTTCGAGTGCGTCAAAGACCTCATGAGCGACACCTTCAAGACATAGTACGTCAACTCACAAATCTGACGGTTCGCCCGAGGAATACCTGTCGCTAGTAGAAGATGTCTGACTCATTTTTTTTTTTTTTAAGGAATAGGCTTTCATTCTTGTGATTCTAGAACTCTATGGAACTCATACTCGTATCTAGTTGTTGAACTATGGCGATTTAGTTCATGGGACTCATTCATTAACTTCACTATTGAATTCTTATCATTGTACTCATCTTTTAAACTTATAGTTGAAGGATGCCTCCTCGAAAGTCAACAAGGCCTAATCCTCTGATTATTCTAACTCAAACACCACCTCCTCCACAATTTGCTACAGCAGCTCTTAATGTTGTTGTGGTTGCGGCTGTTGCTACATCCATGGCACAATACCACAACAACCAGGGTACTAGACGAGGTGGAACAGTCGTTCATTCCACACAAGGTGACGTCATCGTGTCCTCGCGAGAGAGCTCTTATAAAGACTTCACTTAAACCATGAACCTTCAATGGAATCGGTGGAGTCATTGCGTTGTCGCAAAGGTTCGAGAAGACGGAATTGATCTTTTAGATCTGTTCCTGTACTGAAGGAAGCAAAGTCAAATTTGCTGCATGCACCTTCAGTGACAGAGCCCTGATGTGGTGGAATAGCCATGTCAAGTCACTAACTTTAATAGTGGCAAATGTTATGGGCTGGGAAGCTCTTAAAGGACTAATGATTGAAGAATACTGCCCAAGGGGCAAGGTTCAGATCATCGATAAAGGGCTCCAACATAGTGGCTTACACTGCCAGATTCAGCGATTTGGTGGCGCTATGTCCCAATATGGTTCCCACTGAGGGGAAGAAGATTGAGAGGTACATTTGGGGGCTAGTGCCTCCATTTCAGGGGAATGTCTTAGCTTCAAACCCCACTAGTTTCGACAGTGCGAAGCGATTAACACAACAACTCATTGATCATAGAGTCCCTACCCTGACAACGACAACAACCCTGACCATCTCAGAACCCTCCAAAGTCGCTGATAACAAGCGTAAGCTCTGGGATAATAAGAAGGGAAAATCGGCGTAGAACTTTGCCAAGAATCAGCAAGTTGTGGCTGTTCATGCCGCGATTGCACCTGCTGCTACTACGCCAAGGAAGCAGTATACTGGAAATTTGTCCAAGTGCAACTAATGCACTTTCCAACATAATGGTGCCTGCCGGGAAATGCAGTGCACTAACTACAACAGGAAAGGGCACACTGCCCGATTCTGCAAGGCTCCCGCGAGGCCAATCAACCCAGTCCCCGGCATTGTTGTGGGCCAGGCTTGCAACGGTTGTGGGGAGGTTGGTCATTTCAAGAGAGACTGGCCGAAAGCAGGAAATGCTGATGGAGTGGGAAGAATTCTGGTGATTGGCCACGACAAAGCCGTAGCTGATCCTACGGTAGTTACTGGTACGTTTCTCCTCGATAATTCTTATGCTTGCATACTATTTGATAGTGGAGCGGAGAGAAGTTTCGTGAACCAAAAATTTGCTCACTTACTTAAACAAAAACCACGTGCACTAGAGGAATCATTCATTGTAGAAATGGAAAACGGGAAAACGGAATGTACTAACTGCATATACATAGGTTGTACTCTAACTCTAGATGGTCATTCTTTCCAAATAGACCTCATGCCTGTCTCAATTAAAAGTTTCGGCTTCATAATCGGCATGGATTGGTTAAGTCATCCTCGCGCAGACATCATGTGCTTTGAGAAAGCAGTTCGTCTCAACCTCCCTAACAACAAAACTCTAATTATCTACGGCGACAAATCTAGTACGAACCTTCGTATTATTTCGTGTATTCAATCTCAAAAGTGCTTACGAAAGGAATATCATGCATTCCTTACACACACCGTTGATAAGAGTCAAGAAGTGAAAGACATTCAGAACATTCCAGAAGTACGCGACTTTCCCGACATCTTTCCAAAAGAACTACCGGGATTACCACCGCAACGCCAAGTCGAGTTCAGAATCGACTTAGTGTCAGGGGCTACTCCAATAGCCAAATCTCCATTTCGTCTGGAACCAGCAGAGATGTAGGAACTTTCCAATCAGCTTAATGAACTTCTCAAGAAGGGAGTCATTAGGCCAAGCTTCTCACCATGGGGAGCACCGGTCTTGTTCATGAAGAAGAAAGACGGATCGTTTCGTAGGAGAGCTGAATAAACTCACCGTCAAGAATCGCTAACGTCTACCACACATTGACGACTTATTTGATCAACTTCAAGGAGCAAACTACTTCTCGAAGATAGATCTAAGATCTGGGTCTCACCAGTTACCAGTTTTAGAGGAGGATGTCCCTAAGACAGCCTTTCAAACTCGTTATGGACACTACGAGTTTGTAGTGATGTCGTTTGGATTAACCAACGCACCAGCTGTATTCATGGATCTAATGAATTGGGTGTGTAGTCCTTACTTGGATCAGTTCGTCATTGTCTTCATCGATGACATAATTATCTACTCTCGAAGTAAGAGCATAGTCAACACTTACGAAGAGTCTTAGAAACATTACGATCAGAGAAGCTCTATGCGAAGTTCTCTAATTGTGAGTTTTGGATTCGAAGAGTCGAATTCTTGGGCCACGTTGTTAGCGAAAAGGGAATTCACGTGGACCCTTCCAAAATCAAGGCCATTGAGAACTGGTCAGCACCGAAGACACCTACATAAATTCCTCAATTTCTAGGTCTCGCTGGCTACTTTCGCAGGTTCATACAAAACTTCTCTAGCATCGCTAACCCGCTTACTACACTGACCCAGAAAGGCATGGCCATTGACTGGGAAAAGAAACAAGAGAAGGCGTTCCAAACACTGAAACAAGCCTTGTGCACCGCACCGATATTATCCCTCCCAGAAGGGATAGAAGATTTCGTGGTATATTGCAATGCATCCAACCAAGGGCTTGGTTGTATTCTTATGCAAAGAGGAAAGGTCATTGCCTATGCCTCCCGTCAGCTTAAGACACACGAAGTCAACTATACAACACACGATATTGAGTTAGGAGCAGTAGTATTTGCTCTAAAGATCTAGAGACACTACCTGTATGGTACAAAGAGTACTATCTTCACAGACAACAAGAGCCTTCAACACATATTCGATCAGAAAGAGCTCAACATAAGACAACAACGATGGGTCGAGCTACTCAATGACTATGAATGCGAAATTCGTTATCACCCCGGCAAGGCCAATGTAGTAGCTAATTCCCTGAGTCGGAAAGAATACTCTGGACGGAGAGTCAAATCTCTGACTATGACTATCCATTCACACTTGTCCACACAAATTAAGGAGGCTCAACTAGAAGCCTTGAAACCTGAAATTGTGGCAAGTGAATCGCTTAGAGGGATGCATAAGAACTTAGAAGTCAAGGGTGGCGGAGCTTTATACCTCATGGATCGTATCTGGACACCAAAACATGGTGGTTTCCGAGAATTGGTCATGACTGAAGCACACAACACTAGATATTTCGTCCACCCAGGTTCAGATAAGATGTATCCGGATCTTAAAAAGCTATACTGGTGGCCTAACATGAAAGCAGATATTCCTACCTTCGTGACTAAAAGTCTTACTTGCGCAAAGGTTAAGGTTGAGTCCCAGAAACCCTCAGGATTACTACAATAACCAGAGATACCGGAGTGGAAATGGGAGTGGATTACTATGGACTTCATAACCAGGTTTCCCAAGACAACGGGTGGACTTGATACCATCTGGGTCATCATTGATAGATTGACCAAATCAGCACATTTCCTACCAATCAAAGAGACTGACAAGATGGAGAAACTCACAAGAACATACATACAGGAGAACGTATGAATACATGGTGTTCCTATATCTATTATCTCCGATAGATATAGCAGATTCACTTCGAGGTTTTGGTAGTCGCTACAAAGTTCCTTTGGAACGAGGCTGGGCATGAGTACAACCTACCATCCACAAACTGACAGACAAAGTAAGAGAACTATCCAAACCTTGGAATATATGTTGCGAGTCTGTGTGATCGACTTTCAGAAGGCATGGGATACTCATTTACCCCTTGTCAAATTTTCCTATAACACGAGCATAAAGGCTGCTCCATTCGAGGCCCTCTATGGGCCGAGGTGGGTGACACAAAGTTAGCTAAAGGATGAATTCCTAACAGCACTCTCACAGGTTCGGAAATCATACGGGAAACGATAGAATAGATTGTTCAGATTTATGAACGATTGAAACCCTCTAGAGACCGACAGAAAAGCTACACTGACAAAAGGAGGAAGCCTTTGGAATTCCAAGTGGGAGACCGCGTTCTATTGAAAGTCTCACTCTTAGAGGGCTTGATACGCTTCGGAAAGCGTGGAAAGCAAAATCCAAGATACATAGGGCCTTTCGAGATTCTCGCCAGAATCGGCCCTATAGCTTAAAACTCAATCTACCGCGTGGACTCAGTAACATACATTCAAATTTCAATGTCTCCAACTTGAAAAAGTGTTTGTCCGACGAGAGTCTACTAATCCCGCTCGTCGAGATTGATATCAACGAGAGCCTCAACTTCGTGGAAGAACCGGTAGAGATCATGGACCGAGAGGTCAAACAAACGAAGCAAATTCGTATCCCGATTGTGAAGGTTCGCTGGAATGCCATGCGAGGACCTGAATTCACATGGGAGCATGAGGATTAGATGATACTGAAATATCCTTATCTCTTTACTTAGTTATTTGTAACTACTTATTTGCTTAAACTCTAATTTCGGGACTAAATTCTTTCTAACAGGGGGATGATGTGACAACCCGAAAATTTCTATCTTGTACAGTTGTTCAACTCAATCACATTCGGAGTAGCATGGTCTTATCTCTTCAGTCGGCAATTGCAGGTGAGTTATCCTCACTATATCGACAGGATCTAAGGCATCAAGGTCGGCCCTTTATCGGATGGAAATCTGGGTATTGTTTGTTATGTTATTGCTTTGTTAGATCTTCATCCTGGTATTTGCGGTAATGTTATGTTAGTGACCTGGTTTGGGTCGATACCTGGTATTTAGGGTAATGCTATGTTAGTGACCTGGTTAAAGTCGGTACCCGGTATATAGGGTAATGTTATGCTAGTGACCGGTTAGGTCGAAATCCTGGTTAGGATGTTGATATGCTATGTGATCTGTTAGACTGTTTGTCTGGTTAAGGATTTTTTATGTGATTAACTGTTTTATGTGCACATGGTTGTTTGACGGGGGTTGGGTTGAGGCGGGTCTTGCTTTGTGCTGTAGGCCAACATACCCAGGGCGGAACATATATTTCAAAGGCCCAGCGAGCGGTTCGGATTGGCTGAAGGCCCCAAGAGGGCGTACCAGACGTGCCGAGGCTCGGAGAGTGGACTAGGCCGACTGAAGTCCCGGTGCGGGTGGACCAGTCATACTGTAGACTCAGAGAGTGGACCAGGTGGATTGAAGGCCCACTGCGGGAGGACCAATCACACTGTAGACTCGATATACATGGCTAGACTCAGAGGGTGAACCAGGTGGACTGAAGGCCCGGTGCGGCAGACCAGTCCCACAGTAGACCCGATGTGTATGAATGTTCTATCTGTTATATGTTATGAGTAGGTTTATGTGTGGTTGGTATTTTGGGGGTAACTCACTAAGCTTTCGAGCTTACAGTTCAGTGTTTTGTTTCAGGTACTTCTGGAGATCGTGGCAAGGCGAAGGCATGATCGTACCGCTCCTCATGTTTTATGACTTATGTGATATGGTTCTGGGAAATACTCTTATGTTTAAACTATTTTGAAAACAAATGTATGAACTTAATGGTTTTTGAATGAATTAAAATGTTTTAATTTGGCTTGAATTTTATGGTCGTTATAATTGATATCCTGTTATGGATGCTACTCTACTGTTCTGATCTGTTAGATTGGTATCCTAGTAGATAGGATATTGTTATGCCGTTATGATCTGTTAGATCGGTATCCCTGTAGATAAGATGTGGCTATGTTGTTATGATCTATTAGATCGGTATCCTAATACATAGGATGTTGCTATGCTATCTGTAGATCAGTTTGATTGGCAGTAGACTGCTATATCATTATCTGTTATATGTGCTCATGTTTGATTGTTGGCCGAGGCTTCTCTACTTTGTGCGTAAGCCAACATGCAGGGGCATTCCAACCTGATGGTTGATTGGGTCCGAGGATATTCCATCCCGAGGATGACTGGTGTCACACCCCGCTAAAGTGGAAACACAGGATGCGACAGGATAAAGGGTCTCATAGCAAGAGTTAAAAGACAACACCAACCATAGTATTAAAAAGAATTACAATTTAGAATGTGTTTGAACACATTTTAAAAGAAATTACAATGCAATTGAAATAAAACCCATGTGAATGCTCCTAAAAGTGATGTCTCCCTAACTGCCATCTTATAGACAAGTAGCTGAAAAAGCATGTAAAATGAGTAGTCAACTACCGAAATAGTTGGTGAGTACTTACAGGTTAAAAATAATATTGGTTTCATGAATCGTAATCAAAGTTTTAACAGAAGTTTTCATAAATAAAAGTACATTGCTAAAATGAGTAAATAAGTTTGCATAAACAAAGTTCTTTGTCATCATGAAAAAAAAAGTATGTTGCCAAAATGAGATGCAAAGTTCATATTCTCATGGGAAATAAAGTTCGTTGCTAAAACAAGTAAAACCGTTTTGTTGCTAAAATGAGTATACAAGTTTCGTTGATAAAATGAGTATACAAGCTTCGTTGATAAAATGAGTATACAAGTTCCATCGCTAAAATGAGTATATAAGTTTTGTTGCAAAAATGCAATGTAAGATTCGTATATGCATCAAGTTTCTATTTATGAGTTCGCAACCGAAGCCTATTGACCAAATCATGCCCTATTGACTACTATGTGTATCTCAAACATAGAGAATAAAATGGTAAAATGCACTCAAGCGAATCATGCGAGTGAAGAGTTGTCTACCTTCTGATACCGCTTTCCATAATGATCATGGGCTCAAAAGAGTTAATGAGTTGTGCCAAATGTTTGTATGGACTTAACCGTGATACAGTCCTCATGAACTAAAGTAACATCGACATACATGAAAAATATAGCAACCAAGTTTATACGAGTCAAAATAAATAGTTTAGGACATGCTTTTGCACACTAAAACATTTAAAACCGAAAATAAGGGATGCGTGAATACTCACAATGCATTGAGATGATGCAAATGTTTCCTTGAACTACGTTCCACTTGTACCACTAACGTTTCCCACAATAATGGTATATGCTAGTGAGTCTTTAATCGAAATCTAACACTAGTATACTTACTACTACAATATAATTGTGTCAATATTGTGTCAAAATTTAATATTGTTAAGTTACTAACATTTTACTATGAAATTTAGATTTTTATGAATCAATTTTTTAAATAACAAATTCAAGTGGAATTTCCCATTATTGAAATGTTAAAATTTAGCATTTTAGGAGATGTTCCAATGATTAAATATTTAAAAACTAAGTCAATTTAGTTCCAAAATTTCCCAAACTTTGCATTTCAATTTTAATTGAAGTCAAATACCTTAAGATAAGTTTTCTTGCATTATTGATTTGTCTTGCTATATTTCACCATCTTAATTTTTGCGTAATCATAAAATCATGAAAAATACTAAATAGTTAATAAAAATTACCAAACTTCTGCTTCTGGTTCTAACGGTATTAAAACACTTCAAACTAAATTTTCATGGATTATAGACATGTATAACCATTTTAACTACATTTAATTCTGTAGATAAATATAAATTCATGAAAAATGTCAATGAGTAAAGAAAATTTCCCAAAATTTGTACAATACTGATATGCATATATAATTTGGGAAAAATATAAAAATGGATTTTCAAACAATTTAAAATGAATTTGCGGATTTTTGTGTATTTAAACTATCAAAATAGAGATAAATAGAAAAAAAAAGTTTGAAAAATTCGCCAAACTTTTTTTACTTGTGTTATTAGTAAAATTTGGGATAAGTATAAACGTTGGTTTCCAAACAGTTTAGATATCTTCTTTTTTGTTTTATTCAGATAAATAAGAATTAATTCGTAAATAATTATTAAACAATCAATAAAAATTACCAAAATTTTTGTAAAATTAATATACAGTCTACATAAGCTAGGAAAAAAACCAAATTGTGTTTTCTAATACTGTAATCTGATTTTATGATTTTTGTGTATTTATTTAAACAAAAATGAAGATAATTAGAAAATAGTATGTAAAATTTTGCAAACTTGGTGTTCCACTTTTGTTAAACATATATAATCTGGGAAAAACGTCAAAGGTGATTTTCATATATAGGAGTCTGATTTTCATAATTTATGTGTATTTAATAAATAAAAATTAGAATAAATAGTAATAACTTAAGTCAATTCCAAAAAGATTTTGTAAAATTATTTGATATTGTATATAATATAGGAAAAATATGAAGACTTATTTGTAAACAGTGAAGTCTGATTTTTGGATTTATGAATGTTTAATCTTAGGAAAATAAAATAAAATAGCATACAGAAGATAAAAATCATACAACTTTTTATATAGCATCCTAATGTAATATACGATTTTCTGATAAATTGTCATGAATTGTGGATGAGTAAAATTATTTTTCACGATTTTAGTCATTTATAAAACGAAAAATCGTGGAAAAATATAAATACATTATGAAAATTTCCCAAAATATTTTATTAGTATGAAACATTACCTAGAAGAAGAGAAAATTTTAAATGCTCTTTTAATATCACGGAACTTGGTTTTATGATTTATTTGAGTTAATCATAAAGGAAACTAAAAATCATAGAAAATGGTATTGAAAATTGATGAAACTTCATGAGAAGCCGTCTATTAACTTTAAGGGTTATTCAAAAATTTATCCAGGATTTGTGGACCTCAGAAAGTATTTTTTTTATGAATTATTGCTCTATTTTCTAGCAATAATTATAATAATTTGAGAAAAATGAATTATTTTCTGAACATTTACGAATCATCTTATTTTGTTGTTTGGATTCTAGGGAAAATCTTATTTGAATAGAAAAGAAGCTTTATATATTTATTTCGGAATAAATCCTTTATGAACATATTTGAAAGCTTTTTAACAACATGCTTTCATCATCTAGCATCGAAGCTTGAAGATCATCACATGCATGTTGATTTGAAGGCCATACATGAGTTTGAAATGTTCAAAAGTCATTTTTGTATGAAAAATTTTGTTCCTATTGTGATTTCTCCATAAGAACTAGTACCAAAATGGGTTATTTTGAGTTTGACAAAGATTTGGGTCATGAGACTTCACCATTTGCAACATGCATGTTGTTTTTGGGTGAAATCCTACCACCACCATCATCAAAACTTAAGTGCACGAACATGCACATGAATTTTCTAATACAAAGGTGTAGAAGAAGAAGGGAATGCAGGAAAACATGTAAAACTTAAAGGAATATGAAAGAAAATCATGTTCAATCTTAATAAACACCACTATATGATGAAGATTTGAGTATCTTGAGTGTTCCTGGCCCTATTTGCTAGAGAATTTTGTGGTTGATAGAGAGAGAAAGAGAGAATAGAGAGAAAATGAAGCGGTGGTGTTGGAAAAATGAGAGAGAATGAGGTAGATGGAGTGTAAAAGAGGAATTGATTGTCTTGGGGAATGGGATCTGAAAATTGAATAGGAGAGAGGAGATTCGCTCTTCTTTTCATTCATTTAAATTGTTTCTTTTAAATTTTATAAACTTTTTCCAATTTTTTTAAAAAGTGAATTTTAAA
Source organism: Lactuca serriola (assembly GCF_051521515.1). NCBI lineage: Eukaryota > Viridiplantae > Streptophyta > Magnoliopsida > Asterales > Asteraceae > Lactuca > Lactuca serriola. The sequence goes on along the minus strand of NC_136412.1, from coordinate 182,006,521 downwards.
TAGAATTTGGTTCTTTACTCTTGGATTTTTTTTAACTTGTGAAATAAGATTAATATGAATGACCTAAATTTTATTTTTCATTGATTATATTTTCCTGAATTAAATTATTTTAAATTAATATTGTAAGGTTCATAATTATTTTCATATAGTTTTGAGGTTAAAGTTTATAAAATTAGGTTTTTTGGGTTTTTAGGGTTTTTGAGAGTTTGTAAATCTTTGGATATCAAAATAAATTGAATGTTTGAGACTTCAAATTATTTTTGAGTTTCCTAACTCTTATTTAAGTTAGAAATAATGTTTGTAATTTACTTTATCGTTTTATTGACGTTCCATGTAGTGGTTTTGAAATTCAAGTGAAATTGAAGAATCAAGTATACTAGTCCCAGTCTTCAACTTTGACTTAAGTTCCTACGAGATTCAGACCTAATTTCTAATATTAGGTCAAATGTATGATATTTTTACAAAATTCATGCAAAGATGTTCGAGTCAAAGAATGAACTGAATATGGATAGTCACTACAGTTAAAGTAATTGTAGAATTCACATATAAATGTGAAATTTAATTACACTATCCTTTGATTCTACTTGTTTCCAAGTTTCTAGTAGGTTATAACTTAGCTTCTAGTTATCAACTGTCTCAAATTTTGAAGGTTGTCATAGTCTCCCCCGGTTGAAAGAATATCGTCTCGAAATTCAATTCGTGATGCATTCTATTAGAACTCAACCAAATAAAGTTGTATAATTCGAGAGATGGTGACTTGAAGAGCTCTTTGCTTATATTGAGTTGATTCCTCAAGGTAAGAGACCGACTTTTTAGCTATAATCAAATTAGTGTTTCCTTAATTCGAGTTCTACAGTCTAGATTGTGGGAAATTAGGATCATGGAAATCATGATCCAACCATGGCGACCTAGTTGAAAAGATTATTTAGTTTGATATTATCAATCTTAAAAAAGCGTTATAACTTTTTCTAAAGCATCAACTGCATTGAGTGCTAAATCTGCATAGATCCTTAAGTCGCATTCTAAATCATCACTAAGTGTAACTTTGTTGTCTAATAAAGAAGGGATTAGGAAGAATTTGTTGACTTCCGAATTGGCTACTAAATCTGGAAAAGATATATATTCCAAAATAAGAAGGGGTGGCACGAATGAAAGAGAAGCACTCGAGGGTATGTTCCTAAAGATACGTAAGAATAGTTGGTAACAAAGTTTTGGTAAATCTCAAGTGTAAGGACTATTTAATTGTCGTCTATAAAATAAATTACAAAATGGATAACGATTTCCGAAGCTATATTTACTACTACTGGTACTCTTGCTACCATAAAACCATATTCGAATAATATATACATATATATATATATATATATATATATATATATATATATATATATATATATATATATATATATATACAGAGAGAGAGAGAGAGAGTCTTTGTTGTAAATGGAGTCCATCAAAGTTTATGATAAATTGAATCACATTGTGTAGATAGCATTTTGAGTGATTAGAAATGATAATTAATCTCACTTTTATTAAAATGTGTAATAATTCCAAGAAAATGAAGATACATCTGTGGCCATCAAACGACGTAGTAAAATAATAAAGAGATTAATTAATGTTAAAGGTTTAAGTCATCAATTAGGGAATTTATACATAAATATTTAGATTGCTCTTTTGAACAATTGCCTATTTACCTAAGTCAAGACAAATACAAGTTTAAGAGGAGTCTGAGTATTTAAGAAAACAAGTTTGAGAGTGTAGGAATTTACTAGCGATTGCAAAGTAGAATGTTATTTTAAGAAATGAGTAAAAATATTGATCATTGAAAATAGTGCATTCTTAGTTCAGTGATTCTACCAAAAACGATCATTTTAAAGATAGATAATTGTATTATTTAAACTTTTTATGTTTTAAGAAGAGGAAAAATAAGAAAATATATCATTCACATATACCTCTCGGTCTTAGAAAAATGATAAGCACTAGGGTATTTATCTTGTGTATTAATTGTAAGGAAAATACAATGAAAATTTCATTTTAAATTAAGTTTCTGAATTTAGAACGAAAGAGAAAATGTAAATAAGGATCACTTGTTTATAGTAGATTTCAAAATAAAAACAAAATGTATATGATAAAAGGAGTAATTGAATATATCAAAGTTGACTAAATCAAAATTATGCTTAACGACTATACAAGTATTAATCGCTCAAAACGAAAGGGTAGACTTCTAGTCTGTATGTGTACGAACATGATAGCAAGAGAAGCAAAATAGACAGAATCAAAGTTAGACAATGTATTATGTTATTAATATGAGCGGACGAGATCAAAAATCAGAAGGAGAGAAAAAATCAAGTGTGGGGGAAAGAAAAGGAAAGTAGCGGCAGCAATGATTGCTATTGTCAAAATTTTAACGACAATTTTCGTAAGTAGATTTAAGTCTTAGGTTAAGATATATTTCAAATTTCAATCATTGATGTATGTTGATGGTTACATAGAAATGCAGATGTTTTAAAGTGTTTTCTAAGGTTTGCTAAAATTCACCAGTTATCTATTAAGTTAAACTCCACTTGTGAAAAAAAAAGACGCTACTAGAAAACAACCCTCTAATGACGCGCAAACAATCACGCGCGCTGATAGAGGACACACATTTGTGCGTGCCCTAAAAAATAATGTCAGTTTTGCAAATTTTGAAGGTTAGAGGACGCACATTTGTGCGTGCCCTAAACCTAGTGTCAAAAAAGAAAAAAAAATGCGGAGGGCGCCTTTCATAAAATGTGTGTCACTTCATAATTTTTTAGTGAAACACGCAAGGCGGGATTTCACCCGCTTATTGACCAAAAATTAAACCCCCGCCTCTTTCGATTAGCAAGAAAATGCCCTAGGGCCTTCGTCTTCATGGTCGCCGCTTAAGAGAACGGTACCATTGATATCTCTGCTGAAGCTGTGGTCGTCGACGATGAAGTCAAGTTCGGATTCAAAAGGCAGGAGATGTACACCGAGAATCTCTCCGGATCCGTCCAGCCTTACAAACGTCAAATTTTCCTCTACTACAATACTCGCGAAGACTGGCCTTCTCGTGTTGAATCCTCTGACTCGGATCTGGTACCTAAGTGACTTGCTGGAGCTATCAAGGAGAGTAAGAATGATATCATTGTTAAGGTAATTGTACCACCAGAACACTCCTCTTTTCATATCCTTGACTTCAACACTTCTTTGAGCGTTCACTCATCATCTCATCACCATGACCACACAACTAATCATCTTCGGTCCAAGTTCTCCTCCTCCAATTCACTTGCTAGTTTTGTCAAGAAGGTACGAATGTTCCAGGATATTTCATCTCCTTTTCAGTTTGTTCCTCTATCGATTTTTTTTTGTTTTTTTTTTATTTGAGATTTTCTAATGTTTCAATTGGCCTTCTTCTTGTGATTTTAATCTGTTTCCAAATCTGTATTGCTAATCATTCTCTGATATGGCTATATCCTTTCATTTCTCTCCTATTTTGTAAAAAAAAATTGTGGCTTGTAATTGCACATAAAGTGTTCGATGTAATGCGTGATTGAGATAATTCATCTTATTTTACCTAAATTCAGAATCTGATCCTTACCTATTCAAATTAGGCGATGAGTTACTTTACGAATTCATATTGAAGTATACATATACCCTGACTTCATTACTGACAGGGGCAATTTATTCGTTTATGATGTTCCCTAGGGGCATATCGGGAACAGATGAATCTTGTATAGACGACAGTTTCCATGCCAAACTTTCATCCTTTGATAAAGCCTTCCCTACTTACATTGGGGAAGCTGACATGGCTATGGTGGAAACCTTGGTCACTTCTGCTAAAGACCATAATAGTGATGAAGTGGTCTGTTAATGTCCTTTATTATGCATCTTACAGTATATAATATACAATTCAGTTTGTTTTCTCATGAAATCTAAAATGACAAATGCATGTTTCATGATGTAACAGGCATCTTCTGTGAAACTAAAAGCTTCAATTCACCAAAATATTCTTCATTGCGTGGTGCATTATGTTGCCCAAACCCATTTTCTTGATGGTGTATATTTTAAGGTAATAATTTCTTGTTGATGGAGTGTTAGTATTTTAAAGAACTCTTACATTAAGACATATGCAACAATTCTTGTGTACTTACTATTTTATGTTTCTCAACATCAGCTCATGGATAGGATGTTTGATGAATTTGCAAATCTCTGGATGAAAAAGAAGATTCAAGTTAGAACCAAAGAAGAGCTTGATTCAAAACAGTACAAATTCATACCTCGAGCTTTTGACATTAAAAATGTCATTGAAATGGACGTATCTACCCTCAAAAGTTTGATTGCCAATGAAGCTTTCTCAGAGTGGAAGGAGTTGGCTTCTGAGGAAGTATCTGCTGAAAGTGAAAAGGTAAGCATTCTTCTTGCTAACATTTGTTAATTCTATTGTACTAATGGAAGAAGTTGCTTCTTGTAGAAAAATACTGATGAAGAGGATGAAATGTTACAGAAAGATTGGAGTCTACTGCTGGAGTCTCCTTCTACCTATCAGTTGACTTATTTTACTTTTTCTTCTGATTTCTCTTCTATATGTTCTTCATCTTCTTCATATAGTTCTAATTTTTGTTAGTTTTATTCAGGTTGTATTTGTTCAACTAGCTGATTCTGATAGGCTAGGTTCTTTCTCAGATTCGTATGCCATGGGTACAAGAGTAATTAAAGGTGATTGTTTTTTCGGATTATAGGGTTTCCTTTTTAAGATACACAATTACAAATCTCATATTATTATTACTATTTTCTGATATGGAGGGTTTATTATGTTCGAATTTGGACTTCAAGCTTATTCCAGAACATGTACTACGCCTTTCCTTGGAGCATGATCGGAAATCAGTGTCATCTCATCTACCAAAAAATTCTTACAATTTCTACAAGGTCTTGTGTTCTATTTATTTTTTTGTCTGTTAGATTATATCTTTTACTTTTTAGTTGTTAACTTCTCTTGGTGATATAGGAAACTGAGAAGACGGTGTTAATGTAACGAAGAGAAACGTACGAATGTACGATCGTTCCCCCTAATTGATGAGCAGTTATTTAGCAATCTTACAACTTTGGTCCCTATGAATTTTCGTAAGAGACACTTTAAACCTTAAAACCCAAAAGCAAAGTAACCAATGGACGTTTGTTTGTGAGAAACACATGAATTAAATTACATGTAAATTTCAAGTTACGCTTATATTCCCTTGTCTTCCCTCCATTAATCCATAATCACCCCAATCTTATTTTAATGTAATTAACGTTTCATATTTCTAAAGATACATTCTACCCCCTCAACCTTTATAACTTTTAAATGAATCATATTTATCCTAAAATTTCTAGAAATTATGTAGTTAGATTCATACACCATTTTTTTTTAATTTATTTTGATTTATAATCCTTAAAACCAAAATCATTTTACAAAAATAAATATTCGTGTAACGGAAAACTAACATCGTTTACAGTAGGATTTTCGGGTCGTTACAATACCTATGAACACCCCTCTTGCTAAGGTTATATATAATATAATTTAACGTCTACATCTTCTCATATATGTTTACATTTTTTTTTGTTCTTTTGTTGGCTTTGTCAGCCTTATAGTTCTTACTTAATAGGGTCCGGAACCTTAAGGAAACTATTTCAAAGCTGGATTTGATACTAATGATGGCCAAGTAAAATATCTTAATTTATTGGAAACAATTATGACTTACAAAGATATAAGTAAAAAGACCAAATTGACACTCTTTTTGAATTCCATTGCAGTTATGGTTTCCACTATACTCGGTTCTTAGGCAAAGTCAGTCTACTGATACTGATGACTATAGTTAGTCCACCATTGCGAGGCAAGTACTTGTAATTTAATAAAAAGTTTTAACATATTTACTTTTTAATACAGTCTGGACGATTTTATTCGGACCCTGTATGTATCTTCTTAACAAGAATAGGTCTAAGGGTAAGTAATGTTGAATCATCAAATCAGGCAAATGTTGATCTTCTAATGTTGTTCTTTTACAATGTTGTTCGTTTACAGGTGGTTGGAATTGGACCTAAAGTTGGTTGCTGATATAGAAATAGTGGGTGCTCCAAATGCAGAAAAAAGCATGTTTTTAAGTGTTATTAGTGTTGAATTGTAGTGTTGTTTAACGTGTTATGTTGGGTAACTTATTTGACATGTGATATTTTTTCGAAATAAATTCTTGTGTATGGTATTTTACTTTGTGTTATAATAATTTCAATCTGTTGTTTAATTTGAAAATTAGTAATTCTATCAAAAATATATATATTTTTAAAATATTTAAAATTATGACACGCAAATACGTGTCATCTTCATTTATGACAGGGGATTTAATGATATGCAATGCGTGTCCTAAACGCACACCGTAAGGTTATGACACGCAAATGCATGTCGTCTTCCTTTATGACAGGGCCTTCCTTGATATGCATTGCGTGTCGTAACTGCGCATCGTAAATAGACGACACGCAAAAGCATGTCGTCTCTCGTTATGACATAGACTTCCTTGGCATGCATTTTCGTGTCGTCTGAGCGTTTTACGACACGCATTGTGCGTCGTAAAAGGTTGTTTTTCTAGTAGTGAGAAGCACTACAAATGGTAATTGAAAATCTGACAATTTTGACTTTTTAGACAGAAGTCCAACAATGGTTAAAATGGATAAGGTAAAGACTCAATATATTTACGAGAATTATTATTCATTGTTGAGAGTGTCTCAATGGAAATTTAAAAGTGAACACTAAGTTTTCAAATGCTATAAACTTTAGAAACTTTATAGATGATAAAACTATATTTAAGCAAATTACACAGATAAGGTATGTTTTGAAATACAAGCACTAGAGATGTATTATAAACATGTTTGAATTAGAAGTTTTCATAAATATCATGTTGGGTTTCGAGAAAACACACTAAAGTAAATTACAAAGTCTAAATGAGAAAGCGGTTAAAAGTGTCAAAACAAAAGTGGTTTGGAAGATCCGATGAAAGTTTTACATATAATATGACTGATGGGTTTTGAGCACTACAACGTTCATATGGTGTACATGCAACCCTAATGCTTTGGATCTAGGTTTTTTTCAAGTTATACATGCAATATTAATCGTCCAAAGTATGAACCCTAACTAGCATACAATATTTCGAAATTGAAAACTAATAAAAATTTGATGAATACCTTTTATTGTAGCTTGCTTAATTTTGACCTTCAAGAGCTTAGTGCCTCAAATGTTGCACCTCTATTTAATCACAAACACCAAGTAGCAATGTAGGATTATGAGAGAGAGATAAGAGGCTCCTAAAATTGGTAGGGTATTTTCTTGAATGCATAGGTCGATTTATAGTGCTTAGGGTCCTTTTATAGTTGAGCTCTTAGGGTTATCTACTTCGAAACCCTAATTACATTGCTTAGGCCTTAAGCAACTTATGGATCCCTTCTAGAAGGCCCTCATATGGACGAAATCTATGTGGGCTATACATAGAAATCGTCCACCCCCTTCCACAAAGAGCCACAAGCACAACTTGCAACTATTAGATAATTGCAATACCAGTCCCCTTAATTTAATCAGTCTCTTTTGATCACCAAATTAATTCCAAATTAATTTTTGATCAATACTAATTAAATAAAATGATTTCTCAATTAATATACTATTCTTATAATATATTAATAAATCACAATTAACCTCTTTCTCCATAATTTATCCTATCAAATTACTATGGTGAAGGCAACCCAAAAGGACCATGCTACTATCGAGTCAAGTACATACCAATTATAGTTATGGGCTTAGACACCTAATTCAACAGTCTCCCACTTGGATAAGTCTAATAACTATAACTGCAAGTATGACATCAAAAACTGATTAGCAATCGTAGCCCTTAAAAGCCATTGTCGAACTCTGTCCTAGTCCACGCGTCCTTTAGATAAGGGATCATGTAGTCCTCCGTTCTCAAGATATCTTATGGACAAAGACATGGAATAAAGTCATACTCATTGTCCAACAGTTTGTTTCCTGAATTCTGATTTTTTTTTGACATAGTACTTAATTCAACACATCAATTTAATCTTGATAGGGAGCGACACATAAGTCAACACAAAATCATCGAGGGGCCCAAGATATCGCTTTTAATCGTCTTAGGATTGAAGGAATAGATAAAATTTAATTTATACGATTGTACTATTTAGTTATTAAATCGTACACAACAGTACGTTTTATAACATCAAGTTACTGATGCGTTCACACACTATCAGTGCACAACCAACTTGTAAACAGCAACTCATATATCTTGGTTTAAAGATTATATAATATTATCGTCTCACAATCACTCATGATAAATTCCATGAAGTGATTCATATGAGCATAGGTTTAATCCAATACTCAAATCTTATTTCATGAATACTCATGAATGTTGCAACAAACTTTTGCTATGTCCAAACACTTAGATAATCTACAAACCAATTCATGACAGTCTAACCTCATAGCCTACTTCCAAAGTATTATCGACTGTGGATAATTTGAATAATCCTATTATTCTGGAAGTCAAAACATGCAAAAGTGAAACAATAGTAAACAATTGACACAAGGTAGTAACTTTACTCATAAATAAAATGTTGGATTAGTGTCTAAGCTCGTAACTATATTTGGTAAGTACTTGACCCGGTTGTGCATCGTCCTTTTGGGTTGCTTTCACCAAAGCAACATGATAGGATGAATAAAGAGGTTATTATGATTTATTTATATGTTATATGAATAATATATTAAAAGAGAAATCATATAGTTTAATTAATATTAGACAAGAATTAATTAAGAATTAATTTTGTGGCTAAAAGAGATTAATTAAATAAAAGGGACTGGAACTGCCAATTGTGTGATAGTTGATTTGGGCAGAGAATCCTTTGGAATTAAGGGGTGGACGAAATTAGAGTGGGAGCCCACCTAAATTTCGTCCAAGGCCTTTATTCTTGGAAGGTTCTTTGGACTGCTTAAGGCTTATGCTATCCAGTTAGGGTTTTGACTGAAACCTTAGCAACACAAGTATAAATAGACTCCTTAGGATTCAGAAATCGGCTAACCCTAGTTCTAAGAGTACCAGATCCGAATTCTAGAGCTTCCAACCTCTCTCCAAGATCATCCTCTTGCTTATGGTGTTTGTAGGCCATTAGAGGATTGACATTTGTGACTCTAAGCTCTAAGGACAAGAAGATTAGAGATTTCAAGAAGAGGTAATCATCTAGATCTGTTTTGTTATGTCAATTTCGAATTATATACACTAGATCTAGGGTTTGCAAGTCTTGGATGAATTGCATGTACAATAGAGAAGCCTAGATCCAAGCATTAGGGTTTGCATGAGCACATAGGATGTTATTTTGTGTCAAACCCATCAGTGGTATCAGAGCCTTGATTGCTTCAAATGTTGCACCTCTAGTGAATCACAAACACCAAGTAGAAATGGAGGATTATGAGATAGAGGTGAGAGGCTCCTAAAATCGGCTAGGGTATTCTCTTGATTGCATAGGTCGATTTCTAGTGCCTTGGGGTCCTTTTATAGTTGAGCTTCTTAGGGTTATCTACTTGGAAACCCTAATTACCTTGCTTAGGCCTTAAGAAACTTATGGATCCCTTCTAGAAGGACCTCATATGGACAAAATCTGTGTGGTCTATACATAGAAATCTTCCACCCCTTCTACAAGGAGCCACAAGCCCAACTTGCAACTATTAGATAATTGCAATACCAGTCCCCTTAATTTAATTGGTTTCTTTTGATCACCAAATTAATTTTTGATCAATACTAATTAAATAATATGATTTCTCAATTAATATATTATTCTTATAATATATTAATAAATCACAATTGACCTCTTTCTCCAATATTCATCCTATCAAATTGCTATGGTGAAGGCAACCCAAAAGGACCATGCTACTATCGGGTCAAGTACATATCAGTTATAGTAAACGTCTTAGACACCTAATCCAACAATGACTTCAATGCCATATGTTTAAGTTTTATAGCATAGAGTTTAAACACTTTTGTAAAAGAGAATGTCTCTTAGTTTTTCGAAAATGTGCCAAAATGGTAACCAAGGTGTAAAATGGTTTATATGCCCTTAAAAGTACATCTATCCATTGAATGGATTTGAAATGAAATTGAAATAGCAAGGTTAAAACCAACATTCGTTAAATTGAGTTTTGGGAGAAAAGAGTTAAGTTAAAGCAGATTGTTAAAAGTAAAGTTTGTTATTTTAATCGAGAAATATAGCTTACATTGTTAGGAAAGGTCTTGTAAGTTACATGAAGTGGTTAAAAATTATTGTACTAATAGTAAATAAAAATGATGAAGTGAAATAGGTTTGGTGAAAGATTAATAAGCAAGGACTAAGTGAGTTAGTGTAACTAGTCGTACCTAATACTAATGCAAGTATAAGGCGCGTACCGGTGGCTTTTCCCCAAAATAAAGGACATTAAAAAACTGTTTGTCAAATGTTTTATGGTGTAGGTACAATTTTTGTGCCTTTTATAGGGGTCAAAGGGATATCATATGTTAGGTTTTAAGCTCAAGGTGGAAACAACCTAAACCTAAATTCATAGCGTAGAAGTGAAGTATCGTGTATCTGTAGCAATGGGTTAAACCTATGTGTCTCCTCGTAAGTCGAATCGGGAATGCTCGCCAATGTTATCCATGTGACTACTCGTGGTGACTCATATACCTCCTAATGCGATACTCTAGTTGTCTCTCGTGTCAATATTGGAACGTTTTACTAGTTGTAACTCTAGTACGAAGACGATGAAGAGGTAATTAGGTATAATTGGTATAGGTATAATTGGTATAGGTTTCGACTTAATTAGGTACCTAGACGAATACCTATAATATGCAATGCCCGTATGCACACCGAAGTTTTTGTTTCAAAAGTTCAAGTTGAAAATCGTTTTAAACATAATTCTACTATAACCGTTTCCAACCTCGCATTGACTTTCCTTGATTAAGCATAGTTGGCCAGGCTATACTTAATTAAAGTCCAATAATGCGTACTCAAATTAGTTATATCGGTAGTATGTTCTGTATTTTAAAAACTTTTTGAAATTTTTTGGCTATAGTTGTGGTTCTCCAAAGAAAACCGGTATTCTCTATAACCTTCGGCTCTGATAACATTTCTGTCACACCCCGCTAAAGCGGAAACACGGGACGCGGCAATATAAAGGGTTTCATAGCAAAAGTTAAAGGACAAAAGCAACCTTAATATTAAAAAGTATTACAATTTACAATGTGTTTGAACATATTTTAAAAGAAATTACAATGCAAATGAAATACAACCCATGAGAATGCTCCTAAAAGTGATGTGTCCCTAAGTGTCATCTTATAGACGAGTTCCTAAAAAAACATGTAAAATGAGCGGTCAACTACCGAAATAGTTGGTGAGTATTCACAGGTTAAAAATAATATTGGTTTCATGAATCGTAATCAATGTTTTAACAGAAGTTTCCATAAATAAAAGTACATTGCTAAAATGAGTAAACATGTTTGCATAAACAAAGTTCTTTGTCATCATGAGAAATAATGTATGTTGCCAAAATGAGATGCATAGTTCATATTCTCATGGGAACTAAATTTTGTTGCTAAAACGAGTAAAAAAGTTTCGTTGCTAAAATGAGTATACAAGTTTCGTTGATAAAATGAGTATACAAGTTTTATTGCTAAAAATGAGTATACAAGTTTCGTTGATAAAATGAGTATACAAGTTTCATCACGAAAATGAGTATACAAGTTCCGTTGCAAAAATGCAATGTAAGATTCATATATGCATCAAGTTTCTATTCATGAGTTCACAACCCAAGCCAAATGACCGAATCGTGCCCTATTGACCACTATGTGTATCACAAACATAGAGAATAAAATGGTAAAATGCACTCAAGCGAATCATGAGAGTGAGGAGTTGTTTACCTCCTGATAATGCTATCCATAATGATCATGGGCTCAAAAGAGTTAATGAGTTGTGTCAAATGTTTTCTGGGACTTAACTGTGATACAATCCTCATGAACTAAAGTAACATACACATACATGAAAAATATAGCAACCAAGTTCATACGAGTCAAAATAAATACACCGAACATAAATAGTTTAGGACATGTTTTTCCACCCCCAAAACATTTGAAAACCGAAAATCGGGAGATGCGTGAATACTCACAATCCATTGAGATGATGCAAATGTTTCCTTAAACTACGTTCCACTTGTACCACTACCGATTCCTACAATAATGGTATACGCTAGTGAGTCTCTAATCGGAATCTAACACTTGTATAATTACTATTACAATAGAATTATGCCAATATTGTGTAAAATTTTAATATTGTTAAGTTACAAACATTTTTCTGTGAATTTTAGATTTCTATGAATCAACTTGTTGCATAACAAATGCAAGTTGAATTTCCCATTACTGAAATGTTAAAATTGAACATTTTAGGAGGTGTTCCAAAGATTACATATTTAAAACTAAGCCAATTTAGTTCCAAAACTTCCCAAACATTGTATTTTAGTTTTAATTGAAGTCAAAGACCTTAAGATAAGTTTTATTGCATTTATGATTTGTCAAGCTATTTTTCACCATTTTAATTTCATGAATAATCATAAAATCATGAAAATACTAAACAGTTAATAAAAATTACCAAACGTCTGATTTTGGTTCTAACTGTATTAAAACACTTCCAGATAAATTTTCATGGATTATAGATATGTGTAACCATTTTAACTACATTTAATTCTCTAGACAGATATAAATTCATGAAAACTATCAATCAGTTAAGAAAATTTCGAAAATTTGTACATTACTGATATCCAACATATATAATATGGAAAAAGTATAAAAATGGATTTTCAAGCAGTTTAACATGTTTTTTCAGATTTTTTTGTATTTTTTCCATCAAAATAGAGATAAATAGAAAAACATTTCAAAAGTTGCCCAAACTTTTTTTCCTTGTGTTATTAGGCATACAAAAGTTCGGATAAATGTAAATGTTGGTTTCCAAATATTTTAGATATTTTACTTTGTTTTATTCACTTAAATAAGAATTAATTTGTGAAAAATTATTAAATAGTAAATAAAAATTACCAAAATTTTTGTAAAATTAATATACAATGTACATAGGCTTAGAAAGATAGTGTAACCTGATTTTATGATTTTTGTGTGTTTATTTTAACAAAAATGAAGATAATTAGAAAACAGTATGTAAAATTTTCCAAACTTGGTATTCTACTTTTGTTAAACATATATAATCTCGGAAAATTTCCTAATGTGATTTTCATATAGACGAGTCTGATTTTTATAATTTGTATGTATTTAAAAAATAAAAATTAGAATAAATAGTCAACAGTTAAGATAATTCCTAAACGTTTTTGTGAAATTATTTGATATTGTATATAATATGGGAAAAATATCAAGAGTCATTTGTAAATAGTGGAGTCCGATTCTTTGATTTATGAATGTTTAATCCTAGGAAAATAGAAAAAAACTAGCATATAGAAGATAAAAATCATACAACTTGTTATATAGCATCCTAATGTAATATAAGATTTTCTGGTAATTTTTCATGAATTTTGGATGAGTAAAACTATTTTTCCCGGTTTTAGTCCTTTATAAAAGAAAAAATCGTGGAAAAATATAAATACATTATGAAAAATTCCGAATGCTCCTTTAATATCTCATAACTTGCCTTTATGATTTATTTGAGTTAATCATAAAGAAAACTAAAAATCATAGAAAAGCAGTATTAAAATTAATGAAACTTCATGAGAAGCCTTTATTAACTTTATGTGTCATTGACGAATTTATCCACGATTAATGGACCTTAGAAGGTATTTTACATGAATTATTGCTCTATTTTCTTGCAATAATTATAATAATTCGAGAAAAATGAATTATTTTCTAAAAATTTACAGACCATATAATTTTGTTGTTTGGATTCTGGAAAAAAATCGTATTTGAACAGAAAAGAAGTTTTAGATATTTATTTGGGAAATAATCCTTTATGAACATATTTGAAAGCTTTTTACCAACATGCTTTCATCATCTAGCATCTAAGCTTGAAGATCATCACATGCATGTTGATTTGAAGGCCATATATGAGTTTGAAATGTTCAAAAGTCATTTTTAAAAGAAAACTTTGGTTCATATTGTGATTTCTATTTAAAAAGTAGTACCAAAATGGGTTATTTTGAGTTTGACATAGATTTGGGTCATGGGACTTCACCATTTGCAACATGCATGTTGTTTTTCGGTGAAATCCTACCACAATCATCATCAAAACTGAAGTGCATGAACATGCACACGAATTTTCTAAGAGAAAGGTGTAGCGGAAGAACGAAATGCAAGAAAACATGAAAATTTTGAAGGAAGATGAAGGAAAATTGTGTTCAACATTAATAAACACCATTATATGATGATGATTTGAGTATATTGAGTGTTCTTGGCCTCCTCTTACTAGGAGAGCTATTCACGCTAACTAACAGCCAGGTGATGTCAATTCTGGGCGTCACCCGAGCTATTTGTTGCTTTCTCATTGGTTGTGAGTGAATGAGGAGATCACATGGGATGTTCTTCCCTTGTGACGAGAAATGAGTTGTCGCTCCGACTTTGGCTCTCTTAGGCCAAGACTAGGTCTTAGCCAAGGTAGTAACGTCTGTGTTACATTTTCTGTTACATTTAACGTGGCCATTACGTAACGTTAACATATGATATGTGGTATTTTAAGGAATTTAGTAAGCTTTGTGCTTACGGTTTTTATGGTAATGGTTTCAGTACTTCCGATAGGAAAGGGAATGACCCGGCGTGACTGCACAACATCCCCCAGAGTTGTCTGCATTGGCAAATTATGATCTTTACTATGATGTTTAAATAATATATACATTTTTATTGGTTTTGGAACAATTCGTTTGTATGATTTAATGTTTTAAAAATAAAAAATTTACTATTAATTTTTGGGACATTATAGGGTGGGTATGTAGGTCCATATATAAATATTTGGTGGATAATAATAATAGTTTTAAAAGCTGAAATATAATGAAAAATAAATATATTAAGGGTATAATAGTCTTTTTAGTCTGGATAAGGACCAAAACCACAATCAAACTTGTTGAAAATGACCACCAATCCGAAATTTTAGTGGTTTGGACATTTTTCCTGAAAAAAATAAATACTACCGGGACTATTTTTTTTGCAATTTTGTCAAAAAAAGAATTTATTCTAAATAGACAAGTATGCAATGAAAATGGCCTAATCAAATAAACGAAAAAACAAATTAATCTAAAATGAATCATCGATGATGTTAATCAATTAAATTTAGTTGTCCACGTCTTTCTTATAATTCAACCATGGCAACCTGCCATTATCATCTAGAAGACTCATAAATAATTTCATCTTCATTGCATCTTCAAATAAGCTCATTGCAAAGCATCACAACTCGCTCCCTTTTGTCATTAATTCATCATCGACCATTCTGTTAGTCAAATTTATAGTTGCATTCATACTAAAATCATGGCTTTGGGAAAAAGAAGAGGTATCTGGCCCTATTATTTCTCAAGCACGTTTATAAGTAACATTTTTGTTTGGTTAGAAGCTCTGGCATATCCTCTTTTTTTATTTTTCATTTCTACATGTTCAGAACTTTCTTTGGAACTCTTTTTGACTCGATTAGAACACCCCCCCCCCCCCGGGGTGGGGGTATTGTTTGGTGAGAAAACATATCTTGCATAAGGCATCAAATTTGAATAGTAACCACCATCTTCATTTCCTAAGCCCGAATGAGAAAAGTGTTGAGGGTATTCATCTACATTGTCACCTATCCCCAGATTTTCATCATCAAGATTCACATGAGGTAGGTCATTTAAAGTAGTTGGATGCATGGATGGTGCCCCACAATGTATACCTATACACTTGGCAACTCACTTGGCAATTGCATCCCTAAATATTTGATCCCATGCAAGTTGTAGTTCTAAAAAAGTTGTTTTTTTTTCGGATTCCTTTGACATTTGGGTTTTCCTACATGATATGATACTTCATTGTTGGTGTTCAAGATAATTCTAAAGTGTATGCAAATAAATTTCGATTTGAATTTATTACCTAAATTTTTCGATCCCACCATTCACCCGAACAACTTAGTTGTCATGTGCTTCCATTCCAATCTAAACCAGTCTCCTCATTTTTTAAGAACTTCCGGTGATTGTACTCTTTTTACATTCCATCACACTTGTTATGTAAAGCTTGGTAGTTATTTAGCTTGGTAGCAGCATCTTTTCCAAAAACTGGTTGAAGAGCTTGACATTTAATTGGCTAAGTATGTCCATGCTTCATAATATATATATATATATATATATATATATATATATATATATATATATATATATATATATATATATATATATAGGAAGGATCATTTGAGAACTCAAAGTTTCTCGAGAACCCGAGAACTAAAAGTGGAGCGTTAGATCAATTATTTGTATGGCTTAGATGATTAGTGGCAAAATTTGTAAATATTAATAAGTTTAGTAGCATATCAGGTTTATTAAAAATAATCATGAGGGTAAACTCGGTAGAAAAATGTTCTATCCTTAAGATCAGGTAACCCACAGATTATGTCACACCCCCAAACCAAGGATGGCGGAAACGTCCGGGGTGGAGGAATTCATGTATAGCATCATAACAACAATTGCAATAGTGATTTAAGCAAACACAACCAACACACACACACACACACACATATATATATATATATATATATATATATATATATATATATATATATATATAATTGAAAAAGTTACATCATTGTATGAATTACATGTTTCCAAATCAATTACAATATGTTGACAAAATGTGAAATGTTTGACGCCTTAACGTCCCGTCCTCAAAAACACTTGGTTACCTGTTTAGTGATTTCCTGAGAATACAAGTTGTTTGAAGAAGTGTCAACACAAAGGTTAGTGAGTTCATAAGCATTTGTAGACGGTTTATGAAAAGCTTTTTCTTGTAAAAGTAGTGTTTGTTCCAGAAAAATCCAGTATTTTCCTTAAAATGTAAAAGTAGTCTTAAAACCCAAAGACCGAGGTGTACAAGTAATTTGTTATACTTATGATAAAATGATGCAAGTTTAAATATACGTAAACTCATTTGGTCTACATGAATTCCCCGTAAATTCTATGTTCGTTAATGGCTTTTGTGAGACATTCACTTCACTTTACCAATAAGTCCTGTATTGTAACCAGAGTCTCCTGGAGGGAGAGAGTGATAGTTGTATATAGATCTATATTGGGATTGACAAACCCACACCTGAGCTGCTTGCAACAGCTAGACCGGCAGGTCTGTGGTGACAAATGGCATAACGGTTCCGACGCCTGAAGAACGTCGTTTCAGGCCAACTAGGTCATAGTATGGTTATAATAGCTCACATTCGCCGCCTCCACAATTTGACCCAGCTATGTGCCAGGCTACAGTAACAGCAACTGTGGCAACAGCTATGTCACAAATCGGCACTAATGGAAATGGTGGATTCGGATCTGGTGCTACACCCTCTAATTAGGGATACAGTTCGGGGCGCACAAAGGAATGCACCTACAAGGACTTAACAAATGGCAAACCCGATACCTTCAATGGGAGCGGGGGCGTCATCACACTGAAATTTGTGCTTGTCCCGAAGCAAGCAAGGTCAAGTTTGCGGCATTCGCTTTTACCGGAAGAGCTCTCATTTGGTGGAACGGCAGAGTTAAGTCGCTTACTCCTGCAGTGGCTAACTCTATAAGCTGGGAGGATTTAAAAGCTTTGATGCTGAAGGAGTATTGCCCAAGGGGCGAGATCCAAAAACTTGAAGAAGAACTCTGGAACCTCAGAATGTCGGGCACAGATCTTGAAGCTTACACTGCCCGGTTCAATGACCTAGCGCTCATCTGTCCATCAATGGTCACTCCAGAGGGGAAAAAGGTGGAACGATACCTCTGGGGACTATCATCCCAGATTCAAGATAGTGTATTGGCCTCGAAACCTACTACCTTTGAGAGTGCCAAGGAATTGGCTCAGTAACGTATCGATCACAAGGCCAGCCATGGTACCGTGATCGCCACCACCGACCAAGCAAAAGGAGGAAACAACAAGAAGAAGTTCTGGAAACATAAAAAATAGCAACCGGCACTGGACCCCATAAAGAAGCAACAAACCGTTGTTGTCCGTGCTGCCACTACTGCTACCACTCCAACACCACCGAAGCAATATGCTGGAAATCTCCCTAAGTGCAACAAGTGCAACTACCACCACAATGGTGCCTATCGGGAAATGCACTGCAAAAGCTGCAACAAGAAAGGGCATACCGCTCGTTTTTATAAAGCGCCAGCACCACCGAGCAACCAAGTTGTCAACGCAGGGGCAAGCCAAACCTACTATGGATGTGGTGAAGCAGGACACTTCAGGAGAAACTGCCCCAAGGCACAAGCTCCTAATGCTGGTGGTGTAGGGAGGGTCCTGACAATGGGACACGGGGAAGCAGTCAAGGATCCTACAGTGGTTACCGGTACGTTCCTCCTCAATAACTCTTATGCATGCATACTTTTCGATTATGGGGCAGAAAGGAGTTTCGTGAGCCACCAATTCAAACATTTACTTAAGCAAAATCCCCAGTCATTAAAAGATTCTTATGTTGTAGAAATGGCAAACGGAAAGGTTGAGCGTGCTAATGATATTTACATAGGGTGTACCGTCACTCTAGACAACCATTCGTTCAAAATCGATCTAATGCCAGTCACAATAAAAAGTTTCGACATCATCATTGGTATGGATTGGTTAAGTCCTAATCGTGCCGACATTTTATGTTACAAAAGGGTCGTCCGCCTCAATCTGCCAAATGACGAAACTCTTCTCGTCTACAGCGATAAACCTACAAATCATTTCTTTCGTCAAGGCTCAAAAGTATCTCCGAAAGGAATACCATGCCTTCTTAACCCACATCGTAGATAAGAATCAGGGAGTAAAGGACATCAAAGACATTCCGGAAGTGTGCAACTTCCCCGGTGTGTTCCCAGAAGATCTGCCAGGAGTACCGCTCGCACGACAAGTCGAATTCTAAATCGACTTGGCTCCCGGTGCTACCCCCGTAGACAAAGCACCATATCGCCTCGCACCGGCAGAAATGCAAGAGCTGTCTAGTCAATTGAGCGAACTATTAAGTAAGGGATTCATCAGACTGAGCTTTTCACCCTGGGGAGCACCAGTTCTATTTGTGAAAAAGAAGGATGGATCATTTCGCATGTGCATCGATTATAGCGAACTAAACAAACTTACCATCAAGAATCGATATCCCTTACCCCGAATCGACGACCTTTTTCGACCAACTTCAGGAAGCAAGCTACTTTTCAAAAATCGACTTGAGGTCGGGTTACCATCAATTGCGAGTTCAAGAAGAAGATATCCCTAAGATAGCATTCAGAACTCGCTATGGACACTACGAATTTTTAGTGATGCCATTCGGATTAACAAATGTGCCTGCGGTATTCATGGATCTGATGAACCGAGTGTGTCGACCCTTCCTAGATAAATTCGTGATCGTGTTCATCTATGATATCTTGGTCTACTCAAGGAGCGAAGAAGAGCACAGGCATCACCTACGACTAATACTGAAGACTCTAAGAGCTGAGAAGCTTTTTGCTAAGTTTAAGAATTGCGAATTTTGTCTCCGAGAAGTGGGATTCCTTGGCCACATAATTAGCGAGAAAGGGATACATGTGGATCCCTCAAAGATCAAATCGATCGAAAGCTGGCCAGCACCCACAACGTCGACAGAAATCCGACAATTCGTAGGACTCGCTGGATACTACCGAAGGTTCATCCAAAACTTCTCCAAGATCGCAAAACCACTCACCACCTTGACTCAAAAACGTGTGATGTTTAAGTGGGGAGATAAACAAGAAGTCGCCTTCCAAACGTTAAAACAAGCCCTATGTAGCGCACCGGTCTTGTCTCTTCCAGAAGAAACTGATGACTTCGTGGTATATTGTGATGCTTCAAATCAAGGCCTCGGATGCATGCTCATGCAGAGAGGGAAAGTCATCGCTTATGCATCAACACAACCTAAGACACACGAAGTTAATTACACTACCCACGACCATGAACTGGGAGCGGTAGTGTTCGCCTTAAGGATCTGGAGGCACTACCTCTACGACACAAAATGCACTATCTTCACCGATCATAGAAGTATTCAACATATCCTCAATCAAAAAGAGCTCAACATGCGGCAACGAAGATGGGTTGAGCTGCTGAACGACTACGAGTGTGAAATTCGCTACCACCCGGGCAAGGCCAATGTAGTGGCTGATGCCCTAAGCAGGAAGGAATATTCGGGCCGCCAAGTAAAATCCTTAACCATGACCATCCATTCCTACCTGGCTACACAAATCAAGGAAGCCCAACTAGAAGCCTTGAAACCAGAAAATGTGACACGTGAGGCATTAAGAGGGATGGATTAAAACTTAAAAGTCAAGGATGATGGAGCACATTATTTCATGAATCGGATCTGGACGCCAAAGTTTGGTGGGTTCCAAGATATCGTCATGAATGAAGCACACAAGACTCGATATTCCATCCATCCAGGTTCAGACAAGATGTATATAGACCTCAAAAAGCTATACTGGTGGCCGAACATGAAAGTCGAGTTTCCGACTTATGTGGGCAAGTGTCTGGCTTGCGCCAAGGTCAAGGTGGAATACCAGAAACCCTCAGGACTACTATAACAGCCTGATATACCTGAGTGGAAGTGGGAACGGATAACCATGGACTTCATAACCAAGCTGCCTAAGACTTCAGGCGGACTCGATACCATATGGGTAATCGTAGACAGATTGACCAATTCTGCGCACTTCCTGCCGATAAAGGAAACCGACAAGATGGAGAAATTAACCAGGACGTACATCAAGGAGATTGTGCGACTGCATGGTGTACCAATATCCATTATCTCCGACCGAGATAGTAGATTCACCTCGCGATTTTGGCAGTCCCTATAGAAATCTTTGGCTACTAGGCTAGACATGAGTACGGCCTACCATCCACAAACCGACGGGCAAAGCGAGCGCACCATACAAACATTAGAAGACATGTTGAGAGCATGTGTGATAGACTTTGGTAAGGCGTGGGATACCCATTTATCGCTTATTGAATTCTCCAATAATAACAGCTATCACACTAGCATCAAGGTCGCCCCATTCGAAGCTCTTTATGGGCGCAAGTGCCGATCACCCCTGTGTTGGGCAGAAGTAGGGGACACTTAACTAGCTAGGGGCAAGTCCCTAATAGCACCCTTACTGGTCCTGAAATCATAAGGGAGACCACAAAGAAGATTGTTCAAATTTGGGAAAGACTGAAGGCGTCTCGTGATCGACAAAAGAGTTACGCGGACAAGCGACGCAAACCCTTGGAATTCCAGGTCGGTGATCGAGTACTACTAAAACTTTCCCCTTGGAAAGGGATGAGGGTGGGAAAGGTAGCATATCAATTGGAGCTACCTACAGAATTGAGCCAGATTCATGATACCTTCCACGTGTCTCAACTGAGGAAGTGTATAGCCGACGAGTCGGAAGTGGTACCGCTGGAGGATATTCAGGTGGATGCGAGCCTGAATTATGTTGAGAGACCGATCGCGATCTTGGACCGGAAGGTCAAGGTTCTGAGGAACAAGGAGGTGCCTCTGGTTCAGGTCCAGTGGCAAATTCGGAGAGGGTCCGAGCTGACATGGGAGCCTGAGTCGGAGATGCGGGAGCAGCATCCGGAGTTGTTTGCGGCATGAGACTTCGAGGGCGAAGTCCGGTTCAAGTGGGGGAGAATTGTAAAATCCCTAATTCAGGTGTGTCTCTTAAACCCTCCTCCTTTTCCCATGTTGTCAAGTTAAGCCCCTAAATTCAATTGTTAGGCAAGTGAGTACGTTGGGCGTACTGAAGAGTACATTGTGCGTACTCACGCGCTTAATTTGGACGTGGTCTCGCCTTGGTACGTTGGGCGTACCAAGGGTTACGTTGGGCGTAGCAAGCCCAGATGTAAGCCCTAATTTGTGGCTTGTGCACTATAAAAGGAATTCTAAGGCCTTGTCCTCAGCCACCATTTCAGAGAGTGAAACCCTTATAGAGAGTCCTCCTTCGTTTCTAGCTAGTGTGTTGGTGTTCTAAGCTTCAAATTTTCATTTCAAGGTGGTGAAAGAGAAGAAGAGGCCACTTTGCAAGCTAGGTGTTTGTGGACAAGAGTAGATCTTAGCCTTTTAGAGGTTGGAGCTTCTTTTTGAGGTAAAAAGCTCAAAACTTTCCTTGTCTTTGGTGTTGTGCGCTTCTTGGACCAATTTCTAGGGTTTTGGTCCCATGGTGGAGACTGTATGAGCAAATGGTCTCCATTGGCCTAGTTCTATCATATTTCAGGACTATAAGAGTTGTATGTTCATAAAAATGCAATCTTGGGCGTGAATATTGAGCCACGCATGAGATCTAGACCTTTTGAGGAGGAAGGAAAGGTGTTAGAGGGTGTAGGGACCTTTACAGCCATGCAAAGGCTTAAAGGTTCCGACTTTATGGGATAAGAGGCTTAGAAAAAGTCAGATCTGAAAGTTGATTGAGTGTCTTAACCGTTTAAGACCAAAATCCAAGGAAAGGCTGAAACTGAGACTTACGCTGAGCATAACTCTCAGTACGCGCAGTGTAAGGGGTTGAGACCCCCCATTGTGACTCGCCGGCGTACGCCCCGCGTACAGAGAAGGTACGCGTCGCGTACTGCCTCCTGTTGACTTCCGTTGACTTTTAGGGTTTTGGTCAACCATTGGACTTTTGGTTCAGGGAGGGGTAAAATGGTTTTTTACCCTTCTGTGGAATTGTAGGAGTGGATTTAATCTAGCCTTTGAGAGCCATTATTTATTTAAGGGTGCTGATTATGTGTTTAGGCGAGGGCTAGATCAGTGTGTTCGTGTGCGAGATTATTTGAGATACCCGAGGTGAGTATTCTCATTATACATTACCTAGAGTGGTACTGTGTGTAGACTGAAGGGTCTTGTATGCTATGTGTATGTTTGTGATTATGTGCATTTAGCTTGTATGTATGCTATGTGTTGTATAGACCGGACCGGAGGGTCCAACGATATAGACCAGACCGAAGGGTCCAACGATACAGATCGGACCGAAGGGCCCAACGAGCTATGACAGGACCAGAGGGTCGAACAAGCTACGGGACTGGAGGGTCCCGCTGAGACACATCGACCGGAGGGTCTTACTATAGCCTCATATGTGTTGTATGTGGTATTTTGGGGAAGTCACTAAGCCTTGTGCTTACAATGTTTGTGTGATGTGTTTCAGGTACCAGTGAGGATCACGGGAAGGCGCCGGCATGACCAGTACACACTATCAGAGTTTCTTATATTTGATCTTGGGATGTGATTTTATGGATTTGTTATGTGATACATTGAGAATTGGGAATTTTTATGAATGAAATTGCATTATCAAAAACTGAAAAATTGTTTTGAAACTTACGTTGTCACAGAAATTTACAATGAAGCGAAAGCCACCCTTGCAAGCCTTATATCTAAAAGATGCCTTTCATTGCGTCTTAATAGGCACTTCATCGTATTCTAACGGGAAACCACACAGACACTTTGAAGTCTCTCTTGACTTGAAAGGAAGAGATTCGTGCTCGGGATCTACTGTTTCATGTCTTATGGTGGTGTAGGGAGGGTCCTGACAATGGGACACGGGGAAGCAGTCAAGGATCCTACAGTGGTTACCGGTACGTTCCTCCTCAATAACTCTTATGCATGCATACTTTTCGATTTTGGGGCAGAAAGGAGTTTCTTGAGCCACCAATTCAAACATTTACTTAAGCAAAATCCCCAGTCATTAAAAGATTTTTACGTCGTAGAAATGGCAAACGGAAAGGTTGAGCGCGCTAATGATATTTACATAGGCTATACCCTCACTCTAGACAACCATTCGTTCAAAATCGATCTAATGCCAGTCAAAATAAAAAGTTTCGACATCATCATCGGTATGGATTGGTTAATTCCTAATCGTGTCGATATTTTATGCTACGAAAGGGCCGTCCGCCTCAATCTGCCAAATGACGAAACTCTTCTCGTCTACGGCGATAAACCCAGTGCAATCCTACAAACCATTTCTTGCGTCAAGGATCAAAAGTATCTCCGAAAGGAATACCATGCCTTCTTAGCCCACGTCGTAGATAAGAATCAGGGGGTAAAGGACATCAAAGACATTCCGGAAGTGTGCAACTTCCCCGACGTATTCCCAGAAGATCTATCAGGAGTACCGCTCGCACGACAAGTCGAATTCTGAATCGACTTGGTTCTCGGTGCTACCCCCGTAGCCAAAGCACCATATCGCCTCGCACCGGCAAAAATGCAAGAGCTGTCTAGTCAATTGAGCGAACTATTAAGTAAGGGATTCATTAGACCGAGCTTTTCACCCTGGGGAGCACCAGTTCTATTTGTGAAAAAGAAGAATGGATCCTTTCGCATCTGCATCGATTATAGGAAATTAAACAAACTTACCGTTAAGAATCGATATCCCTTACCCCGAATCGACGACCTTTTCGACCAACTTCAGGAAGCAATCTACTTTTCAAAAATCGACTTGAGGTCGGGTTACCATCAATTGCGAATTCAAGAAGAAGATATCCCCAAGACAGCATACAGAACTCACTATGGACACTACAAATTTGTAGTGATGCCATTTGGATTAACAAACGCGCCTGCGGTATTCATGGATCCGATGAACCGAGTGTGTCGACCCTTCCTAGATAAATTCGTGATTGTGTTCATCGTTGATACTGAAGACTAATACTGAAGACTCTAAGAGCTGAGAAGCTTTATGCTAAGTTTTCAAATTGCGAATTTTGGCTCCGAGAAGTGGGATTCCTTGGCCACATAATTAGCGAGAAAGGGATACATGTGGATCCCTAAAAGATCAAATCAATCGAAAGCTAGCCAGCACCCACAACGCCGACATAAATCCGACAATTCTTAGGACTCGCTGGATACTACCGAAGGTTCATCCAAAACTTCTCCAAGATCGTAAAACCACTCACCACCTTGACTCAAAAAGGTGTGATGTTTAAGTGGGGAGATAAACAAGAAGCCGACTTCCAAACGTTAAAACAAGCCCTATGTAGCGCACCGGTCTTGTCTCTTCTAGAAGGAACTGATGACTTCGTGGTATATTGCGATGCTTCAAATCAAGGCCTCGGATGTGTGCTCATGCAGAGAGGGAAAGTCATCGCTTAAGTGTCAAGACAACTTAAGACACACGAAGTTAGTTACACTACCCATGACCTTGAACTGGGAGCGGTAGTGTTCGCCTTAAAGATCTGGAGGCACTACCTCTATGGCACAAAATGCACTATCTTCACCGATCACAAAATTCTTCAGCATATCTTCAATCAAAAAGAGCTCAACATGCGGGAACGAAGATGGGTTGAGCTGCTGAACGACTACGAGTGTGAAATTCGCTACTACCCGGGCAAGGCCAATGTAGTGGCTGATGCCCTAAGCAGGAAGGAATATTCAGGCCGCCGAGTAAAATCCTTAACCATGACAATCCATTTCCACCAGGCTACACAAATCAAGGAAGCCCAACTAGAAGCCTTGAAACCAGAAAATGTGACAGGTGAGGCATTAAGAGGGATGGATTAAAACTTAGAAGTCAAGGATGATGGAGCACGTTATTTCATGAATCGGAACTGGACGCCAAAGTTTGGTGGGTTCCGAGACGTCGTCATGAATGAAGCACAAAAGACTCAATATTCCATCCATCCAGGTTTGGACAAGATGTATCTAGACCTCAAAAAGCTATACTAGTGGCCGAACATGAAAGCTATGTGGGCAAGTGTCTGACTTGCGCCAAGGTCAAGGTGGAATACCAGAAACACTCAGGACTACTACAACAGCCTGATATACCTGAGTGGAAGTGGGAACGGAGAACCATGGACTTCATAACCAAGCTGCCTAAGACTTTAGGCGGGCTCGATACCATATGGGTAATCGTAGACAGATTGACCAATTCTGCGCACTTCCTGCCGATAAAGGAAACCGACAAGATGGAGAAGTTAACCAGGACGTACATCAAGGAGATTGTGCGACTTCATGGTGTACCAATATCCATTATCTCCGACCGAGATAGTAGATTCACCTTATGATTTTGGCAGTCCCTACAGAAATATTTGGGTACTAGGCTAGACATGAGTACGGCCTACCATCCGCAAACCGACGGGCAAAGCGAGCGCACCATACAAACATTAGAAGACATGTTGAGAGCCTGTGTGATAGACTTTGGTAAGGCATGGGATACCCATTTACCGCTTATTGAATTCTCCAACAATAACAGCTATCACACTAGCATCAAGGTCGCCCCATTCGAAGCTCTTTATGGGCGCAAGTGCCGATCACCCTTGTGTTGGGCAGAAGTAGGGGACACTCAACTAGCTAGGGGGCAAGTCCCTAATATCACCCTTACTGGTCCTGAAATCATAAGGGAGACCACAGAGAAGATTGTTCAAATTCGGGAAAGATTGAAGGCGTCTCGTGATCGACAAAAGAGTTACGCGGACAAGCGACGCAAACCTTTGGAATTCCAGGTCGGTGATCGAGTACTACTAAAAGTTTCCCCTTGGAAAGGGATGATACGTTTTGGTAAACGTGGGAAACTAAACCCAAGGTACATCGTACCGTTTGAAATCCTTACCAGGATTGATCCGGTAGCGTACAAACTCCGATTACCACAAGAACTTAATAACGTACACCCTACCTTCCACGTATCCAACTTGAAAAAGTGCCTATCCGACGAGACTCTCGTGTTTCCTCTCGACGAAATTGAAGTTAATGAGAGTCTCCATTTCGTGGAAGAACCAGTTGAGATTATCGATCGGGAGGTCAAGAGAACGAAACAAAGTCGTATTCCCATAGTGAAGGTTTGTTGGAACGCAAAACGAGGACCAGAGTTCACCTGGGAACGCGAAGATCAAATAAAACAAAAATACCTGCGTCTCTTCCCAAACTCTTGAAGTCCCTGTCATAATGTAAATTCTGGGACGAAATTCCCTCTAACGGGGGGATGATGTGACAATAGTCAATTTCGGGTCAAGTCAAAGTCAAACAAAGTCAACGAGTCAAACCGGTCAACTCAATTAAACCTTGTATATTAGGGTTTACGTTATGTAATTACTGTATAACTCACTATTTTAATGAGAAAATATCGCTTGGAAAATTCATGTGTTTAATTTTCCTTAGCCTTAGTGCTAAACAATGAACCAAACCGATAAAACAATGTTACATACTCATCTGGAGTGTGTAAGATCCTAAAACATGGCTTAATGAGGTTTACGGAACTTGCATTGCGAAGCCGGACACTCAAAAATGTCACAAACGAAACCTCTCTCAATCGTATTCATCAAATCTCTCTCCGTATGTGAAATCTCTCTAAGTATGTCAAATCTCACCCAAATCTCTCCAAGAATGTCAAATCTCTCCCAAAGCTCTCTCCGTATGTGAAATCTCTCTAAGTATGTCAAATCTCTCCCAAATCTTTCCAAGAATGTCAAATCTCTCCCAAATCTCTCTCCGTATGTGAAATCTCTGTAAGTATGTCAAATCCCTCCCAAATCTCTCCAAGAATGTCAAATCTCTCCCAAATCTCTCCAAGAATGTGGAATCTCTCCCAAATCTCTCTAAAATCACTCGGGGCATCCCGACCCTTAATTTAGTCAAAAACCGATCGAAAACGGAAGTCTACGCGAAAAACAGCCTTAAGGAGCCGAAACCCCTGTTAAGGAGCCGAAACCCCTCTTAGGGCTGAAAGTCCTCTTAGGGACCGAACCCTCTTGGACCGAACCCGAAGGCTGCTGAACTGAACCCGAAGGGTACTCTCGGGCCCGAACCTCACACAAGGAACCGAAGCCACCTTCGTTCCATTTCGCTTCTTACCAACCTTCGCTCCATTTTGCCTTCGGCCCATGATCAGAAGGGACCGAACCTCGGCCAGGACCGAGAGGTCTCGCAAGGAAGCCCATTTCTTCCCGGTTTTCAATTCTGACTTCATTTTGGCTTCATTTTTCATCGTTTTAACGCAGGATTTTCACCCAAAACTTTATTTTATCAATTAAGCTCTCTTAATTCATTAATTCCCACGTTTTTGGTGCACATCTTATCCAAGAAATGAGTGGGTGAAGTACAAAGATTGAGTGTTGGCTTTTCTTTGTGTTATGACACAAGCAACCACCATACCCACTCCATGACTAACCCACACTCCTCCCCACCATACCTTGTCACTTCATTGTACTTTTCCTCTCTCTTACAAGTTAATCCCACGTTCTTAGAGCTGGACACTCATCTCCTCTCCTCATTCTCACTCACTTGCTTTCATTTCAGTAAAGATCAAACACCTCTTATCTCTCTAACTCCCTCTCACAAAAATGAGATTTCCAAGGCATTTCCAGCTTTTCTCTGTCACTTGGTAAGTATAATTTATCCTCCTTGTGATAATTACACTTCATTCTACTCAAATCATTGATGGCTTACACAAACTCCATCATTATTGTATTAGATTCTTGAACCATCAAAGCAATCTCTTCTTCAACATTCAACCACTGAAATCACTCAAGGTGAGTTCATAACCCTATAATTTCATGTTTTCTTAAGTTTTAAGGGGGGGGGGGATACAAGTTAAAACACCAAGAACATAACTAAACTTTTCTAACAGCTTTCATCAGAAAAGTTGGACTCCATTCACGGACTGTTTTGGACAACTTAAACATTTTAGTTTTCAAAACTGTATTAGGTGAGAATAGTTCAAGTTCTTAGCTTTAAAATGACTACTTGCAAATCTCCATACAATTTTTCTACAATTTATGGTGATTTTTACAAAACTGCCTATCATTTCAAACATCAATCCGGACCAGTCTGTGATTATGGACTTGTTCACACAAGTTAGAGGTCATTAAAAATCATGAGAAAAATTATGGAGAAACTAGACTCATTTTACAAACTCTTAGAATTTTTGGATTCTGATTTGGACCTTTGATGATTTTTCTACAAATTTTCTAAGAACAGGGATAGAAAATGTTATCAACAGAAAAATACTATCAATTTCATTTCACCTTGTAACATGTTGAGCAAGGTGTATATATTTATGTGATTATATGTTATTGTAATATATGACATTATTGTCTAAGTACGTAGACATACATCAGTTAACAAATGAAGTTTTCTAGACAAAGCATAGAAATAACAATTTGTTATAATCAAAGTACATCTATTACATACAAACATTTGAATAAACTATATTAAGTATAGTTTATGTACATTACCACTTTTACCCTTGTTTTGATAAACTATAATAGGTATAGTTTATGATACATCACATAACACTCTCATACAAAAAGGGTACATTCATACAAAAAGGAATTTTTCCATTACATTACACGTGAATTCGTTAATGGCTTTTGTGAGTGTTTGGCTCCGCAACGCAAGGTCCGTAAGCCCCGTTAAGCCATGTTTAAGGATCTTACACACTCCCGATGAGTATGCAACATTGTTTTATCAGTTTGGTTCCTTACTTAACGGCGTTTTAGGTTAATGAAATCTAGATATACGAACTTTTCCATTGGTGATTTCTCATTAGAATAGCGAGTTGTACGGAAATAACATAGCGCAAACCCTAGTACGCAAGGGCTAATTGAGTCAACTGGTTTGACTTGTTGACTTTAGTTGACTTTAACTAGACCAGAAATTGACGGTTGTCACAGATTACTCCCCAAAAACCATCGTCTTCCTCACCAACCCCCTTCTCTCTCACCTTGATATTCCCCCAAATTCAGACTTTCTCTCTCTAATCCCTTGATTGCCTCTTTCTTTCACAACTTCATCGTTGATTATTTGATGAAATCCAACGCCACCATCTGAAATCTATGGTCGCGTCCAGTAATCGTCACGCCATCAATCGATTACCTTCTTCATAGTCTCTCTTCTGTCTCCATCAACATCCCCTGTTTCCAATCAAATCTGTAGGAGGTGTCAACGCCCGGAAAAGCATCGACGAGAGATCACGGGAGAACACAACGGTGATACATCTCTTTCTACTTCCTTCCTCCCGCCATCGCCTCACCTTATGATGGTATTTTGCTTACTTACATTCTTCCTTGACATCTCGTTACTTTTCTCCAGATTGAGAGCATCTCAATTTATCTCCTGAATATTCGTATCCTTTATACATCATCGCCTCCGCCCTTCCAAACCTATTACATCAACTATGAGTTGTTATCCCTAAGATCTCAAATCTGGATGCATCTCATGTATTCAGTTTTCTAGACTGAAATTGATTCTTCTCAGGTATATCTCAATCCATCGGTTCCATATCGTCGTTATAGTCACAATTTTCTATGACTGTAGCTTTGATTCATGTCTACTAATTATACAAACAAGTCGATTCATATTATACAACATTAGTTTATGGCAATCAGATCAGTTGCAATTTATATGATCGACAAGGTATAATTCATTGGTCCATCTCCATCTCGACTCAAGGTTTAACCGATTGCGAAATGTATTGTAACATTTGATTTGTTTTTTTAAGTCAATTGTTAGTTTTTGTTGTTAATGTCTGATAATTATTCTCTATTCATCAATATTCTTTAATCGAGGGACACACAAGTTTCTCTTCTAGTTAAGTTCCTCATGCACACCATGTGTTTGTGTTTATGTCCCAGTGAGTTTATTTTGTTGCTATCATCATGTTTTTTTTTATGTATACGAGAGTTCAGTGAGTTGCATATGTTTATTTACATACTTGAATTAAACCGGGTGCTATAAGTCCTATAAAACTCTGTTTCCCACAAGTCATACTTGTTAACCACATGACTCTTATCACCACTTTTTTATACATTGGGATAATCTACAGAGTTTAGCTATCATTTTTTTAACCTTTTTGTATAATAATCTTTATGGTGCATAACAGGAGGAGAGAAATCATTCTCATCACTATGTTTTGCACTTGCACTTCATGAGATGACAGAAGCTACATTTTCAGCTATGGATGAGTTTGATGTGTTTATGGTAATATTACTTTACATGAATAACTAGTTGTTTATATTCTTCTTTTGAACCACATTAAATTTCTTTTAATAAAACACAATCAATGGCTTGGTTGTAACTTTTAATGATCTTTATATTGCAGGATGTTGTGAGTAGAAAAATAAGCTTGGAAACGGTTGTGGATTTTGTTTTGGCACAAGGATCACAGTGGACATTTATTACACCTCATGATATAAGGTAAGCCACTAAGTTCAAGTTTCTTTCTTTTTCGTTATTTACTTACAAAAGAGATGTTTATAACATTTTATGACATGTTTCTGTAGAAAAGAAAAAAAAAAGAATAGTGTTGTAACATTTTATTTAATCACTTGATATATATGTATATTTATTTACATCATGGTAAAACATGATAAAGAAGCAACAAATGGCCGCTCCTCGCTCATAAACAAAGGTTTGGTTTGCTTTTGTTAATGCATTATGGTGTACTTTAAAAAAATGGTTATATATATATATATATATATATATATATATATATATATATATATATATATATATAAACCATTACATGTCACAAGTGAATCACATATGAATTACATGTGATTCAGATGAAATCACATGTAATTCATAGTAATTCACATATGAATTATATGTGATTCACATGTAAATCATATGTAATTCATATTACATTTTATTCACATGTAAATCACATATGAATTACATGTGATTCACCTGTAAATCAGATATGAATTACATGTGATTCACATGTAAATCACATATGTATTTTTGTGAGTGTTTTTGCATCAATAAATTTCTTTTTATTTTTCTTGTAGATTTGGAAGAAATTGTGTTGAATATTGAAGAGATGAAAAATGATAAATTGAAGAAAATATGGAAATACTGATACGAAGACATGAAAAAGCTTTGAAATTTTGTACCATTTTTTTGTTTTTGATATTTTATATTGTATCAAATAAAATACTTAGTATTGTGTTTATAGATTAGTAAATAAAATGAATTTTTCTTATGACTCTTTTACAAATTTTATAAAATATGAAATATGCATATATGCATTTGTAAAAGTATGCATAAATGTACCAAACAATATGCATATATGCACCTAAAAAATGCAGTTTTTTTTTTACAAAATAATGTGTTTTTGAAAAAATTTGGTTTTTGAAAAAACTACAGTTTTTTAAAATAAATGCATTTTTTTTAAAAAATACAGGTTTTTTTAAAAAATTGTAACTTTTTTTTTTTGAAAAGTTTGCAGATTTTTTTAAAAAATGCTGTTTTTTTAAATCAAATACAATTTTTGTTTTTTTTTTATGAAAAATTGCAGATTCTTTTTTTTTTAAATGTAGTATTTTAAAAAAAATGCAGTTGTTTTTTGAAAAAATTGCAGTTTTTTTTAATATTTATTTTATTTTATTTTTTAAAAAATCATGTTCTCTTAAAAAAACTTAAAAGATCTCCATTTAAAAAAAAAATTGAAAATAATTGTTTAAAAAATCCGACTATACACTTTATATATTAAGATTTCATACAAAATCATCACATTCTTCTCCTGCCAATCAAACTTTTTTTTTTCGCATTATCATTGATTTGAGGCCATATACGTACCTAAATTTTAATTAAATCTTCAAATATTGAAATTTATAAAACCATACGAGAGAAAAAGAAAATCAAAAATCATTTTTAAAACCTAATTTTACCAAACAACATCCGAAAATTCAAAGGTTATTAGTGCAGGGGCTGTTTTGTAATTAGTAGAGGAGTTGTTTTGTAATTATTAGTGTAGGAGCTGTTTTGCAATTAGTATAGGGGCTGTTTTTGTAATTATTGCAGTAAAAGTTTGTGTAACTTTTAGTGCATGGGGCTGATTGGTAAATTTAAGTGCATATGGTTAACTGATGTTGCTAGAACTAGTAATCAATTAATAAGAATCATATATTACAATCTTTCAGTTTAGTAATCACTTAATTAATAAGATAACTCCTAAAGTGCTTGCTATTAAACCTACAGTGGCACAAAAGAAACCCCAAGGGCAAAATTGTCAATATGTGGATTTATTCTGAGATGGAGAGAGCCCAGTTAATAAAGAGGCTAAGATTGAAAGAATAACTTGAATGTTTTTACCCGTATGTGGATTTATATCCTCTAGATGCTCATGTTCATGTTATCCTTTGTTGCTTAGTAAAGGTTTTATGATTCACTTAATGAAGTCAGGTAAGCATACTTTTATGATTCACTTAATGAAGAGAGCTCAGTTGATTATGAGGGTAACTAAGGTTCAAATAATAACAAAGAACATGCCAACATGCTACACATAATGCATTAGCTAAAAATTTAAAGCAAATAACACCAAACTAACTCAAAAGGAGATAAAGTTTATAGTTGTGACATCTTGAAAATGTTCAATCATATGAGAATTCAAAACAAAAAAAAAAAAAAAAAAAAAAAAACAAAAAAAATTCAAAAGGAGATAAAGTTTATAGTTGTGACATCTTAAAAATGTTCAATCATACGAGAATTCAAAACAAAAAAGATAAAAGTGCTAGTTAACAAACCATCATCGCCCATGTACGAGATTATCATTCAATCAATTTTGGGATATACCATATGTTTCCAATTCCAAATAAAAAACTTGCTTTTTCCATGTTTAACAGCTCCACTAGGCTTCATGTTATTACGAATAGATGATGCCCCTGTAGTATTGCTTGTCGTTTTAAACAACACCCATTTCATTTCCTCAAAATCTAGCTTGTGATATTCATAATAATAACCTTCTGGAAAATATCCCATCACACAAAGATTTTCACGTGATTTGTAAAACTGCTGATGTTTGGGAAAGTTAGGAAAATTCTTGGTTTCAAGTATCAATAATTTAGGCTCAGGATTAATTGTCAGTTCACATAAATGTCGAGCATTGTCCATGGCATACATCTTTCCATTGAAAGCACGTAAATCAACAATAGGAGAAGTTGATGACACATGATTCCATTCGCCTTCACCCGATATAGAATACCATATATTGGTGGATCCATCTGTCATAACAAACACCCACTCGGATTTTGAACGTGAAAAGACAAGAAAACCCCTGATTTTTGCTGGATTCTCACTTACTGAAGAAGGGATATTAGGGAAATAGACTCCATGCTTAGTGACAGGATCAAGAAGCCAGAAATCATGAGTTTTACTTCCAAACAAGATCAAGTGACCACAAGTAAAACCAACACATGTCCTTCCACCAGAATGAGGAAGAATGGAATTGAAGCTTCTTCCTTCAGTATTTATATCGTCTAGGTAATAGTTGAAGTTTTCATCATTAGACTCTGAAAAGATGGATATGGATATTGGTGGTCTGGATTGCATGAATTTGTTTTTGTTAGAAAGTGCGAATGACCTCCATGACTTACAAACTCCACTGAATGCAGGAAAATCAACAACTCCCAGTTGCATCATAACTGTAAAAAGCAATTCATGGTTAAGATCTGACCAAGGTGATGGATCATCATCATCATCATCATCATCACTTGTCTTGAACCTCTTCTTGCTTTCGTTCCTAGTCATACTCCTTGTCTTAACCATTCCTACACTTGAAAAAGAAACATAAATATTTGGGTGTTTATATAGTAAATTCAAATTCAAGATAATATACAATTTCAACATTCGATCGTATGGAACCTAAAGTTGAAATTTCGAAAGCTATTAAATAATGATTTGTCTGCTCGATCTAGGAGACGGGAACTCAGTTGACGATTGGAGCAGATAGAAGCAATACGTATTCATTGATTTATTATAAGTTTGGCGATGAATGCATACCTTAATCGTCGATGAAAACTCGATTTTTTTTTTGTGAAATCGCCTCTACTCTGCCCTGTCGCGCCGATTTCTTCAAGTTTTTTAGGGTTTTGGGACGACAAAATTAAGTGATACATATTTTGGGTTTTATATATGATATATGATATGAGACGATGTATCAAACTTTAGGCAAGATTTCCAAATGGAAATCGGTTGCATGCGTATCAATTTTAGTAGCTCGCGGCTTCCTATTTTTCATCAAATTTTCATTAGCAATAACAAACTTTTCTTTATTTAACTTTTGCCCCAGTATTTTATCATCATTACAAATGACTAATTTACAACTTTTTTTATTTTTTATTTTTGTATTATTGATGAGGATTGTTACAACAAAAACAAACATATAGATACTTTTAGGTTTGTTTAATAATTATTAGTTGAGTCGGATATGGATTAACCATAGGCATGATTGAGTCAGAAACTATGACCGAGTCAGAGTCCCGATTTAGTAAGAAGCTGTGACTAGATACGTCTTTTAATGTCACTATGTTGTTTTATTTTGCATACAGCCTCTAAATTAAACTATGTTGTTTTATAAATTAAACTATGTTGTTTTATTTTGCATACAGCCTCTAAATTAAACTATGTTGTTTTATAAAGGCATTTCGATGTTCTAGAGTTAACATCTTTGTCATCCGTTGTTCAGCAACCTCGACGCTCTTTTGACACTTGGTTGCGGGGGTTGTTGATCTTCAATGCCTCTACTTACATAAAATAAAGATTAAAGAAATGGTTACAATCGTATAGATATGATAACATATTTACATAATAAAGAATAAAGGCATTGATGCATGTTGTCACATTGATGTAGATTAAAGAATAGATGCTTATTATCAACTTGGAAATTTTAGACATGTATGTAGTTTGTATAATAATGACATGGATGTAGTTTATATTAGATATGATTACATTACAACAAAATAGATGCAGATTATTGACATATATGCATATTATAGTGTAACACTGAAATTTTCAAACAAAGTTTTCATTTAAAATAGTTTATCTATTTAACACTTTCCATAAACATCTCCTTTTTGTTTTAATTACAAGACATGACTATTTTGTTCAATCACTTAATAAACAAGAATCCTCAAAACAAACTTTTCCCCTGGTGTGTACAATCGATCCGGTGCCGTCCCGTGATCCTGATAAAACCTGAAACACATAACACAAAACATTATAAGCACGAAGCTAAGTGAGTTCCCCAAAATACCACATTCAACACATACGCCACTCACGGCTACAATATGACCCTCCAGTCGGTGTGTCTCAACGGAACCCTCCAGTTCCGTATTGTTGGACCCTCCGGTCCGGTCTGTATCATTGGACTATCCGGTCCGGTCTATATCGTTGGACCCTCCGGTCCGGACTATAAACTCCGCACACCATAAATCACAAAGACATGATGCATAGCATATTACATATAATATAATACTCAAGGTAAGCACATAAGACCCTCCGGTCACACATAACTACCAATCAAGGTAACGTATAGTGAGGAGACTCACCTGCTACTGCCGACTGAAGAACAAGATCATGCTGCTCCGACCACCGTCACGAACTCCACCACTGAATCACCGAAACCAATAAATACCAATAACAACCAAAATACCCATGGAAGTCAACTGGTCAACTCTTGGTCAAAGCCAACCCTCCTGACTGACTCTACTCGCCGAGTCAACCCACTGACTCGTCGAGTCTCCATGCTCTGAAACTCCCATAACACGACTCAACTCGCCGAGTCGCCCCAAGACTCGCCAAGTCCCACAACTCTGAGTCAAACCGTACTCAACTCACTGAGTCATCCCTTGACTCACCGATTCTCAGCTTAACCAGAAAAGGTTAGGAGCTCAAGACCAGACTCGCCAAGTCCAAGAACAGACTCGCCGAGTCCAAGGCTATCTTCAACCAACTCGTCGAGTTGTTCTTCCAACTCGCCGAGTTTCTGCCTATCTTCATGCAACTCGCCAAGTCCACCCATGTGACTCGCCGAGTACTACTAGCTCTTAACCCATACAGAGGCTTTCCAAGCCATGCAGGGTTTCCAATCCATAGATATACTCTTATACAGGCCATCCATCACGTAAAGTGGCAAACTTTACGTGAATCCAAGGAGATCTAAGCATAATACACTCTTGGGCTAAGGTTAGGGGCCAAAAGACTTCATCAACAGCTCTTGAACAGGGACTTTATGCTCTTTTGGATCATCACTACTCTAAATCTGAGGTAGTAGCCTCAGATCTAACCTCCAAACTCAAGATAGCACTAGATATACACCCAAAAATCCCACAAATGATAGATCTAGATGGATAACAGCTCAAGCAACGAATCATTACCTCAAAAGAAGGTTCCAACAGAAGAATAAGTCAAAACCTTGAAAAGCCCCTTGCTCCAAGCCTCTTAATCTTCAAAGATCTCTTCAACAAACACTCCTTCAAGATCCAAATGTTCTCTAATTCTCTCACAACGAATATTAGGGTTTCTGGACTTCAAGGGGGAGCAAAGAGGCTGGGGAGAGGGTATTATGTTCTTTATATAGAGCCTAATCCCTAGGATTAGGGTTTTCTCCACACAGCACCAACTCGCCGAGTCCAGCCACCGACTCGCCGAGTTGGACACTAGACATGCGACCAGAATCACGACCCTACTCGCCGAGTCTACCCATGGACTCGCCGAGTTGACCATTCACATTTTCACTTTGAACCCTGAACTTTGCACCCCTGAACTCGGGATGTTACAATTCGCCCCCACTTAAATTAGGCTTCGTCCTTGAAGCCTGCAGCAATACAACTCCAGAAACTACTCTCGCAATGCACCACTTGGCATTAACCAGACCAGGTTCCTCAAAACACTACTACCGAAACCCAAAACCTAACTGTTCCCCTGCGGTGTCCTGACCACCGCCTCATCCTCTGATACCCACACTTATCAACCGAGTACCACTCCATGGTACTTCACTCGCTCCAAATCACAACAATCGCTTGACCCTTACATAGCTAGACATCACCCCGGACCACCGGGTCCTGACCCGGTACCAAACTGCTATCCCTTTCCTTGATTAGCATAACCTTTATCGAATTCACTTCTGGGACTCATCCCGCTTTCAGTCCAAATCCAACTCTTTTTTTTTCCGTGTTGACAGGATGACCCATCCTTCAGCTCCTGAACAACTCTCCTGAGCTCTCCTCTGCAATCACATACACATGTTGAGCCTGCTTTACATCCTCGGGTTGGAAAAACCCGACATACTGACGATACCATCAGATATCCCCAGGATGAATTACCACTATATACATAACCTCACAGCCATACGTCAATCCAAGGCTCTATCCTTGCATTTCTTTCGAACTCCTCTGGTTCTAAACCACCGGATATTCTTCCACAACCTCAACAGACACCCAACCCGGAAGCGCTTATATACCACTAGCATAGACACAGTGTTCAACCACCATACTCTTAGTCATCCATTCTCACTACTGCTTTCACTTCCGTGAACCAACACTCCTCCCGGAGTTACATACCTTTCTCTTTCCTTACCCAAGGAAATTTACTTGTCAACCTTGCTACTTCATACAAGTGTCACGGTGCTCACACCCCACTCTACACTATCCCTAGCAGAGTAACCGCTACTCCATGTATCGCACATGCTCTGAATCTGCTCACAAGGACTCTCTTTCCAGCAAATGGGGGGTCCGACACCTCCTCCTATACAACAGCTCAAAGGGTGGCATACCGATGCTCGAATGATGGTTGTTGCTATAGGAAAACTCATAGAACCTCAACCCCATAGTTGAACTTCCATGGTTACCCATGACATGATTTAGAATGTCTCACTAACTTCCTTCTCGTGTCAACTATCTCGGCCCAGTGACACACAAGTCACAAAATTCTCTTTACCTCATACGTAAACTACAATCCAACTGAATATCGACTCACTCCTGACACTTGACATCTAAGGCTCAAGAATTTCGTGCAACTCACTGCATTATCCCATCCAAACACTCAACCTCTGGTCTCAATTCCAAATTGACAACTAACTTTTCAGAAGAGTACTCATTCTCTGAATCTAAAACCTCATATCGCCTTCCCAGCGCACTACTAAAATCAAACTCATCTCAAGAGTTTGATCAATCCCCGGGTTGGACCACTCGCAACCCACACTTAACTCACCCATCTACAACAACCACGATTCCATCCAATATAACCACTCTAAACAATTGAGATAACCACAATCTCGTCCCTGATTAGTGCTTGCTACGGCTCCCCGTGGCATCGCTACAATCTCTCTCTGATCCGAGAGTACTACGACTCCCTGTAGTATCACTACAATCTCTCTCTGATCCGTGAGTACTACGGCTCCCCGTAGTATCACCCCAACCTCTCTGATCCGTGAATACTACGGCTCCCCGTAGCATCACTACAACCTATCTCTGATCCGTGAGTACTATGGTCCCCCGTAGCATCACTACAACCTCTCTCTGATCCGTGAATACTACGGCTCCCCATAGCATCACCACAACCTCTACTCTAAGCCACTGAACTGTAGCTCCCCGTAGTCTTACCGCACTAGCCCTTACCTCTTCATATTCTCATTTTTACGTAGACTCCACACCGCGATCGTGAACTCATGCCCTGCGGACCGGCCATGCGTAGGTGTACACACCTACTCAAACTATGCATTGTTATTTCTGACCCGAACCACCACTCTGACCAACGGCCACCTGCCATAGAATCACTCATTCCTTCCTGATCATGCACGACAGGCATCATCTCACTTGCACCTCGCCCTATCCACCAATTTAGCCCTGAACCCATGAATATGCCACATAATCACTGTAACCAGTCCTCTAACTGCCTCTCCACAATTCTCAAATCCCTTCAGCAATTACCTGGTTCTCCCCCACTTAGGGCTCGAACCATCGCCAATTGGCGCACTTTCAATCCATCCACAGACTGCTTCCATTAATAACATCGCATCTATTCTCTGATTGAGCTACGCAACGCTTGATGACCTAGCAATACCAAATACTCTGAATCACAGAAGGAGCCCCCATAACTTCCCCTCATGACTTCCTTTAATCATTCAGGACCTCATACTGCCCCATAACTGGACATCCCAACTGCCCCGATTCACCCAAGACTCTCTGTTTCCACCATTGGCTCTATGGTACAAGAAATACTTCACCACGGACAAACCGCTCAAACACCCTGAAAAGATCATCACCAATACTACTCCACGGCCTCCAATTTCTGGAATCGGAAAATCGATAGCTCATTCTCCTTCTCAAGAACAGAAGCCACGTAACTCTCGCCATAGAAGGTGATGGCTCATCCATCAGCCGATGGCTTGACTCGAAACCCTGTTTCTTCAACAACAACATCCCACTTATCCTTAAGCCGTGCAGTTTCCACTGGTACCTCACAAATAAAATCTCTTAAAACGACTCCCATTTCTCTCTCAAGCATACTCCCTCGAACTCATTCAAATTGGCCCTCAAGCTACATACTCTCTCATACCTGATCTCGGTATAATCACCATAATGGCATAATTGGTAGGACCAGTAACACTAATCATCGCAGCCATGGTACTCGAACCATGTT
The DNA here is from genome assembly GCF_051521515.1 of Lactuca serriola. NCBI lineage: Eukaryota > Viridiplantae > Streptophyta > Magnoliopsida > Asterales > Asteraceae > Lactuca > Lactuca serriola. Next base: position 181,965,940 of record NC_136412.1, on the reverse strand, counting down.
GCTATCTCTCTGCCTACTATAACTCATGGCTATCGAACCATGTTATCTTCTCTCAATCCGCTACAAACCATGGTACTCGAACCATACGATCCCTCTCATCTGCTACTTAGAATCCCAGGAACTTTCCATGTATCGAGTATGGGTCCTCTGCTTTCAGTAGTACGGGCCCATACTACCTGCCACATCTACCCATACTTTCCACATAAATCATTCCAGATCTCCTAAGTAGCTGCTCAACCTCCTCACTTACAAATTCCGCACTACTGGTTGCTCTTCCTGCGAATACTCTCCATTATTCGCCTACTCATCTAACAAAGATCACTTCCCAAGCTCTTCCTGGATTCCCACACCTTCCTGCCATCAGCTGCTGAAGAACTCCTAGTGATGTCAGTCGTTTACCTCCTGAATATCGTCATATTCACTTAGTAGCCGACTCCCATCACCGAGAATTCCACAAAGCACGACGCAAGCAACATTCGGACATCGAATAATCCCTTATCAACATGTATCACCACTCTAGGTTACAACTCCGCTTGCTACACTCGTAATCAAAGACGTCACTAAGCTCAAGCAACTCCACCCCTTGCGAGTATCCGACTACTTTCTCAGAAGGCTCCTCAAATGCTCATCTAGGTATCTCTCCTAGATTACTCCTCTGCTCAAATCCTTCTCTAAATAGGATTCCTACTGGATACTCATAATCCGCACATACACAAAAGCAATTCACAAATAACAGTAACTCCTAGGCTAAGGCATCATAAATCAGGCCACTCTAGCGCTAAAATATGAAATACCTAGCCTACTCTCTAACATATATAACATTTCACATATTACTCATAACACATAATGTAAGGGTATTTTTGGGAAATCACCGTTCGGGCGCTCGCTGATTGTACACACTTCTCGTTGTCTCTTTCTCTTATAAATTCTCTTACTCATTTTTAGAAAACCCATTTCTTTTGAAAAACTTCTTTTTTTCTCTCAATCCTCAGTTTGAGTCCGGACATACCCGAAGGTGTACCCGAATCGCTCAAACCAAGGCTCTGATACCAACTTGTAACACTAAAATTTTCAAACAAAATTTTCATTTAAAATAGTTTATCTCTTTAACACTTTTCATAAAAATCTCCTTTTTGTTTTAATTACAAGACATGACTCTTTTGTTCAATCACTTAATAAACCAGAATCCTCAAAACAAACTTTTCCCCTGGTGTGTACAATCGAGTCGGTGCCGTCCCGTGATCCTGATAAAACCTAAAACACATAACAAAAAACACTATAAGCATGAAGCTTAGTAAGTTCCCCAAAATACCACATTCAACACATACGCCACTCAAGGCTACAATATGACCCTCCGGTCGGTGTGCCTCAGCGGAACCCTCTAGTTCCGTATCGTTGGACCCTCCGGTCTGGTCTGTATCATTGGACTCTCTGGTCCGGTCTATATCGTTGGACCCTCCGGTCCGGACTATAAACTCCGCATACCATAAATCACAAAGACATGATGCATAGCATATTACATATAATATAATACTCAAGGTAAGCACATAAGACCCTCCGGTCACACATAACTACCAATCAAGGTAACGTATAGTGAGGAGACTCACCTACTACTGCTGACTGAAGAACAAGATCATGCTGCTCCGACCACCGTCACGAACTCCACCACTGAATCACCGAAACCAATAAATACCAATAACAACCAAAATACCCATGGAAGTCAGTTGGTCAACTCTTGGTCAAAGCCAACCCTCCTAACTGACTCTACTCGCCGAGTCAACCCACTGACTCGTTGAGTCTCCATGCTCTGAAACTCCCATAATACGACTCAACTCGCCGAGTCGCCCCAAGACTCGCCAAGTCCCACAACTCTGAGTCAAACCGTACTCAACTCACTGAGTCATCCCTTGACTCACCGATTCTCAGCTTAACCAGAAAAGGTTAGGAGCTCAAGACCAGACTCGCCAAGTCCAAGAACAGACTTGCCGAGTCCAAGGATATCTTTAACCAACTCGTCGAGTTGTTCTTCCAACTCGCCGAGTTTCTGCCTATCTTCATGCAACTCGCCAAGTCCACCCATGTGACTCGTCGAGTACTACTAGCTCTTAACCCATACAGAGGCTTTCCAAGCCTTGCAGGCTTTCCAATCCATAGATCTACTCTTATACAGGCCACCCATCATGTAAAGTGGCCAACTTTACGTGAATCCAAGGAGATCTAAGCATAATACACTCATGGGCTAAGGTTTGGGGCCAAAAGACTTCATCAAAAGCTCTTGAATAGGGAATTTATGCTCTTTTGGATCATCACTACTCTAGATCTGAGGTAGCAACCTCAGATCTAACCTCCAAACTCAAGATAGCACTAGATATACACCCAAAAATCCCACAAATGATAGATCTAGATGGATAACAGCTCAAGCAACGAATCATTACCTCAAAAGAAGGTTCCAACAGAAGAATAAGTCAAAACCTTGAAAAGCCCCTTGCTCCATGCCTCTTAATCTTCAAAGATCTCTTCAACAAACACTCCTTCAAGATCCAAATGTTCTCTAATTCTCTCACAATGAATATTAGGGTTTCTGGACTTCAAGGGAGAGCAAAGAGGCTGGGGAGAGGGTATTATGTTCTTTATATAGGGCCTAATCCTTGGGATTAGGGTTTTCTCCACACAGCACCAACTCGCCGAGTCCAGCCACCGACTCGCCGTTGGACACTAGACACGCGACCAGAATCGCGACCCTACTCGCCGAGTCTACCCATGGACTCGCGGAGTTGACCATTCACATTTTCACTTTGAACCCTGAACTTTACACCCCCTGAACTCGGGATGTTACGTACAGGAAAAAAATAAGCCATTGATCAAGTCCAAATATCTAACAAGTTTCAACTTTTAATAAAGTTGCAAGTGCAAATTTAGACTACATGTAACACCTGGAAACCAGAAGCCTAATTAAGGAAGGATAATAAGCAAATTGAAGGTCTACTCGTCGAGTCCAAGGGGGAAAATCGATGAGTAGAAATAAGTTTTTGGGAAGCGGGTTGAGAAACCAACTTGACGAATTGGGGAGGACCAATTCGACGAGCTGGTCTGGGCTTGGGAAACCCTAGATTCGGGGTTTTTGCACCCTCTTTAAGCATCTTGATCCCCACCTTATGGCCTCATTTCGAGCCTCCAATGTCCAAACCCGAATCCACAAAACCCTAATGCTTGTGAGCCATTTTTGAGTGAACCTTGTGTGATTTGAAACCACATCTTATCCTCTCCATTTTTGGTAAGAAAGTCTCAACCTTGCTTAATAGATTGATAGATCTCTTTATTTTCACTTTACGAGGGTTTTGGTCCAAGAAGCTTAGTCCTTGGTTAATGAACGTTCTAAGTGACTTATCTTTCAGATCTAGGACCTTGAAGACGTTTCATGGCATAAAGGTGCAAACTTTATGGCCATGGAAGCCCCATGTAAGCTTTAAAGTGTTGTTATGGCCTTTTAAGCCCCAAAAGGCCATGCATGGAAGGAAAGCCTGAGACTTTACGTGTTTAAATGATGTTTAAGGCCTAGATCTATGTTAGTATGATTTAGTTTGGAGTATTAACGCTTTTTGGACAAGATCTATGTCCTAAAGAACTAGGGTTTTAGCTAAATTAAGAAGGACTAGTAATGGGTAAAGTTTGAAACTTTACCCTTAAGAAGGCTCTTTCAGTATGTAGAAGGAGTATGGAGCTTTGATCTGGAGAATAGAGGCTTAACCTGTTAAGATGGCCCAAACGGACTATAGGACTCATCGAGTCCATAAAGGAACTCGACGAGTTTAATTGTGTTGTCCTGATTTCAGTTTTTCGTAGAACTCGACGAGTTGATTCGCCAAATCACAACTATAAGTAGTCAGGGAACTCGGTGAGTCAGGGGGTGACTCGACGAGTTGGATCGTGAGTTCCAGGTTTTGATTTATAGAACTCGGCGAGTTGATGGAGCAACTGGTGAGTTGAGTCAACTCGGAGTGTTGACTTTGACTTTGACCAAGAGTTGACTTTGACTTTGACCAAGGGTAAAATGGTCATTTTACCCTAAGAAGGATTATCAATTCTTGACTAAGTATTATGCTGGTAATGATAGCTCGGGGAGTCGAGAGATTAGCAGTTCGGGGATCTGCCAGTTAGCAATACCCAAGGAAGGAATGCATGTTTAGTTATACTGGTTGTCTTTGTGATACTTGTATGTGTCTGGTAGGGAGGTGAGTGTGGGCGGGGGGCTGTTTCTCATCACTAGCTAAGTGTGGACAGGGTTCCATATCTCATTATTAGCAGAGTAGGGGCGGGGCCCAAGATAGGTGGGGCCTTGAGACTAGCAATTATAGTTTTGTGTTTGACTGTTATTGTTGGGTTATGAGCAAAACATCAATCCTATGGTGCACATGCAAACCCTAAAGCTTTGGATCTAGGTTTTTCTAATTGTACATGCAATAAGCATCCAAAGCTTATAAACCTTAAAACTAGCATACAAAAATCAAAATCAAAATCAAAATTAATAAGATTAAGAATGTTACCATTCAATTGAAGCTTGATAACCTTGAGCTTTTGAGAACCTTGCACCTAAATTCGATGCCTCTAATAGATCACAACCACCAAAGCAATTAGAGAATATTGGAGAGAGAGGGGAGAGTCTATTTTTGGCTCTAGGAATCCTTCTAGGGTTGTGGTAGCCGAAAATGTGAAGCCAGGGGGTCTTTATATAGGTGAGGGATTAGCGTTTTAGTTGCTTAAGCCCTATGCAACCCATAGGAACATTCCAAAACCCTAGCCTTGGATGAATTCTTATGGGCTATCCATAAGATTTCGTCCACCCCTCTCTTTAGGGATCCTCGGCCATTTTCCAATTATCCAATAATTACAATATTAGTCCCCTTAATTCAATTAACCTCTTTTGAATTCAAAATTAATTCTAAATTAATTCTTTACCAATGTTAATTAAATAATATGATTTCTCTTTTAATATATTATTCAAGTAATATATTAAGAAACCACATTTATCCTCTTTCTCCATTGTTCTTCCAGTCAAGTTGCTTTGATGAACGCAACCCAAAAGAACCATGCTACAATCGGGTCAAGTACATACCATATATAGTTATGGGCTTAGACACCTAATCCAATAGTCTCCCACTTTGATAAGTCTAATAAGTATATATGCAAGTACGACTTCAAAACACAATTAGCAATCATAGCTCTCAAAAGCCGTTGTCAAACTCTGACACGTCCTTTAGATATGCGATTGTATAGTCCTTCATTCTCAAGATATCGTGTTGACAATTACATGGAACATAGTTATACTTATTGTCCAGCAGTTTGTTTCTCAATCTCTGATTTGTTTGGCATCAAACCTAATTGAACACATCAATTCAGTCTGGACCAGGCCCGATACATAAGTCAAAAGAAAATCATCGAGGGGCCTAAGATATCGCTTTTGCCCTCGTAAGATAAAAGGAATAGATAAACTTTGACTTATATGCTTATACTATTTACTCATCGAATCGTACACAACAATGTGTTTTATAAAATCAAGTTACTGATGCATTTACGCATTATCAATGCACAACCAACTCATAAACAACAACTCATATGTCTAGTTTTGAAGACTATATGATATTATCGTCTCACAATCACTTGTGATTAAATTCCATGAAGTGATTCATGTAAGTGCGAATTTAATCCAATACTCAAATCTTATTTCAGGAGCACTCATGAATGTTGTAGCAAACCTTTGCTATGTCTAAACACTTAGACAATCTACAAGCCAATTCATGACGGTGTTCTTTCATACTTACTTCCAACGTATGATCGACTGTGGATAGTTTAAATAATATTATTATTTAGGAAGTCAAAACATGCAAAATGAAAGAATTGTAAATAATTATCACAAGACAATAACTTTACTTAAAAATAAAACTCCTTTATTTAATCATCAAATGTTAATTATAATTTATCTATTACAAGTTTCTAAAAGTTATCTAATCACTAAAACTAATATCGTCCTTCAGCCTAATGGTCCTAGTGTGTTGCAAGTGCTATACCTACTCAGTCCCTTCGTAAGGGGATCTGATGGGTTCTCCTCTGACGATACCCTATTTACTACGATGAGTCCCTCTTATACTCAATGTCTAATGAAATGATATTTTATGTCGATATGATTAGATCTGCCATGATCCCTCGGTTCCTTGGTCAAGGCAACTGCACCTTCATTATCACAGAAAATCTCTATAGGCTCCTTTATGGCCGGTACAACTCCAAGGTCTCCAATGAAGTTCTTTAGCCATATTGGTTCCTTCGACGCTTCACTCACTGCTATGTACTCTGATTCGCATATTGAATAAGCTACTGTCTCCTGCTTGGAACTTTTCCAAGTCACTACTCCTCCATTCAGGATAAAGACCCAGCCTCACAAAGAGCGGAAATTATCTCACTCAGTCTAAAAACTGGCATCACTATACCCTCGCACTCTCAAGTGGTCACTCCCACCGAGGATAAGGAACCATTCCTTAGTCCTTCGTAGGTACATAAGAATATTATTTACTGCGGTCCATTGTGCTCTACTAGGGTTCCCTTTATATCTGTTGACCATGCTCAAAGCGAAGGTCATATCAGAGCGAGTACACATCATAACATACATGATTGAGCCAACTGCGGAAGAATAAGGTACTCAGCTCATCTCTGCTATCTAGACTCCGGTACTTGGGCTTTAAGTCTTACTCAACTTGGTATTGCTTTCGATAGGTAACTCCCCTTTCTTGGAATTCTCTATGCTAAAACGTTTTAACACTTTATCAAAGTAAGTAATTTGACTAAGTCCTATTAGTCTTTTACTCCTATTTCTCAATATCCTTATCCCAAAAATATAAGCAGCTTCTCCGAGGTCCTTCATAGCAAAATATTTCCCAAGCTAGGACTTAACCTCCTACAAGGATGGGACGTCGTTTCCTATGAGCAGTATTTCATCCACATACAAAACGAGAAAACCCTCTAGCTGACTCATATAAACATCTTCAGCCAACTTCCCATTTAGGAAAGCGGTTTTGACATCCATCTACCATATTTCATAGTCATGAAACGCAACTATGGCTAGCATAACCCTTATAGATTTAATCTTCGCTACTGGTGAGAAGGTCTCATTGTAGTAAACTCTTGGAATTTGAGTAAATCCCTTCGCAACCAATCACACCTTATATGTGTGTACTTCCCCATCCATGTCAGTCTTCTTCTTGAAGATCCATTTGCACCCGACCGACTTACGACCTGGCACATTGCCAACCATATTCCAAACTTAATTGTCATACATGGACTGAATCTCGCTGTCCATAGCCTCTTTCCATTTCGCAGACTTCGGGCCTGCCATGGCTTCCTTTTAGGTGTTAGGTTAATCCAAATTTATCAGTGTAATATCACTAATAAACGTATCACTGTTAGCAGTTATATGGAAACCATAAAATACGGGTGGAACACTAACTCTAGTGGAACGTCTAAGAGGTAAGGACTCATCAATCGGTTCAACACGAGTTTCCTTCTCGGGTTGAGCGCCAGTGTTAGAGGCTCCTTCATCGTTAGATTCTTGAAGATCTTAAGATCAATTTGTCTCCCACTGTCCTCTTGGCATATGATTTCTCACTCGCGAAAGACCCTTCTCCTTGCAACGAAGGCAACATTGTCACTCGGTCTATAGAAGAGATATCCAAAGGACTTCTGTGGATAGCCGATGAAAATACACCGCTCACTATGAGGTTTGAGCTTGTCGTGAGTCTCTCGTCTTACGAAAGCCTCGCAACCCCAAACCTTAATACGTGACAACGAGGCTACTTTCCCTGTCCACATTTCGTGAGGTATTTTGGCAACCATCTTAGTCGGGACTACATTAAGGATATGGTCGGAAGTCTCTAAGGCATACCTACAAAATTAGATAGGTAACAAAGATTGACTAATTATGGAACGAACCACGCCTAACAAGGTTCGATTGCACCTCCATCCACACCATTCAACTACGGTGTCCTAGGTGGCATCAATTGCGAAACAATTCTGCATTCCTTGAGGTGGTCGTGGAATTCAATACTAAGGTACTCACCTCCTCAATCGGATCGGAGCATCTTAATTTTCCTGCCCAGCTGACCACTTCTTGCTTAAACTCTTTGAACTTTTCAAAGGTTTCTGACTTTTGCTTGTTTAAGTAGATATAACCATCTCTGCAATAATCATCGATGAAATTCACATAGAAGCGGTTCGCTTCCCTTGTGGTGGATCTAAAGGGCCCACATACATCGTTATGTATGAGATCCAATAAACCCTCACCCCTTTCACACGTACCAATACAGGTGACTTTTTTATATTTCCAAGTAAACAAGACTTGCATGTGTCATCATCCCTAAGGTTGCATGAATCCAACACTCCATCCTTTTGGAGTTAGGCTATGCGCTTCTTGTTGACATGTCCCAGAAGACAATTCCACAAGCATGATTTGTCCAAACCATTGGAAGAATCGATATGCAACACATCATTTCCTAAGTTATCAACAACCATCACAGTTTCATATGTTCCGTGTCATTTATGAGGAATAGCAACAATTATTCAAATCTAAACCTAACCCACTATTAAGCACTAAAGAGTAAACTCCAATCTTGGTGACATGCGACGCTTTCCTATTCCCCATGATCAAGTTTATCTTCCCATGCTCCACATCCCTACTTCTTCTTAGACCCTACAAATCATAACAAATATGAAAAACCACATCCTGTATCGAGGACCCAAGACATAGCATGTGATGAATTATTAGAATGAATAGTGTAAATACTTGCGAAGGTGGGCTTTATCTTCCCATCCTTGATGTCCTGCACGTACTTCAGGCAGCTTCATTTCCAATGCCCTTTCTCGTGGCAATAGAAGCACTCTACATACTTCAGTTTGGAAGAGGGATCAACAGGACCATCTTTCGTTCCACTAGAAGAGGTACCATCATGAGACTTTCCCGTGTGGCTCTTAGAAGGAGCCTTCCTCTTCTTTCCTTTTCCTTGCCCAATATCCAAGACAGGGGAAGCAGTAGTAGGAGTAGATGCAATAGATTTTCCTTTTAGGTCATACAAAACTAGTCGTGGCAAGGAGGTAAAGAGTGTAGAATATATGGGCAGCTCCTCATCGAAGTTGACATTCAACTTCAGCAAGCGGTCCACGAATCTTTGCATTTTCTGAAAATAGGCCGCGATGGATTCTCCATCATTCATTTTGGTAGTGATCATCGCTGCGATGATCTCGTACCTTTCCTACCTAGCACTTTGATGTTAGTACCTTTCCATCAAATCTTGGTGTGTCTCGTATGGATATTAATCCTCGTAGGACTTTTGGAGTTCAGCAGTCATTGTTGCGAGCATGATGCAACGAACCTTCGTAGCATCTTGCTCATGAGTTTCGTACGTATCAATTTCCTCGTGAGTAGCAATGGTGTGGTTAATCTCCTTCAACTCCTTGTCAAGAACATACTCTTTATCCTCGTAACGGGTGACCATGCGGATGTTGTGGATATAATCGTTAAAACTGGACCCATCAAATATCACCCTCCCACATAAGTTCATGAGTGAGAATGAGCCAGAAGGGGTTGAGCCAGAAGCATTGTTTTGAGTAGAGATCTGAAAAAGAAAAGAGACAAAGTTTAGATTAGATAAGAATCCCCAATTTAACACCCAAATGAGAAATTAGGGCTAGGACCCAACACAATTATTCACAATTCATAACAGGGTTTCCGTAATGTAATTGCAAATAATTTGAAGGTAGGTAAATGACGATTCACCAATTTCTACCATGAAAAACAAAAAAGACAATTAAGTTTTAAATGAGTTGAAATTCCTAGATTCTTTTGCGATTCATTGGACTTTTCAATGACATGTTTAAATCTCGATATTCCCTTCAAGTTTGTGAATGGGATATCGAGGATCACAAACAAGGTGTGAATATCCATGCAAATGTACTTGGTACTCTCGATGTCATTTACCACCTAATCAGTCTTCTGGTTAACCACACACGCTCCATTGATCTATGATAAACATCGAGATACCCTTTGCCACCATTGCTAGTCCCAAATTAGTGTGTCGATTATCCACACACACTCCACTAACGACTTGGCATGGTGCAAAGTGTAATTTCATGGAATAGCATCATTTTCATATTTTTCCTAAAGTAACTAAGATTGGGAATTTATAAAAACATTTAGTTACTTTCTAGTTCATTATACTTATTAATGAGAAATTAGTTGCCATATCCTACCCGTTCAGCTAATGACCCTCCACCAATCAAGGAACCGGTGGGTGAGAGTGGACACCCATTAAACCACCATTTTATAGGCAGTAGCCTTATACCCTCCTTATAGATCGGATTCGTGAATGAGGCCTACTAATGATAAGACTAGCTTATCTTATGCATACATATAATTATTAATCTTATAATATTATAATAATATTAGGTTTGAATTTTAAACTTGTAAAATTCTAGGGTTTAGAATTTAAATATTTCAAAATTAAAACTATTAATCAAAATTCTAAATTCCAAAACTTGAGGGCAAGTTTTGATACTTTTCAAAACCTTCTAGATCAAATTTCAAGTAATTTAATTAATCAAATAACTAGTGATTATCTAAATTTGACCTAATTGAATTTATGGTAAGATAATTCATATTAAATAATACAAATAATTTATTTATCATATAAACAAGTAATTATCTTATTATTTAACAATTATCTTCTAATTGGATGAGGATATACCATATTGAAAAAATCGGATTTTATCAATTAAAAACGTTTATGGTAATTATCCCAACCCAATTCTAGTCAAAATCCCAAAAAATCTTCCAATAGACAAACCGACTCGTCGAGTCACAGACGGGATTCGTCGGGTAGCCCTTACTCCTCGAGTTCATCAGGTGACTTGACGAGTTCATCAAGCAGAGGCCAATGTTCGACTTTTTCAGCTTTGAATAATATAGCTATGCATCAAATACAATAGAAAAACGACCTACGCTCTGATACCACTGTTGGGTTATGAGCAAAACATCAATCCTATGGTGCACATCCAAACCCTAAAGCTTTGGATCTAGGTTTTTCTAACTGTACATGAAATTATCATCCAAATCTTATAAACCCTAAAACTCGCATACCAAAATCGAAATCAACATAAATAAGATTAAGAATGTTACCTTTTAATTGAAGCTTGATAACCATCAGCTTTTGAGAACCTACCTCCTCAAATGCAATGCCTCTAATAGATCACAAACACTAAAGCAATTGTAGAATATTAGAGAGAGAGAGAGAGGGGGAGAGGCTATCCTATAGCGTTGTGGTAGCTGAAAATGTGAAGCCAAGGGGTCATTATATAGGTGAGGGATTAGGGTTTCAGTCAAATCCCTAATCTGGTTGGTTAAGCCCTAAGCAGCCCATAGGAACATTCCAGAACCCTAGCCTTGGACGAATTCTTATGAGCTATCCATAAAATTTCGTCCACCCCTATCTTTAGGGATCCTCGACCCATTTTCCAATTATCCAAAAATTACAATATCAGTGCACTTAATTCAATTAACCTCTTTTGACCACTAAATTAATTCTTAACCAATGTTAATTAAATAATATGATTTATATTTTAATATATTATTCAAATAATATATTAATAAAGCACATTTATCCTCTTTCTCCATTATTATTCTAGTCAAGTTGCTTTGATGAAGGCAACCCAAAAGGACCATGCTACAATCAGGTCAAGTACATACCATATATAGTTATAGGCTTAGACACCTAATCTAATAATTATGTACTAGCATGATTATATGTTATTGTTCATCTGTGTAGATGTCGCCAACGTCTTTCGTTCTAGCATGTGTCCCGAGAGGGACAAGGTTCGACTCGCCTCCTGTCTTCTGAAGGAAAGAGTGCATGATTGGTGGGAGGAGGCTAGACATGCTATTAGGGATGATGTCACGTTGGACGCGATGACATGGAGTGACTTCTCGGGAAGGTTTACGACCGATTTTGCACCATTTATTGAGGTGCAGCAGTTAGCATGGGAGTTCCAATACCTCCAGCAGACTATAGAGACAGTGGCGGAGATCATCGCTAAGTTCAGAGAAAGAGCCCTCCTTTTTCTTCAGTATGTGGCAGACGAGGAGATGAATAAGGCATGATACCACAAGATGATGAGCAGCGAGATTACAGAGTTCGTGAGCCAGTGCAGTTGCAAGACACTAGAGGATATGATCGCTCGAGCTAGGGAGAGGGAGATCGACTTAGAGGCAGACAGGAAAAGGAAGTCGAAGAAGGTTCAGACATCCGCGGGATCGGGCAAGAGGCCCAAGACATCAGATTCTAGATTGAGAGGTCATCAGGATCGTAGCCCCTGTGGTAAGTGCGGCAGGACACACGAGGGTACGTGTAGGAGCGGTTGTGGTGGTGATTATGGTTGCTTCAAGTACGATCAGATCAGTCATTATAGCAGGGATTGTACTACTATCACCACCTAGGGATCAGATATGATCTCTTTCCATTGCAGTTAGCGGGGACACAAGAAGGCCCAATGTCCGATTTTGGATGCAGCAGGACAGGTGATAACACCTAGCCCTACGACATTGAGGATCACCGACGACTGTCAGGGCTAGGCAGAGGCTCCTGCAGTGAGGATCAGTGCTTTCCAATGGATTACAAAGGAGACATGAGCAGCTTCCGATTCTACAGGTGCATAACTTTTGCCTTTCTATCTGTTTCTATTTATGATTTTATTGTTATTTTCTCACATCCATATAAGTAGTTGTATCTTGGGATTATACGTCCTATTTATGTTCGGATTATATGTCATCAACATACCATGGGTCTTACGATAGTAGTGTGGGGATGTCTCCGTAGAAAGTGGGTTCTCAGGAAGTGGTAGTCGTAGCAAGTGTGATTGGAATCCGGGAAGTATTCCGACAGTCTTTAGGGGTCTTACTGCTTTAGTGTCGGTTAGTTTTGGGAGCACTAACATTGGTAAGCATTGCTTATTAGCAATATTGGTCACGTAGTGATACGAAGAATTGGGGATCTTTCCAACCAGGTGTACGGTAAGATGTTTGTTGAACCAAAATAAGGGAGAGTTCTCCAAGGGTTCAGGAGCAGAAGGAAGTGTGGATTCAGGGTGAGTTCACATTCTCGTCAGGAAGGAAGGCAGGCCAAGTGGCTGATTGGTTTGAGGGGTATATGAATTGGGAGTTTGGGAAAATTCCCAACGTAGGGTTCACATCTTTTGGTGTTTGATAGTTGGCTTTGGGAATCAGGTTGAGAAATTTCTGTCAAAACGCGAATTTAGCCAGGATGTTACGTCTTACGCACGATCAGTTTGGAAAGTGTTGTAAGACTTCGAGATAGTCATAGCATTCACTAACAGCCAGATAGTATGGAAAATGTTCGAAGACTGTGGGTTAGCCGCAACATTCATTAGCAGTCAGTTAGCGGAGTATGGGCGGAGGCCTGTATCTCTTAGTTAGCGGAGCGTGGTTGGGGGCCTGTATCTACTAGTTGGCATGTATCTCCTATTCAGTAGAGTGTGGGCGAGGCCTATATCTCTTAGTTAGCATGATCAGAATCAGGAAAGGATGGGTAGATAGGATTCGAGGTGATTTGTACCTACGTAGCCCTAAATAGATGAGACCTGGGAGTAAGGTCACTCTATAGTACGGTTTGGGTGATACCCATGGGCAAGGCCCGTGCGACATTAGCAAGGTAAGTGGGACCTAGGAGAGACCATAGGGTCGAAATACATGATTGTGGATTATAGGATTTACAGAGCCAAGAATGGCAAGATGGATAGAACCGTTTCGGTAGCCGAAGTTTTCTTCGAAAGTCGCTGAGAGCGAATGAGAGGGTGATCATTGGTTCAGTAACCGGCTGGGATCCGACATTCCAGATAGTGGACAGATAAGTTGGACCTAGGAGGTCCCGGTTCCTTTGGAAGGTAGATAAAAGATATCGGGATGTTTGGGCAGAAGTAGTGTTATGAGGGTTTTCATGTGTAGGGTAGCTTGCGGATCAGAAGAGCGAAGACACTTACAATTAGATTGGATAATCTTAGAGTAATTGTTTTGACCCTGTTGCGCAGCTCTCGTCTGAGTCAAACCGTTTCAGGGACAGATCTCCTACTCGAAGGATTATCAGATCCTCCTAACAAGTATAAGTATTCTACAACTGGTTATGGACAGGGATTGTCTTTCTGATGAAAACATCGAGATAATCGAAGTGAGAAGCTTTATGGTTAAACATTTATTCGATGAGGTTTTGGCATGGTAGCTTTGGAACATAGATGGTCTTTCAGGGAGACAGACCATTATAGATTTCAGACCTTGGAAAGATAGAAGTAGTTCTCTGTATGACAGTCGGGAGGATCTTTCGTCAGGATAGGTAGGTTTCGATGGTTGGGTTCAGTTTCCCTGAGAAGGCCATTTATTGCACAGGATGATAGTAGTACTTCCAGGATGGCGAGTACCGGTGGTGGTGGGAAACACCAGTGGTCCAGGACAGGTAGGAGAGGAGTTGCGGGTGTGTCGCGTGAGATGTTGTGGGGTAGGTGATTGTAGCGGACTTCGAGGATGAAGTCCAGTTTAAGTGGGGGAGAATTGAAACACCCGAAAACCAGAAGGCTAATTATGGAAGGATAATAAGCAAATTGAAGGTCTACTCTTTGAGTCTAAGGGGGAAAACTCGACGAGTAGAAATAAGTTTTTGTGACACGGGTTGAGAAACCAATTCGACGTGTTGGGGACGACCAACTCGAGGAGTTTGTTTAGGTTTGGGAAACCCTAGATTCGGGGTTTTGCACACTATTTAAGCATCTTAATCCCCACCTTATGGCCTCATTTCCAGCCTCAAGTGTCCAAACCCTAATCCACGAAACCCTAATGCTTTTGAGCCATTTTTTAGTGAACCTTGTGTGATTTGAAGCTCGTGAAGAAGAGGAGAATTTGGAGATTCAAAAGGAAGTTAGTAGATCCAGAAAACACATCTTATCCTCTCCATTTTCTGGTAAGCAAGTCTCAACCTTGCTTAATAGATTGATATATTTCTTTATTTTCACTTTTTGAGGGTTGTGGTCCAAACCTCTCTCTCAAGTCCATTCTCTTTTTCTTGGTTTTTTATAAGACATTTGAGGCATCACACTTGAGGTGCTAGGCTCCTAAAGGTCAAAGGCAAGCAAACTACGACACAAGTTAATCGTTTAACTGTTTTTATGATTCAAATGTTACCTTGCATGGTAGTTTAGGCTTAATGCTTTGAAAAACAAGGTTGCATGTATAATTAGAGAAAACTTAGATCCAAAGCTTTAGGGTTGTATGTGCACCATAGGAATGTTAGAGTACATAAAACCCATCCGTGGTATCAGAGCCATGGGTGATTTCAATTATATTGATGCAAATGTTTAATTTTCAAAGTTGGAAAAATGACTTTTTTGGCCACTGCCTGATGAACTCGATGAGTCCATAGATGGACTCGACGAGTTGGATGAGTTTTTCCATGAACTCGACGAGTCCAAAGCCTGGCTCGATGAGTTGGCTCATCAGATGGCAAAATTTTCGAGTTTTTGGCCTGTTTTGGTTTAAGATAATTACCACAAACTGTTTTGGTTCATAAAATTTGATTTTAATAATATGGTAATGTTTATCCCCATCCAAAACCATGAAGTTTGTCAAATTTTAAGATAATTACTTGATCTTGTGAAAAACTAATTATTGGTAAAATATGAAACTATCTTGAATATGAACTAGGTCAAATTAGTAAATGATGAATTATATGATAACTGGATTAGTTTAATTTAATCTATGTGTATCTTGAAAAGTTATGTAACTTGTCCTCAAGTTATGCAATATGAAAATTCTTTATTTATGAAACTATTAACTATTGTAAGTTATGGAATTCAAGAGATCTTGAAAGGTTGCATAACTTGTCCTCAAGTTTGGAATTTGAAATGTCTCATTCATGGAACTTTAAAATCCATAAGGTATGGAAATCAAAAGTTTTGACAAGTTAGAAAACTTGCCCTCAAGTTTTGGAACTTGAAGAGTCTCATTTATGAAACTTTAATTTCAAACTCTAGAATTTTAAAAGTTTAAAATTCAACCCTTATACTATTATAATATTAAGAGTTTAATACATACATACACACACACACACACACACACATATATATATATATATATATATATATATATATATATATATATATATCAGACAAGTCAGTCTTACCGTTAGTAGTTTCATTCACGAAGTCGGTCTATTAGGGGGTATAAGGTTACTGCTTATAAAATGTTGGTTTAAGGGGTGTCCACTCTCACCCACTGCTTTCTTGACTGGTGGAGGGTCGTTAGCCGAATGGGTAGGATGGAACATTAATTTTCATTAATAAGTATAATGATAATTATTAAAGTAACTTAACTTTTATAAATTCCCAAGCTTAGTTAGTTTACAAAAAATGTGAAAATGGTGCTATTCCATGAAATTGCACTTTGCGATCTCTTGGGCCCCTTGATGATTTTGTTTTGACTTATGTGTCAGGCCCGGTCAAAGCTAAATTGATGTTTTCAATTAAGTTCTATGTCAAACAAATCAGAAATCGGGAAACAAATTGCTGGACAATAAGCATGAATATGTTCCATGTATTTGTCTGCATGATATCTTGAAGAACAGAGGATTATATGATCCCTTATCTAAATGGCACGTCAGGATTTGACATTGGCTTTTGGAGAGCTACGATTGCTACTCAGGTTTTGAAGCTACATTGCCAGTTATATCTATCAGACTTATCCAAGTGGGAGACTGTTGGATTAGGTGTCTAAACCTATAACTATAATTGGTATGTACTTGACACGATAGTAGCATGGTCCATTTGGGTTGTAACTCTCTGGAACAATTTAATAGAATGGATATTTGAGGAAGAAGTTATGGTTATTTATTAATATATTATAAGTATAATGTATTAAGTTAGAAATCACATTATTTAATTAGTATTGATCAAGAATTAATTTGGTACTAATTTAGTGATTAAAAGAAACTGATTAAAGTTACAGGGATTGATTAGGTAAATCAGTGATACTTCTAGTTGGACTCATGACTCATGTTTATTAGAGTTGTAAAATTGTCATGAATGGGTTTTTGTAAAATTGTCTAAGGAGTTAGACATTGCAAAGGTTTGCTACAACATTCGTGAGTACTCTTGAAATAAGATTTGAGTATTGGATCAAGCCACACTCACATGAATCACATTATGGAATTTATCACGAGTGATTTTGAGATGATAATACCGTATAATCTTCAAACCAAGATATATGAGTTAGCAGTTATGAGTTGGTTGTACATTGATAATGCGAAAACGCATCAGTAACTCGATGTTATAAAACATGTTGTTGTGTATGATTTAACTGATAGTTAGTACAAGCATATAAGTCGAAGTTTATATGTTCCTTTTATCCTAAGAGGATTAAAAGCGATCTCTTGGGCCCCTTGATGATTTTGTTTTGACTTTTGTGTCGGGCCCGGCCAAAGCTAAATTGATGTGTTCAATTAAGTTCAATGTCAAACAAATCATAAATCGGGAAACAAACTGCTAGACAATAAGCATGAATATGTTCCATGTATTTGTCTGCATGATATCTTGAAGAATAGAGGATTATATGATCCCTTATCTAAATGGCACGCCAGGATTTGACATTGGCTTTTAGAGAGCTACGATTGCTACTCAGGTTTTGAAGCTACATTGACAGCTATATCTATCAGACTTATCCAAGTAGGAGACTGTTGGATGAGGTGTCTAAGCCTATAACTATAATTGGTATGACCATGACACGATAGTAGCATGGTCCATTTGGGTTGTAACACTCTGGAACAATTTAATAGAATGGATATTTGAAGAAGTAGTTATGGTTATTTATTAATATATTATAAAATATATTAATTTAGAAATCACATTATTTAATTAGTATTGATAAAGAATTAATTTGGTACTAATTTAGTGATAAAAAGAAACTGATTAAAGTTATAGAGATTGATTAGGTAAATCAGTGATACTTCTAGTTGGACTCATGACTCATGTTGATTAGAGTTGGACTAAACCTATGTGAAAGGCCAAGAAGGTTTAGCCCAAAAGACTAAGAAATATGAAGAGTCATTTGGGTTTGCATGGTTGTAATCCTAAGTTATAAAAGAAGTCCATAACACCTAAAATCGGCACTCATGCACACTACAGTGGTAGCTATCCGACTTTTATTTCCCAAACCTCTCTCTCAAGTCCATTCTCTTGTTCTTGGATTGTTATAAGACATTTAAGGCATCACACTTGAGGTGCTACGCTCCTAAAGGTCAAAGGCAAGAAAGCTACTACACAAGATAATCTTCTAACTGTTTTTATGATTCAAATGTTACCTTGCATGCTCGTTTAGGGTTGTATGTGCACCATAGGAATGTTATAGTACATAAAACCCATCAGGAAGCCCAATCAAGCTTTAAAGTGTTATTATGGCCTTTTAAGCACCAAAAGGCCATGCATGGAAGGAAATCCTGAGACTTTACGTGTTCAAATGATGTTTAAGGCATAGATCTATGTTAGGATGCTCTAGCTTGGAGTATTAAGGCTTTTTGGACATGAAATATGTCCTAAAGAACTAGGGTTTTAGCTAAACCCATTAAGAAGGATTAGTAACGGGTAAAGTTGGAAACTTTACCCTTAAGAAGGCTATTTCAGTATGTAGAAGGAGTATGGAGCTTTGATCTGGAGAGTAGAGGCTTCACCTACTAAAATGGCCCAAACAGACTATGGGACTCGTGGAGTCCATAGAGGAACTCGACGAGTTGAATCATGTTGTCCCGATTTTAGTTTATGGTAGAACTCGACGAGTCTGCGAAGGGACTCGACGAGTTGATTTGCAAATCGCAACTATGAGTAGCCAGGGAACTCAGTGAGTCAGGGGTGACTCGACGAGTTGGATTGCGAGTTCTAGATTTTTATTTATAGAACTCGACAAGTTGATGGAACAACTCGACGAGTTGAGTGAATTCAGAGTGTTGACTTTGACTTTGACCAGGGGTAAAATGGTAATTTTACCCTAAGAAGGATTATCAGTTCTTGACTTAGTATTATGTTGGTAATGATAGCTCGGGGAGTCGAGAGATCAGCAGGTTCGGAGGTCTGCTAGCTCACAGCGAGAGGTTTATTTGCGAGATTTTGTAGTCAGCTTGTGAGGTGAGTTTTCTCCAATAGGAATGGGTCGAAGGCACCATTGCTGGCCCGTTTATGTATGTTTGTGTGTGACGGATTAGATCTGATGTCGGGGATAGCCCGATGTAGCTTATATGTTTCCGGACTTCGGTCCGATGTCGGGCGAGGCCCGAGAAAAGTTTATATGTATGTTTCCGAACTATCGTTCGATGCTAGGTGGTACCCGAGGAAGGAATGCATGTTTTGTTATATTGTTTTTCTTTGTGATACTTGTATGTGCCTGGTAGGGAGGTGAGTGTGGGCGGGGGCCCATATCTCATCACTAGCTGAGTGTGGACGGGGTTCCATATCTCATTATTAGTAAAGTAGGGGCGGGTCCTTGAGACTAGTAGTTATAGTGTTGTGTTTGACTGTTATGTACTAGCATGATTATATGTTATTGTTTGTATGTGTATAGCGGGTGGAGCCCAGAGACAGGCGGGGCCTAGTAGAAACATATATGTATATCGAGAGGGGCTCGATGCCAGGCGGGGCCTGATGTCAGATTCATCCCATGCCAGGTGGGGCCCGATGTAGCGGGCTAGGCCCAATGTATGCGGTTGTGTGATTATGTGTATGGTATGTGCTAGTTTGGGGAGACTCACTAAGCTTCGTGCTTACAATTTTCATTTTTGGTTTCAGGTACTTCCAGTAGCAAGGGGAAGAGCTCAAGATGACTGCAGTACACACACCATTGATTTAGCCTGGGATGTTTTTACTCTAATATTTCGACATATGGTTTTTATAGAGTATTTTGTTATGATGATTTGAGATACATGAATTATGATCTTTATTGCAAGGATTATGAAATATGGTTTACTTAAATGATTTTAAAAATGAAAATTTTGGATCGTATAATTGGGATATTAGGCTACATGTAACGCTTGGATCTGGTATTAGCTAAATTCCCTAATTTATTGCATTTTTCTATGGGGACTCGACGAGTTGGAAGCTCTAACTCATCGTGTCGACGGGGTTGTGGGCCGCAGACATTTTTGGTCCAACTCGACGAGTCAGGGTGTCCTAACTCGGCGAGTTATCGGCTACGAAGAAAACCCTAATTTTAGGGTTTGCACCCTATTTAAACACCTTAAATCTCTTGGCTGGCCTCTTTACCAGCCTCCTTGTCCAGAAAACCCTAATTTCGTGTATTATCCTCCAAGGTTGAGTGTGTGAGCTTGTGGTGTGCTTAGAGAGTTAGTTTTTTGTATTATTTGGAAGGAGTTTGAAGATTGAAGGAGCTTAGTTTGGAAGGAATGCTTTGGATCTAGAAACTCTCCATTTGTTGCAGTTCCTTTGAGGTATAAAGTCGATACCTTGTGTTGTTATCTTTTAGATCTCTTTGTTGGATGTTTTAGCTTGATTTTTGGGTGTATGGTTGAGTTTTCCAAAACATTAAGGGTTCAAGGAGTAATTATATTAGATTTTCCCCTTTCATGACCTCTCTTGGCATAAAGTTGCAAGCTTTGTTAGGTCCTAAGTCCCATCCATGCGTTAAGTCCTTTATTAAGCCATTTTGGGCCCTAGGGGTCTTTTCTTGCATGCATGGATGTAAAGTTGGAAACTTTACGTGATATTCTAGCCTTGGGATGCCAAATCTGTGTTTTGGGGCTATGTTTTGAGAGTTTAAGTGCTTAATGGGTTAAGCCCCACTCTATTAAGTCAAGGATTTGGGTTTGGGTTCATTTTGGTGGGTTTTATGGGTAAAGTTAGAAACTTTAACCTTCTAGACATCATTTGGGAGAAGATATAAGAATTGAAGCTTGTTGATTCGATGGAAACATCTGAAGACATTTAGTTGTTTGATTCTTGGCCAACTTGGCAAGTTCATTCGGAGAACTCGACGAGTTGATGCAAGTTTTCCCGATCTGTGCAATTTATGGAGAAACTTGACGAGTTGAAGGACGACTCGGCGAACTGGGTCAACTCAGACCGTTAACTTTGACCTTTGTGTTTAGTACTTGACCAACTATGACTTTTAAGGGATTGAGGGCATTTGGAGTTGTATTTAAGGATTTGTTTCTGTTTTGGGATCAAGAAGAGATGATATCCGAAGTCTAGACCTAGTCAGCTACCGTTCAGTATTGATGTGAGTCTTCTCACCACACTCATGGGTCGAAGGCACCAAGGCTGGCCCATTAGTGATTATGAAATGTTTTGTATGGGAATATGTATTTGTTTATTAGTGGAATTATATGTGGACTTATGTGCTGACCATGGGGGGGGGGGGGGGGGAGGGGGGCATGACACTTGGGAAGACCATGGGAAGAGCCCATGGCATGGGGATACAAGACCATAGGGGAAGCCCATTGCATTCCATTGAAGACCATGGAGGGAGTCCATGGAAAACTTATATATATATATATATATATATATATATATATATATATATATATATATATATATGTGCATGGCATTATGTGATTATGTGATTGGGAAACTCACTAAGCTTCTGCTTACAGTTTGATTGAATGTTTCAAGTACTTCTATTAATAAGGGCAAGGGCCCGACTTGATGGCATGACGTGCATTCTCCAGTGTTTTTGACATTTAGCTTTTTGTACTCTGAATTCTAAAATAATATGGATAATTAATGGGATTTTTTTACTTCCTATGGATGATGTTTATGAAATTAAAAGTTTAAAATTTTTCTGAAAATTAGGCTATTACAAGTTGGTGTCAGAGCCTTGGTTTGAGAGATTCGGGCACACTTCTAGGTGTGTCAGAACTTAAACTGAGGAAATAGTAACAATTTCTTTTCAAAAAGAAACCATAGTCAAATTTCTTGAAAACAAATTTGAAAGAAAAAGGGGAGAATGCAATGCGTGTAATCGGCCGAGCTCAAGTAAGTATTCTCAATGTTTTAGTCATGTTATAGTATACATGGAAATATGGTTGTATGGATTATTTTCTAAGTGTATGATTTCAAAGTTGTACATGTTTAGGATTGCATAGCCCTAGAATGAGGGAATATGCCTTATTCATGTTCCTTGTTTTGTTGAGGTTTAGGGTTGAAGCTTTATTTGACAAACTATGTGATTCTCTCTGTGTATAACTTGCATGAATAGGGAAACCTGCTATGATTAATCTGGGTTTCTGATTTGATGAGGTTTGAGAATCCTAAAGCAATATAGAATTTGAGTTAGTGTTGTGTTTATGAGTTATGGTTGTGATTAGATGACTTAGGGATATCAGGTATGGCCTTGGGGAAAATACAGTCAGGTGTGCAACATAGTATTGGGCCCATACTACTGAAAGCACATGACTTGTACCCAAAGCAATGACAGAGCTGATAGTTCTTAGAAGTCTGGTGAGGAGGAATCTCTTTTGAATTCCTTATCTTGGTTATTTGTGATACTTTCAGTTGAGGATGGTGATGATCACGCAAGGTTCAGGTTTAGGATCAGGATCAACTTTAGGGTTGGGTGCAGAGCCCATGGATGAGAGGTTGCATGATCTCATCGCAGCCGAGGTTACTGCCGGCCACATGCATAACATGCTAGTCATAAAAAGGTTACTGTTGGCCACATACATAACATGCTCCTCCTCCCCAACAAGGGCTTGGTTTGTTTCCTCTACAACAAGACTAGTCATAAAAAGGTTGATTGTCCGGTTTTGGTGAGAGGAGGAGCAGTGGCGGCGCCTGCGCCCGCCACGATGAGGATTACAGATGGCCGCCCGATGAAGGCGAAGGCTCCTACGGTGAAGAGCAATGCATTTCAGGTGACTACCGAGGAGGCCCGAGCAGTGCATATAACATGCGAATATTCAGGTATTTTCACTTTTAACCCTTCGTATAAGAAATGTTTTCAAAAATGATCCATTGGCAGATTAATGAGAAAATGTGGGCTGCTTGCATACGCTGGGCATATGTGGCCTAGACGAAAACCGTAATATTTAGGGTTTATGCACTATTTATACATACCTAGCTCTCAAGGCTCCCTTCATTCATCAGCCTCCAGCCTCATATCCGACCCTTTGAAAAGATAATCCATTTTGAGAGAATTTTTAAGCCATTAGTGTGTGTTTTGGTGTTCTTAGAGGTATGAGAAGGAAAGAAAATAATCTTGGAAGCTTGGAGCACTTTGGATCTAGAAGTACATCATCATTTTGCACGACTTGGAGGTAAAAAACACTGATCTTGATGAAGTTTTCATTTAGATCTTGTTAGCCATGGATTTGCTGACTTTTTTGTCTTTAGGACTTAAGTAGCACTAAGGGTGGCAACCCTAACCCTAGAAACGGATTTGGAACCATAATAATCCATTCTTGAGACCAAAAGGTCCAAAACCCCATTACAAGAGATCTAAGCATACATGAGGCAAGTTTTCATCTTTTTACCTCAAATGAGTGCAAGATGGTGATGATGTCTCAGATCCTTGAGCTCAAGCTACATAAGTTCTTCTTCACCAACTTCCTCTTTCTCCTTCCAAGCTTCAAGTCACTAAAATGGACTTCACAAGATCAAGATCACACAAAGATGAAGGAGGTTAGGTTCTAGGGTTTTTGAGTTAAGGAGGATGGTAAGGAGGCTAGGGTTTGGCACATAAGTGTGTGTATGTGTGTGTGTATATATATATATATATACATACATACATACATATATATATATATATATATGGCGTAAACCCTAAAAATTACGGTTTTGAGTCAGCTCACATATGTTGTGCGTACGCGTATCAAACCCCCGCATCCAATACCTTCACTATGCCTCGTATACGCCAAGCTTACGCCCAACATACATCTTCTGTTAGCCCACTCAGTAACAACCCAACTCACTAAAGGCCTGACTTAATAATCCAACATTACTCTCATAGTCCAACAATTGATTACAAAAAATTAAATAATTTAACATTACCTCAAGTCACGGATGTTACAACTCTCCCCCACTTAAATCAGACTTCATCCTCGAAGTCTGCTGCCCTGAACAACTCTGGATAGTGCTCCCTCATCTCCTCCTCTAGCTCCCAAGTCCACTCAGACCCCTTGCGATGCAACCACTACACCTGTACCAGCTCCACCCTCTTGTTCCTTGCATCCTTCGTCTTCCTGTCGAGAATGGCTACTGTTCTCTCGATGTAGTCCAGGCTATCATCCACCTGAATATCCTCTAAAGGCACAACTGCAGAGTCATCCACTAAGCACTTCCGCAGCTGGGAGACGTGAAAAATGCTTTGGATCTCGCTTAGCTCAGCTGGCAAATCCAGTCGATACGCAACCCGACCCACTCGAGCCAAAACTCTAAACTGACCAATGTACTTGGGGCCCAACTGCCCCGCTTCCTGAACCGGATGACACCTTTCCAAGGTGATACCTTCAGGAGGACCATATACCCTACCTGAAGCTCTAGGTCTGATCGGCGCTTGTCGACATAGCTTTTCTGCCGACTCTGAGCAATCTGGAGCCTGCTCCGGACCTATTGGATCTTGTACATGGTCTTGAGTACCACCTCAGTACTCCCCATGACTCTCTGACCGACCTCACCCCAACATATTGGGGTCCTACACTTCCTCCCGTAGAGCATCTTGAAGGCAGGTTGGTCTATGCTAGCATGATAACTATTGTTATACGAAAATTCCGCCAATGGAAGATACGTATCCGAACTCCTGCCAAAATCTAATACGCACGCACACATCATAACCTATGGAGTCTGAATCATCCTCTCACTCTGCCCATCTGTATGAG
This sequence comes from Lactuca serriola, assembly GCF_051521515.1. Lineage (NCBI taxonomy): Eukaryota > Viridiplantae > Streptophyta > Magnoliopsida > Asterales > Asteraceae > Lactuca > Lactuca serriola. The sequence goes on along the minus strand of NC_136412.1, from coordinate 181,940,978 downwards.
GGTGAAAAGCTATACTGAAGTGAAGAGGAGTACCCATCTCGTCATGAAACAACTTCCACAATTTGGAAGTTAAGCGGACATCTCGGTCTGACACAACCGACACCGGCACTCCATGACGTGCCACCACCTCGTGTACATAGATCCTGGCTAGCTTCTAAATTATCTGGTGGATTAGAGGAGGGTCCAACAGTCAAAGACCTACCTTCCGAGGGGTTCTCCACGGCGTTGGCATCACGACATAGGTGACGGAGGCCTACCAAATCTAAACCACTTAAACAGAGATATGAAGCAAACTTTGTCTCCACAAAGTTCTTCAAGAACTCATGCATTGCTTGGATCTTCTCCAGAATTGCACTCGGCTCCTCTAGAATAAATTTTCAGGTGGCTACCTTCTCTCATACTTCCTGATTACCACCCTCCATGCCAGAAACCACACATGCTGCCTTCATTCGACGAACCCCTAACGTGAACTCAACGTTCTCGATGACCCTTTCCACCACATGAATGATCCCCTTTTGGAGTTGCCAAACCATGTTAACCTCCAAAATCTATCTTTGAGACTCCTCAACTGTCAGCTACTCACCCTGCTGCCTCACCTGCTCCTCCAGTACTTTGTTCTCCGTCATCAAGGTTTCCACTTGTTGAGATAGGCACTCCACTTCACCATCTACGCTTGTCACCTGGTCCTCCACTAATGTTTTCTCCCCTACCAATAGATCATAAAGTTCTTCAAACTTGTGCTTCTCCTCCTCCAAAACAAGCACTTTCTTCTATAATTTTTCCCAAGTGTGAGCCCATGCAACGCAAACGCCCAACTATAGCAACCAAGTAGGGGAAATCTGGGTTGATGCATACTAAAGGTTGTTTGCCAAATAGGAATTAGAGAGAGACATCAGTGCTTCCATTGTAGCCGAAGGGAACACATGGAGACCCCATTCATACGCAACAATATGTTGTGATAGTAAGGACTCCTGAGTAAGCTTCCATTCCAATAGATAAACAACAGGAGCCATAGATGGTAAAGGGGAAACACCAGAAATGGTGTTGTCCCCTGGCGGAAACAAAGCAGGGCCAGGCGCATTTTCATGGTCAACCTACAGCTCCTTCTTAAACTTGTCCTTACCAATGTCATGGCCGGTATCATTCTTCTCTTCTTTCTTTGGTTCCCAAGGCGGTTCTTTTACCTCTTCTCTATCCCCTCTTACTTACTGGTGAGAAGTATCATCATCGGTAATGATGATAATTGTATTGGATTCTCCCAGCTAAAAGTTGACGTTACGCTTCTTGAGAAGACATTTTCCAATAGCGTTGGCACCAATATCTTCTATAAAAGGGGAGTCCATCCAAGTTATTCTCCATTTGGTGGTTGTATGGTCACTGTCGATCAACACCACCTTCACAATATCATTTTCAGAGGTTCGAGGCGGAGGACCGCCGAGGGAAACGCCACGAACAGGTGTATCCACCAAATAAGGGTCAACCTGGGTAGTAGAGCCTTCACCTTTGATGGTAGGAGGAGCAACAAGCATCAACGTCCGGTTGCACTAATAGGTGGAGGAAGAGTCTCCACCAGCTCCACCTCATGGTACTGGAGCTCCCCTTGTACTTTCACCGTAGAACCATCTCATGGGATAGCACCCTTTCAATACCTGCAAATATAATCAAAAAACGGTTAGCAAGCCCTTTAGTCTCCTAAAAAAGGTAAAAAATAGTACTTATATAGCATAAATGTTTAAAAAATATTGCATTAACATATTCTTTTTTACAATGAACTACTTGAATTTTTGGGTGGCATGTGTACTTGTGCAGATCAAATGGGCTGTCTTTTATCCAATAAAGGGCCATGGAAGAATCCTGATATCATGATGGTTTTTATTTTTATTTATTTATAATTTTTACTATGTTTTATATATTCCTAAAGTTTTGTTTAATAGTGAAGAAAAATGTGTGAGACAGGTGGTTGAAGTTTTAAACAGTGAAGGAAATTTTTTCTTATGCTAAGCCTCAATTACCCATGGATACTTTCTTTTAATCTTGTTAATGTTATTTTCCGAGAAAATGTTGAAATTTCATTTAGTTGTTTTGAGCATCTAAGAAGTAGTGATACATTGAGAGCTGAGTAAGGATGAAAAGCTAAAGTTATTACATCCCTGAAAGCAACAAGGATTTATTCACATCTTAAGTTGACTCATGTTTGTGAAGAAGTGGTGGAATTTGAATTATAGATTATTTTATTATTTTTGTTCTTATTAATTATTTGGGTTGTCTTTTTTTGGAATTGAAATTGGTGATTGGAGATTACAACTTCCTCCACATGTTTTGATATTCCACATTTCCACTTATATTTGGCTATTTATTCGCAATTTGTTTTCATTAACTCACTTGATGCATCTTCTAGCAAAGCACTAGACATATATGACATTGAAAAGTTTGTAAACAACCTATAGATGGAGTGGTGAAAGTAGTGAATACCCAACCTTCAAAGATACCATTAAGTATAGAAACGTACTTTCTATATGTCAACATCAAAGAGAGAAAGATCAAACAAGATAACTTAATAGGATGCTTGACAACTTATGGAAAATTTGAGCTTCAACTAGATGTTCATGAAGTGGTTGACTCAATGGCTGAATGACTTTAAACCATAAGTCGCATAATCTGTGGGATAATTTGTAGCAGATGACTTGAGGCTCGACATGTTAGATCACAAGGTTGTCAAGGATATAGAGCATAAGAGATTGCATTATTTTTAGGAAAGCTTGGTTTGATAAGGATATTGCTATTCATTTGACTCAATCAAGATGGGATAGAAGCCTTGATGCTTTGAAAGAACTCTTCCTCAAATACAACACAAAGGTGAGACATAACATGAAAAAAGAACACATGAATTTCTTGGGTTAACTTGAATAGTTGATCGAATGATTGATTGAGAACAATTTATGCTTATCATTTTACCTTTTAGTCATTTATGTATTTGTTTATTATAGGTTTTTTTTAAAATTAAGAACAATTTATGCTTATCATTTTACCTTTTAGTCATTTATGTATTGTATATATATGTGTGGATATATGTGTTTTGAGCTTTTAGTCATTTGTATATTTCCATGCTAATTACTTAAATGTATTAAATGCAATAAACAACCAAAATCAGCGATGACTTTTTATGGTCACCAATTTGGTAAATTAGTGACCACTTTGTATATTCACTGATTGGATAAATGTAACGATCCAAAAATCCAGGGTAAAAAGTTTCATTTTAATTATAGTCAGAACACAGATATCTTTTAAATCCAAGTATTCCAAAAGCATTGCTTAATTAAAACAATTATCAGAGAGTTACATCCCAAAATCACATAATGTGGAAAACACGAGTGTGTGCCCTGCGATCAAGCCAGACCCTTCCTTTCCAAACCAATGATACCTGAAACCATAAACAAAACTGTAAGCACGAAGCTTAGTGAGTTGTCCTTAACATACCCCACACAATCCACACAATCACATAAACCATATCAACCATACAAGCCATGTATAAAAACATATAAGGATACAATGGAAACCCTCTAGGGTCTTACTCCGAGTGTCATGGGAACCCCCACATGGTCTTAGCCCAATACCTTGGGAACCCCCCAAGGTCTTAACTAAGGATGTCATGAAAACCCTAAAAGGTCATACACCCTAGTGCCTCGGGAACCCCCCGAGGTCTTTACCTAGGATGTCATGGAAAACCTCCAGGGTATTACACCTAAGTGCCTCAGGAACCCCCCGAGGTCTTTACCTAGGATACCATGGAAACCATCCAAAGTCTTACACCTAAGTCCCTCGGGAACCCCCGAGGTCTTCCATGCAAGTATCACAAATACAACTAGCATACCACATACCACATAATCAACTAGCATATCACATAGCAAATAATGAGCCAGCCTTGGTGCCTTTGACCCATTGGTGTGGTGAGGAGACTCACATCGAATGCTGAAGCTCACTGCAAGACTCCTTAGTTGCTGCCCTGACAACTCCCTGAGCTATCGATACCAAAATATCACCCCAATTAGCAATTACGTCTCAAAACATGATCCATTGTCCATACTTGGGGGGAAAATAACCATTTTACCCCTGGCCCAACAAGATTCGTAACCAAGGCCCAAGCCTAAACCAAAAGGCCCAAAACTATAAGATCCATAAAGGCCCAATAATGGCCCAATTTTCCAAATTGGGCCCAATCCCATATGGGTCTTATCCTAAGCCCATATTTTCTTCCAATACACTCTAGGTTACTCCAAAATCCACAGGGACAAACTTGGTGAAATGCATCGGTCAAAGGTCAATGTCAACGCCAAATTCAACGGTCCAGGTGAACCAACTCGTCAAGTTGGTCCTTCAACTCATCGAGTCCACTCCCAAGTCAGAATCGTGATATTGCGATCCAAGTCATCGAGTTTTCCTACAACTCGTCGAGTTCCTCTGTTTCTCAACATACTCGGGGCAACCACAACCCAACTCGCCGATTTCACCCATGAACTCATCGAGTTCTTTGATCTGTTAACCCACTTAATGCATTAAGCCCTTTTTCTTGAATCTAAAGGCTCTAAACCTTAGATCCCCATCCATAGAGATGTCTAGGAGGATAAAGTTTCCAACTTTACTCCTAAGGATCATCCACGAGGCTATAAACTCAAACCCTAAGTCCTTTAAGGAAAGTGTTGACCCATTAAGCCCTTAAACTCTCATTTCAATGTCCCTAAACACATATTTGATGTCTAAGGGTGGACAAATCACGTAAAGTTTCTAACTTTACGTCCATACATGCTTGAAACGCTCTCTAAGATCCAATTTAGGCTTCATAATGAACATATGGCAAGCATGAGACATATGGGCCAATAAAGCTTGCAATTTTAAGCTTCAAGAGGTCATTTACGGGTCAGATCTGGCCTAACAACCTTCGAATCCTCTTCTTCTTGGATAACTCGGTCAAAGACCCAAAACCAAGCCACAACTACAAGAGATGAGATCTAATAAGCTACATGTCAATGTTATGACTTTATACCTCCAAGATGTAGCCTTTAATGTAGGGTTTCTGGATCCAAGATTACTCCTCCAAGCCTGATGTTTCTTTCTTCAATGCTTCCTTCCAAGATCTCCAACAATCACTCTAAAATTCACAAAACTCAAGGAACAAGTGGAAAAACGATCTACGGTTTATTTTGGACAAGGAAGGCTGGTAACAAGGCCACCCTATAAATTAAGTCCTTTAAATATGGTGCAATACCCGAAAAGTTAGGGTTTTCTCTTCCAGCGCCAACTCGTTGAGTTCGACCTCCCCAACTTGTCGAGTTGATCTTCAAAATGTGTTTGTCACACATTTCCAACACGTCAAGTTTATGCCTTAAACTTGACGAGTTGACCTTTAGAAATAAGGTTTTATTTCCATAATTAACCTTCTAAATTCCGGGTGTTATAATAAAATAGTGACGACCTTTATTGGTCACTGATTAGATAAAATAGCGACGACTTTCATTGATTAGTGACAACTTTTAGTGACAAAACGGGTCATCATAGATTTACACTATATTTCAGTCACTAATTAGTGACCATTTTAATATTTGGTCACTAATCAACTTTTGTGATGGATCTATAGTGACGAAAAGTGACGAAGAGAAGTTTCGTCACTAAATCGTTAGTGACGACTCCTTCCATTGTTAGTGACCATTTTGTTTTCGTAATTAATTAGCATTTTTTAGTGATAGTTATAGAGTGAAGTCAGACTAAGTGGACTGACTGACTGAGAAAAAATTTGGCATCGTAATAGGGTCATGCAACATCTTGATGAATTGAAATATGATGATGAGAAATGAGTGAAATTTGTGGGTATTATAAAAAAGATGAGGACATAACTTACATAAGTAATATATATTATGAAAGAATTCAAAACAGAAGGTAGATAGAGAGAAGATAAGGGAAGTGAGTGCTTTAAAATATGCTACTTATAACTTTAGGAGTTTAAAGGATTAACAAGGTTATATGAAATATTGGATATATCATATATGATTGATTAATTAAAAAAAATAAATGAAAATTTGGATATATCATATATGATTGGTTAATTAAAAAAACAAAAACAAAATGGAACAGTGAATTATTCCAACCTTTAAGATATTTGGTTTAATTTAATTTACTAATGATTATATATTTGGTTATCAAATAACGAGTTAATTATATGTTTTCTTAAAGTTGTTATTCAAAAAAAAAAAAAATCCTATGTTACGTTTCTTTTAAAGTTAATAGGGCATAAGAAATAAAAATTCTTATGTTTGTAAGTTTTGTGTGGGTTTTATCCAAAATTGTATTTTAGGTCTATTAATGTCCTAAATTTGGATTTTTTTTTTTTTTTCAATTTTACTCTTTTTACAAATTTATCGTATAAAACTTGAAATTTATGTCAAACTTTAGGATTTAATGAACAACAAAACCAAACTTAACAGCTTTTATGCATTAGAAAAAAAAAAGTAAAATCGAACATTTCTATCAAACATATGAGTTTTAATAAACCAAATGGCACAATTAACATTCGATTTTAATGAACCTAAAATCTGAAAAAATGTAAAACCGACCAAAACTTAAAAACTTAATGGTTTTTATTTCGTTATCCCAAGTTAATGTATTGATAATTTTGATTAGGTAAACAATAATCATTGAAATTATAGATAACAATTTTCTAAAAATATTTAGTGTGTATATAATGCATGAAATATTTTTATAAATGATAGAAAATAAATTTTCGTATTTTAAGTTTGAATAATTCAACATTATATTAAATGGGTTTAGAAACCATAAGGACCATCACTTCATTGTGTTTAAAGATACAGTGAAAATACATGATAGAAAAAATACATAATATAATGCATGAGATATTTTTATAAATGATAGATTTTCTTTTTCTTATTTTGTATTTCATAGTTGATCCAAAGGTAAATGAGTGACTTTCAAAATATTAACATGTCAAATTTGGATTTAACAACCACATGGTCAAACCGTGTAACGGTTTACAAACCATAAGGACCATCACTTTATAGTGTTTAAAGATACCTCGAAATACAACACTTTTTGAAAACCATAAAAACAATTTACGAAATTTTGTCTTTATATATTGCATCTATATTCAAGCCCCAAGGAATCCGATGAGAGTCTAATGGTTGAGATGGAAGAATGATAAAATATTTTTTATTGAATAATTGAGTTTATTATGATTGTGATTGTAGATACTCTTACAAGAGTCAAGAATCATAGATATCTTTGGGGGTGACTCTTGTATACCGATGGTATATTGATTACCGGGACTACCTTTAATCATGTAATGACTAAATCCCATTTATAATTGATCATAAAGATAAAAGAACTAAAAAAAACCAAATAAATTTGTTGGTGTTAAAAATGAAAAACGATGAATAATATAACATCTCTTAATTAGTCTCTTTATATATATATAAAAAATAAAAATAAAAATAAAAATAAAAACAAGTTTTAGTCAATGTTTTAAAAACCGGTTTTTTAATTGAACCGGTCGAGTGACGTTTTCCGGTTCAACCGGATGGTCAAACTGGTTCTATATTTTTACATGTTTTTAGTATTACAAACATAAATAGAATGCAACATATAAAAACAATCATTATAGAAGTCAAAATCAAACAAAGAAGTCCAAAACAAACACAAAAATCCAAGAATGTCCGATTCAACCCGGTCCATTCCGGTTCAATTCAGCCGGTTGAACCGGTTTTTTACCAAAACCGGCCGGTTCAATCCGGTCAGGAAATCATTATAAAACCGGTCCAAATCGAACCGCCCTCACCTCCGGTTCCCGGTTCGACCGGTTCAACCGGCCGGTTCGAACCGATTTTTAAAACACTGGTTTTAGTACTCGATCTCTTTCTATGGGTGCCAAAAACAATTTCATCAGATGGAAAGCATACCCAAGTTAGTATATTCAAGTTTTAGCAATAAATGATAGTGGGTTTAATTTTACTAAGTATAAATCATTAGATAACACTACATACAAACAATAACCTTGAGTCCATATGTAAAATCATTTCTAAAAATAAAAAAAATATTACGGCTACAATTATTATATCAAATGGTGCCACCATTCTCTCAATAACTATTTTTATTCAAATGAAAAGATCACCAAAAGGACCTTCGTAGGCATAACAACATGCCAATGTGCTACACTTACTGCATTTGCTAAAAATTTAAAGCAAAGAACACCAAACTACATCAAAAGGATATAAAATTTATAGTTGTGGCATCTTGAAAATGTTCAAACATATGAGAATTCAAAATAAAAAAGATAAGAGCGCTAACAAGCCATCATCGCCTACATATGAGATTATCATTCAAACAATTTTGGGATATACCGTATGTTTCCAGTTCCAAATAAATAACTTACCTTTTCCATGTTTAACAGCAGCACTTGGCTTCAACTTGTTATGACTAGATGATGCCCCTACTTTTCTTGAACTTTTACATAACTCCCATTTCATTTCCTCAAAATCTAGCTTGTGATAGAAATAATAACCTTCTGGAAGACATCCCATCACATAAAGACTTTCACACGATTTGAAAAACTGCTGACATTTGGGAAAGATAGGAAAATTCTTGGTTTCAAGTATTGATAATTTTGGCTCAGGATTAAGTATGAGCTCACATAAATGACACACATTGTCTATCGCATACATCTTTCCATTCAAAGTATGTAAATCAACAATAGGAGAAGTTGATGAGACATGATTCCATTCGCCTTGACCCGATATAGAATACCATATATTCGTGGATCCATCTGCCATAACAAACACCCACCCAGATTTTGAAGGTGAAATGACAAGAACACCCCTGATTTTTTCTGGATCATCGCTTACTGAAGAAGGAATATCAGGAAAATGGACTCCATGCTTAGCGACAGGATCAAGAAGCCAGAAATCATGAGTTTTACTCCCGAATAAGATCAAGTGTCCACAAGTAAAACCAACACATGTCCTCCCACCAGAATGAGGAAGAATTGAATTGAAGCTTCTTCCTTCAGTATTTATATCATCTAAATAGTAGTTGTAGTCTTCCTCATTAGACTCAGTAGAGATAGATATGGACATGGGTGATCTGGACTCCATAAACTTGGTTTTGTTAGAAAGTGCAAATGACCTCCATGACTTACAAACTCCACTAAATGCAGGAAAATCAACAACTCCCAGTTGCATCATAACTGTAAAAAGCAATTCATGGTTAAGATCTGACCAAGGTGTTGGATCATCATCATCATCATCACATGTCTTGAACCTCTTCTTGCTTTCATTCCTAGTCATACTCCTTGTCTTAACCATTCCTACACTTGAAAAAGAAACATAAATGGCTTTAAGCACTCAAATTCTTATACAGCTAACTTCAAGTTGGGTAAGAGCAGCTATAACTGAAATACAATAACAAAAAAGCAAACAAAATATGACGAAAACAAGAGCCATTACAAGCAAATTTTGAAGTTTTATTTCCCATGTTTTGATATCACGATTCGAACTGAAGAATTTGTATTTAAGTATCTTATATCCTAACGAACAGTTAATTAAAACAAATTGATATAACATGCACACAACCAAAATCGAGATTCAACCCAACTTTAAACAATGAGTTTTCTGGTAGTATAGGACATGGGAAGTCAGTTAAGCAATCGAGCACATATAAGAAACATATAATCATTGATTTATTCTAAGTTTGGCGATGAAGACATGCCTTGATCGTACGTGGATGAAAACCCGAAAGGGTTTTATTTTTTCTTGCGAACTCGCCCCTTGCCCTTAAACGCTGATTTCTTGGAGCTGTTTTAGGTTGTGTAAAGATTTTGTGAGGCAGCAAATACTGATTTTGGGCTTTAACTCCGGGCTTTCAACTTTTTCTCAAATTTTTCTAACCGCCACAAAAAGTTTCTTTATTCAACTTTTGCCACCAAGTTTTATCATATATATACAAAGTATAATTCTACTAAACCTTTTATCTAGATTGTCGGAGTCGAGGACGGCGCTACACTATCATAAGGTGGGTTCTCTAATAGGGGTGTTCAAAATATCCGAAAACCGAAAAACCGAAAGTCCGTACCGATTTTTCAGTTAACCAAACCGTTTTTTTTTTACTTTTCCAGTTTGGTTTACTAAACCGCTAAAAATCTTCGGTTTCTCCGTTTGGTTACCGTTCATGTGTTTTGCTACGAACGGTTAATCGAGATTTTTTTATTAGTTTATTTCTATCGAAAATTAGAGTATATGTTTATCATAATCAAGGTTGATGTTTCTTTCACGATGTCGGATGACTATGGAAGTGCAAAACTATAAGATGATGAATTTTAAATTTGAATTTATATTTCTCGTTTTGCTTTTTCCTAAAGATCGTATTGGACGATTACACTTGTTTTGAATTTTATTAGGGAGTTTTATAGTTTCGAAACACATTTATTAACTCATAGACAGTTAATCGGTTAACCCGATAACCTAACCAGAAAAAAAGGTTAACTGAAAGCCGGTTAACCATATTTTTAGGTTTAGGTTCATGAAATTAATAAACCGGTTGTTTTGGTTAACCTTCCAAAAATTGTTTTTGGCTCGGTTAACCATCCATGAACACCCCTATCATTTCACCTACACAATTTTTCAAGATTTACTATAAATTACTTACCCAAAAGATTAGGACCTATCTAAAAAAATTTGAAAGACCTACATCGTGCTCGGAAAAAAAGGCTTTTTACTTAAAAGAAAATAGATATCTTCGAAAAAAATTGATTCAAAAACTTATATTTACCATCTCCACTTAGTTACATATCGACCAACTAAATGATAGATGATGTCTTATAAATAACAATAACAAGATACACAAAAATTTTAAGTGCCTTTTTGCTTGGAAGCTATGTTAGCTAATAAGCTAAAAATTGGTTATTCAGGACATCTTTTTATTATAAATTTGCTTTTGTGGTTGTTCATATACTTATAAAATTTGGTTTTTTAAATAAATTTAGTACATATATTTATTAAAGCCAATTTTTTGAAGGGTCCAACCGGTCTGGTTGAACGGGTGTTTTTGGAAAATCGTCCGGTTCCACCTTCTTTGCTAACAAGCATTTTTTGAGATTACAATACAGTAACATGAACGGTTATCGGTTCAATCCGTCGAACCCCTTTTGCGGTCTGATTTTCAAATCAAAGTAAGTATTGGTCTGATTGAACATACTTAGTGAACTAGGTGATTTTATATTCTAGTATCATCATTGTCGAGTCTGCTCCAAGGGCACATGCACTAGGGTGTTCTAACGGTTTTACTACCTGATAGCATAAGATAGGAATCAAGTCAGGGACTCATTAACGGCGCCCAACTCCGATCCGAAAACTAAGTTCTGGCCAGTTCGCATCATTAATATATAATAAAATGTATCCTTTCGATGTGATATTATGTCCAATATATGAAACATAAGATGTTAAACCCCATCATTTAAAAAAAAGGAAGAACTCTATTTTAAAACAAAATAATAGATGACCATAAGGTTATACGCTTGGAGAGAAGCCATGATATGGTCGATGTAGGAGACGACATTACATGAATGAAAAATATTAAAGATATCCGATCATTATTCAACAGATAAATTAAAGACAAAATTATGGGAATGGTCCGTGTAGTTTGCCAAAATAGACTACTTCAGTACAAATAGTACAAATATTGGAATTCATAAACGCTTGTTCCATGTGGTTTGTTTTTCTTACCCGCCTGATCATTATGGCCAACGTCGTCCCAATTTAGATGTTAGTTGACACATGTTCCTTTCATGTGAGGGGGAAATTCTTCATTTCATCTTCAATGAATAAATGGTTCATTTTAAACCCCTCTTCCCTATTTCCACTGCTTCACATCATTTCTTAATCCAAAACAATCGCCCCCAATTGATTTTGATCGATCTCTTCTTCCCAATATTTGTCACGATAAAAAACAATGGTTTTTGCTATTGTGAATGGCCCGACAATGTTGTAACATCATGGATAGATCTGAATCCAGTACGGAGTATCTAGCAATGTTCTGAATGTCGTAGACAATACTGATTCATTGTTTGGTTTGACCATATATGTGTCGAAGGGCAATAGCTGTGATTCCAAGGCTTATACGGTCAAAAAACGCTCTTAAAATTGCCCTAAAAAACTAAGAAGTAATGTTGTTGAAGTTTCTTCTGATTGACTTTTGCATATTTTTTTCTTCGTTTTATGTTAACAAAATATGATATTAGTAGCATAAATTGGGGATTCTAGTTTTTTAGTAGTTTGTATAAAGTAACCATTGTATTGGTGTGTTATATGGTCTGGTTGTTTGGTCGATGTGTAATTACTGGACAACAAAGTATGTCATTTTTGTATGTTTTGAATTAGTGGTTATGTTGAACAAACAAACAACAAACATTAATGCAATGTGGTAAGAAACAACATATTTTGACAAGTATAGTTATAGTAATGTACTTGAGAACAACTCACCATAATAAAGCTATTATATAGAGTACCAAAAACTGCAATTAAGTCAAAGCACCAAATTAAAGCCAATAATAAGAACCAATATATTGCCATTCATTCGGCCATTTTACTTACAAAAACAACCGTTAAGGAAAAACACTTAAACCAAGCAAGTAGATAAAAGTATTAGGGCATTGTTTTCATCAAACCATACCAACCAAAGGAAATGTCCTCACCTTACCACAACCATAAACCAAAGTACCATGGCACCAAATAAGTTGTTTTCAACAAATAAAACATGTTTTCAACAACAAAACCTAAATTTTCTACTTCCCTTCGCCACGGTAGCCTGTCCATCCAACCGTTTGCAACTCCTAGAATTAAAACCCTTGTTGTGGTATTTTCTGCATGGAACTAGCACTTCTGCTTAAACATTCGCCCTGGTTGATACTTCTTCCCTTTGTCACTTTTTCTGAAGCCTATCCACCTGCAAATTTGTTATAAGAAATGTAGTTAGGTTTTAAGATACATAACAATGTATACTCTATAATAAACTAATTACATTTTAATGATGTTTTGAAGTTCTCAATGTGATGGGACAATTCCCACATGTTTCTCCTATTAATTGGATCTATTTTAAAGCTATACATTGCCTTTTATATATATATGAGGTATTCCAGCTATATATATTAAAAGACATAACTTTATACAGATAAACCCACATTTGTTATCTAAGATTGCTTAAGATTTGATTATTTTTGAAAAATTTGCATATCATACGAACAGGTTGCTTACACTTTTACTAAAGCACTTGGTGGCAAAAAAATTTGTTACCTACCGGGCAAGTTGGGTTTGAGATCTTCACATTCCAACTTGAAGGGGGAGTAAAGGGAATTGGATATCCTGATGCCAGCTATCATATTTCCATTCCAATTCCATTTTAAGTTGTTATCTAGTTTAAATAATTAGTTTCCTATTTTGTCTAGGTTTGTTTTTCTCTTGTATAAATACCCCATGGGGTCTTAGCTTTTTTTTTTTTTTTTCTCAATCAGTCAATAGAGAAATCGTGCGAACCTTTATCCATTTTTTTTTAAAGAACATAGGTCAACTAACGCCTAAATTGGGACGGTGTTGGCATCGGCCAAAAGGACCGTGCCAGAAAATAAACCACATAGACCAAGCATGTAGAAATTCCGATAGTTGTACCAAAATAAAATGTTTTGGTAAACCATATGAATCATTTGCGTAATTTTGTCTAAATTAAATGAAAATAGGTTCTTCTAATTCTAAAGGTGTTAAAACAATCTTATCAAAGAACATTTCATCCTTTTGGTCGTTTAAAATATTCAATAAAGGATTGTATTGTGTTAAAAGGAGGCCAACATCTCTTCTAAATTTTATTAATACAAAATTATATACATTTAACTCGTCAGGTTGTATGATTGTTGGGGACTGTTGAATTTTGAAAACCATTATCAAAAGAATAGGTACAACCAAAGAAAAACATATTTTAATATTTTAATTACCCAAAAAAGATTTCAATTTGAACCATAATAGGTCAAGTAATTACATCCGGTTTTGCTTTCAAATTTTAAGCACAATTTTTAAATGGATATTAAATCAAACAAAATGACATCATGTAAAAAACTGCATAAGGTGAATGGCATCTTCTAGAGACTATATAAGACGAATGACAAACATCAAAGATATTCCACCATTTGACAAGCATCTACTCATAAACGACTCCTTAATTTCACCTATATCCACAACAGGACTTGAACCCTGAGACCTCAAAAAGAGAGAACAATATCTGATATCGATGGGAGTCCTTTGGTACTTCTACATGTTTCAAAATATCATCATTCAATGAAGATTTCATCCTTTGATCTATTTTCTCTTCAACAATGGATTATACTGTGCTAAAAGTTACTAAGTATAAATTAAATTAGTCGTTACTCATTAAATATTGTGTAAAAGGAGGATAACATCACTAATAACTCCATAAAATTTAGTAAACTAAAACTTAATTATATGCATTTTGATTAAGAACGGTGTCATAGTAAGATAAGTTACTATCTATCAGGAATGACTGATTTTGTCACAATAATCGTCACCTTTCCTTCTTCATATTCCCATTTCCTTGTTGTACACCTTGATTTTAGTTCTTTCCATTTTTTTTCAGTTGTATATTAGATGTGCTTCCCATGTATTTTTAATGTGTGAATCAATAAAAATCATCACAACCATTTGAAATTATCATGGTATCATAGCAGGAAACACTGCTTGACCTAAAATCATCAAGACCCGAAAATGGCGGCATTAGTTCATCATGGTTGAAGACGACGAAGCTAGACCACCGCCCAAAATGAATAATGAAGCCACTGATCATGGCTCTCCATGCTACCTGCATCTGTCCGATTACCCAAGCCAGATGCATGTCAATGAAGCCTTGAGCGACAGCAACTGCCTCGACTGGGTGCAAGAAATGGAGAACCTCCTTTTTGCAAAGAATAAGATAAGCTTCGTTGATGGAAGCCTCAAGAAACCAAAAAAAAGATCGACAGCAATAACACGGCTTGGGTACGATGTGATGCGATGATAACAGGATGATTAGTCACTGCTATGGAGAAAGAAATAAGGATCAACATGAAGTACGCTAACACAACAGAGGACATTTGGAACGATTTACGTGAACGGTTCGGTAAGGAAAGCGTGCCGGGAGAATATAAATTGATGCGACTTCTTACCACGAAAAGCCAAGATGGAGCATCCGTGTCGACATACTATACCAGGTTAAAGGTTTTATGGGATGAGATAGGTTCTGTTTTTCCTAAACCTAAATGTCATTGCACAGGATGCACATGTGGTATTAGCAAAACGTTGGGAGAATTAAAGAATAAGGAGAAGCTTTACAAGTTCTTACTTGGACTTGATGAAAACTTTTTCACCATAAGGACACAAATCCTCGCTATGAAACCCACACCTACTTTGGGTGAAGCATATCACCTTGTGGCCGAAGATGAAGAAAAAAGAGCTATATCGATGGGAAAGAGACGTAATGTCGAGGCTGCTGCATTTCAAGCCTTCACCAAGCATGAAAAGACCACAAAAAATTCCAACAGAAGTGGGTCAAGGAATGGCAAAGGACGCTCAAGTGACAAGATGGAACATTGTGTTTTTTGTGGGAAAGACGGACACAATTATGACACGCGAACTATCGAACACACTCATTATCTTCTGCCAATATTTTTTAACTATTGTTGATGACTTTAGCCATGTCGTTTGAGTATTCCTGTTAAAACACAAGTCCGAAGCAAGCGATTGTTTGGTTAATTTTCACAAAATGATCAAAACACAATATAACAAGAGCATAAAAAGGGTGTGATGTGAGAACGGAGGAGAATTCATCTCAAACCGAATGACAAACTATTATACGGAACAGGGAATACTACTCGAGACCACGTGCCCTCACACTCTGCAACAAAGCGAAGTGGTGGAACGAAATCATCGGCACTTACTTGAGACGGCGAGAGCCTTGAAGTTTGAAGCTAGATTACCATCCAGCTTTTGGGGTGAATGTATCCTAACAGTAGCTTATGTCACAAATAGGCTCCCATCTAAGATCGTCAACAACAAAACACCTTATGAGATGGTCTGCAATCAAAAGCCAAGCTATGCCCACATGAAGGTGTTGGGATGTCTTGCGTATTTTCGAAGAACGAAGACAGGAGGAGATAAATTTGAAGAAAGGGGAAGTGCCAGAATATTCTTGGGATATCCCCATGGATTGAATGGATACAAACTTCTCGACCTTAAAAAAAAAGAAAAATGATTGCTTCTCGTGATGTAAAATTCATTGAAACTTTTTTTCCTTATGAAAAGGAACCCACGAAGAATGAAGAACAAGAAACTTTTAAACTCCCGTCGTGGAATGAAGAAAAGAGGCACAATGAAAGTCATAGAAATAATCAGGAAAATAACCAAATCATTGAAAGAGAAGATGTGTATGGAGTTTTGCCTGAGAAAATTGAAGAAAACAATGGGGATACTGGAACTCCTGATTTATCCATTCAAAACGAAGAAAGTGGTGGGGACATAGAGACTCATGACTTTTCCATACAAAATGAAGAAAACGATGGGGAAATGGACACACATGAAGAAATCACACAAACCGTGGGAGTCAACGCTCAAATTCCTATTAGAGAAAGAGGGAACAAAACTCGTCCCATATACCTTAAGGAGTACATCGTCGATCTACCAATATCTACAGACCACACATCACCTGTCACCCATCAAAGTTCTTCTACGGTACATTCTATTGCCAACTACGTTTCTTTCAAAAAATTTACTGCTTCACATAAAGCGTACACGGCCGCCATCGGTACACAGGATGAATCTAAAATTTTCAAATAAGTTGTAAATGAATCGAATTGGAGAGAAGTAATGAAACAATAAATACGTGCTCTCGAACAAAACGGGACATGAACCCTTGAGGAATTACCAAAAGGGAAACATGACATAGAGTCGAAATGGGTATACAAAATAAAGTTTAAACTGAATGTCGAGATCGAAAGATACAAAGAATGATTGGTGGCTAAGGGATTCACTCAATTCGAAGGCATAGACTTTCATGATACTTTTCCCCCGATGGCAAAACTTATCACTCTTCGAACGGTCTTGGCAGTTGAGGTCAAAAGAAATTGGATAATCAATCAACTAGACGTAAACAACGCCTTTCTACATGGAGAGTTAAATGAAGAAGTTTACATGAAGATTCCCCATGGTTTTGGGAACGGACAAGAAAAAATAAAGTTGCCGCCTCAGAAAATCCCTCTATGGCTTGAAGCAAGCGTTGAGAAATTAGTATCACAAATTCACCTCATCCCTACATTAGATCGCTTCAAGCAATCTCGTGCCAATCATTTTCATTTTTAACAAGGAGGAATCATTCGTCATTGCATTTATATATGTAGACAATTCATTATCATGGGAAATGACGTAAAGAAAATTGAAGAGATGAAGATGTTTTTCGATACCAAATTTAGCATCAAGGAACTAGGGACTTTCTGAACCAAAGAAAGTATACTCTTGATTTACTTGAAGACAGCAACATGTTGGGATGTCGGCCAAGTGCCTTTCCCATGGAACAAAATATGAAGCCAAGGAAAGATGATGAAGACCCTCTCGTTGATGGGAGCAAATACTAACATCTCATTAGACGTCTCCTATACTTGCAAGCAATAAAGTCGGACATTACCTACTTGGTTAACTATACAATAATTACCAAAGGGCTTCTAGCCCATCGGTATTGGTGTTGTCGTCCTTCTTTGATATCGAAGGTTAGGTCCTGAAACATAGGTGGAATTAGGAATAGTTTAGGAATAGCTTAAAATAATTTTAAAATAGAAAATAAAAGAAAAATTTTGAAAATTCTTTTTTTAATTATTATTTTCGTCACTTTTTTTACCTAAAAAATAAAAAATATATATAAAAAAAATTACGGTCTTTTTTGAAAAATATGTAAAATATTCTAATAGAATATTACATTATAAATATTCTAATGTGATTTTTAAAATGTTAGAATATTCTATTAGATTTGTCAGATATGTAAAATATTATAATATTCTACTAGAATATATGTAAAAAATGTTTTTTTTTGGTATTTTTAAATTTTTTTTTGGAAAATATAAATGATGAAAATAAAATTTGAATTTTTTTTTTTGAAAATTGTCAATTATTTAGCATTTATAAAATGTTTTTTATCTACAAAATGAGTGGCTATGATTTCGTCTCACGGTCTCATAAAATTTGGCCGTCTCACGTGAACTTAACCCCATATATATATATATATATATATATATATATATATATATATATATATATATATATATATATATATATATATATATATATATATATATATATATATATATACACTAAGAAGAATTGATTTATTGGTAAATTATTGTTTTGCTATTGATTATAAAGATACTTAAAGTATTAGCAGTAATAATTATAATTAACAATAATAATAATAATAATAATAATAATAATAATAATAATTAGAAAATTTGAATTATTTGATAAATAATTATTTTCTTATTAACTAGAAAAGTAATTAATAATAATAATAATAATAGTAATAATAATAATTGATTTAATGGTAAATTATTATTTTCTTATTGATTATAAAGATAATTAAAATACTAGCTGTAACAATTATAGTTAATAATAATAATAATAATAATAATAATAATAATAATAATAATAAGTAAAAAAAATTGTATTTTTTGATAAATAATTATTTTTTATTAACTAGAAATCTAATAATACATAATAATAATAATAATAATAATAATAATAATGAACTATTTGCTAAAAAAGAAGTCCTATCGGAAATTCGTTGGTGGTTACCGACGAAATATTGACAAACTCCAAAATATAACAAAAGTGTATTATTTCCCTTAATTTTCATCGGATTTCCGACGATGTTGTTGGTATTCTGTCGCTAAGTTAAGGTTTTAAAGTTTACCACAATTCTATCGGAATTCCATCGATGATTTCTGACAGAACTGTCGGTAATTTTGGTCCGATCCAAATGTCTTTTCTAGTAGAATCTTCACTCACTCACCAAAATGCACCAACAATCTCCTGATTCAACGACCACACTATCCAAACACTACAACCGTGAAAGAGGCGTACTGGTGGCTATGGTTGCAGTCTAGGTGGACACGACAACCCCTACTTTGAGCAGCAACTAGTCAACTACACCCACAGTAGCCTTAACCTTGGCTTTGACCCAATCTTTATTGTTAACGAAAATGCATATGAACAACTATATTAGATCGTATAAGTAGTATAGTATTAATCTATCTTAAATGTAGAACGATTAGATAAATGTTGATAAAAATGATTTGGTTTTGATTTTAGTAAATATTTTCTTTTTGTAAGTAACAGAACCAAATAAGATTTTGTTTAATTGATTTAAGGCAGTGCCGGCCCAATACATGGGCAAATTGGGCTTAGGCCCAGGGCATGAAACTTTTAAGGGCATCAAAATAGTCCAATAATATATATTGTATATTATGATGGCCCAATAACTTTGTTTTGTGATTTGAACGTGTGATCTGAACGTGAGAAAGGAAGCAGAAGCAGAAACGCCAAACAAATGAAGAATCATCTGCACATAGATATACCAAACG
Organism: Lactuca serriola; assembly: GCF_051521515.1. NCBI lineage: Eukaryota > Viridiplantae > Streptophyta > Magnoliopsida > Asterales > Asteraceae > Lactuca > Lactuca serriola. The sequence goes on along the minus strand of NC_136412.1, from coordinate 181,921,267 downwards.
TCGCCTCTAGCCTGGTGCCAACTGCCCTGAAACCTGTTGGCTTGGTTGATGGGAGAAATCAATGCGACATTTTCAACCTACAAACGTCTCCAATAAATAAAAAGTAGGATTTGATTTCTTTATTTTTCACTTCTATAAATCGATAAGATATATCTCTCAAATCTTATTATATTAGTTTCTTTTTTATCAGTCGACACTTAGTCTCGATATATCAGCGATATCGATGATCTAGTCCAGTTTTAAGTTCTGATTTTCTCTAATCTTTGCCTCGGAAGTTCTGATTTAGTGATTTGTTGATTTCGATGTGATTCGTTTCTTGTTGATTGTTTCAGAAATAAATTTTGGGCAAGTTCATTCGAAATTTATGTTTATTTAATTTAGGTTTGTTCAAGAAACTGATTAATTTTTTATTTAACTAGTTTTAATAAGTTATTTTCAAAAATGGAATGAGAGTATGAGATTCGTCAGTTTAACTTGCAAAGAGTTGAGATTCAAAATAACAAGTAGCATCAAATCCTTTATCTTCGATGAGTTTCTATACTCTCGTAACTTCAAAAGATATCGGACTGAGATTCCAACTATTCAACAAGTTCATTCGATTTGGGTTTTGTTTTACAAATCAGATTAATTTTTTATTTATTTGATTTCTACTCTATTTGATTACAAAATAGAGAGTAAAAGCCTCAAAAACTTATTGGATTTTTCATTTTTATATCATTTTTTTACTGTTGCATAAATCAGATGTGAGTTTTGTTGTTTCTGTAAGAAGATTTGGATAAGTTCATTCGAAACAAATGTTTATTTAGCTTTGTTTCATAAATTTGCTTTATTTATTACTTATTAGATTTTGTATTTGATTTGGGTGAGTATTACTTATTTGATTTTGTGAGAATAATTTCCCGTGAATATTATTAAAGAATTGATGCAAATATATATACAATTACAACATGAATAAAAGGAAACAGAATAACTAGTTTACATAAGAGATTTATGCTTATTTATTCCTAATACCCCCCCCCCCCCTCAAGCGAATGGGTGGTGGATGAACACGTAATTGATCTCGGAACTGTTCAAACAACGGTCTGGGCAATGGCTTGGTGAATATATCAGCAACCTGAAGCTTGGTTGGAACAAATTTGGTGTGTAGTTTTCCTGCCAAAACAAGTTCTCGAATGAAATGATGATCAATGTCAATATGCTTGGCCCTTTTATGTGCAATAGGATTTTGACTCAAGACAATATCACTTAAGTTGTCACAAAGGAGTGTAGGGCACTCAGAAGGAAGAGCATTAAGATCACGTAAAAGATGAGTAATCCAGATAAGTTCAGCAGCAATGTTGGCCATAGCCCGATATTTAGACTCACAACTTGAGCGAGACACAGTTGGTTGCTTCTTCGCACTCCATGAAACTAGATTGCCACCAAAAAAGATAGAGTAGCCATAAGTAGAACGTCTAGTCTCAATACAACGTGCCCAGTCAGCATCAGAATAACCAATAAGCATAGACTTGATGGGGTGTAAGAAAGTGAGCCCATGATGAAGAGTGCCTTTAACATAATGCAAGATTCTTTTGACAAGAGAAAAATGATGATCCATAGGGGCATGAAGGAACTGACTGGCTTGATTGACTGCATAGGATAGATCAGGCCTAGTAATAGTCAAGTATTGAAGAGCACCAACGTAGGACCGATACAAAGTAGCATCATGAAAAGGAGTACCATCAGTAGTAAAAACATCATTTGTGGCAATAGGCGTGCCAACAGGTTTAGAATCAAGGAGACCGGCCCTTGACAAAATATCATGCACATACTTACTTTGAGTGAGACACAAACCTTCAGCAGTATAAGTAACCTCTAGACCAAGAAAGTAGGTAAGCTTCACTAAGTCTTTAATAGCAAACTCACGTTTGAGGGAAGATACAAAACGAGCAATTGAAGGTTCATGATTACCATTCAAAATTATGTCATCAACATAGACCAGAAGATACAAAAGACAATAGCCTTGATGAAAAATAAAAAGTGAAGTGTCAGCCTGACTACACTTAAAACCTTGAGTAATAAGAAAGTTGCTGAGTCGTTGAAAGCATGCACGAGGAGCTTGACGAAGACCATAAAGAGCCTTATTAAGGCGACACACATGATTTGGATGGCGTGGATCAACATAACCTGGAGGTTGCTCCATATAGACAGTCTCACGTAAATGGCCATTTAAGAACGCATTTTTCACATCAAGTTGATGAAGGTTCCAACGATTTGCAACGGCTAGAGAAAGAACAACACGGACTGTTGTGGCGTTTACAACTGGACTAAACGTGTGAGAAAAATCAAACCCTGGAACCTGAGTGAATCCTTGAGCAACGAGTCGGGCCTTATGTCGCTCAAGAGTACCATCGGCGTTAAATTTAGTCTGGAAAACCCACTTGGAACCTATGATGTTAGTGGCAGATGGTCGAGGTATGAGAGTCCAGGTTTGATTATCACGAAGCGCCTTGATTTCATCATCCATAGCACGACACCAATGTTCAAACTTGGAAGCTGATTTAAAACCCTTAGGTCCGGTAGCAGCAAAAAGAGCATCATGCAAAGTAGAAGGAGAAACAGCAAGGAGATCAAGAATATGCCTCAGTTTAATAATCCCATGCTTACTACGAGTAGCCATAGAATTCCCATGAGTTGGTGGAGGTTGTGGTGGAGAGGGTTGTTGAAAAACGATCGGTGACGGAGGTGGCGACTGAGGCAACGCTTGAACCGGCGACACAGGTGGCGATGGTGGCGTAGCTGGCGTAGGCTGTGATGATGGTTGGACACATGTCGAGTCATCATGGATACAAGAGAGACACGGCTGAGATGGGGTAGGAGAAACAGCAGGTACCGATGTAGGAGAAGACTGCTTGGAACTGTCCAGAATTTGCATAGGGAGATCTTCAAAATAAGAAGATAAAAACAAGTGTAATGTGTCAGCTGTAGGAGGATCATACGCATAAGGAAAAATGCTTTCATCAAAAGTTGCATGGCGAGTAATGTAAACTCGAGAAGTTGAAGGATCCAAGCACTTGTATCCTTTATATTGAGAGCAATAACCGAGAAAAATGCAGCCAATACTTCGAGGAGATAATTTATGATCCGCATACGGTCGTAGATAGGGGTAGACACGACACCCAAAAGCTTTAAAATTGTTGTAGTTAGGTACGGTGTGAAAGAGAACTTCAAATGGAGACTTATGATCCAAAAGCTTTGAAGGAAGACGATTTATGACATAAATTGCTGATGTGAAAGCATCAACCCATCGATTTGTAGGAGCATGTGCACTAAACAACATGGAAAGTCCGGTTTCTGTAAGGTGACGATGATTTCTTTCGACACGGCCATTTTGTTGAGGTACATAAGGAAACGAAACTTCATGGCGAGTGTCATTATCAAGGAAAAGTTTGGTAACTCGAGTGTTTAAGAACTCTCTGCCGCTATCACTTTGAAATACCTTTAGTTTGCAAGAAAACTGAGTTTGAGCAAACTGTAAGAAACCAACTAAAACCTCATAAAAATCGGATTTCTTTTTAAGGGGATAAAACCATGAGAACCGTGAGTGATCATCTACAAATAGAGCATAAAACTGATAGCCATTAAAAGAGGTGATAGGGGCCGGACCCCATAAATCGCAATGAACTATATCAAGGACATGTAGTGCTCGTTTATCATTGAATGCAAATGGTAAACGATGTTGTTTGGACAATGCACAAGAAAAACACATAGAAGGACTTGGTAAAATAGAATTAACACGCAAAAAACGTTTTTATTGAGCAAAGAAATAACATCATAATTAACATGTCCAAGTCTTTTATACCATAATTCAAAAGAGGCTTTATTTGAAGAGATCACAGATGCCACCAAAGCTTGAAAAGCATAATTGAAAACGTAAAGCCCATCCTTATGCGTGCTTGTTGCTAGTATCCGTTTGTTGATTGTGTCCTAAATAGCAAATTTGGATCGAGAGAACAAGAAATCAACCAGGTAATCATTAGTCAACTTGCTAACTAAGAGTAACTTCTTTTTGAGATTAGGAACAATAAGTATGTCGCGTAATTTCAAGTTTGGAGCAATGGAATAAGTACCAACACGAGAGATAAGGAGAACATTACCATTACCAAAAGCTACCTTATCATGACCATGATAAGGGGTAGAAGAATCCATTCCAGCCGAGGAGGGAACCATATGAGCGGTGGCACCCGAATCGACATACCAATCGGGTGTAGAGTTGTTTATATGACACTCGGTGTTGAAGGCTTGAGCAAGATTAGCAGCAGAATAAGAAGACCTTTGTGCATAGGTTCCAAGATCCGGACAGGAATTAGCATAATGACCATCATGACGGCATAGTTGGCAATGAGGTGGTCAACGACCACGACTTCTACCGGCTGAGTTTCCTCGGTTTGAGGAGCGACCACGTCCTCGGTTGGATGAGCCTCCTTGAGAAGTGTTGGTGGTGAAGGCAACAGGGGCGGGTGGGGAGTCCTGTAGTGAGGAGATGAAGAGCTCGTGGCATTCTGCTCGAGCAACGAGATCACGGAAGAGTGGGCGAGTAGATTAGGCTCGCTATGCGGTGGAGAAGGTTTCGAATGAGGGCCCTAAGCCACACAAGAACCAATGGCTTTTATCATCATTGGAGACAGTCTGTCCAATCGCCGAGAGCTGATCACATATTGACTTAAACTGTTTGGCAAATTCAGAAACAGGTAGTGTACCCTTCTTGAGCTAACGTAGTGAATCCTTGAGATTTTGGGAACGTTCCAGGGAGTCATGGTTGTAAGCTGATTCAAGAGCAAGCCAGACTTCACGCGGGGAAGAGAGTCCTAGTACTTCTACCATAGATTCCTCAGAGAGAGAAGATTGAAGAATGAGAAGTACCTTCTGATCAAGATCGATCCATGAATCAAGGTCCGGATTTGCAGTCTCTTTTCCGTCGACTGTGATCTTAGAGGGAGGAAGAGTGGTTGAACCATCGACATGGTTGATCCATCTTTGACGTCGCAACAAGGGTGTGATTTGATTCTTCCATAAAAGATAGTTGGAAGAATTTAATTTGATGGTGAGCATATAGATGAGGGTATTTAGAGAAAAGGAGTTATCGGAGGGAGAAGAAGCCATCAAGAAGAAGAAAAATAAATCACGGGCTGAAGGGTAGCCGATTAGGTCTAGGATCGATTTTTGGCTGATACCATGTGAGAATAATTTCCCGTGAATATTATTAAAGAATTGATGCAAATATATACACAATTACAACATGAATAAAAGGAAACAGAATAACTAATTTACATAAGAGATTTATGCTTATTTATTCCTAATAGATTTCTGTAAGCAGATTTGGGTGAGTTCTACTGTGTTTCTCCATGTTTGAGTTGTTTCAGAAATCAGATTTTATACGTGGTTTCAAATATGTTTTCTCCAAAATCTGATTTTTATATGCTTTTTCAGAAATTAGATTTTAAGATTTTGATGAGTTTAATTTCGAATCTGTTTGTGTTCAATATTTTTTTTTCTAAACATCTTTTCTAAACCTTTGTGTTATTGTTTTTGTGATGTGAAGCAAGAACTATATTTTTGGCGTTGCTATCTAAAGATCCTTTTTAATCAGATTTCCGACTTCTTGTGGCAGCAAAATATTGATTATTGTAAAATAAGATATGTTTTTGCTTCAAAAAAATGCATAGACATGGTTCTAGATTGTTGTCTAAAGGTTTAATGTATTTTTGATTTTGTAATTTTTTTATATAGAAGGGTATAAAATTCTTATCTTGCCCCAGGTAGTAAAAAAACAATGGACCGGCCCTGATTTAAGGTTATTTATTTCTGGTTATTGATAAACCAAATAAAATTGAAATTCTATTTTTCCTTAATAAATAAAAATATGAATATTAGTTTTGTATTTAAAACACATCTCTTAACATTTAAAAACTTGCAAAATAAATTCGACACCTATTTCTACAACTTGCAGAATGTTTTATCAATATTAGACAACTTACCAAGTATATTTTATATCTATGTTTACATCTTACTGTATGTTATAATATTAGACAATTACAAAGTAAACTCCATAGCAACAAAAATAAAAGGTAAAAGTATTGTTCTAATCTCTTGTTCGGGTTTATATGGTTTACCTGAAACATTAGATAAAGAAAATCCATATTTGGTTACTTAACATATTAACCAAGATCCGTACGCTACAAGGAAAAAGGCTATTAGCGGCGACAAAAGTCGCCGATAAAGGGTCAAGAAATCGCCAGTATTCGTAATAGCGGCGACGCATCGTTGGTAATAAGTCGCCGCTACCACTCCGTCGCTATTGATCAATTTGTCGCCGCTAATGCTTATGTCGCCGGTAAAAGTAAATCGTCGGTAATAGTGTTGCCGTTAATAACAATTTTCCATTTTTTAATTTTTTTTAATGAACGATTTTTGTTACCGGTAATAATGTCGTTGGTAATAGTGTCGCCGGTAATAACAATTTTCATTTTCTAATTGTTTTTAATCAACGGTTTTGTTTGTTGGTAATAATGTCACAGGTAATAGTGTCGCCGATAATTACATCATAACATCCGATTAAATATCAAAAGTAATAGTGTCGTCGGTAATAGTGTTGCCAATAATTACATAAACAACCAAAAGTTTACAATTATAACAAGTAGCAAAAGATGACAAGTGTAATATACAAATAAAGCTCTTGCCTACATACTATCATCTTCGTTACCATCATTTCCTCGATTATTCTGTGATTGAAAAAATGAAAAAAGTTCCTCCCTACATGTCGGGTCATTGATTAAACAACATATATAAACTTATGAGTTAATTTATCAAACATAAACAAAAACTATCAAAGTATATTGTTATTTTTAAATTAAGACAAAAAGCCAAAGTACATTGTTATTTCTTGCACTTGCGACAAAAATCCAATTACCAAAATTTTTAGCAAATAATCACCACAAAACGAAAATTACCAAATCAACATGCATTTTATGATATCAAACTAGATTGTTATTTTTAAACTAAGACAAAAAGCCAAAGTACATTACTATTTCTTGCACTTGGGACACAAACCCAATTACTAAAGTTTTTAGCAAATAATCACCACAAAACGAAAATTACCAAATCAACATGCATTCTATGATGCCAAAGTAGATTGCTATTTTTAAACTAAGACAAAAAGCCAAAGTACATTGCTATTTCTTGCACTTGGGACAAAAACCCATTTACCATAGTTTTTAGCAAATAATCAACACAAAACGAAAATTACCAAATGAACATGAATTTTATGATACCAAAGTAGATTGCTACTTTTAAACGAAGACAAAAAGCCAAAGTATGTTGCTATTTCTTGCACTTGGGACAAAAACCCATTTACCAAAGTTTTAGCAATAATCACCACAAAACGAAAATTGCCAAATCAACATGCATTTTATGATGCTAAAGTAGATTGCTAGTTTTAAACTAAGACAAAAGGCCAATGTACATTTCTATTTCTTGCACTTGGGACAAAAACCCAATTAACAATGCTTTTACCAAATAATCACCACAAAACCAATCAACATGCATTTTATGATGCCAAAGTTGATTGCTATTTTTAAACTAAGACAAAAAGCGAAAGTACAATGCTATTTCTTGCACTTGGGACAAAAACCCATTTACCATAGTTTTTAGCAAATAATCACCACAAAACGAAAATTACCAAATGAACATGAATTTTATGATGCCAAAGTAGATTGCTACTTTTAAACTAAGACAAAAAGCCAAACTACATTGCTATTTCTTGCACTTGGGACAAAAACCCATTTACCAAAGTTTTTAGCAAATAATCACCACAAAACGAAAATTGCCGAATCAACATGCATTTTATGATGCTAAAGTAGATTGCTAGTTTTAAAGTAAGACAAAAAGCCAATGTACATTTCTATTTCTTGCACTTGGGACAAAAACCCAATTACCAATGCTTTTACCAAATAATCTCCACAAAACCAAAATTACCAAATCAACATGCATTTTATGATGCTAAAGTAGATTGATATTTTTAAACTAAGATAAAAAGCCAATGTACATTTCTATTTCTTACACATGGGACAAAAACCCAAATAATCACCATAAAACCAAAATTACCAAATCACCATGCATTTTTTATGCCAAAGTAGATTGCTATTTTTAAACTAAAACAAAAAACCAAAGTAGATTGCACTTTGGACAAAAACCCAATTACCAATGCTTTTAGCAAATAGTCACCACAAAAAACCAAAGTAGATTGTTTTACCTATCATGGTTGTGATGGTTGTGGTGATGGTTTGTGATGGCTGTGAAATCGACAAGAAAGCAGAAGGTTTACAGCCGATGCCTCTAATATGGCCACGTCGCTCTCCTAATACTTTCTCAAAAGCGGCCCTTTCTTGAGCGGGTGTTAACTCACTTTCACCTTGGGTTTATTCTAAGAGCTCTTCGACTAACGGATTTTATAATTCCCAAAAGTGAGTAACAATTAAGTATAAATAAATACTTAATTATATGATAAATTATAATTAAATACTTACATATTGTTGTTCTACCTAGTTAGTAACAAATACATCATCTCTATCGGTATGAGCCTTGCGAAACATTTCCACTCTCTGAAGGTTCTGCTTAACATTAAAAATTAGAGTATATTTTAAATAAATAATTACGTGTATCGTACATTACCTTCTTATAGCAAGTATTGTTATATGAGCTCGACCCCCTCACGATTCATGTTTGTTTGCATTTGACGAACTTTTTTGATCCTGCTCATGATGATCAGCACCTCTACCACCTGCAAAAGGTGGGTCCTCAGCTCCATCACCCCTTGTCCACGGCCCATAACATCATCCATGATATACACAAACAAAATCCATGTTGAGAACATTTCCTGAAAAATTTTAAGATATACAGATACAATTTTTATTACAAATACATATTACATAGAAATAAATATTTACATAGGAATACACATTTCTATTTAAACTAGGAATCCAAATAAAGTTCATATTACAATTACGTATTTCCTTAAAAATACTCTAATCAGAATCTTCCTCATATCCTTCAGTGTCTTCTTCAGTATCATAATCAAAATCGGTATCATCATAATCAGTCTCGCAATCAGAAACATCATTGACTCTGGATTAACTTAGTTGCACTTTCTACATCAACAATGACTCTAGGAATGTTTTGAAAGTACATGGTGAAATCAATAAAAAAAATGGAACATCGGATGAAGAGATATTTTAAAGTACGTCCACATTTTCTAGCATTGTTCTTTTTACAATTACTAGTAATTTATATAGGCAAAAGTTGTAAGTAACTAATAAAAGGGTCAACGATCCAATGAATCAATATTTTCTACACATTTGTTTCATTAATAGTAGATATACAAATATACACATGATTATTAAAAAAAATTGTTTGTTTCTTTTAATATGTGTAGCGATTAGTTTTTATTGAATAAAATATTAATATACAGCAAAATTAATAATTTGGTATATCCATTAAAAAACATTTCTTACTATTGTACCTTTTTATATTTTATTTATTTATAATATTTTTTTATTTTTTTCAATTATAGCATTGTACTTTAAATAATTATATTATGTTGTTGTGTTGTTTTTTTTATCGTTGAGATTAAAAAAATATATATATATATATATATATATATATATATATATATATATATACTTTTATTTATAACATTGTATAAATATATTTTTTAATTATAGCATTCGTATATAAGTTTTGGAAGTTATTGGTTAATATATAAGTTTTGGAAGTTATCGGTTAAGTTGGGGTTAGTTTGGAAACAAACTAGAAACTAAACGCATTCGTATATAAGTTTTTAAACAATTTTATAATATTTTTTTTGTTTTTTTCCAATTATAACAATAATTTATTTTTATTTTCTTTCAATTATAACATTGTACTTTAAATAATTATATTATGTTGTTTTGTTGTTCTTTTTTACCATTGAGATTAAAAAATATATTTTTTATTTATAGCATTGTATAAATATATTTTTTAATTATAGCATCGTATATAAGTTTTGGAAGTTATTGATTAATATATAAGTTTTAACACTTATTGGTTAATTTTCGGTTAGTTTGGGAACAAACTAGAAACTAAAGGTATTTGTATATAAATTTTTAAACATGTTTATAACAAATTTTTTGCTTTTTTTCTATTATAACATTACTTTTTTTTTTCAATTATAACATAGTGCTTTAAACATTTATATTATGTTGTTGTATTGTTCTTTTTTACCGTCGCCATTAAAACATATATATTTTTTATTTATACCATTGTATAAATATATTTTTTAGTTATAGCATTCATATATATGTTTTGGAAGTTATTGGTTAATATATAAGTTTTGGAACTTAATGGTTAACTTGGGGTTAGTTTGGGAACAAATTAGAAACGTATTCATATATAAGTTTTTAAAAATTTTATAACATTTTTTTGTTTTTCTTCCAATTATAACAATAATTTATTTTTATTTTTCAATTATAGCATTGTACTTTAAACAATTATATTATGTTGTTTTGTTGTTCTTTTTTACCGTCGAGATTAACACACATACACACACACACACACACACATATATATATATATATATATATATATATATAGCACTGTATAAATATATTTTTTAATTATAGCATTCGTATATAAGTTTTGGAACTTATTGGTTAATTTGGGATTAGTTTGGGAACAAACTAGAAACTAAATGGATTTGTATATAAGTTTTTAAACTATTTAATAAACAAAATTTGTTTTTTTTCAATTATAACAATAATTTTTTTTTTCAATTATAGCATTGTACTTTAAACAATTGTATTATGTTGTTATGTTGTTCTTTTTACCGTCGACATTAATGTTTGTGTCTGTGTGTGTGTGTGTGTATATATATATATATATATATATATATATATATATATATATATTATTTATAGCATTGTATAAATACGTTGCAAATGAAAATTTTTAAAATTAAAAAAGACATGAAAAATATATATGAAACTATAGAAATATAATATTATAAGTTAAGTTGAAGATTATAAATTAACTATAGAACTTATTTGTTAATCTGTGGTTAACTTGGGAACAAACTAGAAACTTTCTAGTATTTGTATATAACTTTTTAAACAATTTTATAACATTTTTTTGTGGTTTTTTTTTCCAATTATAACAATAATTTATTTTTATTTTTTTCAATTATAACATCCTACTTATACCAAAACCACATACTTTCACATAATACATAAGAGCATGAAATTCACATACTTTAACATACATACGCCACATATACACCAAATACAAATACATTCACATACATATATAATAACATCCTACTTAGACCAAATACACATACTTTCACATATATAGATAATAACATCCAAGTTATACCAAATACACAAATTTCACATTCATATACCACATATACAACAAACATACATACATTCACATATACACATAATAACATCCTACTTATAACAAATACATATAATTTCAAATATATTGATAATAACATCATACTTCAACCAAATACTCATATACCACATATACATCAAACACACATACATTGACATATATACCCCAAATTTACATAGATTCATACAAATATCAAATACACATACATATGACAAATTTCACATAATTGATACAACTACACATAGCTTGCAATTAAACTCAAATTTCAAAATAAATTGAAGTAAATAAAACCTGTAGTGGCAGAAATCAAAGAAAATGTCGCCGGAAAAATTGGTCTTCATCGGAAAATACACTCACCCGTCGGTAAGTAAACCCAAAGACAAAACGACCAAAAACACTGAAATTGAAAAATAATTTGCAATTACTCATCAAATGGAGCTAGAAATCAATGTTAAAAGAGGAAAACAAAGAGAAGAACTTCAGGTTACCTTTTTACCCAAGATGGACCTAGAAATTTGTTGTTTTCACCGATGACACCCATTTAATTAAAGCCCTAAACACCTTTGATCCCTAATCTCACAATGTGGGGAGATTTCTTGTTGGAATCGATGGAATCGTCACAAAAAATGGGGCAAGAAGAACAACAGTCGTTTTGATCGAACAAGGAAGCAAAACAGCAGAATGCGTCCATTTTTTTCTTTTTATCTGCGCACGCCTTTAGCGGCGACAATGAGGGCTTTACCGGGCACAAACGTTAACAGCGGCGACTATCTGGAGGGAAGGGCACCGCGTCTTTTTTAGACCACTATTAGCGGCGATGTTTTCGACTTTTAGCGGCGACAAAGTAGCCGGTATTGGTTTTGTGCGGATAAGAGACCCCAACCGTTGGATTAGATACTCAATCGAACTGCTAAAGTCTATCAAAAGAGGATAATTCGGATTCGAATGAGAAGCCTTAGCAGCAACACAATTACCGGCGACACAAACTTTTAGCAGCGACAAATATTATCGCTGCTAAAAGTCTGTGTCGCCGGTAATTTGGTCGCCGCTAAGGCATGGTTTCTTGTAGTGGTATAACCAAACCGTATAGCCCAAACCTCATTTTGTTTGGGTGTGTTTTCTGTTTCTGTATTTTCTTATCAAATTCTTTACAAATTAAAAAAAATAGTATAACGCACGGGATTTTTATCCCGACCCCCTTATTATATAATTTCCAAATCGTCCTTCAACTTTTCTTTTATTACAAACTAGGCCTCACACTTTCAATTCTTAAAACTTGCCTTCTATCTCTCTTTTATATCTAACTGTTCCCCATAGTTTATAAACTTAACAAATTATCTTTATTCAGTCAATAGCTTCACAAGGAGGTATCCCTCAAATACTACCTCTAGTATTACTTTATCAATTGGTGCCACCATTCTCTCGATAACATCTTCAATTCATAGGCTTAACAACCACCTACCAATATGCTACACATAATGCATTAGGTAAAAATTTCATTAAAGCAAAGAACACCAAACCACATAAAAAGGAGATAAAACAATAAGTTGCAAATTACAAATCAACCTACATGGGTTCTAACCAAAACAAATTAAAATTTAAAGCCAAAGATAAACAGTGCTAACAAGCCCGCATCCATCTCAAACAATCACAGGGTATACCATAAGTTGCAAAAAATAAACCTCGACTTTTCCATGTTTAACAACAGCACTACGCATCAACTTGCTATGAATGCATTCCCCCCCTCCTTTACATGTCTTATATAACACCCATTTCATTTCTTCAAAATCTAGTTTGTAAGCTTTGCAAGGACGTTCAGACATTTTTCCAGACAAAATAAGACTATCATCCGTTCTTGTGAAGAAGTTATGTTGAGAAAAGATCGGAAAATTCTCGGTTTCTAGTAACGTCAATTTCGGCTCTGGACTAAGTGTCAGTTCATATAAATGACGGGAGTTGTCTATTGCATACATCTTTCCCTTAAAAACATGTAAATCAAGAATAGGAAAAGTTGATGAGACATGACGTCATGCTCCGTGACCCGATATAGAAAACCATATATCCGTGGATCCATCCGTCATAACAAACACCCACCCAAACATTGATGGTGAAAAGACAAGGAAATCCTTGATTCTTTTTGGATCAACACTTACTGAAGAAGGGATATCAGGGAAATGAATTCCATGCCTTGTGATAGGATCAATAAGCCATAAATCGTTAGTTTTACTTCCAAACAAGATCAAGTGATCACAAGTAAAACCAACACATTTCCTCCCACCAGAATGAGGAAGGATGGAAGTTAAGCTTCTTTCTTCAATGTCCTCTAAGTAGTAGCTGTAGTCTTCCTCTTTAGGTTCGGTAGGGATAGATATGAACGTGAGTGGTCTAGTCTCCATAAACTTGCTCTTGTTAGAAATTGCTAATGACCTCCACCATTTGCAAACTCCACTGAATGGAGTAAAATCAAGAACTCCGAGTTGCATCATGACTAAAAAGAGTATATCATGGTGAAGATCTGACCAAGTTGCCAGACTATCATTGTCAAAAGTCTTGAATGTATTCTTGCTAGATGAATCTTGATTCTCGTTTCTAGTCATACTCCTTGTCTTAGAAATTGCTACACATGAAAAAGAAACATAAATATTTGGGTGTTTGGTAAAAAACAATTTGTATATAAGATAATAATTTTATTTTGTTGGTCCAAAGAGCCGAGTGATTATTTATCAAAGAACAATTGGTTTTAAGCACTAAAAAAGTAGCTTTTTATACAAGTAACTTCAGATTGTGTAAGCTAAAACTCAGTTACAGTAATAAAGAACGTCTAAACAAAGAAGCAAAACACAATATGATGAAACTTAATCATACCATGGGAGAACAACCGCCATTTCAAGAAAATGTGAAGCTTGATTTCCAGCGTTTTCATTTCGGTTTGAAGTAATTAAACAATTCCTAAATGTATTATTTTAACTAAGAAACTACTATTAATTACAACTAATTTATATAACATGCACCCAAAATCAAGATTCAACCTTACTTTATAATACCAAAATTTGAAATTTTGAAACTTATAAGATACTGAGTATTTTGGTGGTATTAGGATAACACATACGTAATCATTGATTGATTCTAAGTTTGAGGATGAATGCATACCTCGATCGTGGAAGAAAACTCGAAAGTGTTTCCTCTGCGAATTCACACCTTACTGCTGCCCTTTCACGCCCATTTGTTCCTGTGTTGCTTTAGGGTTTTTGACTGTGAGCAACAAACTCTTTGATCCAGATTTTGGGATATATTTCCAATTTGCCGTATATTTCTCCAACTGCCACCAAAATTTTCTTCATTAACATTTTCCGCCAAAATTAATTATTTTTATGCCAATGACTATTCTTCAAATCCTTTATGCTTTATTGTTGATGAGTATGAGTATTTCTATCGAAACAAGAGTAAAATACATAAATCTCCATCTCGTTTGATTCAATCGACATTTTTTATATTGTTTTTTTATGGCGTTTGGACTAAGACTATCCTCATATAAAATGAAATCCAAATTAGCTAACTAAAATAAAATGAAAATTTGATTTATATCCTTGCAAACTTTAAATATTTCTTTCATATCCTTACAAATTTTAAAATTATTTTATTTAAAAAGGATCTTTTAGTACAATCACTAAGAATTTTGATTTCTAAATAAGTTTTTTAATATTTAATTAGTTTAAATCTAATTAAATTGTGAATTTGGATATAATATTTTTAAAATTATTTTATTTAAAAAGGATCTTTTAGTACAATCACTAAGAATTTTGATTTCTAAATAAGTTTTTTAATATTTAATTAGTTTAAATCTAATTAAATTGTGAATTTGGATATAATATGAGTTCTACACGCGGTTTTAGAAGGTAACACATATAATTTCAAAATTTACAAGGATACAGAAGTACCATTGTTTCTAAGGATATACCCATTAAATTATGGTGTAAAATTGAGAAAATAACATAAAAAGCAAAGTCTGTAGAGCATATAAGATCCTCATAGTGGTATAAGATTGGGTCATGATATTTACTTGACATTAATTGGGACGAGTGACATTCGATGAATCCAAGCATTGTTTAACGCTAAGCGATTTCATCTCTTTTCAAAAGAATTTTGTTTTTCACTTTTCGTATCTAACTATATGTCGTACATAATAAGTTTGGTTGTTTGAGATTTGGTTAGCGGCTGCTATTAAATTGATTGAATGTTTATTTTTATTTAAAAAGGGTATTTTACTATAATCACATAAAATTTGATTTCCAAATAAGTTTTTTAATATTCAATTCAATCAATCAATCAATCTTCTTTACTCTAATAAATAAAAGTTTTTTTTGCCACTTGTAACATTCTCATTCAATTTGTTAAATGTCATTTTCTGGTTATTTTGAATTAATTTTTATTTCTCATGTCATTTTATGGTTTTTCTATTTTATTAAATTTCATAGTATTTAAACCTACTCTAATAAATGAAGGTTTTTTTGCCACTTGTCACACTCTCATTCAATTTGCCAAATGTCATTTTGTGATTATTTTTAATTAATTTTTATTTCACGTGTCATTTTATGGTTTTTTTTCTATTTTATTAAATTCCACAGTATTTAAATACAATAATAAATACATATCAATTTCCTTAATGAACTTACCTTTTAATTTCAAAATTACTAAAATAAAGGTTCATTAATTTCTTTTATTTATTTATATATATTATTTATTTAAATTAGAGTAAAAAAAAATTTAATTTTTATAATTCAATATTTTTTAGAAATTCAAATTTCTCAAATGTTCAAAATTTTATATTTAGTTTTTTCTTTTAAATAAACTCATGTGATACATGAGTTTCATACCTAGTTAGATTAAATACAATTAAATTGTGAATTTGGATTTACATTTGAGTTTTACGGTTATAGAATGATATATGTGTAACTTCCAAATTTACAAACACATAGAAGTAATATTTAATCTCCAAAGATATAAATGAAATTCTCCATAAAATTAATATATTTTACTAAGGGTAAAAAAAGATATACACGTGTTGCTATTATAGGTAATCTACTCTAATAAATGATTCCACTTGTCACACTCTCATTCAATTTGTCAAATGTCATTTTGTGGTTATTTTGATCTAATTTTTATTTCACATGTCATTTTATTGTTTTTTCTATTTTAATAAATTCCACAGTATTTAAACCTACTCTAATAAATGAAGGTTTTTTTTGTCACTTGTCACACTCTCATTATATTTGCCAAATGTCATTTTGTGGTTATTTTGAATTAATTTTTATTCCATATGTCATTTTATGGTTTTTTCTATTTTATTAAATTCAACAGTATTTAAATACAATAATAAATGCATATCAACTTCCTTAATTAACTTACCTTTTAATTTCAAAATTACTAAAATAAAGGTTCATTAATTTCCTTTATTTATTTATCGAAATTATTTGTTTAAATTAGAGTAAAAAAACACTACAATTTTTCTAATTCAATATTTTTCTCATATTTTTTAGAAATTCAAACTTCTCAAATGTTTAAAATTTTATATTTAGTTTTTTCTTTTAAATAAACTCATGTGATACATGGGTTTCATACCTAGTACTCTAATAAATGAAGGTTTTTTTTGCCACTTGTCACACTCTCATTCAATTTGTCAAATGTCATTTTGTGGTTATTTTGATCTAATTTTTATTTCACATGTCATTTTATGGTTTTTTCTATTTTATTAAATTCCACAGTATTTAAACCTACTCTAATAAATGAAGGTTTTTTTGCCACTTGTCACACTCTCACTCAATTTGCCAAATGTCATTTTGTGGTTATTTTTAATTAATTTTTATTCCACATGTCATTTTATGGTTTTTTCCATTTTGTGGTCATTAACTTCTTTTATTTATTTATCTAAATTATTTGTTTAAATTAGAGTAAAAAAACACTTTAATTTTTATAATTCAATATTTTTCTCATATTTTTTAGAAATTCAAACTTCTCAAATGTTTAAAATTATATATTTAGTTTTTTCTTTTAAATAAACCCATGTGATACATGGGTTTCATACCTAGTTGGATTAAATACAATTAAATTGTGAATTTGGATATACATTTGAGTTTTACGGTGTTAGAATGATATATGTGTAACTTCCAAATTTACAAACACATACAAGAAATATTTAATTTCCAAAGATATAAATGAAATTCTCCATAAAATTAATATCTTTTACTAAGGGTAAAAAAAGATATATACGTGTTGCTATTATAGGTAATCTACTCTAATAAATGAAAGTTTTTTTTCCACTTGTCACACTCTCATTCAATTTATCAAATGTCATTTTTTGGTTATTTTGAATTAATTTTTATTCCATATGTCATTTTTATGGTTTTTTCTATTTTATTAAATTCCATAGTATTTAAATCTATATATCTTATAAAGGAAGCATTTTTCCTTGATTCTTATGCATTTGAAACCCCCTAATTTAATTTCCTTGATTCTTATGCATTTTAAACTCTCTAATTTAACTAATACCACTCAAAAGACTTTTTAATAATGATTATTAATTGGCTCTTCAATGTAAAAATAACATGAACAACACCAAACATAACAAGACCAAGTATAAATACGGTGAATAATAGGAACATCTTTGTCATATTTTGAAAGGATTAAGGACCTTTAAAGAAGGAAAAAAGACTTTTATGTGTGTATTGCTTTTCATATAAATTTGAATGATTTTTTTAGCAACTGTTCAATATGTGGTTGCTACCGGTATGTCACATGTTATATTCGAGGTAGAAACTTTTGCTTAAAGATGCATCTAATTCCATTCACTATAGGTACTAAATTAATATTTGCTCATGCATACACAAACAAA
The DNA here is from genome assembly GCF_051521515.1 of Lactuca serriola. Classification (NCBI taxonomy): domain Eukaryota; kingdom Viridiplantae; phylum Streptophyta; class Magnoliopsida; order Asterales; family Asteraceae; genus Lactuca; species Lactuca serriola. The sequence continues at coordinate 181,902,912 of NC_136412.1, read as the reverse complement.
TCTTGCTGATCATTTTAAATTCTTTGAATAGATTCAGTTTTTATCATCGTTCCTTCAACAATGGAAATTATCTCTACCTATAGTATTTAACACTTCCATATGTATCCATGCATATAAGAATTTTTATTTTTCTTAAGATTTTTTTTTAAAACCATTTTACTACTTAAGTATATAAAAAACAAAGATGAAAATTGTGAAATATTCATCATTGGCATCACAAGGTGGATTTATTAAACCCTAGAAGATATCGGAAAATTTGAAGTCGTATTAGTAAATGTATTGCTACATATAAATTGTTTTACATGTCAATTGGTCTTAGTTTCCATTAAAATCATGATTTCCTATTTGATCCTATAAAATATCACTTGTGAACTAAAGGCAGATTATGCATATTTTAATGTTGTACCCGTACAACTGATACTAATGAGTTGTCATGCTCATTTTCAAGTCATGAGAAGATAATCATTTTAGCTTTCATTTTATTGTATATATACATATAGTCTCAACCAAGCATTTTTGTGGTAGGGGTGTTTGTATTAGTCTCTAATAAAAATTAGATGTTGGTATCCAGACTATGCCTATATGGTTTTAGTTTGCCGATGTTGGAATATGAAATAATATGATGCATCAATATGCATTTAACAAATAATAAGTACATCACATTATTTACTTAGCATATATTAATGGATATAAATGTCACTTTATGCATTGAAGCAGAGCATTAGAGGTGTGTGGTGATAAACAAACATAAATTTCGTAGTATTTATTGGATGTTTTGGTTTTGATAGAAAAGAACACATCAAATACAAAAAAACAAACATTAGTATATTTCTAAAAATTAAAACGTTGTATTTTGAATAACATGTAATATTAAGGTAAAATATGAAAGGTGTTATGATATAAATATCAATAACATATATTATTTTTAATATTTATTTGTCAAAAATTAAAGTTCGTAATTTTACGTTGCGCAACGCGCGGATATTCACTTAGTCTACTCTAATAAACGAAGGTTTTTTTGCCACTTGTCACACCCTTTATTCAATTTGCCAAATGTCATTTTTTGGTTATTTTGAATTATTTTTTTATTCCATATGTCATTTTATGGTTTTTTCTATTTTATTAAATTCAAGAGTATTTAAATACAATAATAAATGCATATCAACTTCCTTAATGAACTTACCTTTTAATTTCAAAATTACTAAAATAAAGGTTCATTAATTTCCTTTATTTATTTATCTAAATTATTTGTTTAAATTAGAGTAAAGAAAGACTACAATTTTTATAATTCAATATTTTTCTCATATTTTTTAGAAATTCAAACTTCTCAATTGTTTAAATTTTTATATTTAGTTTTTTCTTTTAAATAAACTCATGTGATACATGGGTTTCATACCTAGTACTCTAATAAATGAAGGTTTTTTTTGCCACTTGTCACACTATCATTCAATTTGTCAAATGTCATTTTGTGGTTATTTTGATCTAATTTTTATTCCACATGTCATTTTATGGTTTTTTCTATTTTATTAAATTCAACATTATTTAAATACATTAATAAATGCATATCAATTTCCTTAGTGAACTTTACCTTTTAATTTCAAAATTACTAAATTAAAGGTTCATTAATTTCCTTTATTTATTTATCTAAATTATTTGTTTAAATTAGAGTAAAAAAACACTACAATTTTTATAATTTAATATTTTTCTCATATTTTTTAGAAATTCAAACTTCTAAAATGTTTAAAATTTTATATTTAGTCTTTTCTTTTAAATAAACTCACGTGATACATGGGTTTCATACCTAGTACTCTAATAAATGAATGTTTTTTTGCCACTTGTCACACTCTCATTCAATTTGTCAAATGTCATTTTGTGGTTATTTTGAATTAATTTTTATTTCACATGTCACTTTATGGTTTTTTCTATTTTATTAAATTTCACAGTATTTAAACCTGCTCTAATAAATGAAGGTTTTTTTGCCACTTGTCACACTCTCATTCAATTTGTCAAATGTCATTTTGTGGTTATTTTGAATTAAATTTTATTCCATGTCATTTTATGGTTTTTTCTATTTTATTAAATTCCATAGTATTTAAACCTACTCTAATAAATGAAGGTTTTTTTGCGACTTGTCACACTCTCACTCAATTTGTCAAATGTCATTTTGTGGTTATTTTTAATTAATTTTTATTCCACATGTCATTTTATGGTTTTTTCTATTTTATTAAATTCCACAGTATTTAAATACAATAATAAATGTGTATCAATTTCCTTAGTGAACTTTCCTTTTAATTTCAAAATTACTAAAATAAAGGTTCATTAATTTCTTTTATTTATTTATCTAAATTGTTTGTTTAAATTAGAGTAAAAAAACACTTTAATTTTTATAATTCAATATTTTTCTCATATTTTTTAGAAATTCAAACTTTTCAAATGTTTAAAATTATATATTTAGTTTTTTCTTTTAAATAAACCCATGTGATACATGGGTTTCATACCTAGTTAGATTAAATACAATTAAGTTGTGAATTTGGATATACATTTGAGTTTTACGGTTTTAGAATGATATATGTGTAACTTCCAAATTTACAAACACATAGAAGTAATATTTAATTTCCAAAGATATAAATGAAATTCTCCATAAAATTAATATCTTTACTAAGGGTAAAAACAGATACACATGTGTTGCAATTATAGGTAATCTACTCTAATAAATGAAAGTATTTTTGCCACTTGTCACACTCTCATTCAATTTGTCAAATGTCATTTTGGGTTATTTTGAATTAATTTTTATTCCATATGTCATTTTATGGTTTTTTCTATTTTATTAAATTCCATAGTATTTAAATCTACTCTAATAAACGAAGGTTTTTTTTGCCACTTGTCACACTCTTATTCAATTTGCCAAATGAAATTTTGTGGTTATTTTGAATTATTTTTTTATTCCATATGTCATTTTATGGTTTTTTCTATTTTATTAAATTCAAGAGTATTTAAATACAATAATAAATGCATATCAATTTCCTTAATGAACTTACCTTTTAATTTCAAAATTACTAAAATAAAGGTTCATTAATTTCCTTTATTTATTTATCTAAATTATTTGTTTAAATTAGAGTAAAAAAACAATACAATTTTTATAATTCAATATTTTTCTCATATTTTTTAGAAATTCAAACTTCTCAAATGTTTAAAATTTTATATTTAGTTTTTTCTTGTAAATGAACTCATGTGATACATGGGTTTCATACCTAGTCTATACTAATAAAAGAGTAGTCATTTTGCCAAGTGTCATAATATTATAACTCCTAATTAATATGATGCCACTTGTCATTCTATTATTTCTCCATTTTAAATTCATTAAACCTCCTAATTAATGTAATGTTATTTTCAATCTATTAATTTATTATTTTAAATTTTAAATTTTATATTATTGTTTTCATTAGTTCACAAATAAAAATAGTCTAATATATATGATAAATTAATTACACATATTTATTTGAATCAATTATTATAATTTTACATAACTAATAAAAAAATCTCTTAATTAATAATGTATTTAAAATTTTATATAAAATAATTGATTAATAATTTTGAATTTTTTACTATGAATATTTAATTAATTTTATAACCGTGGTTTCCACGGGTTATAAACTAGTACTCTAATAAATGTAGGTTTTTTTGCCACTTGTCACACTCTCATTCAATTCGCCAAATGTCATTTTGTGGTTATTTTGAATTAATTTTTATTTCACATGTCATTTTATGGTTTTTTCTATTTAATTAAATTCCACAGTATTTAAACCTGCTCTAATAAATGAAGGTTTTTTAGCCACTTGTCACAGTCTCATTCAATTTGTCAAATGTCATTTTGTGGTTATTTTGATCTAATTTTTATTTCACATGTCATTTTAAGGTTTTTTCTATTTTATTAAATTCCACAATATTTAAAGCTACTCTAATAAATGAAGGTTTTTTTGCCACTTATCACACTCTCACTCAATTTGCCAAATGTTATTTTGTGGTTATTTTTAATTAATTTTTATTCCACATGTCATTTTATGGTTTTTCTATTTTATTAAATTCCACAGTATTTAAATACATTAATAAATGCATATCAATTTCCTTAGTGAACTTACCTTTTAATTTCAAAATTACTAAAATAAAGGTTCATTAATTTCTTTTATTTACTTATCTAAATTATTTTTTTAAATTAGAGTAAAAAAACACTTTAATTTTTATAATTCAATATTTTTCTCATATTTTTTAGAAATTCAAAATTCTCAAATGTTTAAAATTATATATTTAGTATTTTCTTTTAAATAAACCCATGTGATACATGGGTTTCATACCTAGTTGGATTAAATACAACTAAATTGTGAATTTGGATATACATTTGAATCAATTATTATAATTTTACATAACTAATAAAAAAATCTCTTAATTAATAATGTATTTAAAATTTTATATAAAATAATTGATTAATAATTTTGAATTTTTTACTATGAATATTTAATTAATTTTATAACCGTGGTTTCCACGGGTTATAAACTAGTACTCTAATAAATGTAGGTTTTTTTGCCACTTGTCACACTCTCATTCAATTCGCCAAATGTCATTTTGTGGTTATTTTGAATTAATTTTTATTTCACATGTCATTTTATGGTTTTTTCTATTTTATTAAATTCCACAGTATTTAAACTTGCTCTAATAAATGAAGGTTTTTTTGCCACTTGTCACAGTCTCATTCAATTTGTCAAATGTCATTTTGTGGTAATTTTGATCTAATTTTTATTTCACATGTCATTTTAAGGTTTTTTCTATTTTATTAAATTCCACAATATTTAAACCTACTCTAATAAATGAAGGTTTTTTTTGCCACTTATCACACTCTCATTCAATTTGCCAAATGTTATTTTGTGGTTATTTTTAATTAATTTTTATTTCACATGTCATTTTATGGTTTTTCTATTTTATTAAATTCCATAGTATTTGAATACATTAATAAATGCATATCAATTTCCTTAGTGAACTTACCTTTTAATTTCAAAATTACTAAAATAAAGGTTCATTAATTTCTTTTATTTATTTATCTAAATTATTTTTTTTAATTAGAGTAAAAAAACACTTTAATTTTTATAATTCAATATTTTTCTCATATTTTTTAGAAATTCAAAATTCTCAAATGTTTAAAATTATATATTTAGTATTTTCTTTTAAATAAATCCATGTGATACATGGGTTTCATACCTAGTTGGATTAAATACAACTAAATTGTGAATTTGGATATACATTTGAGTTTTACGGTTTAGAATGATATATGTGTAACTTCCAAATTTACAAACACATAGAAGTAATATTTAATTTCCAAAGATATAAATGAAATTCTCCATAAAATTAATATCTTTTACTAAGGGTAAAAAAAGATATGCACGTGTTGCTATTATAGGTAATCTACTCTAATAAATGAAAGTTTTTTTTGCCACTTGTCACACTCTCATTCAATTTGTCAAATGTCATTTTTTGGTTATTTTGAATTAATTTTTATTCCATATGTCATTTTATGGTTTTTTCTATTTTATTAAATTCCATAGTATTTAAATCTACTCTAATAAATGAAGATTTTATTGTCACTTGTCACACTCTCATTCAATTTGACAAATGTCATTTTTGTGGTGTCTTTGAATTAATTTTTTATTCCATATGTCATTTTATGGTTTTTTTCTATTTTATTAAATTCAACAGTATTTAAATACAATAATAAATGCATATCAATTTCCTTATTGAACTTACCTTTTAATTTCAAAATTACTAAAATAAAGGTTCATTAATTTCCTTTATTTATTTATCTAAATTATTTGTTTAAATTAGAGTAAAATAACACTACAATTTTTATAATTCAATATTTTTCTCATATTTTTTAGAAATTCAAACTTCTCAAATGTTTAAATTTTTATATTTAGTCTTTTCTTTTAAATAAACTCATGTGATACATGGGTTTCATACCTAGTACTCTAATAAATGAATGTTTTTTTGCCACTTGTCACACTATCATTCAATTTGCCAAATGTCATTTTTTGGTTATTTTGAAATAATTTTTATTTCACATGTCACTTTATGGTTTTTTCTATTTTATTAAATTCCACAGTATTTAAACCTGCTCTAATAAATGAAGGTTTTTTTTTCCCATTTGTCACACTCTCATTCAATTTGTCAAATCTCATTTTATGGTTATTTTGAATTAATTTTTATTCCATATGTCATTTTATGGTTTTTTCTATTTTATTAAATTCCATAGTATTTAAACCTACTCTAATAAATGAAGGTTTTTTTTGCGACTTGTCACACTCTCACTCAATTTGTCAAATGTCATTTTGTGGTTATTTTTAATTAATTTTTATTCCACATGTTATTTTATGGTTTTTCTATTTTATTAAATTCCACGGTATTTAAATACAATAATAAATGCGTATCAATTTCCTTAGTGAACTTTCCTTTTAATTTCAAAATTACTAAAATAAAGGTTCATTAAATTCTTTTATTTATTTATCTAAATTGTTTGTTTAAATTAGAGTAAAAAAACACTTTAATTTTTATAATTCAATATTTTTCTCATATTCTTTAGAAATTCAAACTTTTCAAATGTTTAAAATTATATATTTAGTTTTTTCTTTTAAATAAACCCATGTGATACATGGGTTTCATACCTAGTTAGATTAAATACAATTAAGTTGTGAATTTGGATATACATTTGAGTTTTACGGTTTTAGAATGATATATGTATAACTTCCAAATTTACAAACACAAAGAAGTAATATTTAATTTCCAAATATATAAATGAAATTCTCCAAAAAATTAATATCTTTACTAAGGGTAAAAACAGATACACATGTGTTGCAATTATAGGTAATCTACTCTAGTAAATAAAAGTTTTTTTCGCCACTTGTCACGCTCTCATTCAATTTGTCAAATGTCATTTTGTGGTTATTTTGAATTAATTTTTATTCCATATGTCATTTTATGTTTTTTTCTATTTTATTAAATTCCATAGTATTTAAATCTACTCTAATAAATGAAGATTTTATTGTCACTTGTCACACTCTCATTGAATTTGCCAAATGTCATTTTTGTGGTTATTTTGAATTAATTTTTTATTCCATATGTCATTTTATGGTTTTTTTTTATTTTATTAAATTCAGCAGTATTTAAATACAATAATAAATGCATATCAATTTCCTTAATGAACTTACCTTTTAATTTCAAAATTACTAAAATAAAGGTTCATTAATTTCCTTTATTTATTTATCTAAATTATTTATTTAAATTAGAGTAAAATAACACTACAATTTTTATAATTCAATATTTTTCTCATATTTTTTAGAAATTCAAACTTCTCAAATGTTTAAATTTTTATATTTAGTTTTTTCTTTTAAATAAACTCATGTGATACATGGGTTTCATACCTAGTACTCTAATAAATGAAGGTTTTTTTTGCCACTTGTCACACTATCATTCAAATTGCCAAATGTCATTTTGTGGTTATTTTGAATTAATTTTTATTTCTCATGTCATTTTATGGTTTTTTTTCTATTTTATTAAATTCCACAGTATTTAAACCTACTCTAATAAATGAAGGTTTTTTTTGCCACTTGTCACACTCTCATTCAATTTGTCAAATGTCATATTTTGGTTATTTTGATCTAATTTTTATTTCATATCTCATTTTATGGTTTTTTCTATTTTATTAAATTCCACAGTATTTAAACCTACTCTAATAAATGAAGGTTTTTTTTGCCACTTGTCACACTCTCACTCAATTTGCCAAATGTTATTTTGTGGTTATTTTTAATTAATTTTTATTCCACATGTCATTTTATGGTTTTTTCTATTTTATTAAATTCCACAGTATTTAAATACATTAATAAATGCATATCAATTTCCTTAGTGAACTTTACCTTTTAATTTCAAAATTACTAAAATAAAGGTTCATTGATTTCCTTTATTTATTTATCTAAATTATTTGTTTAAATTAGAGTAAAAAAACACTACAATTTTTATAATTTAATATTTTTCTCATATTTTTTAGAAATTCAAACTTCTCAAATGTTAAAAATTTTATATTTAGTCTTTTCTTTTAAATGAACTCATGTAATACATGGGTTTCATACCTAGTCTATATTAATAAAAGAGTAGTCATTTTGCTAAGTGTCATAATATTATAACTCCTAATTAATATGATGTCACTTGTCATTCTATTATTTCTCCATTTTAAATTCATTAAACCTCCTAATTAATGTAATGTTATTTTCAATCTATTTATTTATAATTTTAAATTTTAAATTTTATATTATTGTTTTCATTAGTTCACAAATAAAAATAGTCTAATATATATGATAAATTAATTACACATATTTATTTGAATCAATTATTATAATTTTACATAACTAATAAAAAAATCTCTTAATTAATAATGTATTTAAAATTTTATATAAAATAATTGATTAATAATTTTGAATTTTTTAGTATGAATATTTAATTAATTTTATAACCGTGGTTTCCACGGGTTATAAACTAGTACTCTAATAAATGAAGGTTTTTTTGCCACTTGTCACACTCTCATTCAATTCGCCAAATGTCATTTTGTGGTTATTTTGAATTAATTTTTAATTCACATGTCATTTTATGGTTTTTTCTATTTTATTAAATTCCACAGTATTTAAACCTGCTCTAATAAATGAAGGTTTTTTTTGCCACTTGTCATAGTCTCATTCAATTTATCAAATGTCATTTTGTGGTTATTTTGATCTAATTTTTATTTCACATGTCATTTTAAGGTTTTTTCTATTTTATTAAATTCCACAATATTTAAACCTACTCTAATAAATGAAGGTTTTTTTGCCACTTATCACACTCTCACTCAATTTGCCAAATGTTATTTTGTGGTTATTTTTAATTAATTTTTATTCCACATGTCATTTTATGGTTTTTCTATTTTATTAAATTCCATAGTATTTAAATACATTAATAAATGCATATCAATTTCCTTAGTGAACTTACCTTTTAATTTCAAAATTAATAAAATAAAGGTTCATTAATTTTATTTATTTATTTATCTAAATTATTTTTTTAAATTAGAGTAAAAAAACACTTTAATTTTTATAATTCAATATTTTTCTCATATTTTTTAGAAATTCAAACTTCTCAAATGTTTAAAATCATATATTTAGTATTTTCTTTTAAATAAACCCATGTGATACATGGGTTTCATACCTAGTTGGATTAAATACAATTAAATTGTGAATTTGGATATACATTTGAGTTTTACGGTTTTAGAATGATATATGTGTAACTTCCAAATTTACAAACACATAGAAGTAATATTTAATTTCCAAAGATATAAATGAAATTCTCCATAAAATTAATATCTTTTACTAAGGGTAAAAAAAGATATGCACGTGTTGCTATTATAGGTAATCTACTCTAATAAATGAAAGTTTTTTTTGCCATTTGTCACACTCTCATTCAATTTGTCAAATGTCATTTTTTGGTTATTTTGAATTAATTTTTATTCCATATGTCATTTTATGGTTTTTTCTATTTTATTAAATTTCATAGTATTTAAATATACTCTAATAAATGAAGATTTTATTGTCACTTGTCACACTCTCATTCAATTTGCGAAATGTCATTTTTGTGGTTATTTTGAATTAATTTTTTATTCCATATGTCATTTTATGGTTTTTTTCTATTTTATTAAATTCAACAGTATTTAAATACAATAATAAATGCATATCAATTTCCTTAATGAACTTACCTTTTAATTTTAAAATTACTAAAATAATGGTTCATTAATTTCCTTTATTTATTTATCTATATTATTTGTTTAAATTAGAGTAAAATAACACTACAATTTTTATAATTCAATATTTTTCTCATATTTTTTAGAAATTCAAACTTCTCAAATGTTTAAATTTTTATATTTAGTTTTTTCTTTTAAATAAAGTCATGTGATACATGGGTTTCATACCTAGTACTCTAATAAATGAAGGTTTTTTTTTGCCACTTGTCACACTATCATTCAATTTGCCAAATGTCATTTTGTGGTTATTTTGAATTAATTTTTATTTCGCATGTCATTTTATGGTTTTTTTTTTTCTATTTTATTAAATTCCACAGTATTTAAACCTACTCTAATAAATGAAGATTTTTTTGCCACTTGTCACACTCTCATTCAATTTGTCAAATGTCATTTTTTGTTTATTTTGATCTAATTTTTATTTCACTTGTCATTTTATGGTTTTTTCTATTTTATTAAATTCCACAGTATTTAAACTTACTCTAATAAATGAAGGTTTTTTTGCCACTTGTCACACTCTCACTCAATTTGCCAAATGTTATTTTGTGGTTATTTTTAATTAATTTTTATTCCACATGTCATTTTATGGTTTTTTCTATTTTATTAAAATCCACAGTATTTAAATACATTAATAAATGCATATCAATTTCCTTAGTGAACTTTACCTTTTAATTTCAAAATTACTAAAATAAAGGTTCATTAATTTCCTTTATTTATTTATCTAAATTATTTGTTTAAATTAGAATAAAAAAACACTACAATTTTTATATTTTAATATTTTTCTCATATTTTTTAGAAATTCAAACTTCTCAAATGTTTAAAATTTTATATTTAGTCTTTTCTTTCAAATAAACTCATGTGATACATGGGTTTCATACCTAGTACTCTATTAAATAAATGTCTTTTTTGCCACTTGTCACACTCTCTTTCAATTTGTCAAATGTCATTTTGTGGTTATTTTGAATTAATTTTTATTTCACATGTCACTTTATGGTTTTTTCTATTTTATTAAATTCCACAGTATTTAAACCTGCTTTAATAAATGAAGGTTTTTTTGCCACTTGTCACACTCTCATTCAATTTGTCAAATGTTATTTTGTGGTTATTTTGAATTAATTTTTATTCCATATGTCATTTTATGGTTTTTTCTATTTTATTAAATTCCATAGTATTTAAACCTACTCTAATAAATGAAGGTTTTTTTGCGACTTGTTACACTCTCACTCAATTTGTCAAATGTCATTTTGTGGTTATTTTTAATTAATTTTTATTCCACATGTCATTTTATGGTTTTTTCTATTTTATTAAATTCCACGGTATTTAAATACAATAATAAATGCGTATCAATTTCCTTAGTGAACTTTCCTTTTAATTTCAAAATTACTAAAATAAAGGTTCATTAATTTCTTTTATTTGTTTATTTAAATTGTTTGTTTAAATTAGAGTAAAAAAACACTTTAATTTTTATAATTCAATATTTTTCTCATATTTTTTAGAAATTCAAACTTTTCAAATGTTTAAAATTATATATTTAGTTTTTTCTTTTAAATAAACCCATGTGATACACGGGTTTCATACCTAGTTTGATTAAATACAACTAAGTTGTGAATTTGGATATACATTTGAGTTTTACGGTTTTAGAATGATATATGTGTAACTTCCAAATTTACAAACACATAGAAGTAATATTTAATTTCCAAAGATATAAATGAAATTCTCTATAAAATTAATATGTTTACTAAGGGTAAAAACAGATACACATGTGTTGCAATTATAGGTAATCTACTCTAATAAATGAAAGTAATTTTTCCACTTGTCACACTGTCATTCAATTTGTCAAATGTCATTTTGTGGTTATTTTGAATTAATTTTTATTCCATATGTCATTTTATGGTTTTTTTCTATTTTATTAAATTCCACAGTATTTAAATCTACGCTAATAAACGAAGGTTTTTTTTACCACTTGTCACACTTTTATTCAATTTGCCAAATGTCATTTTGTGGTTATTTTGAATTATTTTTTTATTCCATATGTCATTTTATGGTTTTTTCTATTTTATTAAATTCAAGAGTATTTAAATACATTAATAAATGCATATCAATTTCCTTAATGAACTTACCTTTTAATTTCAAAATTACTAAAATAAAGGTTCATTAATTTCCTTTATTTATTTATTTAAATTATTTGTTTAAATTAGAGTAAAAAAACACTACAATTTTTATAATTCAATATTTTTCTCATATTTTTTAGAAATTCAAACTTCTCAAATGTTTAAAATTTTATATTTAGTTTTTTTCTTTTAAATGAACTCATGTGATACATGGGTTTCATACCTAGTCTATACTAATAAAAGAGTAGTCATTTTGCCAAGTGTCATAATATTATAACTCCTAATTAATATGATGCCACTTGTCATTCTATTATTTCTCCATTTTAAATTCATTAAACCTCCTAATTAATGTAATGTTATTTTCAATCTATTTATTTATTATTTTAAATTTTAAATTTTATTTTATTGTTTTCATTAGTTCACAAATAAAAATAGTCTAATATATATGATAAATTAATTACACATATTTATTTGAATCAATTATTATAATTTTACATAACTAATAAAAAAATCTCTTAATTAATAATGTATTTAAAATTTTATATAAAATAATTGATTAATAATTTTGAATTTTTTACTATGAATATTTAATTAATTTTATAACCGTGGTTTCCACGGGTTATAAACTAGTACTCTAAGAAATGAAGGTTTTTTTGCCACTTGTCACACTCTCATTCAATTCGCCAAATGTCATTTTGTAGTTATTTTGAATTAATTTTTATTTCACATGTCATTTTATGGTTTTTTCTATTTTATTAAATTCCACAGTATTTAAACCTACTCTAATAAATGTAGGTTTTTTTTGCCACTTGTCACACTCTCATTCAATTTATCAAATGTCATTTTATGGTTATTTTGATCTAATTTTTATTTCACATGTCATTTTAAGGTTTTTTCTACTTTATTAAATTCCACAATATTTAAACCTACTCTAATAAATGAAGGTTTTTTTGCCACTTGTCACACTCTCACTCAATTTGCCAAATGTTATTTTGTGGTTATTTTTAATTAATTTTTATTTTACATGTCATTTTATGGTTTTTCTATTTTATTAAATTCCACAGTATTTAAATACATTAATAAATTCATATCAATTTCCTTAGTAAACTTACCTTTTAATTTTAAAATTACTAAAATAAAGGTTCATTAATTTCTTTTATTTATTTATCTAAATTATTTTTTTTTTTAAATTAGAGTAAAAAACACTTTAATTTTTATAATTCAATATTTTTCTCATATTTTTTAGAAATTCAAACTTCTCAAATGTTTAAAATTATATATTTAGTATTTTCTTTTAAATAAACCCATGTGATACATGGGTTTACAACCTAGTTGGATTAAATAAAACTAAATTGTGAATTTGGATATACTTTTGAGTTTTACGGTTTTAGAATGATATATGTGTAACTTCCAAATTTACAAACACATAGAAGTAATATTTAATTTCCAAAGATATAAATGAAATTCTCCATAAAATTAATATCTTTTACTAAGGGTAAAAAAAGATATGCACGTGTTGCTATTATAGGTAATTTACTCTAATAAATGAAAGTTTTTTTGCCACTTGTCACACTCTCATTCAATTTGTCAAATGTCATTTTTTGGTTATTTTTAATTAATTTTTATTCCATATGTCATTTTATGGTTTTTTCTATTTTATTAAATTCCATAGTATTTAAATCTACTCTAATAAATGAATATTTTATTGTCACTTGTCACACTCTCATTCAATTTGCCAAATGTCATTTTTGTGGTTATTTTGAATTAATTTTTTTATTCCATATGTCATTTTATGGTTTTTTTTCTATTTTATTAAATTCAACAGTATTTAAATACAATAATAAATGCATATCAATTTCCTTAATGAACTTACCTTTTAATTTCAAAATTACTAAAATAAAGGTTCATTAATTTCCTTTATTTATTTATCTAAATTATTTGTTTAAATTAGAGTAAAATAACACTACAATGTTTATAATTCAATATTTTTCTCATATTTTTTAGAAATTCAAACTTCTCAAATGTTTAAATTTTTATATTTAGTTTTTTTCTTTTAAATAAACTCATATGATACATCGGTTTCATACCTAGTACTCTAATAAATGAAGGTTTTTTTTGCCACTTGTCACACTATCATTCAAATTGCCAAATGTCATCTTGTGGTTATTTTGAATTAATTTTTATTTCACATGTCATTTTATGGTTTTTTTTCTATTTTATTAAATTCCACAATATTTAAACCTACTCTAATAAATGAAGGTTTTTTTTGCCACTTGTCACACTCTCATTGAATTTGTCAAATGTCATTTTTTGGTTATTTTGATCTAATTTTTATTTCACATGTCATTTTATGGTTTTTTCTATTTTATTAAATTCCATAGTATTTAAACCTACTCTAATAAATGAAGGTTTTTTTTGCCACTTGTCACAGTCTCACTCAATTTGCCAAATGTTATTTTGTGGTTATTTTTAATTAATTTTTATTCCACATGTCATTTTATGGTTTTTTCTATTTTATTAAATTCCACTTTATTTAAATACATTAATAAATGCATATCAATTTCCTTAGTGAAATTTACCTTTTAATTTCAAAATTACTAAAATAAAGGTTCATTAATTTCCTTTATTTATTTATCTAAATTATTTGTTTAAATTAGAGTAAAAAAACACTACAATTTTTATAATTTAATATTTTTCTCATATTTTTTAGAAATTCAAACTTCTCAAATGTTTAAAATTTTATATTTAGTCTTTTCTTTTAAATAAACTCATGTGATACATGGGTTTCATACCTAGTACTCTAATAAATGAATGTTTTTTTTGTCACTTGTCACACTCTCATTCAATTTGCCAAATGTCATTTTGTGGTTATTTTGAATTAATTTTTAGTTCACATGTCACTTTAAGGTTTTTTCTATTTTATTAAATTCCACAGTATTTAAACCTACTTTAATAAATGAATGTTTAAAATTTTATATTTAGTTTTTCCTTTTAAATAAACCCATGTGTTACATGGGTTTCATACCTAGTTAGATTAAATACAATTAAATTGTGAATTTGGATATACATTTGAGTTTTACGGTTTTAGAATGATATATGTGTAACTTCCAAATTTACAAACACATAGAAGTAATATTTAATTTCCAAAGATATAAATGAAATTTTCCATAAAATTAATATCTTTTACTAAGGGTAAAAAAAGATATACATGTGTTGTTATTATAGGTAATCTACTCTAATAAATGAAAGTTTTTTGCCACTTGTCGCACTCTCATTCAATTTGTCAAATGTCATTTTGTGGTTATTTTGAATTAATTTTTATTTCACATGTCATTTTATGGTTTTTTTTCTATTTTATTAAATTCCACAGTATTTAAACCTACTCAAACAAATGAAGGTTTTTTTTGCCACTTGTCACACTCTCATTCAGTTTGCTAAATGTCATTTTGTGGGTATTTTGAATTAATTTTTTATTCCATATGTCATTTTATGGTTTTTTTCTATTTTATTAAATTCATCAGTATTTAAATACAATAATAAATGCATATCAATTTCCTAAATGAACTTAGCATTTAATTTCAAAATTACAAAAATAAAGGTTAATTAATTTCCTTTATTTATTTATCTAAATTATTTGTTTAAATTAGAGTAAAAAAAACACTACAATTTTTATAATACAATATTTTTCTCATATTTTTTAGAAATTCAAACTTCTCAATTGTTTAAAATTTTATATTTAGTTTTTCCTTTTAAATAAACTCATGTGATACATGGGTTTCATACCTAGTACTCTAATAAATGAAGGTTTTTTTGTCACTTCTCACACTCTCATTCAAATTGCCTAATGTCATTTTGTGGTTATTTTGAATTAATTTTTATTTCATATGTCATTTTATGCTTTTTTCCATTTTATTAAATTCCACAGTATTTAAACCTACTCTAATAAATGAAGGCTTTTTTGCCACTTGTCACACTCTCATTCAATTTGTCAAATGTCATTTTGTGGTTATTTTTAATTAATTTTTATTCCACATGTCATTTTATGGTTTTTTCTATTTTATTAAATTCCACAGTATTTTAATACAATAATAAATGCATATCAATTTACTTAATAAACTTACATTTTAATTTCAAAATTATAAAAATAAAGGTTCACTAATTTCTTTTATTTATTTATCTAAATTATTTGTTTAAATTAGAGTAAAAAGCACTTTAATTTTTAGGGTAAATTACACCAATCATCCCTCGTGTACATGCCAAAAAGTGTGTTTAGTCCCTATTTTCAAAAATTAACTCGGACCGTCCCTGGTTTGTTTTTTTCTTGCATGCTTAGTCCCTATTGACATGAAATGGCCATTTTACCCTTAATAATTTCTTTTTTCATTTATTTTATTTATTTATCAGTTTTAAATTAAAAAAAAACAAAATAATCTCTCAAGAAATCAAATCCATTACTCCACGACTCCAAATCCTCTTCAAGACCTTAAATCAAGAAATCGATACATCCACAACCAAAATAATCTCTCAAAAAATTAATACATCATCGGTGATCATTCGTATCTCAAACTAACAAAAAATTTCCACCGGTGAATCCCAGGAGCCATTTCTACCCCTGCAATATGTGATTTTATAAATGTCACATAAATCGCCCGATCTGGACTCTCCAGTCGCCATCCATGGTCTGAACTCGTCGATTGATCAAGAACAACGAAGGCCACCAATGTATGACTTAGATTTCGACTTCAATTTCTGGAACCATCCCACCCTTTCCTCCACACAGATCCGACGAGACCCCAAACCTACAAATCGGAAAAATCAAACCTCAAAGATCAAACCCTAAATATGCAAATCAACCCTAACTAAACCCTAAACCTACAAATTGGAACTAACGAGTTGCAGGAGAAGAAAAAGGATTTCGGTTGACGGAATCAGATCGAGAAACGTGATGTCCACCGTCACCAGATCAAGGAGGATTCCGTCCACCACCACTTCATCTTCCTCATAGATGGTGTAAGTCGGCGGGGGCTAATTTACCTTGTGATGTAGGTTATAGCTTCATTGAGGATTCAATTTGTTGTCTGATGGCTTCTTCAAGTCAACGTGAAGGTGAATCGAGGTTCTTCAAGTCAATGTGATGGCTTCTTGTGTGTGTGTGTTTTGTATTGAAGAAGAATGAAGAGAGAGAGAGAGAGAGAGAGAGACTACATCGAAGGTGGTGGTGGTATTTTCATGCGTATGAGAGAGATAAATATTAGAGAGTTGTTTTTTTTAATTATTAATAATAAATATCATTAAAATTAACTAACAATAAATATCCAAGGGCATAATGGTCATTTCAAATGTGGAGTGGACTAAATTCGCAACAAAAACACATATAAGGGACGGAGTTAGCAAGTTTTAAGAAAACGAGGGACGGTTGGAGTTAATTTTTGAAAATAGGGACTAAACACGCTTTCTAGCATGTGCACGAGGGATGATTGGTGTAATTCACCCTAATTTTTATAATTCAATATTTTTCTCATATTTTTTAGAAATTCAAAATTATTAAATGTTTAAAATTTTATATTTAGTTTTTCCTTTTAAATAAATCCATTTGATACATGGGTTTCATACCTAGTTAGATTAAATACAATTAAATTGTGAATTTGGATATACATTTGAGTTTTACGGTTTTAGAATGATATATGTGTAACTTCCAAATTTACAAACACATAGAAGTAATATTTAATTTCCAAAGATATAAATGAAATTCTCCATAAAATTAATATCTTTTACTAAGGGTAAAAAAAGATATACACGTGTTGCTATTATAGGTAATCTACTCTAATAAGTAAAAGTTTTTTTGCCACTTGTCACACTCTCGTTCAATTTGTCAAATCTCATTTTGTGGTTATTTTTAATTAATTTTTATTCCACATGTCATTTTATGGTTTTTTCTATTTTATTAAATTCCACAGTATTTAAATACCATAATAATTGCATATCAATTTATTTAATGAACTTACCTTTTAATTTCAATATTACTAAAATAAAGTTTCATTAATTTCTTTTATTTATTTATCTAAATTATTTGTTTAAATTAGAGTAAAAAACACTTTAATTTTTATAATTCAATATTTTTCTCATATTTTTTAAAAATTCAAACTTCTTAAATGTTTAAAATTTTATATTTAGAGTTTCCTTTTAAATAAACTCATGTGATACATGAGTTTTATAGTTAGATTAAATACAATTAAATTTTGAATTTGGATATATATTTTGTCACACCCCGACCAACGGCGGAAACGCTGGGGTTGCGACTTAAACATTTGGATAATAGTCAACAACATATAATGAAAAAATAACTGAATTTCTTCGACATTACATTCATCCGAAGTATGAATATGACAAAACACACTGATAAATAGTCCAAAAGCGTTATACGCGGATTTCAATTTCTTACAACATAAAAGAGACAAAAGGCTACTATAGAGTCAACAATTTATTTTCAACATCAAACCCATCATCCTCACACGTGGTGAGAGTTCTTCTGGCCACCTTGAACACCTAGAGACACATATATTTTGAAAATACGTCAACAATAATGTTGGTGAGCTTTATAGGTTTTCTTTTGACTCCAAAGATTTTTATAATTCAAAATAATATTTCCAAAGACCGGTAAATTATAAAGCATATTTTTCTATTCGACCACTTTTTAAACGATAAATATTAATCATTTTCATGATGATTTTTATTCTTTGGATCTAGTTCGTTACGAAAAGTTATGTCGTAAGGAGAAGTATATAACGTCCTAACACTCGACACTCTCGGTCCCAAATTGGGAGAATTGACTCAATCTAGATCTATACGTCTTCGAGTAAAAATCTTCAATATATTAATTTGCCCATAACCGACACTATTCGTCGCTGCTCCACAAATCGCATAAGTGCAATAAACAAGCCACACAGGCACAATACATATAAATATAGAGGAATCGAGATTGTTACTAACGTTTAAAAGCAGTCGTATAGTAATGAAGAAAGAAACACTTGACGCCTGTTGCCTCGTCAGACGAAGTTGTAGCTAGCAACCACAGACGGAAAATAACCATTCGTATAAATCCTTCCATAAGAATTAGATCTACACCAAAGTTCATTATTATAAATCTATGCCGTGTACATAGACCTACAATATATGATTCCTTATGGATTAACGGTTATAGAGCTAGGTGTCGATTCCAAGATCGGATCCTTACAAGGGAAAAACACACCATCAACAAACTCTCTCCTCCACCCCTTTCGATACATTCCTCCCACAAGCACACACGGGATACACAATCCGCGAAATACATGACAATAAAAATCCGCCGCTTCCAATGATCGCCAACGCGAGTCTTTATTTATGATTTTATTTTTATCTAGTGCATTTAGTTAAATATTAAATTTAACCTAGCTTTCAAATAAAGAGACGGTATTGACTCAAATAATTTCAATCTACCAACCGATAGGAAAGACGTTCCTTTAGCGTAGTTGAGTACTTCATACGTGTCGGTGTTACGTTGGTTGACCGGTTGTTGCTTTAATCGAATATTTTTGTATTTTTAATATTTACTTAATGTTGAAACGTATTATTTTCGTTTGTAAGTAAACTTTAGTCTTATAAATACAAAAACATTATTTATCAACAAGATTTCGTATTATAACATAATATATAACTACTTGTGGTTTATTCTCATACTCTTGATATCACTTTATAATTCATTTGTATATTTTTATTTTATCATCTCGTTTAAATCTCTACTATCAATACTTGATGAAAAATAAGCTTAATGTCATAATACACACAAGTCATATGGTTATACCTATCATGACAAGTTAAACATGTTTAATTTATCAAAATTTTGACATAAGTTCTTAACGATACTTTTATTTGTCCCGACAAATAATATAACACTAGATTACTCTTATCTAACTTTTTGTTTACACAAGTGGTTGTAAATAAGTCTAACATTTTATAGAATTCTTGTGTATAACCATTACTAACCACCACCTTTATTACAAACGTCATTTGTAAAACAAAATAGTATATGTAATAAACATTGACTCTAACAATGTTTGCATCTAGTACTAACTGTGTATGCATGTAACATATAAACTTTTTGCCATTTTATTATATCAAAATACTCAAGTATGTGTCTCCCCCCAAATAAGTAAAAATGTAAAAACAGGGCCATAAAGACTCACATTTGGAGCGTGATTCTCGAGTTTAGACGGGAGGATTCGGTGGGGTTTGTGCTTCGTTCAAGACCCGATACCTTCACCGACAATAAACGAATCTAGTTTTAGATTATTGAGCTTCACTAAGGTGTTCAAAACAACAAGTATTTCAAATTTTTAAGGTGAAATAAACTCACCCAAAACAACTACCAGGGATGTCGACAGAAACGGGTTGTCGGGGGATGTTTCCGACAGCTTTCTCGCCCCTTTTCGTTCCTGTTTTGCAGCAACACTTTAGGGAAATAATTGACAGCAACAAGATCGATCCAGGGAGGGTGTTTGGCTGTCTCGAACTGTGGTTAAACAGGGAGCAATTTCCGAGAGGCTGTTGCCTCTTTTCTCGTCGGTAACAAGTCAAGAAACACCTCCGATGGAGGTGTTCCTTGGTAAACTCCGAACACAAGAGGGAAAGTAGAGAGGAAAGAAGTTTGAGGATGAATTTTTCTGGATTAAAGGTCCCTAATAGTGCTCTTTTTATACACTTCTCAAAGTTGTCCACTTGTCACACCCCCGAACCAGACGGCGGAAACATCCGGGGGCTTGTGCGTGACTTCATCTTGAAATATCATTATAGTGAATATAATTGAAACATAACATCATCATCATCACACATGTAATATAACAACATTCATTGTTTACATCGAGTATTGTATTTGAATATTACATGCCAAAATAGTAAGAGTATGATGAAACAAAATTTAACACAATATCCATTAGTTTGTTTCGTTCATCCTGCTTCAACGGTTTCCTGAGAATACAAGTTATTTTGAAAACGGTCAGCATAAAAATGTTGGTGAGTTCATAAGCATGTTTGTGAAATTGATTTGTATAACTTTGAAAACCACCAGAAAATCCGATATTTTCTGAAAACTGTTTAGTGTGTTTGTGTTAGATCTTGTATTAATGCATGTATGTTATTGTTTATTTGACAAAAAAGGTAAAGAGAATGTAGAGAGAATGTAAGAGCATGTAAAGAGAATGTTCCCAGACAACCCGATGTTGCCTGTAAAAAAAAAGGTCTTCCGTAAACTTCATAACGTTAATTCCTCTATGCGAGCCGTCATAACCATACTAAATAATGACAATTTCACCTGTCTTGGCATCGTTGGACGCCGGTTTTGACTTTGATTATAAGGTTTTCGTCACCCTAGACTGAGTTAGTCTAACTGTAGCAAACAACTCAGGTGTGGGGTGTCATCCCCGTATAGATCTATACACAAATCCTCATTCTCCCTCCAAGAGACTCTGGTTATAACTACAGGCTACAATCGTACACTTAATAGGTGCCAACTGATAAAACTCACTAGATCCTTCATCGAATTTACGCGAAGAAAAAGGTATAAACTCCTTTCCAGGCCCAATGATCCATGTAAGTGAACCACTAAGGCATCGCTAAACATGTAAATCATTTCAAGACCCAAATTGGAATGAGATTATATAACATGGGCCCGAAATATATATGAAAGGACAAATAAGGCCCATTTCACATGTAAAGCGTTTATAGGCCCAAATGGCACACAAATAGTATCCAAGGTCCGTCGCACATGTTAATGGGTCAATGAGGCCCAATAAACATATACAGGACCTCTCACACATAAAAATCGGCCACTAAGGCCCAATAACCTAGAAAATGATCAAATTAAATCCATTTGTTGGTTTATCATTGTTTTTGGCTCAAGTATTTACTAAAATATCATAAAAAGAAGAATGCATATAAAACCCATTCCCAGGCCCAATAAACATGTAAGTGGACCACTAAGGCCCACTATACGTGTCTATTATTTCCAGGCTCAAAAGGAATGTGAATGTCTATCCAAAGCCCAATATACATGTAAAAGGACACTAAGGCCCACTAAACATGTATATTATTTCCAGGCCTAATAAGGATATGAATACCTATCCCGAGCCCAATATACATGTAAAAGGAAACTAAGGCCCACTAAACATGTATATTATTTTCAGGCCCAATAAGGATATGAATGTCGTTTTTAACCCGTTTGTTATTGTTTTGTTTATTTTAGCTTGATTATTTATATAATTGATATTTAAAGCCCACTTTTTGTAA
The DNA here is from genome assembly GCF_051521515.1 of Lactuca serriola. Taxonomy (NCBI): domain Eukaryota; kingdom Viridiplantae; phylum Streptophyta; class Magnoliopsida; order Asterales; family Asteraceae; genus Lactuca; species Lactuca serriola. The sequence continues at coordinate 181,880,625 of NC_136412.1, read as the reverse complement.
AAATGACGTTCTTGGCCCAATAAGCCAAAAATTTACAATTAAGGCCCAATTTTTGTAAGAATAACACTTTAATCTCCAAATTTGTTAAAAACTTGTGTTGATGACTACTTTGTGGTAAAAATAACATTTTAAACCCATTTTTGTCAAAAATATCATTTTTGGCTTGGTTTTTGTGAAAATACACATTTTTCTGGTTTTTGGCTTTTCCGACATAGTTTTTAGAAAATTTGTAGAAAATTCATCATAAGTCGAAATTTGGATCCGTAAATTCTGGAAGTTTGGAAATTTTGTCTAATTTGTTCACAATATTTCTCATAATTTTTGATGGCCTCAAACTAGTGTGAAATTACTCATCTTCACAGGTTAGTCCGAAACTATTTCAAATATGATAGACAGTTTTGTAAAATTCGCCAAAAATTGTAAAAAAATCGTATGAAAACGTGAGAGTAGTCATTTTAAAGGTATAAATCTGAACTTTATCCATGTAAAACAGTTTTGGAAACTACTTCCAGTAAGAGGGTCAAAACAGTCCGAGATTGGACCAAAACTTTCCTGTCAAAAGCTGTTTTTGAGTGTAAGTTATTGATCTTTGAGCACAACACTCATTTTTGCTATTTTGTCACACCCCTGAACCAGACGGTGGAAACGTCCGAGAGCTATTGTGACTTAATTGAATACCATCACAATGATTATACATGAATCATAATATCATTCATCACCATGCATTGAAATATTACAACTGATATTGTTTACATTCAGTACATTGTTTAAAACATTACATTTCCATAACTTAAACCGTTTGATACTAATTTAAACAAAACACCATGACATCACTGAATACCTATTCTTCGGTTTACCTGTTACCTGAGAATACAAGTATTTTGGAAAAACGTCAACATATGGAATGTTGGTGAGTTCATAAGTAATGTTTGAAAAGAAATGATTTGTATAACTTTGAAAACCACCAGAAAATCCGATATTTTCTAAAAAGAGTATTGTATATAAGAAAAAGTGAGAAGATCCGTAAGTATGCTTGTCGATTTTTGTAAAGGTGAATAATTGTTAAACTTTGTATACATCACATAGGTAAAAGTGTTGAATTCTCCGGGAAAACCCGATGTTTTCCTCATACATAAAATTTCGTGTCTTATTTATTGTTATACCGATACGACGATTGTTTTCGATAATTCCAGGAGACATTGGATTAATTATGGGTTGTGAGTCGTTATAATCACGCATTAATGAAAATGACTAGATGATAACTACCAAATACAAACGATCCCTTAGGCGTCGTCCGTACTACTCACTTAATCCAACCACCCTGACTTCTCATAGCCCCACAACCGAGGAGAAAGGAGGGTACGAAGCCCCGTTATTTCCATAAGTCGTTCAAGGCTATCGGGAATGCGAAAGGCACTTGGCCCGACTCGCATTTGACTTCTCGACTTTGCTAGCAGTACCAATGGACCCTTGGGGCCCAACAACACAATAAAGCTATTGAAAGTCCTTTTACATGGGATTAGGTCATAAAAGGCCCAATAACATGTAAGCGCGTTCCCTTCGGACCTAAAGGTCATGTTATTGGGCTAGCTAGGCCCAACAAGCACGATTTGAAACTTTCAAGCCCAAAGATTGAATATTGACTTCTCGTAAATTTCGCGTGTTTATTGAAGTACTATCGTTTATTGATTTTTGATTTGTTATTGATTCGAGACCGAATCAATTCGTTTGGTAACGATATTGGTGTTGAAAGTGTATTTGTTATTACGTTTTGCCGGTAGTCGTGGTGCTCGTATTTTATCTTAAGGGATTTACTTGTTTAAAAGTAAGAGTTTACCTTTTTATGACCCTTCTTGGATAAAATTTACACTTTTAATCCTTTATATAAAAGAATTTCCATTTTAGTCCTTAAACCATTTTTCTTGACACTTTAGTATCAAAACTTATTGAAAAGCCATTTTCAGCCCAGATTTACTTGATAAACAGCTTAAGTCCTTCAAAAATGAAGTTTTCTCGGTTGGAAACCCCATTTTTGCAACTTTTACAATTTTGGCCCAAAATGGAAAATTTTTGCATTTTTGATCCCTTTTGAATTTGAAAAGCATTTTTTACCTTTGAAATAGTTTTAATACACTTGTAATCCCCTGTTTTACAGAAACTTGCATTTTCAGCCCCTCAATTTAAAAAATCTCGCAATTTAGGGCTTATTGGGCCGAAAAGCCAATTTTAGCCCATTATGTTCAAAATTTACATTTTAAGCCCCTCAAAAGTGTTGGTATTCAGAAAAATTATATTAGAAACTATTTGGACCCTTTTCAACCTCCAGAAATTATCATTTGTCGTTTTGGGCCCTTAGTTTTGTATTTTTGACAATTTGAGCCCAAAAATGGGTTTTATGTCCAAAAATGTTCATCCTAACCAAATAAACTATTTTTCTAGACTTGATTAGTGTAAAATAGTATAAGTTATGTTTATTTCATTCCTCATGTTGTAGATCTCGGTTCTTAGGTACTTTTTGGCTAACATATTCATCACAAAACACATAAAATCATACATACAAGCATAAAAATCACACATGGCATACATTTACTCATAGATCTACACATTTGCTTGTATTATCCCCCATAAAAACTCATAAAAACCGAAAAAGAGGGGGTATGAAGCTCACCTTGGGTGTGGTTTTGGTTTTGGAAGGAAAAGATGAGAAGAATTCGATCCTAGCAACCTTTCTTGAAAGATCTCGAACTTGGATGCTTCTAAGGTGCTAGATCATAAGTTTAAATGAATTAAGAGGTGATTTTTGAATGAAATGAATAGCTAGCTTATGGATCCAAGCAATATCTTACCTTAGATGATGATTTTTATGGAAGAAGTCCCTTGAACACCTCTTGGATCTCGAAAATATGGAGGAGAAATGAGAGAGTTTCTTGAGAGAATTGTGAGTGAAATGTGTGTGTGTGTGCTTGGATTTGGCCGAGAGCAAGAGAGAGAGAGAGAGAGAAGAAGAAGAAGAGAGTGCTTGCATGGAAGTATGGGAAATGCATGGATGTATGGGTTATTTTTTCATAGAAATCCTTTAGGCAATTGTGAGGTGGCATAGGAAAAGTCAACTCCTCTTTTCCTTTGGGCTTGGGCCGAGAATGGAGAGAGAAGAGAGAGTTTTTGGGCCTTAAAGGCTTAAGCCCAATTTCATAGTTATGTTGAGTGATTTTTGGTCCTAATAAATATAAGTGTGATTTTTATGACCTATTAGGGCTAAATTAGGTTAATTATGCCCCAAAATGGTTCATATAATTAATTTATTTCATTCTAGGCCCAATATGGCCCAAAATATTGAAATACATGGAAGTGGGTCTAATTAGAGCCCATTTAAGAGTTTTAAGACCAAGATAGTCAAACTGGAAGCTTATTGGTCCATTGGGCCCAATAAGGAAGTCCTAGTCCAAAATGGACCTAAACAAGAACTTCTAGGGTTTCCAATTGTTTGTTGACTATTTGTAGTGCTTGTATGAAGTGTTTCATTGAAATTTTGTTGTCATAGAGTAAGTATCATGCATGCTTTCATGTCTTTGATTCATAATTTGACTTAAGTGTTGTAGTTACAAGGCACAAAAATTTCTAGTTGTGACATTATCCCCCCGTTAGAGGGAATTTCGTCCCGAAATTCTTTTGAAAGCTAGATTTGAGAATGCTAGAATAGGTGAGAGTACTTTTGCTTCATTTAGTCTTCGCGTTCCCACGTGAATTCTGGCCCACGCTTCGCGTTCCACCGTACTTTCACGATCGGGATGCGACTTTGTTTAGTACGCTTCACCTCCCTGTCCATGATTTCGACTGGTTCTTCAATGAACAGGAGATTCTCGTTGATTTTAATCTCGTCAAGGGGAATGACGAGAGTTTCATATGATAGGAACTTCTTTAGATTGGAAACATGGAACACGGGGTGTACGCTGCAGTTTGTACGCCACTGGACCTATTCGGGCAACGATCTCGAAAGGTCCAATGTATCGTGGGTTCAATTTTCCCCATTTTCCGAAACAAATGACTCCTTTCCATGGTGAAACTTTTAGCAGCACTCGATCCCCGACCTGAAACTCTAAGGGCTTTCACCGTTTATCAGCGTAGCTCTTTTGTCGGTCGCGCGATGCTTGTAGTCGGGCTCTGATTTGAACTATCTTTTCTGTGGTTTCACGTATGATCTCCGGTCCTGTTAACGCCTTGCCCGATGCCAGTTTCTTTGCTAGCTGGGTGTCGCCCACCTCAGCCCAACACAACGGTGATCTACACTTACGTCCATATAGTGCTTCGAAAGGAGCGACTTTGATGCTCGAATGGTAACTGTTGTTATACGAGAATTCAACTAAGGGTAAGTGGGTATCCCAAGACTTCCCAAAGTCTATCACACACGCGCGAAGCATGTCTTCGAGCGTCTGGATGGTTCGTTCGCTTTGACCGTCCGTTTGTGGGTGATAAGCGGTGCTCATGTCGAGATGGGTTCCAAGTGCTTTCTGAAGTGATTGCCAAAAACGTGAAGTGAATCTACTGTCTCTATCTGAGATGATAGACACTGGTACTCCGTGAAGTCTCACGATTTCTCGAATGTATAATCGTGTTAGTCTCTCCATCTTGTAGGATTCTTTTATTGGCAGGAAATGGGCGGATTTCGTCAGTCGGTCAACTATTACCCATATAGTGTCTAATCCGTCCGACGTCTTGGGTAGCTTGGTCACAAAGTCCATGGAAATCCCTTCCCATTTCCACTCGGGGATCACTGGTTGCTGTAATAACCCCGAGGGCTTCTGGTACTCCACCTTTACCTTGGCGCAAGTAAGGTATTTGCTGACATAGGTGGCAATTTCTACCTTCATGTTAGGCCACCAATAATGTTGTTTAATATCCAAGTACATCATGTCCGAACCTGGATGGATGGAGTATCGCGTCTTGTGAGCTTCATTCATGACTACCTCCCTAAATCCTCCGAGTTTAGGGACCCAAATACGGTTCATGAAATAGTATACTCCATTCTCCTTTACCTCTAGATTCTTCTCCATTCCGCGTAATGCTCCGCTTTCTCTGTTTTCCATCTTCATGGCATCTGACTGGGCTACCCCGATCTGAGTGGTTAGGTGAGATTGGATGGTTATTGAGAGAGTTTTCGCACGACGATTAGAGTACTCCTTCCGGCTCAAGGCATCAGCTACCACGTTGGCCTTGCCTGGGTGGTACTTGATTTCACACTCGTAATCGTTTAATAGTTCAACCCATCTTCGTTGCCTCATATTCAACTCTTTCTGATTCAAGATGTGCTGGAGACTTTTGTGGTCCGTGAAGATGGTGCACTTCGTACCATAAAGGTAATGCCTCCAAATCTTCAGAGCAAAGACCACTGCTCCCAATTCCAGATCATGGGTTGTATAATTCACTTCGTGTGTCTTTAGTTGGCGGGATGCGTAAGCTATCACTCTTCCACGCTGCATGAGAACGCAACCTAAACCCTGATTTGACGCGTCACAGTAGACCACGAAATCTTCCATTCCCTCTGGTAGAGATAGTACCGGGGCACTGCAGAGGGCTTGCTTCAGGGTTCGGAATGCAACTTCTTGTTTGTCAGTCCATTTGAATGGTACGCCCTTTTGTGTAAGCGAGGCAAGTGGCTTGGCGATCTTAGAGAAGTTTTGAATGAACCTCCTATAGTAGCCTGTTAGGACTAAGAATTTGCAAATTTCTGTGGGTGTCGTCGAGAGTGCCCATCCTTCGATGACTTTGACCTTAGAAGGATCCACATGAATTCCTTCCCGACTAACAACATGACCTAGGAAGTTCATGCTACGGAGCCAGAACTCACACTTGGAGAGTTTTGTGTATAGCTTTTCCGTTCGCAGGGTTTCCAAGATTTGTCGGAGATGTTGGCCATGCTCTTCTTCGCTTCGGGAATAGACTAGAATGTCGTCAATGAAGACGATGACAAAGTTGTCGAGGAATGGTCGACAGATTCGGTTCATCAGGTCCATAAATGCGGCAGGGGCATTTGTTAGACCGAAGGGCATTAGGACAAATTCATAATGTCCGTAACGAGTTCGGAAAGCGGTTTTGGGAATATCCTCTTCCTGGACCTTGAGTTGATGGTACCCGGACCGTAGATCTATCTTAGAGAAGTAACTAGCCCTTTGGAGCTGGTCAAATAGATCGTCGATTCGTGGGAGTGGATAGCAATTTTGACAGTGAGTTTGTTTAACTCTCTGTAATCAATGCACATTCTAAAAGATCCGTCATTCTTTTTGACAAAGAGGACCGGAGCTCCCCATGGCGAGTAGCTGGGTCGGATGAATCCTTTACCCAGGAGTTCGCTGAGTTGGATGGACAATTCCTGCATTTCAGCAGGAGCTAGCCGGTAAGGCGATTTAGCAAGAGGGGTTGCTCCTGGAACGAGGTCAATTCGGAACTCAACTTGTCTCTCTGGGGGTACTCCAGGAAGATCTTCAGGAAATACGTCTGGGAATTCACGTGCTACTGGAATGTCTTGAATGTTAACCTCTTCCTTGGTTTTATCCACTATGTGAGCCAAGAACGTCAAATCTTTCTTTCGTAGATGCTTCTGTGCCTGGACGCACGAGATGAGGCGAAGGCTCGTGCTAGGTTTGTCTCCGTAAATAACTAGGGTTTCGTGATTGGGAAGGCAAAGGCGAACGGCTTTCTCGTGACACATAATTTCAGCATGGTGGGGGCTTATCCAGTCCATGCCAATAATCACATCGAAACTCCTAATGGAAAAAGGCATTAAGTCTATTCGAAAGACGTGTTGGTTCAGGGTTAGGGTACATCCGATGTAGATTTCCCCAGTGGATTCGGTTTTCCCATTGGCCATTTCCACCGTAAAGGTTTCATTGAGCTTCTGGGGTTGTTGTTTTAATAAATGTTTAAAATTATTGCTCACAAAGCTTCACTCTGCTCCGGTGTCAAATAGGATGCATGCATAAGTGTGGTTTAAGGGAAACGTACCGGTAACAACAGCAGGATCCTGAATCGACTCCCCCTAACCCATGGTCAGTACTCTTCCTGTTCCTCTGTTTCTGGGATTGTTGTTTTTAGGGAAATCTCGACGGAAATGCCCAGTCCTTCCACACCCATAGCAGGTGTGGCTAGGTCCTGCATTGTTGCCGCCGGTGTTGGTGTTGTTGTTGTTGCGGTTGTTGTTGTTGTTGCTTCCCTGTTGTTGATTTTGAGGAGGGTAAGTCCTGCAATACCTTTCCGTGTGCCCTTTCTGATTGCAACTGGTGCACTGCATCTCCCTGCATTCTCCATTGTGATGGAGGCCCCACTTGTTGCACTTGGGAAGATTACCGGAATAAGGTCTAGGAGTATTTGGAGCAGCTGATGTGACAACCTGATAATTTTACACTAAGCAATCGATCCATATATCTATATTTCACTTGAATTTAGCATCTTGTAATAGTATATTGAATCCGCGTTAGTGTTTTAGGCTTAATATATCATAGATATGGACCTTAGGAAGGATTAGGAAGGGTGTTGCATCACAAAATCCAACCAAACACACCAAGAGAGGTGTGTGCGGCCAAGCCAGCCGCACACCCAGCAGCAAACCCCTCCAGCCTCACACTCAGCCCTATATAAAGTAGAGGACCCCCCTTCCATTCACTTTTGGCTGCATCCTTTCTCACTCTATACTTTCTCTCTCTAGAAAACCACCTAAGAACACCTAGAAGACTCCCAAAATGTGAAGAACACCATCATTTTACTTGTCATAGAGGTGAAACACTTGAATCCAAGCCTCAAACTCATAATGTTCTTCATGTTCTTCATCCTATGTAGGAGTGCGGCCGCACACCTTCATCAGGTGGCCGCACACACACATAATACCCTCCAAAGTGAGAGTAAGGCCACAAAATCGACACATGGGACTCAAACAAGGAGTGTACGGCCGCACACCCCTGTGTACGGCCACACACACACCTTGTACCGCCGCACACTCTAGTGTGCAGCCTCACTCACAAGTCTGGCCGCATACCCCAGCCGCACACTCACCTTTATGGCCATACACACACCCTAATACTCATATTTTGGCCTTAAACTTGCATAGATCATTGGGTATGGAACATGGGACACTTAGTCTTAGTGATTCCATGCACTTAGGAGGGATTTTCTCCTCATGTTAGTCATGAAAACACCTTAGCTCTAACTTATATATGTGTCACCATATGATTAATAGGGGCTGTTTGCGTTTAAAACATCCGTTGACACTTAGCAGCTATACGAATCATAAACTTGAACCCTACAATAAACGGTGAGTTCATACCTCTTAATGAACCTTTCTAATGTTTTCATATGTTTTAGGGGAGGGGGGGATACAAGTCAAATATACATTTTTATGAAAGTCAATCACATGTGAATTACTACTCGTAGTTCAAATCACATGTGATTTATCACTATGCTTTATAAAAGAACTTTACGTTTTCAAAACTACTTTGGATAAATAAACTATTTTCTAAATGCTTTCTTTGGTCAAGATTTTTATTAAATTACTTTTCTTATAAAATGTATCTACACTAATATATTTATATAAGTAAGACTTGAAGGACTTAGGACCGATAGCTCGCCTTATTTCCTGTTCTTGTTTGATTGTGGGCTTAGGGTATTTGTTATCCGTCCGACTGTCGTTGATTTCTTAGTTATATATCATGTATATTGGTGTTAGGTACGAGCATTTTCACCTCATTCGATGCCTATATTACTTAATTGCCAAGAATCATACACAGTAAGTTAACTATAATAGGTATAGTTAAGGCCACTACTACTCGTTACCGCTACTACTATACATACTATAATTCATACTATTACAAAACGATACACGAACAAGAGAACACACTATGAACTACATAAAAGACTACTACACTATAATACAAGAGAAAGCACTAATCTGGAAGATAACACACTAACTCTCTACAAGATACTCTACGCGCTACATACTGTGACCAGAGCTTTCCGGAAGGAAGGCGACACTACATGTATAGATCTATACAGGATCAGACACTATTATATCCCGACTGTTAACCTCAGTCCGAGCCGAGCAGGCCCAGGGATGGCATTTCTTCACTACACTATGTATAACCGGGAAGGTCATGGGATCCCCTATTGTCCACACTATTGGTCAGATAAAAAGAATACACTGTATCCACACTAAAATACTAAGACTAAAGTCTAAGTTAATATCCCGAAGTAAATAAGTATCTATTACTAATGGGAGTTTGCACCACTATTACTGACAACAGGCATAACTTTTCTTATTTACACCACGTACTGTAGATTTACTAATATACTTTTACAACAAATAGTTTTCAATGATGAATCTTACATGCAACTTAAAGGTTTTCACTTACGATGTACTTTCTGGAAAATATAGGATTTTTCTACTACTTATAAATGTAAATTGCAGTTTTTCACACTATATGTTCTAATACATTTTATACATTAACCACACTAAATTCTTATGAACTCACCAGCTTTATGCTGATACTCATTTTCAAAATAACTTGTATCCTCAGGTCATAGATAGACAGGTATAGGTGCAGCATTTTGGAGATGATGGAGCATACAAGATCCATCTCTTATTTTTGTATTACTTTTGGTGTCTATTGAAACTTTACAGAACACACTTGTAATTAAATTCATTAATTAATGAAATGGTTGTATGTTTCTTGTTTTTACCATTATGCAATTGTGATGATACTGTACATGACGTCCTCCACCCTGAAACGTATTCCGCCGTTATCGGTTTTGGGTTGTGACAGCTGAGGCTGGAGCATGTGGTGTGGGCGGAACTTGCGCAGTTGCAGCATTAACCGCCACTGTTTGCTGCTTCTTGGAAGATTCGGAGCCTTGACGCCCCTTTCTCCTGTTGTTCTTCCTCTTCTTTCCATCACTTTCCTTCTTGGCTTCAGCCTCCGCTGGCTTCTCACCCTTCTTGTTGTTGTGGTCATACAGCTTCTTGGCCAATCTCTTAGCACTATCGAAAGTTTCTAGATTTGTAGCTATCACGTTTCCTTGGATCGGGGAGCTTAGTCCCCAGATAAATCCCTCGATCTTCTTTCCTTCTGAGGTGATCATGCCAGGACATAACAGAGACAATTCACTAAATCTTGATATGTAGGCATCGATATCAGCATTCCGGACAGTGAGGTTCCACAGCTCTTGTTCCATTTTCTGAATTTCACCACGAGGGCAGTATTCGGCCATCATAATTTCCTTCATTTCTGCCCATGGCATGGAATTGGCTACGGGGGTGTCATGGCTTCCACGTGTCCGTTCCACTAAGTGAGCGCTTGGTCAACAAAAGTGCATGCAGCAAACTTCACCTTCATCTCTTCAGGGCAATCGCATATCTCGAACACCGATTCCACCTTCTCGATCCATCGTTTCAGGGTGATCACTCCTCCAGTGCCGTTAAAGGTTTGTGGTTTGGCGTTTGTGAAGTCTTTGTAGGTACATGTTTTGGTGGGTCCTTGATTCATTCCTTTGTTCGAACTCTCGGCCCTTGTCCGTTGACTCCTCCGTTGTTCCCTTGGTGAATTTGTGCCATTGTTGTGGTGACCGCAGCAGATACGGCTGCCTGGAATGCAGTTGAGTCAACTTCGGGTGGGGTTGGTCCAGGGTTTCCGCGAGTAGGTCGTCGAGGCATCTTTCTGTCATGAAACGGAAAGATGTTGAGTGTATGTGGTTTCTGTGAGGTTGTGATCCTATGAGCTAAGTGTGTGGCACTAACTTAGGTACTTTCACAATTTAGCCTACAATCATGGATTCGCAACACACATCAGATTATAACGTCGTAATAAAACACATAAAAGTTTACTAATATTATCCGCATTTGATACATGAAAATTTTTGCTCGAAAGAGCATACATAAGTGATATTAGTTCGACAGCATAACGGCTCTATGAGTAGTGTAATCACTTAAACATAGAGTCGGGGTACATAGCATAGATCCTAATGACATAGTACTAAAGACTGATACTGTTATCCCTAGTACTCCACGAAGTATCCTAAGATAGGGGGTGAGATCATATGCCGAAGTGTTGAGCCAACAACTAAGCCATCTCCGCCATGTCTCCAATGACCTCATCCCTCTCATGCTCAGCTCGCACTGCACATGCTTCCATGGCGAACAGCTGTTGCCGCAGGGCGGCAATCTCAGCTTCAGGGGAGCGATTCTCCCTTGCGGGGTTCACTGGTGGGGAGGGGTGGTCCTGCTGCGCGTCGCTAACAAACGACGTGGCGTGATCTTTGCCCGAGTCTTGTCCTTCCTCTATGTCATCATCGGCCTCCTCGAACTCGTAGTCGGTGTCTGTGTATTCGTCAGGTCCGACGTCGTGTGCTCCCTCTTGATTCCCTTCTGGTTCATCTTCAAGCATCCCGTGAGCCACTAGGACTTGATGAAACTGGATACCCTGCTGCTCTCCCTCCATGAAGACTGGGGGAAGGTATAAACTATCGTTACTCCTATGACTCTACAACTATGGTATAGACTAAACAGATGTTCTCTTTTTGGTGATAAAGGGGTATGTTTTTAAGTTCCCCAGCTATCCCGATCTCCTCAGGACGTGTGATAGTTATACCTTGGAGGGAATGTAGTTGATCAGGCTACATCCATTCCTTGATACGACTAAGAACAGTCCTGGCTTAACCGAGATACTAGCCTTATCTTGTTTGGTTCGGTATTGTGTTCTTTTTCCTAATACAAGCAAGGGTGTTTTTGTTGTTATGTTTTACTTGTTTTGTTCAGAGTTGTGTTAGTCCCTCTTTTGGTTTATAGTTGCATATCAATGTGTGGTTAGATATGCTAGTTCACTATAAACAGAGCTCTGATACCACCCTGTCACACCCCCGAACTAGACGGCGGAAACGTCCGAGGGCTATTGTGACTTAATTGAATACCATCACAATGATTATACATGAATCATAACATCATTCATCACCATGCATTGAAATATTACAACTGATATTGTTTACATTCAGTACATTGTTTAAAACATTACATTTCCATAACTTAAACCGTTCGATACTAATTTAAACAAAACACCATGACATCACTGAATGCCTATTCTTCGGTTTACCTGTTACCTGAGAATACAAGTATTTTGGAAAAACGTCAACATATGGAATGTTGGTGAGTTCATAAGTAATGTTTGAAAAGAAATGATTTGTATAACTTTGAAAACCACCAGAAAATCCGATATTTTCTAAAAAGAGTATTGTATATAAGAAAAAGTGTGAAGATCCGTAAGTATGCTTGTTGATTTTTGTAAAGGTGAATAATTGTTAAACTTTGTATACATCACATAGGTAAAAGTGTTGAATTCTCCGGGAAAACCCGATGTTTTCCTCATACATAAAATTTCGTGTCTTGTTTATTGTTATACCGATACGACGATTGTTTTCGATAATTCCAGGAGACATTGGATTAATTATGGGTTGTGAGTCGTTATAATCACGCATTAATGAAAATGACTAGATGATAACTATCAAATACAAATGATCCCTTAGGCGTCGTCCGTACTACTCACTTAATCCAACCACCCTGACTTCTCATAGCCCCACAACCGAGGAGAAAGGAGGGTACGAAGCCCCCGTTATTTCCATAAGTCGTTCAAGGCTATCGGGAATGCGAAAGGCACTTGGCCCGAATTTCATTTGACTTCTCGACTTTGCTAGCAGTACCAATGGACCCTTGGGGCCCAACATCACAATAAAGCTATTGAAAGTCCTTTTACATAGGATTAGGTCATAAAAGGCCCAATAACATGTAAGCGCGTTCCCTTCGGACCTAAAGATCATGTTATTGGGCTAGCTAGGCCCAACAAGCACGATTTAAAACTTTCAAGCCCAAAGATTGAATATTGACTTCTCGTAAATTTCGCGTGTTTATTGAAGTACTATTGTTTATTGATTTTTGATTTGTTATTGATTCGAGACCGAATCAATTCGTTTGGTAACGATATTGGTGCTGAAAGTGTATTTGTTATTACGTTTCGCCGGTAGTCGTGGTGCTCGTATTTTATCTTAAGGGATTTACTTGTTTAAAAGTAAGAGTTTACCTTTTTATGACCCTTCTTGGATAAAATTTACACTTTTAATCCTTTATATAAAAGAATTTCCATTTTAGTCCTTAAACCATTTTTCTTGACACTTTAGTATCAAAACTTATTGAAAAGCCATTTTCAGCCCAGATTTACTTGATAAACAGCTTAAGTCCTTCAAAAATGAAGTTTTCTCGGTTGGAAACCCCATTTTTGCAACTTTTACAGTTTTGGCCCAAAATGGAAAATTTTTGCATTTTTGATCCCTTTTGAATTTGAAAAGCATTTTTTACCTTTGAAATAGTTTTAATACACTTGTAATCCCCTGTTTTACAGAAACTTGCATTTTCAGCCCCTCAATTTCAAAAATCTCGCAATTTAGGGCTTATTGGGCTGAAAAGCCAATTTTAGCCCATTATGTTCAAAATTTACATTTTAAGCCCCTCAAAAGTGTTGGTATTCAGAAAAATTATATTAGAAACTATTTGGACCCTTTTCAACCTCCAGAAATTATCATTTGTCGTTTTGGGCCCTTAGTTTTGTATTTTTGACAATTTGAGCCCAAAAATGGGTTTTATGTCCAAAAATGTTCATCCTAACCAAATAAACTATTTTTCTAGACTTGATTAGTGTAAAATGGTATAAGTTATGTTTATTTCATTCCTCATGTTGTAGATCTCGGTTCTTAGGTACTTTTTGGCTAACATATTCATCACAAAACACATAAAATCATACATACAAGCATAAAAATCACACATGGCATACATTTACTCATAGATCTACACATTTGCTTGTATTATCCCCCATAAAAACTCATAAAAACCGAAAAAGAGGGGGTATGAAGCTCACCTTGGGTGTGGTTTTGGTTTTGGAAGGAAAAGATGAGAAGAATTCGATCCTAGCAACCTTTCTTGAAAGATCTCGAACTTGGATGCTTCTAAGGTGCTAGGTCATAAGTTTGAATGAATTGAGAGGTGATTTTTGAATGAAATGAATAGCTAGCTTATGGATTCAAGCAATATCTTACCTTAGATGATGAGTTTTATGGAAGAAGTCCCTTGAACACCTCTTGGATCTCGAAAATATGGAGGAGAAATGAGAGAGTTTCTTGAGAGAATTGTGAGTGAAATGTGTGTGTGTGTGTGTGGTTGGATTCGGCCGAGAGCAAGAGAGAGAGAGAGAGAGAGAGAGAGAGAGAGAGAGAGAGAGAGAGAAAGAGAGAGAGAAGAAGAGAGTGCTTGCATGGAAGTATGGGAAATGCATGGATGTATGGGTTATTTTTGCATAGAAATCCTTTAGGCAATTGTGAGGTGGCATAGGAAAAGTCAACTCCTCTTTTCCTTTGGGCTTGGGCTGAGAATGGAGAGAGAAGAGAGAGTTTTTGGGCCTTAAAGGCTTAAGCTCAATTTCACAGTTATGTTGAGTGATTTTTGGTCCTAATAAATATAAGTGTGATTTTTATGACCTATTAGGGCTAAATTAGGTTATTTATGCCCCAAAATGGTTCATATAATTAATTTATTTCATTCTAGGCCCAATATGGCCCAAAATATTGAAATACATGGAAGTGGGTCCAATTAGAGCCCATTTAAGAGTTCTAAGCCCAAGATAGTCAAATTGGAAGCTTATTGGTCCATTGGGCCGAATAAGGAAGTCCTAGTCCAAATTGGACCTAAACAAGAACTTCTAGGGTTTCCAATTGTTTGTTGACTATTTGTAGTGCTTGTATGAAGTGTTTCATTGAAATTTTGTTGTCATAGAGTAAGTATCATGCATGCTTTCATGTCTTTGATTCATAATTTGACTTAAGTGTTGTAGTTACAAGGCACAAATATTTCTAGTTGTGACATATTTTAAGTGTATAATTCCAAGATCTACAAGTTTATATGTAATATTTGTGATAAAACATACTTTTCTCAATGTTCTTATGAAGATCCAAGTGATAAACTTCAAGTTCTAAACATATTTTTAGATTAATGAAGTAATCAACACACAATCACCAAATAATCCATCGAAAACACACATAGTCATGCATATACACATAGATCTACACAAAGCAACTTGTATGCTCCCCCAAAAACAAGTAAAAACCAAAAACAAGGGGGTATGAACTCACCTTGATTTGTTGTTCCTGGTTTTTGGTGAAGATGTGAAGAGGTTTTTGGTCCTAGCTAGCTTCTTGAGGAACTTTACAACTTAGATGGCTCTAAGATGTATGATTCACGAAATGGAATGAGTTAAGAGGAGATTTTGAAGAAATAAAGAAGCTAAACCATGGATCTATGCAAAAACTTACCTAGGATGATGGTTTTTGTGGAAGGATCTCCTTGAAATGTTCCAAGATCTCGAAATTTTGATGAAGAAGAGGAGAAGTTGTTGTGAGTTATTGAGAGAAAACTTAAGTGAATTGTGTTTGTGTGTTCTTCCTTTGGGGCCGAGAGTTAAGAAGAAGAGAGGGAGGGGAGAGAAGTGAGGTGAAATTGCATGGATGTCCACCATGCAATAAGAAGGTGGCATCCTCACAAATTTATCATAATTTCCAATTTTGTTTTTATTTCCTTCACCATTCTTATCTCTTTTTTTTTTTTTAAACATAGGCCGATTTGGGATAAGGAGAAAGGGAAGGAATCATCTTGGGCCCATACTCGAATTTATGAGGCTCAAATAACATTTTTCGACCCACTGGGCTTCTAGGGATGTTCACGGCCCAAATTAGCATAAAGGAATGGATTTGAGTCCATTAAAGCTAATTGAATTTGTTATGGACCAATAAGGCTCATTAGAGATAAGATGGATTATTTTAGGCCCACATGGCCCAAAATGATAAAGTTTTATAAATGTGGTCTATTTAGAGAATCCTAGTTCATAATGAACTTGAACCGGGATTTCTTGGGTTTCCAACCCTTATTTGAACATATGAGATATATTGTATTAGGTCTTGAACCTCTTGAAAAAGTTTTGTGTGACATCCCCAAAATCACGGCCAGAAAAGACCGATTTTGTTTATGCTTTGTTTAAAAATCAGAGTAACATTTTAAATAAAAGTGTTGCGGAATTTGTCCCAAAACAAAATATGATAAAGATTTATCAAAAGCATTTCCATAGAAATGTATTTCATTAAAAGACTTGGGATGTCATGTTCGTACAGATCAAAAGCATAAATAGTACAATATAAGCCTTACTACATTATTTCATATCTACAGGCCTATATCCGTAATCCCTCGTCCAAACATCATATCTATGCTCAAGCGCCACTACCTGTAATACATAAAACTGAGTGGGTCAGGCTTGGGAGCCTGGTGAGCACATAGGTGATAAGTTAAAACTAACTTGAAGATCGATTAGATCTATAAAACAGGTAAAGAAACAAACGAATAAACAGCAAGAACACAAGAATGGATCAAAAGATGTCGAATGATTAATATACAATCCTCAGAAGAGCTCGATAAAGAACTTCTACTGTAGAGGATTTAGGGTTTACAAGAACGATGAAGTAATGATCTGTGATCTATCGTAATAGCTATCAATCGTTTTTTTAATATGCATGCAAGCAAATTATTATATACTAAACCCTATCAGCTCACGGTTGGACAGGCCCAAACCGGAGTAACAAAACTTGGACTATTAACCGAGCCCAATAGACGCAATACATCAAAAATGCTATGCTACGCTACCCAACAATCTCCCCATTTGCGTCAAATTGGAGCGAGATCACTTTGTCTTCTTACTTGGGCCAGCAGCAGCAGGAACCTTCTTCTTTACAGTCTCAAACAGACGTGAGATAAGGGCGAGGATTGTCTGTCTGAACCGGATGTACCATTGTATCATATCGTCAAAATATTTGATATCATCCGCTGTATTTTCTTTGCATCTGTGGATGATCCCCAGCACATGCTCAAGACAAGCAGTGGTATAAAGATGTTTGTCAGCTAAGGCAAAGAGACATTTCTGTCCTTCACTCCTAGTGAACATGACGGAGTTTCGCCTCGGGTCAATTTTTCCCATCTTCATCTGGTTTAGATCACTGGCCGAGCCAACAGGAGAGATCTTCGGTTTCTTCTTGAAGACGGTGGCAATCTCCTGATCCATCAGTGCGACCTCCATGATATAGCACACCAACATCCTCTTGAGATGGTCAATAATCGGACCATATTCAGCTTCATTAGTCAGAAGGATGTTGTGCAGAACAATCCAATCATGGGGGTTGAGGTTCGGTAGATCTGCTAAAGAGATGACATGTTCGGTTTTTGCAGACCCTTTGAGCACTTTGAACCGAACGTTGATAAATCTCCCTTCAGTATATGGCTTCAGAACCCGAACATTGATGATCTTTTGAGCGCTCCAGGTTTGGTACTGGGGTTGAGCGGCCTTCAGATAGAACTTAATCAATTCCCGATCAACCTCCGGATGAGGATGAGGGAACTCAGCAACGTTGGCGAAGGCGTGAAAGATGAACGCCTTTCGGGTTAAGGGCATGTCGAACTGAGAGTCGATGGAGTTGTAGCAGTCAAAGGATATTACCGGTTCAAGCCATAAGATACTCGGAGTATCAATTGCCTCCTTTATCATCCTCTCGAGAGTCCAAGCAGGGAAAAGAGTTTTCCTACTCTCGAGAAGGTTGTGGGCTTCTTTCTTTTTGCGTTCAGCTTCTTCAGCTTCTCTCGCCACACGAACATTATCGTCTTCAGCATTGCGTCGACTTTTGCGTTTCAGCAAGTCGGCAATGGTTTCTTGATCATCTTCCTCTTCATCCTCAGCAAGTTTCTTGCCTTTGTCCTTCACACCTGAACCAGAGGCTTGGCCTGTAGGAGGAGGTTCGGTTGTGTGAGTTGCCTTTGAGGAATGAGGTGGTTGCGATCCGGACTCCTTTTCTCCCCCTTGTTTCGGAGTGGACACGAAACTGGGTAGCCCTTCAATTTTACTTAGCAGATCCAGGGCAGGAGCGAGTTTCTCTGCAAGGGTACGCCTCACAGAATGGTTCAGGATCGGATCGTGCGCTTCAAGGATGTTGGATATAGCTGAGTGTACATCCGAAACACACGTCATGATTACCTCCTGTTCGGATCAAAGAGCGTCAATTTGTTTTTGAGAATTTGAAAGCTGAGCACTCTTGACCTTTAGGGCAGTGGTCTTCCTTGATAGAACGTCCATCAACGAGTTTTTAGCGGCCAGATCCTCTTGGAGTTTAGAGAGGCGCTCGTCGATAGAGGCACGAAGGGCAGAGTTTTCGTCACTGAGCGATTGGCTAAGTGTGGCAAATGACTTCAACTCCGTGGAGACAAACGTGGCCAACTGTTGAACAATTGGTTCCAACGTAGTCTTGGTAGCAGTGGAACTCTCCTGCAAAGATTGTAACAGGGTAGAGGCGTCAGAGAATAGTTTATCGACTTTTTCGGTCGTAGCCTCACAAGCTTTCGTCGAGGCATTTATGGCGGCAGTGGCAGAAGCGACCGAATCTTGCTGAGCCCTAGAGAAGGCATCAACAATCTTCTGAAGAGCGGCTTCAGAGAGAGATGATTGAGAGTTGGAGGAAGAAGCAATGAGCAAGTCGACCTTCTCATGGAGCTCCTTAAGGTGCTTCTTTGTTACCGGAGCATCCTCATCATCGTCGCTTTGCACTTGAAACGGACTGTAATAGACCGAATCAAAGGTCATGTTTTCCCCGCCTAGGAAAGGGTTATCTCCGTCAGAGGCATGAACGGGAGATGGTGGTGGTGGTGAAGCTGGGGGTGTAGTGGTATGAGTAGGTTCAGGTTGGGTGGTTTCGGGTGTAGGTGTAGTTGTAGGTGTAGGTGTAGGTTCGGTTTGTTTTTGAGTAGGGGTAGGTTCGGGTGCTATTTGGGTTTCGGTTGTGTGTATGGGTTCGGTTGCTGGCGGTGGTTCGGTTGCATCGGTATGAACCCCCGTATCAGATACGTTGGTTGTAACCTTTGCAGTAGATGTTGTTGTTGCATCGGTGAAAATGGGTGGTGGCATAGGGAATGAGGTTTTTGGAATGTTGGTAAAGGGGTTTATGGTGGGAATGGAAGTAGGAATTGTTTGAGTAGGAGAGGGAATTGGAGAAGTATGGATTTGCATTTCAGGGGTAGGTGATCTGGGTGGTGTGTTGCCCCTTGGAGGTGTGTTGCCTCTTTGAGAGTCGTCAGAACCCGAACTCTCACCCTCCGACTCACTTGAAGAGGAAGCGATAATCAGCTTTTGCTTCGGTTGGGTCTTTCGCCTCTTCTGCTGCGGGGATTGAGCAGCTTTAGTGGGTTTCCTCTTCCTAGGAGAAGGGCCTTTAGCCCCTTTGGCCACCTATTTCCCTTTGTCTGCCTTCTTGCCTCTATGAACAGGCTTATCGGCATCATGAATTGATTTCAGCATCTCCGACGTGAGATCCCTTGGGCCAGACCGCTTGAACTCTTTGTAGGTCCGGATGATCCTGCTGTCAGCTGGAACGTCAGCGTACATGGTTTCCAGAATGGAACCACTGAAAGGGAATTTTGAAGCATCTGAAACAATGATCTTCGTGGTATGAAAGGTACCAATCGAAGACATCGGTGCGCCAGCGACAGTGGGGATATTGTACTTGTCCATTACCCACTTCGTGATCAGGGTCCAAAACCTGGCATACGACACCTCTGAATGTCGTGAAGAAGAAGATAAACTCTGGATGAGTTGTTGCCAGAGAACAAACCCATAGTCGACATTAATGTCGTTGTAAACACCATACAAGATGGACAGGAATAGTCGACTGGAACCATCTGAGCCAGAGCTCCGTTCAGAGAGACCTATGAATAGCACAGTGAACATCCCGTTCCACTATGGCGGCAGGCATGACTTCTTGAACTTGGCGACGGAAGTAAGCACCTCCGTGTAACCCATATTGTAGAACATGTTGTACAGGTGCCCCAATGGAATCGTCTCTGGATTAACCCTTGTTGGATCAGCTTCAAACCCTAACAGAGAGCAAAAGCGTTGCTTGGAGATAGACGCTTTATGATGAGAAACGTCAAAGAAGATCCTATCGACCACTTTATCGTAATGTGCAGTCGCATAGATCTGCGATAAGAACTCCATGGGCACTGATTCCACCCTAGAAAGTGCAGGTGCAATCGGCGAATACTTCAAGCACTCGATGATAGCAAACATGTAGGAATCATAGACATGAGGGGTTAAATCGATAATGAGGCATTATTGAGGACAAATGGGAAGAATGTGGGAAGTGGCGTGTACAGAGGATGAATCTGCCATTGTTGAAGAGAGTGAAGAAGATGATGAACAGTTAGGGTTCAGGGAATTCTTGCGCTCTGGGATTCTTGATTGCAGTAAAGAGGTAAATGGTAGATGATGTCGCCTTTTATACTGGGGTTTAAGGAGAGAGAAAAATCTTCCCAAATCTTCTATCGAAATACGAAGGGTTTTCCTGGAATTTGACTGATGCGAGACAGTTAAGGTAAGCGATGATCACGCATGAGAGAGAGTGTCAGAGTGTCAGATTCCTTAGAACACGCCTCCCATCAAGCGCCGGTTGGATAGAAATCGTTTCAGATTCACACGCGCCCGTTCTGTGCTTTTTAGAGAAGAACCGTTTCAAATTCGCACACGCGTCTGCGATGTCATTTGGAGATTGGACGTTTCAAATTCGCATGCGTTCCCTTTTTACCGCCGTTTGAAATCAAATCAATTAGACTCCCGCCTGAGTCAGCAACCCTTCATCTTATCCCTGTAACGGCATCTTTTGAATAATACGCCCACGTGGATGAAAATTGACCACAGCTTATAATTAACCACCAATCCAATGAAAAAGCCTGTAATTATTAGAACAAGAATATTGGAAAATCAAAGATTTTCGTGCTAAGGGTGTAAAGTGAATTTTGTTGAACGACGCTTCAGGAAGGGCTTTGGTGAAGACATCAGCTAGTTGATCAGTGGTTCTAACAAAGTGAATTTCAACGTTTCCATCTTCCACATGATCTTTAATGAAGTGATACCTCAGTGCTATGTGCTTCGTCTTGGAGTGTTGCACTGGGTTATGACAGATCCTAATTGCACTTTCAGAGTCGCAATATAGTGGGATCTTTTTCATATTGAGTCCATAGTCTCTGAGTTGACTTTGGATCCAAATCACTTGAGAGGTATAGGATGCAGCTGCAATGTATTCTGCTTCAGCTGTAGACAAAGACACACACGTTTGTTTCTTTGATTGCCAGCTAACCAACTTCCCGTCAAGGAATTGGCAGCCTCCAGTGGTGCTTTTCCTGTCTAATCCACAACCTCCAAGGTCTGCATCTGAGTAGGCTTGAACGAAGAAGCCCGAGTTGGATGGATACCATAGACCTAAGGAGGTAGTTCGTTTGAGATATCGTAGAATGTTCTTTACTGCAAGCATGTGAGGTTCGCGTGGGTTTGCCTGAAATCTAGCACAATAACAAACAGAGAACATTATGTTAGGCCTGCTAGCAGTAAGATACATCAGTGAACCAATCATCTGGCAATACAGCGTAATATCAACTGCCGATTTATCCAAGGATGGAGTGAGCTTGGTGCCGAACGCCATTGGAACTTTGACCTTTGAATCTCCCATCATGCCAAATTTTTCTAGAAGAGTCTTCGTGTAAGCTTCCTGATTGATAAAGATGCCTTTGGGTCCCTGTCTAATATTTAAACCAAGGAAAAAGTTAATTGGACCCATTGAGCTCATCTCAAATTTAGTCTCCATCAGCTTTCTGAATTCAGCTGTTAAGCTGGGATTCGTAGAGCCAAAGATGATATCATCGACGTAAATTTGAACAATCATAAGGTGGTTACCTTCCTTCTTACGAAAGAAGGTTGGGTCAACCGAACCTTGTTTGAATTTCGACATCTTTAAAAACTTTGTCAGCGTTTCATACCAGGCTCTCGGAGCTTGTTTCAGTTCATACATGGCTTTGTCCAAAATATAACAATGATTAGGATACCTTTCGTTTACGAAACCAGGAGGTTGCTCTACGTACACAATTTCTTCGAGTTCACCATTGAGAAATGCACACTTGACATCCATTTGGTAGACTTCAAAGTTTTTGTGTGCAGCATAGGTGAGAAAGATTCTGACCGATTCCAGCCTAGCTACAGGAGCAAAAGTCTCTTCATAGTCAATTCCTTCCTCCTGACAGTATCCTTTTACTACCAGACGTGCTTTGTTTCGAATCACATTCCCTTCCTTGTCCATTTTGTTCCTGAAGACCCATTTGAGACCAACAACCGAGGCATCTGGAGGAGTTGGAATAAGTCGCCAAACTTTGTTCCTTTCGAATTCATTCAGTTCGTCTTACATAGCTTGAACCCAATCGGAGTGATCAAGAGCAGTGTTAACTGTCTTTGGTTCAACTTTTGAGACGAAGGAGTTGAACATACAGAATTCTACTTGTGAAAACAAGGAAGTTTGTTTTTCCTTGAGTTGTGATCGGTTCAGAACCTTTTCAGATACATCCCCAACGACTTGAGTAACAGGATGATCTCTGGTCCATTTGACGAGAGGAGGGTAGTTTGGATCAAAGGATGGATCCAATACAGCGTTTATCATCTCTTCTGGTTCGGATGGACTTTCATCGTCATAAAGCCTATCGGTATGCTCCCCCTCGATAGATAAGCTTTCAGGAATGTCTTGAGTATCTTGAGCTACAGAGGTTTCTTGTGGTGCTGAGCTTTCAGGTGTTGATGCACCTTCGGGTGGTGAGGCACTTTCGGTTGGTGTGGTACTTGCGGTTGATAAAGTGCGTTCGGGAGCAGTTTGAAACCTTAGCTCCCCCTCAACATGTGAGCTAGGCTGTGATGATGATGGTGGATCCTCCCCCTCGACTGAAGCATTGTGTTGTGGAGGATCGTCAGAACTTGATCCTCCTTCATTCATTCTCTTTGCAGCATCTTCGAAAAGGTGCTTCATATGTTCAACCTTGTTGTCAGCTGCATTGACTTCTGAGAGAGTTGCCTTCTCTGGTTCATCAAATAACTCAATGAACTTCTCAAAGAGGTTTGCAATAGAGGCGGTGACTTGGCCAGTTTGAGGAAAAATTTCTCCAGTTGTGTCTTCGTTGGCCTTTAGCTTTTTGACATAGCTATCATCAAAAGTCACGTAATAAGTTTCTTCTATTTTTCTCGAGCGCTTGTTTAATACCCTGTACGCTTTAGAGGTTAGAGAATAGCCCAGAAATATCCCTTCGTCGGCTTTGACATCAAACTTGTTGCGGTGTTCTTTGGAATTGAAAATGAAACACCGTGAACCGAACACATGGAAAAACTTGACGTTTGGCTTCCTGTTGTTAAGGATCTCATAAGGAGTGAGAGTGAAGCGCTTGTTGAGATACAACCTGTTCTGTGTAAAACAAGCAGCAGAAATAGCATCAGCCCAAAAATATAAGGGTAAAGAAGCGAAACTTAGCATGGTTCGGGCTGCTTCACACGAAGACCGGTTTTGTCTTTCGACAATCCCGTTTTGTTGAGGTGTGTAGGGAGCTGAGAAGTTGTGACTAATTCCCTTTTCAACCAGGAATTCTTCGAATTCCTTATTTTTGAATTCCAGTCCATTGTCGCTCCTGATGTTGCGAACGACTTTCTTCAGCTGTACTTCAATCTGCTTGATGAACACCTTTAGCTTATGAGTCGCTTCAGATTTAAGCTTCAGAAAGAACACCCATGTAAAACGCGAAAAGTCATCAACAATAACAAGAATGTACTTGCTACCACCGATACTTTCGATAGATGATGGACCACACAAATCAATATGAAGTAATTCTAGTGGTTCAACAACTTTAGTGTTTATTATAGATGGATGACTTTGACGACTCTGCTTCCCCATTTCACATGCAGCACACAAATGTTCTCTATCAAACTTGAGCAATGGAAGACCTCGAACATGACCTCCAGTGACAAGTTTGTTGATATCTTTAAAGTTGAGATGAGAGAGCCTTCGGTGCCACAACCAGCTTTCGTCAGATTGTGCTTTGGATAACAGGCAGATAGTTGGGTTCCCATTGATAGGTTTGAGGTTCAGGGGAAACATCTCACCTTTACGCTCCGATTTGAGAATAACTCTTTTCGTCTTCTTCTCAATGATTTCAGAGCCCTCATCGCCGAATGAAACTTTGAGACCGGTACCTCCAACAAGTTGAGATACACTGATGAGATTGTGTTGTAATCCTTCTACATATGCAACCTTCCGTATCGTGAAATCACCGTTTGTAATCATTCCATAGCCTTTTATGGTGCCGAAGGAGTTGTTACCGAACTTGACATTTCCACCGTTTGAAAGAGACATGTATTCTCTTAGCTCTTCCTTCCTTCCTGTCATGTGACGCGAGCAGCCACTATCAATGTACCATGCTTTGTCAAACTGCTCGTCACTGATAACCTGCAAAAATTAAGCAGATTTAGGAACCCAAAGTTTCTTGGGTCCTCGTGAGCCTTTCACAGGAACAGGAATAGTAAGAGAGATGTCAACAAGGTATGTTCTTTTTATTAGTGTTGTTTCATCTTTCCTTTTGATAGTGAAAACTTTAATTTTATTGGGATTTGTTACTTTTGGTTTGGACTCTGGTTTAACTGATGAAACCTTTGATTTTCCTTTCGTATCAGTTGATGGTTGAGGTTTTTGAGAGTGAACAGAATGGGATTTAGAACGAGGTGGAGAGGAATTAGAAGCATTTGAAGAATTAGAGGACCTAGATTGAGATGACTTCTTGGCTGGAGATTCTAGGTGACCCTTTTGCTTTTGATCATTAATGGGACCGACCCTAGAATTTTGATCTCTTTTGTTCTCAGAACCGAACCTCTGCTTTCGGTTGAAGTCATTCTCCGAACCGAACCTTTGCTTTCGGTTGATGTTTTTCTCTGAACCGAACTTCTGCTTTCGGTTGAAGTCATTCTCAGAACCGAACCTCTGCTTTCGTTTGTTATTGCTCTCTTGTGATTCTACAGGATTTTTCTCTGACTTTAAGTTCCTATCTTGATGTGAGAAATAGGCATTCTGAGATTGCCAAAACTGTTTTCTTTCAGAGAGATTCTTCTTGTATCTCTGATTTCTTTGTTGTTTTTGATTTCTCATCTGCTTCGGTTGATGATGGATATTAGCTTTCGGTTTTTGTTTTTCTTTAGCTGGTTCACTCTGAACTGATGAAGTTTCACTTGAAGGAGTGACATCCTTTGCAGGAATTCCTTTTTCTTGAGGATTATCTTTTGTACCACTAGTACTTGGCACATCGAAGCTATCAGGCTTATTCAAAGGTTCTGGCACATATCTGCATTTGCTTTTCCATGAAGTCCTTTCAGACAAACCTACCGTTTCATCAGCATTGTCAATGGGAGCTAACCAGAAGAACTCGTCACAGCCATCAGCATTGTCTTCGTTTACAATAGTTGTGAGTTCAGCAGTCTGATGTTCGGTTACGCCTGTTACCTTGTACACCTGATTTGGAGTGGTTCTAACCTTTTGGTATACGACTGCCTTCTCTGCAAGGATCGGGGACTTTTGTTGGGACATACGAGCGAACTCCATTGAATTTTCTGAAATGAGATTTTTGTGGTTCTTGGGTTCGCTCTTGACAAATTCTGAACAGTCAACTGTGTCCTCTACATAAATTTCACTCATATTGTCGTCCTCATTAAGCTTAGATGCATTTTCAACATCAATTTTATTTTTTGAGCTCAAGTTGGCATTCAATGAGTCAAATTTTTGTATGGTTTCAGTTCTCAGTTTCAGTTTATCATTTTCATCCAAAAGGTTTTTAAGCATGTCTTTATGGTCCTTGGACTTAATGAAAGATTCGATTTTGTCCAGTCCATACATATACGTTGGATTAACATCCTCAGATGAAATAACACTCTCACAATTATACGCTTCAGCATCAATTTCATCCTCCTTAAACTCAAGGAAGCGTAAAATCATGCGATGAATCTTTTGTCCTATTTCACAATCCAAATGAAGCTGAGTAATATTAGTGTAAAGACGTTTGGCAATCAAACAAAAAACATTTCGCTGTTTCAAAAGCTTTAAATTGTCTCTTTGCAAATAAATGTTTTCATCTTTTATTTTGATTAATTCCGACTCCTTCAGTTCGATCCACATCCTCCGTTCCTCACTCTTCGAAGACACCCTGCTTAATTGGTCAGTTAGGTTAGAATTGGTGACTCGAGTTTGAGTTAAACTACTATCTAGATGAGAGATTCTTGAATTAACACTTTTTAATTCTTTTTCATATGAGCATTGTGGGACTTTAAATGAGACAAAAACTGATTGTACCTTCTTGATCAGTTCATCAAGCTCGTTGAACTGTACGCTGAGCGGTTTTGCAGTGAAGCACAAGTCCTCTCGCTCCTTTGCATCTTCAATCCCACCATCCGTGTTGTATCCCCTCATCTGAGACACGTCTGTCACCATCAAGCATTTGCCACCGCTGTTCTCATCTTTCGCCACATAAGCCTTTCCATGAGAAGGCTTCCTTACTTCATCATCCTCAGAGTCGGTTGACCAGACCTCCACGCCACCGAACTCATCATCAGCTACCGAACCCTGCACAGTTAACGCATTCATAGGAGGGTTAGCAGTAGATTTCTTCTTCCTGATTTCATCTAGCTTTTTCTGCAACAAAGCTTCTTCATCCTTTTCCTCATCCTTTTCTGCCATCTTTTTGAGGACGCAATCTTTTGCATAGTGGTTCTTTCCTCCACAATAATAGCAGCTCACTCCCGAATCTCCTTCAGCCTTCGGTTCCTTCTTTGACTCTTCAGCCTTCGGTTTATCTTTGACCTTTTCAGAACTGTAACTCCCCTGCCAATTTCGGTTCTTGTTAGTGGGGAATCTCTTCTTGATGAAACTCTTGGGGTTTGACACCATCATAGCATAGTCCTCAGAAGTGAGGTCATAGTCATCCAAGTTGAGGTCTTCGTCCTCCATCACCGCTTTGCTTTTGGACAGGAGGGCCAACGAACCTAGGCTTGAAACCATATTTTTCTCCTGTAACATGATCTTTGCTTGAGATTTTAGGATGCCCACCAGTTTCGCCAAAGAATAGGATTTGAATTGCTCGTGTGCTTTAACTGTGGACACAACTGCTCTCCACTCAGATCTGAGTCCGTTAAAAAACGTAACCTTCTGCTCTATAAGCTTCCTTTCGATGTCGTGTTTGATCATCTTGCTAAGAAGATGATTGAAGCGATCGAACGTTTGAGTCACTGTTTATTCAGCTCCTTGCTTGAATTCACCAAACTCGGACAAGAGTAAGGTTTGAATGGAGTGTTCAAGATCTTCGTCTGTAGAGTACAATTCACGTAGCCTGTCCCATATCTCTTTTGCAGTCGTGCATGAACTCACCAGCCTAAAAGTATCGGATTGAAGAGCGAATCTGATCAATCTTAACGCTTTGATATTGCACTGAAATTTATCTTTTTCGTCTTGCGCAATATCTTTAACATCTTTCAGAAGATCATTATACTCCTTTTGAGTTTTAATAATCCTTGAAGTTGCTGAATGAGAAAAGGGTCCAGAGCTGATTGCTTCCCAGATGAGGTATCTATTATCCTCAGATCCTATAACATAATCTTCAAAGTGATGTGCCCAGACTTCATAATCGTGGGTGTATAGGATGGGAATCTTCGTTGTTGATCCAATGCTGTTCGAAATATTAATGGGATTGGATTGCGACTCGTCCATAATTAATCAAATAACTTGTTCAAAGATCAGACTTGTAATATATCAAATTAGGGCAAAACAATAAATATCGAGATACGTCAATTATGAGATGACGGCTCAATAAATATCAATAAATGCGGAATAACCCTAATCGAAACCTTTTTCACAGAAAAGAAGTGTATCGATTACACAGCCTCCTGCTCTGATACCAACTGATAAGTTAAAACTAACTTGAAGATCGATTAGATCTATAAAACAGGTAAAGAAACAAACGAATAAACAGCAAGAACACAAGAATGGATCAAAAGATGTCGAATGATTAATAAACAATCCTCAGAAGAGCTCGATAACGAACTTCTACTATAGAGGATTTAGGGTTTACAAGAACGATGAAGTAATGATCTGTGATCTATCGTAATAGGTATCAATCGTTTTTTTAATATGCATGCAAGCACATTATTATATACTAAACCCTATCAGCTCACGGTTGGACAGGCCCAAACCGGAGTAACAAAACTTGGACTATTAACCGAGCCCAATAGACGCAATACATCAAAAATGCTATGCTACGCTACCCAACAATAGGGTTTTCAACCCACAATAAATAAGTTTATTAATTTCATCAATCAACAATAACCCGATTACCCGTTCCCGTTATCCTCACTTTATGTCCCTAAACACCTATCATAAAGGACCTAGGCCAAGGATCATTATCGGGACGGACACTACTGCTAAGGGGATTCCTCAGCAATAAATGTCCTAAAGGCAACCATGTGGGGGATGGAGTACACCGGTGAACACATCGTTCACAAACACCTACAGGTTGCGAGCCTGCTAGTGTTCCAATGGACTGTCTAGAAGAGTCCGTGGTCGTCATCCATACTCCGCTGGATGACAGAATCAACAACAACAACATCGAGGCCTCTCATCATTTTATCACACATCACCTATTACATCTACCCATGTTTTACCCCAACATTTTCGTAGATATAAAATACATATACAGTTTAAATCATTGAAAACATGTATAACAATGTTCATCTGACATAGATAGCAAGTATTCAGATAATATGCACACATAGCACGTAATTTATATAAAATACTTCATATCTATGTGTAAGCTGAAAGTAACTATGCACTCACTTGTTAAAGTGATGATTCCAAAATAGGGCAGCACTTGCTTCTAACGATTCTATTTTCCTTCGACGAAACCTAGCATTATTATCGCTAAATTTTAGTCTAATATTTACCGTGACCAACTATTAGTCTTAGTATTATTATTATTATTATATAAGCGTTAAACAATATTTTCCAACCACTATGTACAGACAGGGGTCAGACATAAAACACCGGAGGGCAGGACCATTTTGGCATATAGCACTTCTGAAATCCAACAACCCTATGCGGCCCTTTAAACCAGATTCCCCGTACCGCGAGTAGTTAAAAAAAATATTATAACAACACTTATATAAGTTATAATAATAGCTCAAATATTTATTATAATTTCATAATAACAATACTAATTTTAAATATAAGCTATATTAAAATAAGGTAAGCATAACTTACTTACAAGGGGGTTTTAGCTAGGAGTTGAGCTCTGCAGGGGCAGAACTTCGTCGCTGAATCTTTCTAAGAAAGATTCGTGCAGCGCTTCAGCGCTCACCTTACTATACTAAACTACAGAAAGAGAAGTCGAATCACGAGGGACCGAAATGCTCAGGGGATAAGGAGAGAAAGACTCTTGAATCAAGAGAATGGTGCAAGAAATATGAGAGCCCAAGGCTCTTATTTATACTAACTGATTTTTCAAAAACTACCCTCCATAATTACTTAATGACATTTTAGTTATATAAACAACTAAACACCCCTCTATAATACTATTTTAAATGGATTTAATGATATTTGTACTAAAATAATGTCGAAAGAACTCAACATTAGTCTTATAATGAGCGCATCGTTGATACCTTTCTAATGATATATACATATGTATATATATGTGTACGTATACATGATTTATACTTTATTTTAATACGTAAATATGCTATTATAATTTGTAACTCGTTCATACGAACTCCGTTTTCGACGTTCTTTATATCCACGCGTAGGTGGAGACGTACTCTACAACTTTCGTTTAGATTCCGTCGGCTAATTTTGACTTTATTTTTAAAGTTATATTTTTAATAGGCCGGAACATGATTGGTCCGTTAAATCCTCATAACTTCTTCATCCGACATCCGTTTTCGCCCATCTTTTTCTCGTTATGCTACTCTCAACGAGATCTTCGATTCTCGTTTAGGTTGTGTCGGCTAAAAACCGCTCGATCTAATATTCGAATTTCGGGTTGTACATTGCTAACTCGAAACTTTGAAAAATCATAACTTCTTCATACGAAGTCAGATTTGGGCGTTCTTTTTATCGATGTTCTTAGTTTAACATATTCTACGACTTTCGTTTAGATCGCTAAGGCTAAATCTCGCTCTATCGTAAATTCACTATTTACGCTTCCCGGTATCGTGTCGGTTTTGCCGTAAAACTTCGACGGGTCATAA
Source organism: Lactuca serriola (assembly GCF_051521515.1). Lineage (NCBI taxonomy): Eukaryota > Viridiplantae > Streptophyta > Magnoliopsida > Asterales > Asteraceae > Lactuca > Lactuca serriola. The sequence goes on along the minus strand of NC_136412.1, from coordinate 181,850,341 downwards.
CTTCTTCGTTATAACTCGGATTTCGGCGTTCTTTATATGTACGGAAACCTTGAGATATATCCTACAACTTTATGTAGAGATATCGGGATTATCTCACACTTTAATTTTGCCGCTCATTTTTATTCTTTATTAATTATACATTTATAATTAAATAGTAAGCACATAAACACACACAATTCACATAATACTCAAATATTTGATCTGTATTACTTCAAAAAGAGTTACAATAGTTGACCTAGACTATTACATTGACAAATATGGTTAGCCCTGAAAGCCGGGCGTTACAATTCTCTCCCCCTTAGGATGATTTCGTCCCGGAATCATGCATCAGCAAACAGATGTGGATAGCGACTCATCATGTCATCCTCTGTTTCCCAAGTGAGATTCGGACCATTCAAATGTTTCCATCGAACTAGCACTAAGTCGACCATCTTGCGTCGTAACTTCTTAGTCTTACGGTCAATAATTGCCTCGGGCTCTTCGATCAGCCTTTTATTCTCATCCATCCTTAACTCTGAGATTGGAATTATGTCGGGAACATCTCCCGTGAATTTCCTCAAATAAAACACATGGAAGGTGTTATGAATACCATTGAGTTCTTCGGGCAATTCCAGCTTGTAAGCTTCGTTCCCAATCTTCTGAAGAACTTTGAAGGGTCCAATAAACCTTGGACTCAACTTTCCTCGTTTCCCGAATCTTATAAGTCCCTTCCATGGTGAGACTTTAAGTATAACCGAATCCCCAACTTCGAAGGTCATCGGTCGTCTTTTCTTGTCAGCATAGCTCTTCTGACGATCCTGAGCTGCTAACATTCTTTCCCTAATCACCTTCAACTTTTCAGCAGTCTCATGGACTATCTCGGGGCCCATAAACTGCTTCTCTCCAGCTTCAAGCCAACAAGACGGCGTACGGCACTTATGTCCATACAAAGCTTGGTAAGGTGCCATCTTGATGCTCGAGTGGAAACTGTTGTTGTACGAAAATTCTACCAGAGGTAAGTGCTCGTCCCAGTTCCCTTGGAACTCGAGGGTACATGCTCTCAGCATATCTTCCAATGTCTGAATTGTTCTTTCGCTCTGGCCATCGGTTTGCGGATGGTAAGCAGTACTCAAACATAACTTTGTACCCAACTCCTCTTGTAGACTCCTCCAAAACTGTGACGTAAAACGACTATCACGATCAGATACAATCGTAAGAGGGACACCGTGAAGTCTTACAATTTCCTTCACGTAAGCATTTGCGAGCTTATCCATAGACCATTTCTCGTTGGCTGCTATGAAGTGTGCACTCTTGGTGAAACAGTCCACAACTACCCAAATCATGTCGTGTCCGTTCTTCGTCCTGGGTAGTTTAGTCACAAAATCCATGGTGATATTTTCCCATTTACCCATGGGTACAGGTAAAGGTTCTAAACTCCCATACAGTTTCTGATGTTGTGCCTTAACTCTCGCACATGTCATGCACTCGGCCACATACTTCGCAACATCGAGCTTCATCGTCGGCCACCAGTAGTAGAGTTTTAGGTTGCTATACATTTTAGTGCTACCGGGATGAATCGAGTACATGGTCTTGTGGGCTTCTTCCATCAGAAGATCTCTTATTCCTCCCGTCTTAGGTACCCAAATTCGATCTTGGAATACCTTTAGTCCTCGATTGTTTGTACCGGACACTAACGTTTTGCCCAAACGTTCTTCCTTTCGGTCATTTTTCTCTAAAGCTTCTTATTGAGCTTTCCTGATACTTTCCACAATCGTCGAGACAACTTCGATTCTCAACGCTCTTGGCCTCTTCCTTTCAAGATTGACTTTTCGACTGAGGGCATCAACAACAACATTTGCTTTACCGGGGTGGTAAAGTATCTCACAGTCATAGTCCTTGAGTAGTTCTAGCCAGCGTCGTTGCCTCATGTTCAATTCTTTCCGATTAAAGAGATACTGGAGACTCTTAAGATCAGTGAAAAGCTTGCACTTCGTGCCATAGAGGTAATGCCTCCATATTTTTAAGGCAAATACTACCGCTGCCAACTCCAAATCATGAGTGGGGTAGTTCTTTCTGTGCTCTTTCAATTGTCGAGATGCGTATGCTATCACCTTTTCTCTTTGGGTCAGAACACAACCCAACCCGACTCCAGATGCGTCACTATAAACTGCGAAGTCTTCAACTCCATCGGGTAGAGAAAGTATCGGTGATTTGCATAACTTCTTCTTTAGCTTCTCAAACGCCTCTTCGTGTTTCTCACTCCATGTATATGTGGCTCCTTTGTGGGTCAAAGCTGTCAATGGAGCAGCTATCGAAGAAAAGCCTTGGATAAATCGTCGATAATATTCGGCTAATCCTAGAAAGCTTCGAATCTCCGTGGGACTCTTTGGACGTTCCCACTTCATTACAGCTTCGATTTTTGCTAGGTCAACCATTATCCCTTCTTGGTTAACCACATGACCCAAGAATTGGACTTCTCGGATCCAAAAATCACACTTGGAGAACTTAGCGTAAAGCTTCTCCTTCTTTAACACTTCCAACACTTCCCGTAGATGCTTGCCATGCTCCTCTTGGCTTTTTTAGTAGATCAGAATGTCGTCGATGAACACTATCACGGATTTATCGAGGAATGGTTTACAAACCCTATTCATCAAATCCATGAATGCTGCTGGAGCATTGGTTAGTCCAAACGACATAACCAAGAACTCGTAGTGTCCATATCTCATCCTAAATGCAGTCTTCTCAATATCCTGCTCTCTCACTTTCAGCTGATGATATCCCGACCTAAGATCGATCTTTGAGAAGTAGCTCGAACCTTGCAGCTGATCGAATAGGTCGTCGATCCTCGGCAATGGATACTTGTTCTTCACTGTTGCCTTGTTCAGCTCTCGGTAGTCTATACACATTCTCATGCTTCCGTCCTTCTTCTTTACGAATAACACCGGAGCTCCCCAGGGTGATGAACTAGGTCGAATGAAACCGTTGTCCAACAGCTCCTGAAGTTGCGTCATAAGCTCCTTCATCTCCGTCGGTGCTAATCGATAAGGTGCTTTTGCTATTGGTGTTGTACCTGGTAACAAGTCTATACAAAACTCCACTTGTCTATCAGGTGGTAATTCGGGAAGATCTTCGGGAAAGACTTCCGGATAATCGCACACAACTGGTATATTCTGCACCTCTTTCTTTTCCTTCTTAGCATCGATTACGAATGCCAAGTATGATGCACATCCTTTGGAAAAACATTTCCTGGCTTTCATCAGGGAGATGATTCCATAATTCACTCTGCGTTTGTCCCCGTACACCATAAATGATTCCTTTCCGGGTGGGTTTACCCTTACTATCTTCTTTCGACATTGAATCTCAACATCGTTGGCGCTAAGCCAATCCATACCCAAAACGATGTCGAAACCGTTTAACTCTATGGGTAATAGCTCTTCGTGGAATTCATTTCCATTTAGGTCGATGACGATGTTCCTAATACGATCACTAACAGGTACGAATTTGCCACTGGCAACTTCTACAATCAGGGCATTATCAAGTTTTTCTACAGGCAATGCTAATTTCCCATCAAATTTATGCGACACAAAGGAGTAGTTGGCTCCCGAATCAAATAGTATATTTGCAGGCAAACCATTTACAAGAAAGGTACCTGAAACGACGTTTGCTGCCTCCTTCGCAGCCTCGAGCGTCATCTGGAAGGCTCTTGCCTTCGGCTTTGGTGGTATGTTGGGTCTTCTTGCCTCCTTCTTCTTCGGGCAATCCTTTGAAATGTGCCCCTCCTCGTTGCACTCATAACAGACCTTCTTAGTGAACGTGCATTCGTTGGCGTAGTGCCCAGGCTTTCTGCATTTGAAACAAGTGACCCCTCCGTCACACTTTCCAGAGTGCTTCTTCTTGCACATGTCACACCACTTCGCTTCTGATCCTCCTCCTCTCGAACCAGACTTCGAGAATCTACTCTTTTTACCGGATCTCGAGGATCCGTCAAATTTCCTTTTCTCTCCCACCTCCACTCTCTCCAGAACCTTCTCTCGTATCTGGGTCTCCACATTCTTAGCAGCCCAGATGGCGGCTTTCAGAGTGGTAGTTTGCTTCACCATTGGACCGAAGTCTGCTGGTAATCCGAGGGCAAATTTGTTAACCTTGGAGAGTTCAGTTGGAACGAGGTGAGGAACAAGCTTCATTTTCTCAGTAAAGCTTGCAGCGTATTCAGTAATGCTCATTCTTCCCTTCTTCAGATTCTGGAATTCGTTGTTTATTTCCAGAAGATCTTGCTCAGAGAAGTATTGCATCTTCAACTGTACCAGAAAATCCTCCCACGACATCTTGCTTGCTTCACCTTTGGGCATTGAATCAGCTAGTAGCTTCCATCAGCTTAGCACTCCAGATTTCAACAGAGGAACCGCGAGAGCGGTCTTCTACCTGTTGCTACACTCGCAACTCTCAAACATCGTCACCATTTCAGAGATCCAGTTTATGACTTCCACTGGTGTCGGGATTCCAGATAGACTCGGTGGCTTGGATACCATGAAATCCTTGTATTTGCATCCACGTCCGTCATTTCCTCTATCCTGGTTGTTTTGCCTAACTATCGGTGGGTTGGCTTGACCAACAGTCCCACTGTAGTTTCCCTCCTCAGTCTGCCCTTCGTTCAACTCGGGCTATTCGATCCGAATAGTCTCTTCCTCTCGATTTTGCTGGAGCAAACGTCTGGTTTCCTCCATTTGACGATCCAACATTGCCTGGATCATCGCTTGCACTCCGGCCATCGTGACTGGCTCAGGTGCAACTTCTTCAACAACAGGTATTTGCTGAACCAGTGGGGGTTGGTTCCTATCTCCATTTGCGTTCACGTTTCCGCTACGGGTCCTTGCCATCTTGATCTATACACCGAATAAGGTGAATTTAGATCTTTATTTAGGATAGACGTTTAAATCGTCCTTATCACTCCGAAACGTTTACATGCTAGTTCTAATATCGTAGTCGTACGTTTAGAATCCTAAACACATAAGGTTTCCAGATCCGGTCGGCAACAGACCATAGATCCGAACAAATAACAGTATATCATGCACAAAGCATTTAGCACATAAAAGCATTTTAGGCACAATTCCTAAAATAAGCTAGTGCTCCCACCTCACAATCATCGCTTAGCATTATAATTTTAAGTCTAGAAACCCTACAAATTCCTAGTTCGCTTAAACTAATGCTCTGATACCAACTGTGACATCCCTAAAATCACGGCCAGAAAAGACCGATTTTGTTTATGTTTTGTTTAAAAATCAGAGTAACATTTTAAATAAAAGTGTTGCGGAATTTGTCCCAAAACAAAATATGATAAAGATTTATCAAAAGCATTTCCATGGAAATGTATTTCATTAAAAGACTTGGGATGTCATGTTCGTACAGATCAAAAGCATAAACAGTACAATATAAGCCTTACTACATTATTTCATATCTACATGCCTATATCTGTAATCCCTCGTCCAAACATCATATCTATGCTCAAGTGCCACTACCTGTAATACATAAAACTGAGTGGGTCAGGCTTGGGAGCCTGGTGAGCACATAGGGTTTTCAACCCACAATAAATAAGTTTATTAATTTCATCAATCAACAATAACCCGATTACCCGTTCCCGTTATCCTCACTTTACGTCCCTAAACACCTATCATAAAGGACCTAGGCTAAGGATCATTATCGGGACGGACACTACTGCTAAGGGGATTCCTCAGCAATAAATGTCCTAAAGGCAACCATGTGGGTGATGGAGTACACCGGTGAACACATCGTTCACAAACACCTACAGGCTGCGAGCCTGCTAGTGTTCCAATGGACTGTCTAGAAGAGTCCGTGGTCGTCATCCATACTCCGCTGGATGACAGAATCAACAACAACAACATCGAGGCCTCTCATCATTTTATCACACATCACCTATTACATCTACCCATGTTTTACCCCAACATTTTCGTAGATATAAAATACATATACAGTTTAAATCATTGAAAACATGTATAACAATGTTCATCTGACATAGATAGCAAGTATTCAGATAATATGCACACATAGCACGTAATTTATATAAAATACTTCATATCTATGTGTAAGCTGAAAGTAACTATGCACTCACTTGTTAAAGTGATGATTCCAAAATAGGGCAGCACTTGCTTCTAACGATTCTATTTTCCTTCGACGAAACCTAGCATTATTATCGCTAAATTTTAGTCTAATATTACCGTGACCAACTATTAGTCTTAGTATTATTATTATTATTATATAAGCGTTAAACAATATTTTCCAACCACTATGTACAGACAGGGGCCAGACATAAAACACCAGAGGGCAGGACCATTTTGGCATATAGCACTTCTGAAATCCAACAACCCTATGCGGCCCTTTAAACCAGATTCCCCGTACCGCGAGTAGTTAAAAAAATATTATAACGACACTTATATAAGTTATAATAATAGCTCAAATATTTATTATAAGTTCATAATAACAATACTAATTTTAAATATAATCTATATTAAAATAAGGTAAGCATAACTTACTTACAAGGGGGTTTTAGCTAGGAGTCGGGCTCTGCAGGGGCAGAACTTCGTCGCTGAATCTTTCTAAGAAAGATTCGTGCAGCGCTTCAGCGCTCACCTTACTATACTAAACTACAGAAAGAGAAGTCGAATCACGAGGGACCGAAATGCTCAGGGGATAAGGAGAGAAAGACTCTTGAATCAAGAGAATGGTGCAAGAAATATGAGAGCCCAAGGCTCTTATTTATACTAACTGAATTTTCAAAAACTATCCTCCATAATTACTTAATGACATTTTAGTTACATAAACAACTACACACCCCTCTATAATACTATTTTAAATGGATTTAATGATATTTGTACTAAAATAATGTCGAAAGAACTCAACATTCGTCTTATAATGACCGCATCGTCGATACCTTTCTAATGATATATACATATGTATATATATGTGTACGTATACATGATTTATACTTTATTTTAATACGTAAATATGCTATTATAATTTGTAACTCGTTCATACGAACTCCGTTTTTGACGTTCTTTATATCCATGCGTAGGTGGAGACGTACTCTACAACTTTCGTTTAGATTCCGTCGGCTAATTTTGACTTTATTTTTAAAGTTATATTTTTAACAGGCCGGAACATGATTGGTCCGTTAAATCCTCATAACTTCTTCATCCGACATCCATTTTCGCCCATCTTTTTCTCGTTACGCTACTCTCAACGAGATCTTCGATTCTCGTTTAGGTCGTGTCGGCTAAAAACCGCTCGATCTAATATTCGAATTTCGGGCTGTACATTGCTAACTCGAAACTTCGAAAAATCATAACTTCTTCATACGAAGTCAGATTTGGGCGTTCTTTTTATCGATGTTCTTAGTTTAACATATTATATGACATTCTTTTAGATCGCTAAGGCTAAATCTCGCTCTATCGTAAATTTACTATTTACGCTTCCCGGTATCGTGTCGGTTTTGCCGTAAAACTTCGACGAGTCATAACTTCTTCGTTATAACTCGGATTTCAGCGTTCTTTGTATGTACGGAAACCTTGAGACATATCCTACAACTTTATGTAGAGATATCGGGATTATCTCACACTTTAATTTTGCCGCTCATTTTTATTCTTTATTAATTATACATTTATAATTAAATAGTAAGCACATAAACACACACAATTCACATAATACTCAAATATTTCATCTTTATTACTTCAAAAAGAGTTACAATAATTGACCTAGACTATTACATTGACAAATATGCTTAGCCTGAAACCCGGGCGTTACATTTTGATTTCAAATGGATGATTTTGATTGAGCATAGAGTGTGATTTTCACTTAGAGAACATGCCTTACAATGGATGATGTTTATATTGGAATAGAATTCCCTAGCTAAAAATGCTAGTTGTGACAGCACTTTCCCTTAATATGTACTTTTGGCCATTTATTGAAGCAACTCTACTTTCTAATAAAGGCTTGGGGTTTTGCATGGATGAGAGACTTGTGAGGGAAAGAGAACACGTGAGATAGATGGAGAAGGAGTGTGTTAGTCATTTAAGGTGCTCCACTTGTTTATCTTTTCATCATTATAGTACTTCTTTGGTTACTCATTGAAGTTAAGTTATTTCACCTCATGTTCCTTTGTACTTTTGAGTTAGTCTTGAAAGCAACCCCATTTAGTGTATGGTACTTGCTACATGAAGAAAATGTGGGACTTAGTGGGTGAAAGATCATTAATCACATGAGAGAGAGGAGAGTAGAGTCCTAGGTGTTGACTTTGGCCTTTAATTCTTATGGCTAGTAGTATGTGGCAAATAGTGTCATACTAACCCTTACATGAGGTGTATTATGTCATAAATGGACTCTTGGTTTTTATGGATAACTTTCGAGACATCTAACCATATACACACATACACACATGTCATACTTATTTATTTTGTTATATTTTGTCATATAATAATCAAGTCCCCTTATTATTACATATAACATTTGTAAGGACTTAGATATTTTTATAAATTTAACTCTTTCACTACATAAACATAATTGTATGTATCTTATTGATTTTATTGGCATATAACTAGTCGCATTCCAATAATAATATATATTAAACGATTCTTATTGTTATAAATATATACTTATTTTTATCAGAACATCGTACATTAAGTCCTCCATCACAATTAGTTATGGTCGTTATACGGTGGACCTCGACCTAATTTTTACGATTGTTACATTCTCCCCCCGTTAAAAGAATTTCGTCCCGAAATTCAATTGATAGGTGTATCATTGTCGAACAATTGGGGGTATTTCTTCTGCATTTGGTCCTCTCGTTCCCATGTGAACTCTGGTCCCCTTTTTGAATTCCAACGCACTTTCACAATAGAAATGCGACTTTGTCTCAATTTCTTGATTTCACGGTCCATAATCTCAACTGGTTCTTCAATAAAGTGTAGATCAGTGTTTAACTCGATTTCGTCGAGAGGGATGACAAGAGTGTCATCGGACAGACACTTTTTCAAATTCAAGACATAGAAAACATTGTGTACTTTTTCCAATTCTTGAGGTAATTGGAGGCGATAAGCAACAGGCCCAATTCTTTCAAGAATTTCGAAGGGTCCAATGTACCGTGGGTTTAGTTTTCCCCTCTTTCCGAATCTAATCATCCCTTTCCAGGGTGATACTTTTAGCATAACTCTATCGCCCACCTGGAATTCCAAGGGTTTACTTCTTACGTCTGCATAATTTTTCTGACGACTACGTGCGCCTTTCAATCGCTCTTTGACTTGCACAATTTTCTCGGTCGTCTCATGAATTATTTCGGGTCCGGTCCGTAGAGTATCTCCAGAATGCCTCCTGGCTAGTTGTGTATCTCCAACTTCTGCCCAACATAGCGGTGAACGACATTTTCTTCCGTATAGCGCCTCAAATGGTGCAGCTTTTATGCTGGAGTGGTAGTTGTTGTTGTACGAAAACTCAATTAAGGGTAAATGAATATCCCACGAGTTTCCGAAATCTAATACACAAGATCGGAGCATATCCTCTCAGGTTTGGATGGTTCGTTCACTCTGGCCATCTATTTGTGGGTGACAAGCCGTGCTCATGTCCAAACGTGTTCCTAAGGACTTTTGGAGGGACTGCCAAAATCGTGAGGTAAATCTATTGTCTCTGTCAGAAATGATAGAGATTGGCACCCCATGAAGTTTGACGATTTCCTTAAGGTAGGTTCGGGTCAGTTTTTCCATCTTGTTTGTTTCTTTGATTGGTAGGAAGTGAGCGGACTTGGTCAACCTATCCACTACCACCCAAATGGTGTCATAACCACTCGGCATTTGGGGTAGCTTAGTGATAAAGTCCATAGTGATCATTTCTCATTTCCATTCCGGAATCTCTGGTTGTTGAAGTAATCCTGAGGGCTTTTGATGCTCGGCTTTAACTTTTGAGCAGGTCAAGCACTTGCTTACATATGTAGCAATTTCTACGTTCATGTTCGGCCACCAGTACAACCTCTTTAGGTCTTGGTACATCTTGTCGGATCCAGGATGGACATAATATCTCGTTTTGTGAGCTTCGTCCATGACTAGACTCCTAATTTCTCTGAATTTGGGCGTCCAGATTCGGTTCATGAAATATCGTGTCCCATCATCCCTAAGCTCAAATTGCTTTTCCATTCCTCGATGGGCTTCTTCCGCAATGTTTTCTTCTTTTACAGCTTCGAGTTGGGCTTCCCGTATTTGTGTACTTAGATTGGAATGAATGGTCATGGTCAGTGCACGCACACGACTAGGCTTCACATGCTCTTTCTGACTCAGAGCATCTGCCACTACATTAGCCTTGCCAGGGTGATAACGAATTTCACAGTCGTAATAATTTAGCAGTTCGACCCATCTTCGTTGTCTCATGGTGAGTTCTTTTTGGTCGAAGATATGCTGGAGACTCTTGTTATGTGTAAAGATTGTGCATTTTGTACCATACAAGTAGTGCCTCCAAATCTTTAGTGCAAAAACTACCGCTCCAAGCTCAAGATCATGAGTAGTGAAGTTGACCTCGTGCACTTTTAGTTGTCGCGAAGCATAAGCAATCACCTTTCCTCTCTACATTAATACACAACCCAACCCTTGATGAGATGCGTCACAGTAAACGACAAAGTCTTCTGTCCCATCAAGGAGTGATAGGATTGGTGCATTGCACAACATGTGTTTTAATTTTTGGAACGCAACTTACTGCTTATCTTCCCAGTTCAATTTCACATCTTTCTGTGTTAGTGTGTGACAACCGTCAAAATTTGAGTCGGTTCTAGATTTGACTAGACTTAGTTGCACATATAGGCACAACACATACTAGACTTAGTAACTAGAAGCTAAGTTATAACCTACTAGAAACTTGGAAACAATTAGAATCAATGGATAGTGTACGTAGATTTCACATTGATATGTGAGTTCTACATCTACTGAGCTGTAGTGACTATCCATATTTGGGTCACTCTTTGACTCGAACAACATTTCATGAAACATATACGCACATCATGCACTTGACCTAGTAGTAGAAATTAGGTCAAAGTCTCATAGAAACTTAAGTCAAAGTTGAAAAACTAAGACTAGTATACTTGATTCCTCAATTTCGTTTGAATCACGGAATCACTACATAGAATGCCTATAAACCGATAAAATAAGTTACAAACATTATTTATAACTATAAAAGAGTTATAATACCATAAAATAATTTGAATTCTCAAAGATTCAATTCATTTTGATATCCAAAGATTTATTAAACTCCAAAAACCCTAAAAGCCATAAAAACTCATAGTTATAAACTTTAACCTTAAAGTTTTTATAAAAATAATTATGAACCTTATAAAATTATTTTATAATAATAAAAATTATGAAAATCCATTCAAGAAAAATAAAAAAATAAAAAAATTTCAGTCATTGACATTACCCTTAATTTATAAGACAAAATACAATTGAACCTTGTAAAAACTAAAGATGATTTTTATAAAAACTAAAGATGATTTTTATAAAAATGATTAGGAGGTCATATTATTCAAAGTAAAGCTTTAAAAGACTCTTAAAACCCTCTCTAATCCCTCTTAAAGTCGGACTCCACCTCCCAAGAAATCTCTTCCCAACAAACATTAATCATTCTTTACCCATACTCCATCTCCTTCTCTCTATCTCTCTCATTTCTCTCTCACACTCTCACACATATTTTGTCTCTTCCTCTCTCTATGAACCACGAAATTTCCAGAGAATAGGACCCAAAAACACTCCTCCAACTCATAATCTTTATCATCTAGTGGTGTTCATTAAGGTAGAACACGATTTCCTTTCATTTTCCTCCATGTTTTCAAGGTTTTTCTTGCATTTCCTTCTTCTTCTACACCTTTCTCTTAGAAAATATGTGTGCATGTTCATTCACTTCAGTTTTGATGATGATGGTGGTAGGATTTCACCCAAAAACAACATGCATGTTGTAAATGGTGAAATCCAAGGACCTAAACCTAAGTCAAGATCATGAAAATGCACTTTTCTACAAGTTTTGGTGGAAAATCACCACATGCACTCTAATTCTTTCAAAAACGATTTTCGAACATTTCAAACTCGTGAATGGTCTTCAAACAAACATGCATGTGATGATCTTCAAGCTTAGATGCTAGACCATCAAAGTATGTTGTTAAAAGCTTTCAAATATGTTAATGAAGGATTTATTTCCAAACAAACATATAAAACTCCTTTTCTGACCAAATCCGATTTTTCCCAGATTCCCATCACCAAAATGAGATGTTAAGCAAATTTTCAGAAAATAATTCATTTTTCTCGAATTATTATAATTATTGAAATAAATTAAGGCAATAAATCATATAAAATACTTTCTGGGGTCTATAAATCCTAAATAAATTATTGGATGACACCTATGCTAAATAATGACCCCGCGTTAAATTTATCGGTTTTTGTTACTGTTTAATATGGTTTTGAATTTTCTTTTTGTTTAGCCCCAATAAATCATAAAACCGCTTTAGATAACTTGAAAAGGGTATATAATAATTTTCACAGCTTATACTCTCAGTGGAAGACTTAGAAAAATATTTTTAGAATTGTTCATAATGTATTCCTATTTTTCTCAAATTTTTGTATTTATAATGGACTAAAAACAGAAACAATAGTTTTACTCATCCAAAAATTATGAAAATTTACCAGAACACCTTGTAGTACATTAGGAGGCCACATAAAAATTTTGATGATTTTTCTCATCTGTATACGATTTTTCTCCTATTTTCTAAAATTAAATACACTTAAATACACAAAATCTGATTCCAGTAGATAAAAACCACCTTCGGGATTTTTTCCAGATTACTTACACTGTAAATGAACTTTACAAAAATTTTAGTAATTTACTTTAACTGTTTAATAATTATTCCCCAATTAATGTTTATTTAAGAGGATAAAACAAAGAAAAATAGAACGACTAATTGAAAAATATCTTTTATATTTTTCACAGCTTCTACATGTATAATAAAAGAGTTACAAAAATTTTGGGCGATTTTGGAAATTTTTCCTATTTATTTCAGTTTTTATTAGAATAAATGCTCAAAAATCATAACATTTGGTTAAACAGTTTAGAAATAAATTTTTATAATTTTCCCAACTTAATAATATCTAATAACAGTATTACAAAAATGTTGGGTAATTTTGGAAACTGATTTCTATTTTTCATGAATTTGTATCTATTTAGAGAATTAAATATATGAAAAATGGTTATACATACTCATAATCCATGAAAATTTATCTAGAAGTCTTTTAGTACATTTAGAACCAAAATCTGAAGTTTGGTAATTTTTATTAATTGACTGATAATATTTTGGCTTTTTAAGAGCTTAAATCACTTTTAAATGTGTTGAAATACCCTCAATTAATATTACAAAAATATAGAAATCAATATTCAAAATTGTCTTAATCACATGAGTTATAAAACTTCACCATTTTATAAGTGGAACTTAGATCAAGGCATCATTTGCATTATCTCAATGCATTGTGAGTATTCACGTACTCCCCTATTTTCGGTTTTTAAATGTTTTGGGGTGGAAAAGCATGTCCTAAACTATTTATATTCGTGTATTTATTTGACTCATATAAACTTGGTTGCTATGTTTTGCATATTGTGAGTATTCACCAATCCCCTATTTTCGGTTTTTAAATGTTTTGGGGTGGAAAAGCATGTCCTAAACCTTTTATGTTCGTTGTATTTATTTTACTCGTATGAAACTTGGTTTCTATATTTCGTATGTATGTGTATGTTACTTTAATTCATGAGTACTGTATCGCAGTTAAGTCCTTGGAATCTCTAGACACAACTCATTAACGCTTTTGAGCCTATGGTTATTATGAATAGCGCTATCAGGAGGTAGACAACTCCTCACTCGCACGATTCGCTTGAGTGCATTTTACCATTTTATTCACTATGTTTGCGATACACATAGTAGTCAATAGGGCACGATTCGGTCATTAGGCTTGGGTTGTGAACTCATGAATGGAAATTTAATGCACATACGAATCTTTATGCACACGTGAAACTTGTACTCTCATGTTAGCAACGACACTTGTATACTTATTTTAGCAATGAAACTTGTATACTTATTTTAGCAACGAAACTTTTATGCTTATTATAGCAACGAACTTTGTTTCTCATTATAGCAACAAACTTTTATTACTGAAAACTTATATACTTGTTTTAGCAATGAAATTGTTTGCTCCTTGTAGCAACGAAATTGATTGCTCATTTTAGCAATGAAACTTGTTTACTCGTTTGAGTAACGAACTTTATCTTCCATGAGAATACGAATGTTGCATCTTATTTGGGCAACATACTTTATCTCTCATGATGACAAAGAACTTTGTTTTTACAAACTTATTTACTCATTTTAACAATATACTTTTATTATTGGAAACTTTTATCAAAACTTTGATTTCAATTCATGGAACCAATATTATTTTGTTTATCTGTGAGTACTCACCGACTATTTTTATAGTTGACGCTCGTTTTACATGCTTTTTCAGGAATCATCGAGTAAGTGGCACTTAGGGACACTTCACTTTTAGGAGCATTCGCATGTGTTGTATTTCAATTTACGTTGTAGTTTCTTTTAAAAGTTGTTCAAACCCATTGTAAAATTGTAATGATTTTTAATACTATGGTTGGTGTTGTCTTTTAACTTTTGCTATGAAACCCTTTATATTGCCACGCCTCGTGTTTCCGCTTTAGCCGTGTATGACAGAAAATGGTATCAGAGCCGAAGGTTATAGATTATACCGGTTTTCCTTTGGAAAAACACAACTATAGCCCAAAATTTTCAAAACGTTTTTAAAATACTGAACATACTAATGGTATAACTAATTCAAGTACGCATTATTGGAATTTAATTAAGTATAGCCTGGCCAATTATGCTTAATTAAGGAACTTTAATGCGAGGCTGGAAACGGTTATAGTAGAATTATGTTCAAAATAATTTTCAACTTTAACTTTTGAAAAACAAAAATTTTCGGTGTGCGTACGGGCATTGCATATTATAGGCATTCATCTACATACACTTAGAAACTAAGTGCACATTTACCACAATGTCTTATTTATAAATATTCTTACCCTTTATCAAGTGCTAGGTTAACCACTTAGGTTATATCACTAGCCACTCTAGGAACAATTCACTTAGTACTGAGAATGGGTATCCCTTGGTAGCTATTGAATTTAGATGTAAGGTTAGTAGCTAGATATACACTAGTAATAATCTTAAGTCGAAACCTATACCAATTATTCCTTAATACCTCTTCATCATCTTCGTACTAGAGTTACAACTAGGAAAAAGCGTTTCGATACCGACAAGAATGATAATTGGAGCATCACGTAAGGAGGTAGATGAGTCGCCACTAAGTAATCACTTGGATACCATTAGCAGACATTCCAGATTCGACTCACAAGGAGACACTGAGATTTAATCTATACGTGAGACCTTATTACTGTGCTACGATTTAGCTCTACGTTGTTTCCACCTTGAGCTTAAAACTTAACATAGGATATCCCTTTGACCTCTATGAAAAGCCACAAAACTGCATTGACACCATAAAACGTTTTTTCAAACAATTTTTCTTGCCCTTTATCTTAGGGAAAAATACATCGGTACTCGTATTATACTTGCCTTATACTCTCCTTATACTCTCCTTAGTATTTAGGTACGATCATCTACACTAATCTACCTATCCCTTAATTTCAATCTTCTATCGAAAAGTTATTTCGCTTCATCGTTTTTGTTTATCATCGATAAAATATTTTATAACCACTTCAATCAACTTAGTAGACCATTCCTAACAATGTAAGCCATATTCTCGCTAAAACCTTTTTGACAACTTGCCATAAACTTAACACTTTTCTTCAAAACTCGATTTAACCAATATTGTTTTAACATTGCTATTTCAATTTCACTTCAATCCATTTCAATGGATAGATGTGCTTTTAAGGGCATATAAACCATTTTAAACCTTGATTACCATTTTGACACATGTTCGAAAAACTTAGAAACATTTTCTTTTATAAAAGTGTTTAAATTCTATGCTATAAAACTTAGACATATGACATTGAAGTTCATATTACATGTAAAAGCTTCACCGGATCTTTCAAACGAGTTTTGTTTTGGCTCTTTTGACCACTTTCTCATTTAGGCATTTTACTTTACTTAAATGTGTTTTCCTGAAACCCAACATGGTATTTTTACAACTTTCTAATTCAAACATGTTTATAAGAAATCTCTAATTCCTACATTTCCAACATACCTCATTTATTTATTTTATTTCAAATTACTTTTATACTTTGTAAAGTTTCTAAAATTTAAAGCATTGCAAAACTTAGTGTTCACTTTTAAACTTCCAGTGACGCACTTTCGACAATGCACAATTATTCATCTAAATATGTTAAGTCTTTACCTTATCCGTTTTAACCATTGTTGGACCCCAGTCAAAAAGGTCAAAACTGTCAGATTTTCAATTACAAGTTTTAGTGTTTCTTCTTTTTCACAAATGGAGTTTAACTTAATAGATAACTCGTGAATTTTTAGCAAACCTTATAAAACACTTTAAAACTTCTTCATTTTTATTTAATTATCAATATACATCACATATTGAAGTTTGAAATATATCTCAATCTGATTTTAATCTACCTATAGGTATTGTTCTTATAATTTTAACAATAAGAATCATTGTCGCCGCTACCTTCCTTTTTCTTTCCCCCGAACTTGATTTCTTGCTCTCCTTATGATTTTAGATCTCGCGCACCCATAATAGTAACATAATACACTGTCTAACTTTGTTTCTGTCTATTTTGCTTCTCGCGGTATCATGTTCGTACACATAAAGACTAGAAGTCTACCCTTTCGTTTTGAGTGATTAATACGTGTATAGTCATGAGGCATACTTTAAGTTTAGTCAACTTTGATATGTTCAATTACGCCTTTTATCATATACATCTTGTTTTTTTATTTTGAAATCTACTACAAAGAAGTGATCCTTATTTACATTTTCTCTTTCGTTCTAAATTCAGAAACTTGATATAAAACGCAATTTTCATTGTATTTTTCCTTATAATTAATACACAAGAAGAATACCATTGTTCTTATCATTTTTCTAAATCCATAAAATATATGTGAAAGAATACATTTTCTTATGCTTCTTATTGTCTTTAAATACATCAAAAGTTTTGAACTTTACGATTATCTATTCTCTAAATGATTGTTTTTGTAGGAGCACTAAATTAAGAATCCACTATTTTCAATGATCGATATTTTTACACATTTCTTAAAATAGCATTCTACTTTGTAATTTTCATTGAGTTCCTAAACTCTCAACTTTGTTTTTATAAGTATTCTGACTCATAAGCTTGAATTTGTCCTGACTTAGAGAATTAGATAATTTTTTTTCAAAAGGGTAATCAAAATATTTTCGTATAAATTCCCTTATTGATGACTTAAACCTGTAAGCTTAATTAATCTTTATGTTATTTTACTACTTCGTTTGATCGCCACACATGTATTTTCACTATCTTGGAATTATTACATATTTTGATAATAGTGAGATTAATTATCATTTCTAAACACACATTTTGATAACAGTGAGATTTTTATCACTTCTTACCACTTAAAAATGTTATCTACACAATGTGATTTAATTTATCATAAACTTTCACCGCCTTCATTAGAAACAATGACTCTCTAATTATATATACTCTTCGAATATAGTTCTATTATTGTAAGAGTAACCGTAGTAGTAATTATAGCCTTGGAGATCCTCAATCATTTCGTAATTTATTTTGTAGACGACACTTAAATAGCTTTTACATTTGAGATGTACCAAAACTTCGTTGCCTATCCTTAGTACGTATTTTTAGGAACTTACCCTCGATCGTTTCCCTTTCATTCATGCTACCCGTTCTTATTTTAGAATATATATTTTCCAGATGTAATAGCCAACCCGGAGGTGAACAAATTGTTCCTAATCCCCTCTTTATTAGATGGCGATTTTACACTTAGTGCTAATTTAGAATGGGACTTAAGCATCAATGCGGATTTAACGCTTAGTGTAGTTGGTGCTTCAGCAAAACTTATAACGTTCTTTTAAGTTAGATAATATCTAACTAGATAATATTTTTGAATAGGTCGCCATGGTTGGATCATGATTCCATGACCCAAATTTTCCATAATCTAGACGAAAGAACTCGAATTAAGGAGACATTAATTTAATTGTAGCTAAAGAGTTGCGCTCTTCCTTGAGGAATTAACCTAAAATAATCAAATAGCTCTTCAAGTCACCACCTCTCCAACTATACAATTGTATTCGGCTGAGTTCTAATAGAATACGTCACAAATTGAATTTCGAGACGAAATTCTTTCAACCGGGGGAGACTATGACAACCGTCAAAATTCGAGTCGGTTCTATATTTGACTAGACTTAGTTGCACATATAGGCACTACACGTACTAGACTTAGTAACTAGAAGCTAAGTTATAACCTACTAGAAACTTGGAAACAATTAGAATCAATGGATAGTGTACGTAGATTTCACATTGATATGTGAGTTCTACATCTACTGAGCTGTAGTGACTATCCATATTTGGGTCACTCTTTGACTCGAACAACATTTCATGAAACATATACGCACATCATGCACTTGACCTAGTAGTAGAAATTAGGTCAAAGTCTCATAGAAACTTAAGTCAAAGTTGAAAAACTAGGACTAGTGTACTTGATTCCTCAATTTCGTTTGAATCTCGGAATCACTACATAGAATGCCAATAAACCGATAAAATAAGTTACAAACATTATTTATAACTATAAAAGAGCTATAATATCATAAAATAATTTGAATTCTCAAAGATTCAATTCATTTTGATATCCAAAGATTTATTAAACTCCAAAAACCCTAAAAGCCATAAAAACTCATAGTTATAAACTTTAACCTTAAAGTTTTTATAAAAATAATTATGAACCTTATAAAATTATTTTATAAAAATAAAAATTATGAAAATCCATTCAAGAAAAATAAAAAAATAAAAAAATTTAAGTCATTGACATTACCCTTAATTTATAAGACAAAATACAATTGAACCTTGTAAAAACTAAAGATGATTTTTATAAAAACTAAAGATGATTTTTATAAAAATGATTAGGAGGCCATATCTTCAAGCTTAGATGCTAGACCATCAAAGTATGTTGTTAAAAGCTTTCAAATATGTTCATGAAGGATTTATTTCCAAATAAATATCTAAAACTCCTTTTCTGACCAAATCCGATTTTTCCCAGATTCCCATCAACAAAATGAGATGTTAAACAAATTTTCAGAAAATAATTCATTTTTCTCGAATTATTATAATTATTGAAATAAAATAAGGCAATAAATCATATAAAATACTTTCTGAGGTCTATAAATCCTAGATAAATTCTTGGATGACACCTAGGCTAAATAATGACCCCGCTTTTAATTTATCGGTTTTTGTTACTGATTAATATGGTTTTGAATTTTCTTTTTGTTTAGCCCCAATAATTCATAAAACCGCTTTAGATAACTTGAAAAGGGTATATAATAATTTTCACAACTTATACTCTCCGTGGAAGACTTAGAAAAATATTTTTAGAATTGTTCATAATGTATTCCTATTTTTCTCAGATTTTTGTATTTATAATGGACTAAAAACAGGAAAAATAGTTTTACTCATCCAAAAATTATGCAAATTTATCAGAACGCCTTGTATTACATTAGGAAGCGACATAAAAAGTTTGATGATTTTTCTCTTCTGTATAATATTTTTCTCTTATTTTCTAATATTAAATACACTTAAATACACAAAATCGGATTCCAGTAGATAAAAACCACCTTTGGGATTTTTCCCATATTATTTACACTGTAAATGAACTTTAAAAAAATTTAAGTAATTTAATTTAACTGTTTAATAATTATTCCCCAATTAATGTTTATTTAAGACGATAAAACAAATAAAAATAAAACGACTAATTGAAAAATATCTTTTATATTTTTCACAGCTTCTACATGTATAATAAAAGTGTTACAAAAATTTTGGGCGATTTTCGAAACTGTTTCCTATTTATTTCAGTTTTTATTAGAATAAATGCTCAAAAAAACATAAAATTTGGTTAAACAGTTTAGAAATCAATTTTTATATTTTTCCTAGCTTAATAATGTTTAATAACAGTAATAAAAAATTTTTGGGAAATTTTGGAAACTGATTTCTATTTTTCATGAATTTGTATCTATTTAGAGAATTAAATATATGAAAAATGGTTATACATATTCATAATCCATGAAAATGTTATCTAGAAGTCTTTTAGTACATTTAGAACCAAAATCTGAAGTTTGGTAATTTTTATTAATTGACTGATAATATTTTGGCTTTTTAAGAGCTTAAATCACTTTTAAATGTGTTGAAATACCCTCAATTAATATTACAAAAATCTGGAAATTAATATCCAAAATTGTCTTAATCACATGAGTTATAAAACTTCACCATTCCAGAAAAATGTTTGTAACTTATCAATATTAAATTTTGACACAATATTGGCATAATTCTAATGTAGTAGTAAGTATACTAGTATTAGATTTCAATTAGGGACTCACTAGCGCATATCATTATTGTAGGATTTGGTAGTGGTACAAGTGGAACTTAGATCAAGGCATCATTTGCATTATCTCAATGCATTGTGAGTATTCACGCACTCCCCTATTTTCGGTTTTTAAATGTTTTGGGGTGGAAAAGCATGTCCTAAACTATTTATATTCGTGTATTTATTTGACTCATATAAACTTGGTTGCTATGTTTTGCATATTGTGAGTATTCACCAATCCCCTATTTTCGGTTTTTAAATGTTTTGGGGTGGAAAAGCATGTCCTAAGCCTTTTATGTTCGTTGTATTTATTTTACTCGTATGAAACTTGGTTTCTATATTTCGTATGTATGTGTATGTTACTTTAATTCATGAGGACTGTATCGCAGTTAAGTCCCTAGAATCTCTAGACACAACTCATTAACTCTTTTGAGCCTATGGTTATTATGAATAGCGCTATCAGGAGGTAGACAACTCCTCACTCGCACGATTCGCTTGAGTGCATTTTACCATTTTATCCACTATGTTTGCGATACACATAGTAGTCAATAGGGCACGATTCGGTCATTAGGCTTGGGTTGTGAACTCATGAATGGAAATTTAATGCACATACGAATCTTTATGCATGCATGAAACTTGTACTCTCATGTTAGCAACGACACTTGTATACTTATTTTAGCAATGAAACTTGTATACTTATTTTAGCAACAAAACTTTTATGCTTATTATAGCAACGAACTTTGTTTCTCATTATAGCAACAAACTTTTATTACTGAAAACTTATATACTTGTTTTAGCAATGAAATTGTTTGCTCCTTGTAGCAACGAAATTGATTGCTCATTTTAGCAATGAAACTTGTTTACTTGTTTGAGTAACGAACTTTATCTTCCATGAGAATATGAATGTTGCATCTTATTTGGGCAACATACTTTATCTCTCATGATGACAAAGAACTTTTTTTTACAAACTTATTTACTCATTTTAACAATCTACTTTTATTATTGGAAACTTTTATCAAAACTTTGATTTCAATTCATGGAACCAATATTATTTTGTTTATCTGTGAGTACTCACCAACTATTTTTATAGTTGACGCTCGTTTTACATGCTTTTTCAGGAATCATCGAGTAAGTGGCACTTAGGGACACTTCACTTTTAGGAGCATTCGCATGTGTTGTATTTCAATTTACATTGTTATTTCTTTTAAAAGTTGTTCAAACCCATTGGAAAATTGTAATGATTTTTAATACTATGGTTGGTGTTATCTTTTAACTTTTGCTATGAAACCCTTTATACTGCCACGCCTCGTGTTTCCGCTTTAGCGGTGTGTGACATAGTGCAGTGAGAGGCTTGGCCATTTTGGAGAAATTTTCGATAACCCTTCGGTAGTAACCAGCGAGTCGTAAAAATTGGCGTACTTCTGTCGACGTTCTCGGTGCCACCTAATTCTTGATTGCTTTAATTTTTGCGGTATCCACGTGTATCCCTCTATTGCTAACAACATGCCCTAGGAAATGCACTTCTCTTATCCAAAATTCACATTTGGAAAATTTTGCATATAATTTTTCCTTTCTCAACAGTTCCAATATCAATCGTAGATGTTGGCCGTGTTCCTCCTTTGTGTTTGAGTATATCAAGATGTTGTCAATGAATACAATCACAAACGTATCCAGGTAAGGTTTACAAACATGGTTCATTAGATCCATGAATACTGCTGGGGCATTCGTTAGGCCGAAAGGCATGACAAGAAACTCGTAATGACCATACCGAGCTCTGAATGCGGTCTTTGGTATGTCGGTTTCCAATACCTTGAGTTGGTGGTATCCGGACCTTAGGTCAATCTTGGAGTAGTAGCTAGACCCTTGCAGTTGATCGAACAAATCATCGATTCTAGGGAGTTGGTATCAATTCTTTATCGTTAACTTATTTAGTTCTCTGTAATCAATACACATCCGAAATGATCCATCCTTCTTCTTGACAAATAGGACCGGGGCTCCCCAAGGAAAGAAACTTGGTCTTATGAAACCCTTGTCCAGAAGTTCTTGTAATTGGCTTGCAAGCTCTTGCATCTCGGAAGGAGCCAATCTATAGGGTGACTTAGCTACTGGTGCGGCGCCTGGGGTTAGGTCGATTCTAAACTCAACTTGTCGGTTCGGGGTAATCCAGGTAGATCCTCGGGAAAGACGTCAGGAAATTCACATACCTGAGGTATGCCTTTCAATTCCTTTGTTCCACTCTTCTTATCCACTATGTGAGCCAGAAAGGTATAACATTTCTTATGTAGATATTTTTGTGCCTTCGTGCAAGAAATGAGCTTAAGGTGTTTCCCATACTTATCCCCATAAATGGTTAGGATCTCTCCGCTGGGTAGGGTTAATCGTACGACCTTATCATAATACAAAATCTCGACGTGGTGAGGAGCAAGCCAATCTATTCCTATGATAATGTCAAAACTACATATGGGAATAGTCAAGAGATTTATGTGGAAAGTGTGGTTGTTTAGAGTTAACAAGCAATCTCTTAGGATTTCGGTTGTGCTTTCTATCTGGCCATTTGCTACTTCTACTTCATATGTTGTTTCTAATTTGTTAGACTCATGATTTAAAAGTTGTTGAAAAGATGGAGTTATAAAACTTTTATCGGCACCGGAGTCAAAAAGTATTGTAGCATACAAGTTATTAACAAGGAACGTACCAGTGACCACTGACGAATCCTGAATGGCGTCCCTGTTTCCTATCACAAAAGCTCTCCCACGGGCGTTCCCACCTTTATTCTTCCCTTTTGGGTAGTTTCTTGAGATATGGCCTTTCTCCCTATAGTCGTAACATGTCCTTTCTTCCCCATTGCCGTCCTTGGTATCGAAATTTTGATTTCCTCCTGTATTCATAACTTTCTTACAGTAATTTGCAGTATGTCCCTTCTTGTTGCACTGGGTGCAATGGTAACAATCTCCCAGGTGGTTTCGATGGCAGACGTTACACTTTGGGTAATTGTTTATGTAGTTCTTTTGTGGTGCAGGTGTTGTTGTTACAGCTCGAGTTGCCGCATAGACCTTCTTAGTTTCTTTCTTCTTAGGTGGGTTTGATTTTCTTTCAGGAAATTTCCTTTTCTTTTTTGATTCAGACATAGGGGTTTCAACTCTTGCCTCCATGTTTCCCTGACTAACCTCATTGTTGGTCAGTCGTTTAGCCATATTCTTAACGCATTCAAAGGTTGTAGGTCTCGAAGACATGACCATACCCTTGATCTTAGGAGACAGACCCCAAATATAACGTTCCACCTTCACATGCTCATGGGTTACTAGAGTTGGAAATAGCAAGGAGAGGTTGTTAAATCTGGTTGTGTAGGCTTTAATGTCTGAACCTTTCATCTTAAGGTTCCACAGCTCGTTTTCCAGATTTTGAACTTCGTCTCTGGGACAATACTCTTCTATCAGCATGGTTTTCATTTCACTCTAGGTCAAAGATTTGGCAGGGATAATGCCTAGTGACTTAACTTGGTCGTTACACCAAGTTAGTGCCGCATCCATGAAAGTACAGGCAGCAAAGCGCACCTTGCTATCTTCAGCATAGTAACTGATCTGAAATAGATACTCTATCCTTTCAAACCACCGGGTAAGACCGATCACACCTTCGTTTCCATAGAAGTACTTGGGCTTGCAGTTCATAAAGTCCTTATAGGAGCAAACCCTTCGAGTCTCGGTAGGATTAATGTTTGAACTACTTCCACGCCTAGCCTCGAGTTCTTCAATTTCAATGATGGGGTTTCTTGCATTTGCGCTTCCCGTGTTTGTCATAGAGATTGCAATTCGGTCTGCAATTATTCGTTCCAGCTCTATTGTTGTTTGTGGGAGTCCCGTCTCAGGGGTTGGTGCAACAACAGTTGGCGTATCCACAATCGGAATTTCCGTTGGCCGAGAGTTGGGTCGGCCCCTCCTGGGTCGAGATGTTGTGGGGGGAACTTCCGTTTCCAATCTTTCGGGTTGGGGTCTATTTCTCAGTCGTTCACTCCTCTTTCTTGGTGGCATGATTTTGATCTATTTATTCATTTTAATTGTAAGTGTTTAATCAACCATGTTTTTAATAATTTATAATGTTTTGCAAGTATTTCCGAATGAATTTAATCAACTAACACAACAATCATCACATAACGACACATAATAATAATAATAATAATAATAATAATAATAATAATAATGATAATAATAATAATAATAATAATAATAATATATGCTTCATATATTTCACATAGTCATTTCCAAGTTGTTACATTCGCTTACATTATCATAAAACTACTACATGCTAGGGTCGATAAATTTACATGTTTACAAAAAGAATCGACCGCATCAAAATTTGCAAGACCACAACGAGTTCTTGCATCCCTTCCTTTTACACCATAATTATATTATCCGAGGGTCACCTACGACCCATACCCTATTACATATCCGAAAGTTTATACCAAAATTGGCAATCACCTTATGACTTGCCCTAAAACGTTCACTAATCAATATTCATTCGACCCCAAACTAACCCAATCCAAAGTTGCGAGATAGTGCATCCAAGATCTCTTGGATCTGTTCCTCCACACTCCCCACTCTCTCTGACACTCCTCTAGCTACAACATCTGCCTCGACGGCCCGCTACAATGCCTCCCGGATCTACCCTTCAGTCTCTAGCCTGCGAATCTCCTCTGTGATCATGAAATCGTACATGAACCGAGTCCTGTTCTGATCTTTCTTCATGTCCTCCTGGTCCCGTCTCCTCTGGGCTCTCAGTTCCTCAATTTGTCTGGCCCGCAGATCATGGTTGGCAGCCAAGGTATGTACCTCACCACCTATGGCCTCAACTTTATGGCCAAGTCGTAGGGTGCGGTCAAACAAGTATGACAGTCTATCCTCCTCAGTAGTGGTTGGGGGTTCCGACTTCGAGCATTGCCCTACCTCAAATCGATGGGTTCCTCCCTGGTCTCGGACCCATTCATTCACAACATCGTTTATCCAAGCAGGATCATGCATCCTCATCTCTTGAATCGCATGAGGGGCTTCAGATACAGAGTTTAGTGCAGGCTCAACGAGGACAGCGTGGTACGGGTGGAAGTTCCCGGTGAGACTCGTGAATCTGTGGACACGCATCCTAGGCTTCTTCTTCTTAACACCTCCGCATGTGGGAATTGTCTTGTATGCATGTTTCCGATTACGAGGTATACCCGAGCCTAGGTAGTAAGAGGTAGGAGGTGGCGATGCAACAAGTTCTTCCTCCTCTATAGGGGTTGCTTCTCCCTTGGACTCGGATGCCTCGAACTCCATCTCTTCTTTGGCCTCCGATCCAATATGCTCCGAATCCTCGTTAGGATCCTCCTCGGGCTCTTGCTCCATATCCTCCGGTACCTCGATAGGATCCTCCTCGGGCTCGCTATCCCTTATCAGTATCGGCATCCCAGCGGCCGGTGGAGCAGGGAAATACGGATCCCCTGGTAGGTGGTAAGGCGAGTCCACCTCTTGATCATTTTCGTCCCACTCTTGGCGATTTTTCCTATAAATAAATTTATTTCTCGCCGGTGTTTACATCTTCATAGTTCTACACAGTTTTAATTATTCATGAGTACATTTTTATTTTATACTTTTTTTTTTGCATTTAAAAGATCAACTAATTCGCTTAGTTTCAATAGTGCGTAGAATCTTACCAAAATAAAACGTAGGCGTGCAACTAGGTTTAGTTGTGGTACGACCTATGTACTAGAGAACCTAATTGATTATTTGACTTTTAAACTCTTGTTAACTTAACTTATTCAAAAATTTTAATTTATTTATAACTTATAGATGTCACTTGTATGATTACATTTCCTTAGGTTTTTGATTTTATATTATCAATCGTAGTTTATATGAACAAGTATTTGATCATAGGATCGTCGACCTAAGGGGGGGAACCTACGCGTACTAATTATTAGACTTATAGGAATAAGTCTATTAGTGGTATGATATAGGTTTTAGGAATACTTAAACCTATTAGAGTAAGCTCGTAGACTATAGTTGTTCTCTTTTAAGGAAAGTACTAATTCGCTATAGTCGTTAGCTCTGATACCAATCTGTCACACCCCGACCAACGGCGGAAACGCTGGGGTTGCGACTTAAACATTTGGATCATAGTCAACAACATATAATGAAATAATAACAGAATTTATTCGACATTACATTCATCCGAAGTATGAATATGACAAAACACACTGATTAATAGTCCAAAAGCGTTATATGCAAATTTCAATTTCTTACAACATAAAAGAGACAAAAGGCTACTATAGAGCCAACAATTTATTTTCAACGTCAAACCCATCATCCTCACATGTGGTGAGAGTTTTTCTGGCCACCTTGAACACCTAGAGACACATACATTTTGAAAATACGTCAACAATAATGTTGGTGAGCTTTATAAGTTTTCTTTTGACTCCAAATATTTTTATAATTCAAAATAATATTTCCAAAGACCGGTAAATTATAAAGCATATTTTTCTATTCGGCCACTTTTTAAACGATAAATATTAATCATTTTCATGATAATTTTTATTCTTTGGATCTAGTCCGTTACGAAAAGTTATGTCGTAAGGAGAAGTATATAACGTCCTAACACTCGACACTCTCGGTACCAAATTGGGAGAATTGACTCAATCTAGATCTATACGTCTTCTAGTAAAAATCTTCAATATATTAATTTGCCCATAACCGACACTATTCGTCGCTCCTCCACAAATCGCATAGGCGCAATAAACAAGCCACACAGGCACAATACAAATAAATATAGAGGAATCAAGATCGTTACTAACGTTTAAAAGCAGTCGTATAGTAACGAAGAAAGAAACACTTGACGCCTGTTGCCTCGTCAGACGAAGTTGTAGCTAGCAACCACAGACGGAAAATAACCATTCGTATAAATCCTTCCATAAGAATTAGATCTACACCAAAGTTCTTTATTATAAATCTATGTCGTGTACATAGACCTATAGTATATGATTCCTCCTGGATTAACGGTTATAGAGCTAGGTGTCGATTCCAAGATCGGATCCTTACAAGGGAAAAACA
Organism: Lactuca serriola; assembly: GCF_051521515.1. Taxonomy (NCBI): domain Eukaryota; kingdom Viridiplantae; phylum Streptophyta; class Magnoliopsida; order Asterales; family Asteraceae; genus Lactuca; species Lactuca serriola. The sequence goes on along the minus strand of NC_136412.1, from coordinate 181,822,615 downwards.
CACCATCAAAAAACTATCTCCTCCACCCCTTTCGATACATTCCTCCCACAAGCACATACGGGATACACAATCCGCGAAATACATGACAATAAAAATCTGCCGCTTCCAATGATCGCCAACACGAGTCTGTATTTATGATTTTATTTTTATCTAGTGCATTTAGTTAAATATTAAATTTAACCTAGCTTTCAAATAAAGAGACGGTACTGACTCAAATAATTTCAATCTACCAACCGATAGGAAAGACGTTCCTTTAGCGTAGTCGAGTACTTCATATGTGTCGGTCTTACGTCGGTTGACCGGTTGTTGCTTTAATCGAATATTTTTGTATTTTTAATATTTACTTAATGTTGAAACGTGTTATTTTCGTTTGTAAGTAAACTTTAGTCTTAAAAGTACAAACACATTATTTATTAACAAGATTTCGTATTATAACATAATATATAACTACTTGTGGTTTATTCTCATACTCTTGATATCATTTTATAATTCATTTGTATATTTTTATTTTATCATCTCGTTTAAATCTTTACTATCAATAATTGATGAAAAATAAGCTTAATGCCCTAATACACACAAGTCATATGGTTATACCTCTCATGACAAGTTAAACATGCTTAATTTATCAAAATTTTGACATAAGTTCTTAACGATACTTTTATTTGTCCCGACAAATAATATAACACTAGATTACTCTTATCTAACTTTTTGTTTACACAAGTGGTTGTAAATAAGTCTAACATTTTATAAAATTCTTGTGTATAACCATTACTAACCACCACCTTTATTACAAACGTCATTTGTAAAAAAAAAATAGTATATGTAATAAACATTGACTCTAACAATTTTTGCATCTAGTACTAACTGTGTATGCATGTAACATATAAACTTTTTGCCATTTTATTATATCAAAATACTCAAGTATGTGTCTCCCCCCAAATAAGTAAAAATGTAAAAACGGGGCCATAAAGACTCACATTTGGAGCGTGATTCTCGAGTTTAGACGGGAGGATTCAGTGGGGTTTGTGCTTCGTTCAAGACCTGATACCTTCACCGAGAATAAACGAATCTAGTTTTAGATTACTGAGCTTCACTAAGGTGTTCAAAACAACAAGTATTTCAGATTTTTATGGTGAAATAAACTCACCCAAAACAACTATAGGGGAAGTCGACAGAAACGGGTTGTCAGGGGATGTTTTCGGCAGCTTTCTCGCCCCTTCTCGTTCCTGTTTCGCAGCAGCACTTGAGGGAAATAATTGACAACAACAAGATCGATCCAGGGAGGGTGTTTGGCTGTCTCGAAGTGTGGTTAAACAGGGAGCAATTTCCGAGAGGTTGCTGCCTCTTTTCTCGCCGGTAACAAGTCAACAAACACCTCCGGTGGAGGTGATCCTTGGTAAACTCCAAACATAAGAGGGAAAGTAGAGAGGAAAGAAGTTTGAGGCTGAATTTTTCTGGGTTAAAGGTCCCTAATAGTGCTCTTTTTATACACTTCTCAAAGTTGTCAACTTCCCCTTAATATGTACTTTTGGCCATTTATTGAAGCAACTCTACTTTCTAATAAAGGCTTGGGGTTTTGCATGTTTGAGAGACTTGTGAGGGAAAGAGAACACGTGAGATAGATGGAGAAGGAGTGTGTTAGTCATTTAAGGTGCTCCACTTGTTTATCTTTTCATCATTATAGTACTTCTTTGGTTACTCACTGAAGTTAAGTTATTTCACCTCATGTTCCTTTGTACTTTTGAGTTAGTCTTGAAAGTAACCCCATTTAGTGTATGGTACTTGCTACATGAAGAAAATGTGGGACTTGTGGGTGAAAGAGCATTAATCACGTCAGAGAGAGGAGCGTAGAGTCCTAGGTGTTGACTTTGGCCTTTAATTCTTATGGCTAGTAGTATGTTGCAAATAGTGTCATACTAACCCTTACATGAGGTGTATTATGTCATAAATGGACTCTTGGTTTTTATGGATAACTTTCGAGAGATCTAACCATATACACACATACACACATGTCATACTTATTTATTTTGTTATATTTTGTTATATAATAATCAAGTCCCCTTATTATTACATATAACATTTGTAAGGACTTAGATATTTTTATAAATTTAACTCTTTCACTACATAAACATAATTGTATGTATCTTATTGATTTTATTAGCATATAACTAGTCGCATTCCAATAATAATATATATTAAACGATTCTTATTGTTATAAATATATACTTATTTTTATAAGAACATCGTACATTAAGTCCTCTATCACAATTAGTTACGGTCGTTATACGGTGGACCTCGATCTAAGTTTTACGATTGTTACACAATTGAGTTTTACGGTTTTAGAATGATATATGTGTAACTTCCAAATTTACAAACACATAGAAGTAATATTTAATTTCCAAAGATATAAATGAAATTCTCCATAAAATTAATATATTTTACTAAGGGTAAAAAAAGATGTTGCTATTATAGGTAATCTACTCTAATAAATGAAAGTTTTTTTGCCACTTGTCATACTCTCATTCAATTTGTCAAATGTCATTTTGTGGTTATTTTGAATTAATTTTTATTCCATATGTCATTTTATGGTTTTTTCTATTTTATTAAATTCCATAGTATTTAAATCTACTCTAATAAATGAAGGTTTTTTTGCCACTTGTGACACTCTCATTCAATTTGCCAAATGTCATTTTGTGGTTATTTTGAATTAATTTTTATTCCATATGTCATTTTATGGTTTTTTCTATTTTATTAAATTCAACAGTATTTATATACAATAATAAATGCATATCAATTTCCTTAGTGAACTTACCTTTTAATTTCAAAATTACTAAAATAAAGGTTCATTAATTTCCTTTATTTATTTATCTAAATTATTTGTTTAAATTAGAGTAAAAAAACACTTCAATTTTTATAATTCAATATTTTTCTCATATTTTTTAGAAATTCAAACTTTTCAAATGTTTAAAATTATATATTTAGTTTTTTCTTTTAAATAAACCCATGTGATACATGGGTTTCATACCTAGTTAGATTAAATACAATTAAATTGTGAATTTGGATATACATGTGAGTTTTACGGTTTTAGAATGATATATGTGTAACTTCCAAATTTACAAACACATAGAAGTAATATTTAATTTCCCAAGATATAAATGAAATTCTCCATAAAATTAATATCTTTTAGTAAGGATAAAAAAGGATATACACGTGTTGCTATTATAGGTAAATGTAAGTACATTGACCAAATTGGTAATGATAGTAAAGTACATTGTTATTTTACGATAGGCAATTTACTTCCTTTTGAGGGTATTTTTGGCAAAAGACTAATATATAATTTCATTTTTTGTTCTAAGATTTCCTAAAACATGTAACTATAAGTTCGGGGACAGATTTTTACACTTCAACCAACCCTGTAACACTCGTGTATGCTAACGATACATAATGTTGGACCCTATAGACTTTCAAATACCTGATCCAACCCTAAGCCCTTCATCAAACAAGAACAAGAAATAAGGCCAAACCAAACATTCTCAGGCTATAAGATCTTAATTATGCATGGCAATGATGCATACACTAAGTGACTACAGTAATGATGTCAATTTCATATAAGGAAAACCCTAGACTATCAGGCATCAAGTAATCAGGAAATTCTATCATGCAACGCCTGAAGATCCTTAGCCTAGTACTAGCATGTTGTTCTAACATTTCACAAAATCAAATAATTCGTAAGGTATTTTGGGTTCTATCCGCGAGCTCAAGCTGATCGTACACTTGCATCCTCCTTAACAATCAAAGCTAAGTCAAGGTCCATGTTCCCGATCCCGATCCCAAGCCAACAATCAAACAAGAACATGACAAGAGATCGAGCCCATGCCCTTAACCCAACTCTTTTATCATAATTTCTTTTCAAAAACATTTTGTAAAAACTCTCAAATCCTAGTTTGAGACTGGATTCACACAAGTGTTTATCAAATTTACTAAAACCAGGGCTCTGATACCAACTTGTAACAACCATAAAAATCATGCCAATTTAAAACTTTTTAAGATATTCAAAAACCGATAATTATTACAAATATTTTTTCAAAATAGTTTAATATCAGAGGTGCATGATCACGCCTTCAGCTTCCCGCGATCATCAGAAATACCTGAAACAATAATCGATAAACGTAAGCTTGGAGGCTTAGTGAGTTACCCCCAAAATACGAATGTCATACAGATATAAACCTATCATATAACATATAAGCAAACAACATGCATATAGAGTCTCACCGGCCCATTCTCAGAACCTTCAGCATGTCTCGTCCGCCCACTCGGACCTTTAGCATGTTTCGACCATTCTTCGGGCCTTTGGCCTGAATGATATTCCCCTAAGGCCTGCAGTCTATCCAGTCTGCCCTGATTCTATTGGTCTTCAGCACAAAGCATGACCTCCTCAACCCACCCAAACACAATATGTCGACATACAAACAATCATGATCAAGTAGGCATATAATACAGGCAACAACAATCATACAGCTCACTACTGCCTACTAATCCTCAAACCACATATAGTCCCGCTACCAACTAATCCCCATAGAATGTGTAACCATAAGTAACCATAGGTGAGATAGCCATCCGAACAGATAGTCCTACTATAGAGCCACAACCAAACAAGGAACAGGCAAGAGAGCCTAGACCAAGAGTTCTCAGGTTATCCTACATGACCACCGATAGTCCTTAAGGGCACTCCATGGATGATAATCAACAAGCACAGATAACATACATATCTACAAATCACTAACATAGTAATCATCTTATAACCACGATACTGATCTAATCGATCTCTAACGTAGCAACCATCCTATAACCAGGATACTTATCTAACCAATCACTAGTATAGCAACCATCATATAACCAAGATACATATCATAAAGCATAACGTGAAATGAACCCATATACCAATCCGAAAAGGGCCGGCATTGGTGCCTTCGACCCTGTTAGTATAGTGAGGACAACTTACCTGGCACTGCTGAAGTCCCGTGGATAAAACTCCAACTACTAGTTGACAGATTCCCGAACTGCCAACATCAAACAATACCCAATTAATAATTGGGTTCCAAGCCCAAGGTCAAATTCACACTCTAAAGGCCTAAAAGTCAAGTAATGGGCCAAAGCCCAACATATAGCCCAATTTTCCAAAATTTGGCCCAGACGTCTACATGGTATTTCCTTAAGGCCCATCTAAATATTGTAGTCCAAACTCTTGATATTCCCAAGGCCCAATATCACATAATCATCATGCCCTAGTTATGGCCCACCTATGGCCCAATTTTCCAAATTGGTCCCAAGTCCTTCGCATGGGCCTTATCTTAAAGCCCATCCAATTATTTTGGTCTATTTACTTGTTCTTAGATAGCCCATCAATAGTCCAATCACCAAAGCCCAATAGAAAGGCCCAACTTAAAGCCCAAGCGAAATTAGGGTTTTCACATGAAATGACGATTAGGGTTAAGTGTTCGTACTTAACCCATTAAGGTGTTAATCCTTTGATTCCAATATTAACTTAGGTTAAATTTCCAATGATTATTAATTAGTATTTTAAGTTTACTAAATAATTCGCAAACTACTAAAGGAAAAAATAGTCATGAATTCTATGAAATTAAGTTGTGACCTACATATGGTCGCGTTGTGGTTTCTGACTTAATCACCTTCAAATTTAAGGACCTAATCCATTAAGTCTAGGACCTCCAAACCTAATATTTGAATCATACAATGGTATTAATCGATAAAGTTTCCAAATTTATATGTTCCCATGAATAAATCAAGTAAGATCTCAGACCGCAAGTCCAATAATCTCTCCAAAAGTCAAAAGTTCAGCATGGACTCAAAAGAACCCATGCATGGTCCTTTTCCCCCAACATGAAAGGTAAAAAAGAATAATACAACATTAAGGAGCAATAAAGTTCAACAAACTCCAAGTGCATAAAGATTTGGGGCCAAAAAGGATCATAAGTTCATTAAAAACTTAGATTTATGAGATAAAAACATAAAGTGAAAGTTGTATGCTTACCAAGGTCTAGAGATGGGGAAAACTTGATGGATATGAACTTGGACAACACATTCATGCACCAAATAACAACTTCACCATCTTCAAGCTTCATAAAAATGGAAGAAAAGGCTCAAAATCAACCATGGAGGCTAGGGTTAGGGTAACTGATAATCTCAAAGGGTGGAGGCTTCCAAATAACCTAAAAATATGCAGGCAAAATCTTTTAAGTATGTTGTCAAACCCTAAAAACAAAGTGGGTTGAGTTGCCCAACTTTCATGTCGTGGAGGCTAGGGTCAGGTTAAGGGATGATCTCCAAGGGTTGGGTTAAGGGATGATCTCAAAGGGTCGAGGTTGCCAATTCAACAATGGACCAAGTTGCCACATCCCGGCCGTCGGCGGAAACACCGGGTAGTGTAACGTCATTTTTCATATCACAGTTATATGACATACATTGAACAATACTAAAGAAAATACATACCTTTATTGATGATTGAAAGTTACATTATTGTTTTCCTAATATTTATTACATAATATCCGACTATGACATACTTCATAATTAACAGAAAGATAATAGTAAAACTTCTCCTGTTCGAATACATACCAGCTTTTCAAGTTCCTGAAAACACATGCATTTTAAAAATACGTCAACATAAAGTTGGTGAGTCCACAGGTTTTGACTCCATAAAATAATACATTTCTACACATTCAAAAGGATAGTTTTGAAAGTATCATTTTGACTCTCCAACATTTAGTATGTATATTAGGTATAATAGTATACTTATCAATTATGATGAGTTATCAAACTCTTAGATCGTTTAGATCTTATAACAGGTAAATCACGAAAGCAAAAACAGTAATGTAAAACTCAAGAATGAATCTGAATGTGTCGAATGATTCAAAATAAATCAATCCTCAGCAGAGCTCGATGAAGAACTTCCGCTGTAGAGGATATTAGGGTTACAAAAGATAAGAACAAAGAATGCTATTAAATTATCTCTCCCAATCTTACGTTTTAGGATGCATGCAAGCATCTATAAATATAAAACCCTACAAAATAACTCACGGATGGACAAGCCCATATCGGAGACTAAATGGACTAAATAGTGAGCCCAAGACGCAACACCTTCTAGACCTAACAATCTCCCCCTTTGCGTCAATTGGAGCAAGACTATCTCTTCGGTTTGCTGGGTCCAGCTGCAGGAACTTTCTTAGTGGTATCAAACAGACGTGGGATGAGAGCAAGGATTGTCTGTCTGAAGCGAATGTAACACTGAATCATGTCATCGAAGTACTTCTTGTCATCTGCCGAATTTTGCTTGCATCGATGAATGATACTTAGAACATGTTCCAAGCATGCAGTGGTGTAAAGGTATTTGTCAGCCAAGGCGAACAGGCATTTTTGGCCTTCGTTCCTTGTAAACATGACATAATTTCGTTTCGGGTCGATCCTACCCATCTGCATCATGTTCAAATCACTAGCAGAGCCAACATGAGAAATAGTGGGCTTTTTCTTGAATATGCTAGCGATCTCCTGATCCATCTTGACAACCTCCATAATGTCGCATACTAGCATCCTTTTGAAGTGATCAATAATTGGACCATACTCAGCTTCGTTGGTGAGGAGGATATTGTGAAAAATAATCCAGTCATGTGGATTCAGGTTGGGAAGATCAGCAAGCGATATGGCATGTTCGGTCTTAGCAGAACCCCTCAGCACCTTGAACTGAACGTTCGTGAAGTTCCCCTCTCGAAACGGCTTGAGGACCCGAACGTTGACAATCTTCCGAGCGCTCCAAGTTTGATACTGTGGTTGGGCAGACTTCAGATAGAATTCGACGAGATCCCTATCAACCTTTGGATGAGGATGAGGGATATCAGCAACGTTATCAAAGGCATGGAAGATGAAGGCCTTTCGGGTCAGTGGCATGTCAAACTGTGAATCGACCGAGTTGATGCGATCCAATGAAATCACCAGTTCAAGCCACAAAATGCTGGGAGTTTCAATCGCTTCTTTCAACAGCTTCTCAAGAGTCCACGGAGGAAAAAGGGTTTTCCTAATCTCAAGAAGTTTATGAGCCTCTTTCATTTTTCTTTCAGTTTCCTCAGCCTCTCTGGCAACGCGAGCGCTCATATCAGCATCTTTATCACGACCTTGCTTCTTTAAGAGATCCGCAATCGTCTCTTTATCATCATCACTATCTTCAGCAATTTTCTTCCCTTTGTCTTTGACACCCGAACCTGAGGCTTGACCTGTTGAAGGAGGTTCGGTTGTTTTTGTTGCTGTAGAAGTGGGAGGCGGTTGAGATCCATCCTCTCCCCCTTGTTTCGGAATGGACACGAACTCAAGGAGCCCTTCAATTTTGCTTAGGAGAGAAAGGGCAGGAGCATGCTTTTCTGCGAGAGTACGCCTCACTGAGGAATTCAGTATTTGATCATGTGCTTCAAGGAGGTTGGAAAGGGCGGCGTGGACATCCGAAACACATGAAGAAACAATCTCTCGTTCAGATCGAAGAGAGTCAATTTCCTTTTGAGAATTGGAGAGCTGAAGATTCTTGACCTTAAGAGCAGTGGTCTTTCGAGCGAGAGCGTCCATAAGTGAGTTCTCGACAGCTAGATCTTCTTGTAGCTTAGTTAGGCGCTCCTCAATAGTCGCCGTAAACGATGAGTGGCTATCACTGAGAGCCTGACGAAGACTGGCGAACGATTGCAGTTCAGAGGCAACTGAGGTGGCAATTTGGTTGACAAGAGAGTCAAGTCGTGCTGCATTGGAATCAGCAGTGCCCTGTAAAGACTGCAAAATGGAAGAAGCGTCAACAAATAGTTTTTCGACTTTTTCGGTCGCAGCAGCACATGCCTTCGTTGAGGCGTCAATAGTAGCAGTGGCTGAGCTGATGGAGGCTTCATGAGCCTTAGTAAAAGCATCAATAATCCCCTGAATAGCAGCCTCGGAGATGGTAGACTGTGAGGAAGAAGAAGAGGAAGCAATGAGAGAATCAATCTTCTCGTGAAGCTCCTTGAGATGCTTCTTGGTTACAGGAGCATCATCGTCATCATCACTGTGCATCTGATACGGACTGTAATAGACCGAATCAAATGTCATGTTCTCCCCACCAAGAAAAGGTTCTTCATTATCTGCGGAGTGAGCAGGAGATGAGGGAGGAGGTGAGGGTGGAGGCTCGGTTGTGAAAGTAGGTTCGGGGGTTGATGTATGTTCGGTAGTAGGAGTGGGTTCGGGTGCTTTAGTAGGAGCCCCCGTATCAGATACGTTGGTTCTTACTTCAGCGGTGGTTGTGGTAGCTTCAGTGAAAATGGGAGGGGGTACTGGGATAGAGGTAGGTGGTATTTGAGTAGTGGAGGTTATGGGGGAATGGAAATAGAAATGGAGATTGGTGGAGAAGAGACAGGTGAAGTGGAAACATGTACCTCTGGGGTAGGCGATCGAGGAGAAGTGTTACCACGGGGGTACTCTTCGGAGTCAGAACTTTCTCCCTCAGAATCGCTGGAGGAGGAGGCAAGTATCAGCTTTCGCCTAGGTTGGGTTTTCCTCTTCTTCAGTGGAGGAGATTGAGCCACCTTGGTAGGTTTGCGTTTCTTCGGAGAAGGGCCTTTCGCTCCCTTGACAACCTTTTTGTCTTTTCCCTTTTCATTTTTCTTTCCCCTCGGAGCGGGCCTATCAGCATCATGGATTGATTTAATCATATCAGGAGTGAGCTCTCTAGGACCAGAGCGACGAAACTCCTTGTAGGTTCTGATGATGCGGCTGTCGCTTGGAACGTCTCCAAACATCGACTCGGGGATTGAGCCAATGAACTGAAACTTAGAAGAATTAGAGACAATGATCTTCGTAGTGTGGAAAGTACCTATCGAAGAGAGTGGAGAATCAGCAGCAATTGGAACGTGATACTTGTCCATCACCCATTTTGAGATCAACGTCCAGAAGCGAGCGTAGGAGATCTCTGAATGGCGAGATGTAGATGCAAGACTCTGAATTAGCTGTTGTCATAAAACCGACCCATAGTCAAGGTTGATGCCATGGTATACCCCATAAAGAATCGTTATAAACAGACGACTCGCTCCGTCTGAACCAGCACTGCATTCCGATAATCCCTTGAACAACACTGTGAAGAACCCGTTCCATTGAGGAGGCAAGCACGATTTCTTGAATTTGGTGACCGTCGTCAGAACCTCAGTGTATCCCATGTTATAAAACATGGAAAATAACTGTCCTACCGGGATGGATTCAGGATTAACCCTAGATTCATCAGGTTGAAACCCTAAAAGCGAACAGAATCGCTGCTTGGAGATGGAGGCCTTGTGATCAAGAATGTCGAAGAAGATTCGATCGACAGACTTATCATAGTGGGCTGTGGAGAAGATTTGTGACAAACACTCCATTGGAACAGCTTCAACTTTGGTGAGAGCGGGAGCTAGCAGCGAATATTTGAGACATTCGATGATCGGAAACATAAAGGCATCGTAAACTTGTGGAGTGAGATCGATGACCAGGCTTTGTTGAGGACGAATCGGCTGAATGTGAGAAGCTGCATGAACTGAGGATGAGTCCGCCATTGAAGAGAATTTGGGAGAGATGATGAACAGTAGAAGGAATAATGCTTTTCTTGCTCTCTGAGAATTGGGTGCAGTAAAGAGGTAAATTATGGTCGAAGTTACCTTTTATACTGTGGTGAGAAGAGAGAGAAAAATATGTTCCCAAATCTTCAAGGGAAATACGAAGAGTTTCCTTAGGTGATTGACGCGTGACATTTAGGAGCCCCAATGATTACGCAGGAGAGAGAAGAACTGACCCGTTTCACACGCCTTCCCATCAGGCGCCGTTTGAAATGTCAAAACGGTTCCACTTCACACGCCTGTCTTTCAAGCGCCGTTTGAAAAATCAAACCGATTGGATTTTCTGCTGAGTCAGCAACTTATCCCTTTAGTGTTAGCTGTCATCATAAAGTAGAATAACCCCAAGTAACATTGTGGGCCACAACATTTTTATTACTTCAAATTCCATTGCGAAAAAAATGCCTTGTAAGGAAGGAAACCAGAATTGTGGAAAATCAAAAAAGATTTTCGTGCTTAGTGTGTAAAAGAAAAAGAAATAAAGCAACACATATGTGGGAAATTGTGACGTCAGTAAAGACACGAAACAATGGATCCCGGGCACGAATCTCTTCCTTTAAGGTCAAGAGAGACCTTTAAGTGTTTGTTTGTTTTCCCGTTGAATTACGATCAGACACTTATTAAGAAGTGTTGAAAGGCATATTTTAATCAGGCGAATTTGGGTGGCTTTTGCTTCAGTTCAGAATTCCTGATCTTGACATAAGACAAAAATCGACTCAAGTACTTGTGAGACCAATGCAGTCTGTTGAACAAGTAGGTGTGAAGAGAATTTAAGTGGCATGGTGAAAATATTTTTAGGTGAAATCTCAAAAAAAAAAAAAAAAAAAAACTGGATTCCAGGGGAAGAAATGTTATAGGATTTAACAATTTCATAGGAATCACACAAAGAGAAAATTCAGAGATTTCAAGGTACATCCTCAAGGGAGAATTCGTCAATTCTGTAGTGAAAACTAGAGCAAATTTAATTGTTCACCGTCAATGCATAGAAGGTAGTGAATTTTGGGTTTCACTTAGCACGTAGTGGCACGAAGCTAAGATCATGAACACAGAAATTGTGTAACCATAAACCTCAGTGGTAATTTCTGAGAGTCTCAAGGGTTACGTGTATGAGATCGAAATATGATGGAGAAAAATATTTGAGATGGTGTAAGGAAACCAAAGTACCCCTGTTGTTAAAATAAGGACCAAGCAGAAAACTCTTATCTCATGTGAGAAGAGAGTAAGGTAGCTCATGATTAGAATAAATATAAAAGCCTAATTGGGAAGACAAGGTTTGTATATACCAAGTCAATAAGGCTATTATTCAGAATCGGGTGAGACTTTGGACACATACAACAACATGCTTCTAGGGACACTTAACTAATAAAAGAATTCGCCCACAAATGTCCACACATAGAAATTAGCGAACGCAAACAAAAGAAAAAGATATTTTTGGAGTTTTTGATTTAAAGAAAGAAAAATAATATATTTTGGAAACAAACAAACAAGAACAAAAAGAAAAATTAAATTTGGAACCGAACCCGAGCGTTCGGTCTATTTCAGTTGAGAAAAAAAAATTAAATTTGAAAAATAAGAGAGATGAAATCGAGAAAAAGTATACATAAAGTTGACAACCAAAGAGACTACCTTTAAGTGATAAGTGAAGACAAGAGAATAGGACCGAACCTGAGCGCTCGGTTCATTTCGGCACACACGTGAAACGAACCCGAACGTTCAGTTCATTTCACTTCTAACTTTTAGATTGGAGAAGTAATTTTTGGTACTGACTCTGATTCCATCATACCTAGCCCTTGTAGAATTTTATTGAAACTTGCTTCAGGAAGCGCTTTCGTGAAGATATCGGCCAGTTGATCAGTGGTTCGAACAAAGTGAATTTCGACGTTTCCATCTTCCACATGATCCTTAATAAAGTGATACCTTAGTGCTATATGCTTTGTCTTGGAGTGTTGCACTGGGTTATGACAGATCCTAATTGCACTTTCTGAATCGCAATATAATGGGATCTTTTTCATATTGAGTCCATAATCACGGAGTTGACTTTGGATCCAAATCACTTGAGATGTGCAAGAAGCGGCTGCAATGTATTCTGCTTCGATTGTAGACAATGAAACACATGTTTGTTTCTTAGATTGCCAGCTCACCAACTTCCCGTCGAGGAATTGACAACCTCCTGTAGTGCTTTTCCTGTCTAAACCACATCCTCCAAGGTCTGCATCTGAGTAGGCTTGAACAAAGAAACCTGAGTTTGAAGGATACCATAGACCAAGGGAGGTGGTTCGTTTCAGATACCGGAGTATCTTTTTCACTGCTAGCATATGTGGTTCACGAGGATTCGCCTTAAACCTAGCACAATAACACACAGAAAACATTATATCGGGCCTGCTAGCTGTGAGGTACATCAAGGAACCAATCATCTGGCGGTATAACGTTATATCGACTGCCGGTTTTTCCAAGGATGGTGTGAGCTTGGTGCCGAACGCCATTGGAATTTTGACCTTTGAGTCTCCCATCATGCCGAATTTAGCAAGAAGAGACTTGGTGTATGCTTCCTGGTTGATAAAGATGCCTTTGGGTCCCTGTCTAATGTTTAAACCAAGGAAAAAGTTAATCGGACCCATTGAGCTCATTTCAAATTTAGTTTCCATCAGCTTTCTGAATTCAGCTGTTAAGCTAGGATTCGTTGAGCCAAAGATGATATCATCGACATAGATTTGAACTATCATAAGGTGGTTACCTTCCTTCTTTCGAAAGAAGGTTGGGTCAACCGAACCTTGTTTGAATTTAGACATCTTTAAGAACTTAGTTAGCGTTTCATACCATGCCCTAGGCGCTTGTTTCAGACCATAAACTGCCTTGTCTAGAATATAACAGTGATTTGGGTGCTTTTCATTCACAAAAACCAAGAGGTTGCTCCACGTAAACCGTTTCTTCAAGTTCTCCATTCAGAAAAGCACATTTTACATCCATTTGGTAGACCTCGAAGTTCTTGTGTGCAGCGTAGGCAAGAAATATTCGAACAGATTCCAGCCTTGCTACCGGAGCAAAAGTTTCTTCATAATCAATTCCTTCTTCCTGGCAGTATCCTTTCACTACTAGACGAGCTTTATTTCGAATCACATTTCCCTCCTTGTCCATTTTGTTTCTGAATATTCATTTGAGACCAACGACAGAGGCATCTTTAGGTGTTGGAATGAGGCGCCATACCTTGTTTCTTTCAAACTCATTGAGTTCATCTTGCATAGCCTGAACCCAGTCAGAATGATCAAGAGCAGTATTGACTGTTTTCGGTTCAACTTTGGATACGAAAGAATTATACATGCAGAACTCTACTTTGGAAAATAGGGAGGATTGCTTTGCTTTCACTTGAGATCGGGTCAGGACCTTTCAGATACATTACCCACTATCTGAGATACAGGATGATCTGTGGTCCATTTAATGAGGGGAGGATAGTTTGGATCATAGGATAGATCCAATTCGGCGTTCACCATTTCTTCCAATTCAGATTGACTATCGTCATCATAGAATATATTGGAATTCTCCCCCTCGACAGACGATGAATCATTTGGTTTTTCAGGTGCTACAAGACTTTCGGGTGTAGCTGAGCTTTTGGGTGCTATAGGACTTTTGGGTGTAGCTGAGCTTTCGGGTGTTACAGGACTTTCAGGTGTAGTTGAGCTTTTGGGTGCTACAGGACTTTCAGGTGTAGCTGAGCTTTCGGGTGGTACAGGAATAGAATTCTCCTCCTGAAAGTGTGAGTTCGGTTGATTTGAGGAAAATAGATTCTCCCCCTCAGCTGAAGTGTCGTGCTGAGGAGGTTCGTTTGGAACTTGTTCTCCTTCACCCATTTTTTTGGCTGCATCTTCGACAATTTGCTTCAGATGATCGATTTTGTTGTCCGCTACCTTGGCTTCCGAGAGAGTGGCTTTCTCAGGTTCATCGAATAAGTCCACAAACTGATCGAACAAATTAGCAATCGTGGATGTGACTTGACCTGTCTGAGAGAAAATCTCTCCAATTGCTCCTTCAGTAGTCTTTAGCTTCTTGACATAGCTATCATCGAAAGTCACATAATATGTTTCTTCAATCTTTCTAGAACGCTTATTTAAAACCCGGTATGCTTTTGAAGTAAGAGAGTATCCCAGAAAAATTCCTTCATCTGCTTTAGCATCAAACTTGTTACGATGTTCTTTGGAGTTGAAGATGAAACATCGTGAACCGAACACATGGAAGAATTTTACATTCGACTTCCTGTTATTGATGATATCATAAGGAGTAAGAGAGAAACGCTTGTTGAGATAAGACCTATTCTGCGTAAAACATGCTGCAGCAATAGCATCAGCCCAAAAATATAAGGGAAGAGAAGCGAAACTTAGCATGGTTCGGGCCGCCTCACACAAGGATCGGTTTCACCTTTCGAAAATACCGTTCTGTTGAGGCGTGTAGGGGGCTGAGAAGTTGTGACTGGTTCCTTTTTCTGCCAAAAAGTCTTCAATTGCTTTGTTCTTGAATTCCATTCCATTGTCGCTCCTAATGTTTCAAACGACTTTTCTCAGTTGCACTTCAACCTGCTTGATGAACATCTTTAGCTTAGGAGTGGCTTCAGATTTGTGCTTCAGAAAGAACACCCATGTAAAATGTGAGAAATCATCAACAATAACAAGAATATACTCGCTACCGCCAATGCTTTCATTGATGATGGACCACACAAGTCGATGTGAAGCAACTCAAGTGGTTCAACAACTTTTGTGTTTATAATAGATGGGTGACTTTGACGACTTTGTTTCCCCATTTCGCATGCAGCGCACAAGTGTTCTCGATCAAACATGAGCAAGGGAAGACCCCGAACATGACCTCTGGTGACAAGCTTGTTGATGTCTTTGAAGTTGAGATGTGAGAGCCTTCGGTGCCATAACCAGCTTTCGTCAGAATGAGCTTTGGACAAAAGACATATAGCTGGATTTCCTTTGATTGCATTGAGATTTAGAGGAAACATTTCGCCTTTTCGGTCTGATTTGAGGATGACCTTGTTGGATTTCTTCTCTATAATCTCTGAACCTTCGTCGTCGAATGAAACTTTGAGACCGGTACCTCCCACCAGTTGAGATACACTGATGAGATTATGCTGCAACCCTTCAACGTACACCACCTTTCTTATTGTGAAATCTCCATTAGTTATCATTCCATAACCCTTTATAGTTCCATAGGAGTTGTTACCGAACTTGACATTGCCACCATTTTGAAGAGATCGAAACTCCCTTAGCTCTTCCTTCCTTCCTGTCATGTGACGTGAGCAGCCACTGTCAATGTACCATTCTTCGTCGAACTGCTCATCACTTATAACCTGCAAAAATTAAGCAGATTTAGGAACCCAAAGTTTCTTGGGTTCACGTGAGTCTTTCACAGGAACAGGAATAGTAAGAGAAACATCAACAATATATGTTCTTTTTATTAATGTTGTTTCATCTTTTCTTTTAATAGTAAACACTTTGATTTTGTTAGGGTTAGCTACAGTCGTTTTGGTTTCTGGTTCTGGTGTATGGGCATTAGTCTGCTTTCGTTCATCCTTGACTGAGGAAATCTTTGATTTTCCTTTCAAGTGCGTTGATGATTTTGAATTTTGTGCAGGAACAGAATTGGGTTTAGAAGAGAATTGAGAATGAGAAGAATCAGAAAGAGATAATTTGGAATGGGAGTTTTTCCTGACTTGAGGTTCGAAATGACCCTTTCGTTTATGGTCATTAGAGGGACCGAACCTGGATCTTCGGTAGCCGTTAGCTGATGAGCCGAAGTTAGATTTTTAATTGTTGTTGATCGGACCGAACCTATCCTTTTGGTTGCTGGTGCTTTCGGGACCGAACCTATCCTTTCAGTTGCTGGTGTTTTCGGGACCGAACCTATCCTTTCGGTTGTGTTCCTCATGTGGCCCAAAAGTCTTTTTCCCTGACTTTGAATTTTTATCAGGATAACAGAAATGAGTATTTTGAGAGCGCCAAAACTGCTTTCGCTCTGAGAGATTCTTTTTGTATCTCAGGTTTCTCTACTGCTTTTGATTTTTCACCTGTTTCGGTTGCCTGTGGATATTAGCTTTTTGTTTCAGCTTCTTGGCAGCCGGTTCGCCCTTCATAGATGAGGTTTCGTTTGTGGAGGTAACTTCTTCTACAGGAATTTCTTTAGTGCCACTTGTACTTGGTACGTCAAAGTTAGCGGGCTTATTCAGCGACTCTGGCACATATCTTCCTTTGGTTTTCCATGATGTTCGCTCTGACAGACCAACTGTTTCGTCTGCATTATCTATAGGAGCTGACCAGAAAAACTCATCACATCCATCAGCATTGTCTTCATTCACCATGGCGGTGAGTTCAGCTGTTTGATGTTCGGTTACTCCTGTGACTTTATATACCTGATTTGGAGTAGTTCTAACCTTCTGAAACACAACAGCTTTTTCTCTAAGGACTGGGGACTTAGATTTGGACAAGCGAGCGAATTCTTTAGAATTTTCAGAAATCAGGTTTTTGTGGTTTTCAGATTCGCTCTTGACAAATTCTGAACAGTCGACTTCATCCCCTACAGAAATTTCACTCATATCATCGTCCTCATTAAGTTCAGATGCGTTTTCAACATCAATTTTGTTTTCTGAACTTAAGTTGGCACTCAATGAGTCGAATTTTTGTATAGTTTCGGTCTTGACTTTCAGCTTATCATTTTCATCCAGAAGATCTTTAAGCATGTCCTTATGGTCTTTGGACTTTATAAAAGATTCTATTTTGTCTAGACCACATATATAAGTAGGATTCACATCATCGGAAGATACAACACTTTCACAGTTGTATGCTTCAGCATCGATTTCATCTTCCTTAAACTCAAGGAAGGGTAAAATCATGCGATGTATCTTCTGTCCTATTTCACAATTCAGATGCAGTTGAGTAATGTTAGCATAAATCCTTTTAGCGATTAAACAAAAAACATTCCTTTGTTTTAACAATTTTAAATTGTCTCTTTGCAAATAAATGTTTTCATCTCTAGTCTTAATGATCTCCAACTCCTTCTGCTCAATCCACATCCTTCGCTCCTCACTCTTGGATGACACCCTACTTATTAGGTCAGTCAGGTTAGAATTTGTGACCCGTGTTTGAGTTAAACAACTATCTAGATTTGAGATTCTTGAATTCAAGTTATTTAATTCCTTTTCATATGATTTCTGTGGAATTTTGAATGAAATAAAAAGAGATTGTACCTTCTTGATCAGTTCATCAAGTTCACTGATCTGCACACTGAGAGGTTTTGCTGTGAAGCATAAGTCCTCTCGCTCCTTGGCGTCTTCATTTCCACCATCAGTATTATATCCCCTCATGTGAGATACCTCAGTCACCATCAGACACTTTCCACTACTTTCACCACCTCTTGCGACATAAGCCTTTCCATGAGAAGGCTTTCTCACCTCATCATCTTCTGAGTCGGTCGACCAAACCTGTACGCCACCAAACTCATCATCCTCTGCCGAACCCTGTACAATAAGAGCATTCATAGAAGGATTAGTAGCAGCTTTCTTCCTTTTAATCTCTTCTAGCTTTTTCATCAGGATTGCCTCTTCATCTTTCTCCTCATCTTTCTCTGTCATTTTCTTCAAAACACAATCTTTGGCGTAATGATTCTTTCCTCCACAGTAATAACAGCTGACACCAGAATCCGCTTCAACCTTCACCTCTTTCTTTGGTTCTTCAGTGTTCGGTTCCTCCCTTACTTTTTTAGAACTGTAGCTTTCCTGCCAATTTCGGTTCTTATTGGTAGGAAAATTCTTCTTGATGAACCTTTTGGGATTGGACACCATCATAGCATAATCTTCTGAAGTTAGATCATAGTCCTCCAGGTTCAGATCTTCGTCTTCTACTGCATTCTTACTTTTAGACAGGAGGGCCAAGGACCCCAAGTTTGAGACCACACTCTTCTCTTGCATCACTATCTTTTCTTGTGATTTCAGAATTCCCACCAGTTTCTCCAGTGAATATGATTTGAATTGCTCGTGTGCTTTAACTGTAGACACAACAGCTCTCCATTCGAATCTTAAGCCATTCAGAAAAGTAACCTTCTGTTCAATAAGCTTCCTTTCGATATCATGTTTGATCATCTTGCTGAGAAGATGATTGAAGCGATCAAACGTCTGTGTAACGAACTCATCAGGATTTTGCTTGAACTCTCCAAACTCAGACAAAAGCAAGGTCTAAATTGAGTGCTCCAAATCTTCATCTGTGGAATACAGCTCTCGCAGCCGATCCCAGATTTCTTTAGCAGTACTGCATGAGCTCACCAATCTAAACGTGTCAGATTGAAGAGCGAATCGAATCAGCCTCAATGCTTTGATGTTGCACTGAAATTTCTCCTTTTCGTCCTGAGCGATGTCTTTTACATCTTTTAACAAATCATTATACTCCTTTTGAGTTTTAATGATTCTAGATGTTCCTGAATGAGCAAATGGTCCAGACACAATAGCTTCCCATATTAGATACCCATTATCTTCAGATCCAATGACGTAGTCTTCAAAATGATGCGCCCAAACTTCATAATCTTGATTGTAAAGAATTGGAATCTTCGTTGTAGATCCAATACTGTTTGAGATGTTGATAGGATTAGATTGAGAATCGTCCATGCTTGATCGTTTAACCTGTTGCAAGATCAGACTTGTAATATGTAATATTAGGGCAAAACGAATAAATAATGAGATACGTCAATTATGGAGTGACGGCTCAATAAATATCAGTTAATGCGGAATAAACCCTAATTGCTTCTTTCACAGAAGTGATGTGTATGAATTACACAGACTCCTGCTCTGATACCAATTGATGAGTTTATCAAACTCTTAGATCGTTTAGATCTTATAACAGGTAAATCACGAAAGCAAAAACAATATTGTAAAACTCAAGAATGAATCTGAATGTGTCGAATGATTCAAAATAAATCAATCCACAGCAGAGCTCGATGAAGAACTTCCGTTGTAGAGGATATTAGGGTTACAAAAGATAAGAACAAAGAACGCTATTAAATTATCTCTCCCAATCTAACGTTCTAGGATGCATGCAAGCATCTATAAATATAAAACCCTACAAAATAACTCACGGATGGACAGGCCCATACCGGAGATTAAATGGACTAAATAGCGAGCCCAAGACGCAACACCTTCTGGACCTAACAAATTAAGTGTTTTACCTAAAGATTTCTTAATCCTAAAGTATAAGTAGGGGAACACTTATACTTAACATTAATACTTGTATACGACAAGGTATAATGTTTCTAACAATTTGCTACCATTAGCCTGTAACCGCTGCTATGACATAATACCTCTGATAGAA
This sequence comes from Lactuca serriola, assembly GCF_051521515.1. Lineage (NCBI taxonomy): Eukaryota > Viridiplantae > Streptophyta > Magnoliopsida > Asterales > Asteraceae > Lactuca > Lactuca serriola. The sequence goes on along the minus strand of NC_136412.1, from coordinate 181,802,613 downwards.
CACACTCATGATTTACCATGAGAAACAAACACACTGATGATTTACCATGAGAAACAACACCGTACGCTTCATCGACGCCGGAACAATAACAAATAAAAGGATAGTTCATCACTTGCTTTTGGTTGACTGTAACTAACAGTCACATGTAGGGTGGTCAACCCGTATACTAATTATACCGACTTCCTCGCTCACACGGTATTAACGGTTACAGTTCAGAGGATTTCCGCTAAGATCCCCAATCTTAGTTGATGAATACAATTACTCATGTAGACTTTGATGGCTTCCTATAGTTCTAACAACAAAAGCATCTTCATGTCTAAAACCTTAAGTTACTAGATTATGCTTTTAAACATTATTTCTAACTTCATAATATTTAGGCAGTATAACCACTATATCTTGAAGTAAAACCAGGTTTTATCTTGACCTAAAACCAATAATAACAACATATAATGTTTCTAGTTTTATCTTGACATAAAACTATCAATAACAACATATAACATATCTAGTTTTATCTTGACATAAAACTAACAATAACAAAATATAACATATCTAGTTTTATCTTGACATAAAACTAACAATAACAACATATAACATATCCAGTTTTATCTTGACATAAAACTATTAATAGCAACATACTTTATAACTTAACATATAGAACTTTCGAATATAACTTCGGTATTATATCGTGCACCACATATATATAGAATCCTAAGTATAACTCAAGATATACATTAGTAAATTAACATACTGATAAGTTGATAATAGTTATATATATTCAAAATATTATTTTTAGAACAATCATATCCCAACTATCATAACTATATAATATCATATAGACATAATAATAACATATACATAATATATAGCATGCGTTTTCCCCCGAAATAATAGAAAGTGGGGCCGTGAAACTCACCCTAGTAGCGTGATTTTATGTTATCTAAGCAAAACGGTCAGCATGCGAGATCATCGGGGCTCAGGATGCAAGATGGCTTCAGCAAGGGAGAGAGGAGATAAGGAAATGGTGTAAGGAATAGCTGAAGTCAGACTTGCTATTTATAGTAAGGATTTTGGGCTCTCACGTCGTGAGTTTCATAACGCTCATGTCGTGAGTCTTGCATGTTCATCCTGTAGACTTGCCATTTGCGTCCCTAGCTTTGGAAGGTGGCCATGTGACTCCTCACGTCGTGAAAAACTCCTTGTTCACGTCGTGAGTTTGGATCCTATCCCCTCGCATCCTCGTCACACCTTCTAGATTCCGAAATGTGGCAAAATAACTCCTCACGTCGTGAATAAACCCTTGTTCACGTTGTGAGTTTAGTTAGCTTAGGGTTTCTGAAAGCTGAATCTTCGGAAGGCCATAACTTTTGCATACGAACTCTGTTTTTGATGTTCTTTATATGCACGCGTAGGTATTTACGAGTACTACCACTCTCTTTTAGACTTAAATAGCTAATTCTAAGTCTATTTTAAATTCCTCTTATTATAGAGATTTATAGTGTTCGGTTTATCATAACTTCTTCATGCGAAGTCAGATTCAGATGTTTCTCTATAATTTTGGAATCGTATAGACGTATACTTTGAGTTGTATCATAAATAAAGTTCATATTTGTATTATAATTTATCATGAAATACATAGTACATTTATCACATTACATGATTAGCATAATCACATGTGATTGTTATTGGCCTGATTTTGACGGGTGTTACATTCTCCCCCCGTTAGAACAATTTCGTCCCGGAATTTATCTTGCGGATAAGGTTTTGTCAAATAGTTGGGGTATTTTTCTTTCATCTGATCTTCACATTCCCAAGTAAATTCAGGTCCTCGTAAAGAGTTCCATCGAACTTTTACTATGAGAATACGACTTTTCTTTAATCGTTTGACTTCTCGATCCATGATCTCAACAGGTTCTTCTACAAAGTTGAGTTTGGTATTGACTTATATCTCGTCGAGAGGTACAACAAGAATGTCATCAGATAGACATATTTTGAGATTTGATACGTGAAAAACATCGAGTACATTACTTAGCTCTTGAGGCAACTTGAGTTGGTATGCGACAGAACCAATTCTTGCCAAAATTTCAAAAGGTCCTATATATCGTGGGTTTAGTTTGCCTCGCTTCCCAAATCGAATTACACCTTTCCAAGGAGAGACTTTCAACATTACTTTATCTCCAACTTGGAATTCTAAAGGCTTACATCTTACGTCAGCATAGCTCTTTTGACGATCACATGCAGCCTTTAATTGATCCTTAATTTGCACGATCTTTTCAGTTGTCTCGTGGGTTATTTTTGGTCCAGTACGTAAGGTGTCGCTTGTACGTTCTCTGGCCATCTGTGTATCTCCAACTTCTGCCCAACATACTGGGGAACGACATTTTCGTCCATAAAGAGCCTTAAACGGTGTAGCCGTGATGCTGGTGTGATGACTATTGTTGTAGGAAAACTCAATTAATGGTAAATGAGTATCCCGCGCATTTCCAAAGTCTATTACACAGGCTCGGAGCATATCTTCTAAACTCTAAATGGCTCTCTCACTCTAACTATTATTCGGTGGATGGTAAGTTGTACTAATGTCTGGACGTGTTCCTAAGGATTTTTGTAGAGATTGCCAAAATCGTGAAGTGAATCTACTATCACGGTCATAAATAATAGAATTTGGAACACCATGCAATCTGACAATTTCCTTAAGATAAACTCTAGTCGGCTTCTCCATCTTATCGTTCTCGTTAATTGGTAAGAAACGAGCGGATTTAGTCAATCTATCGACTATTACCCAAATAGTGTCGAACCCGCTAGGAGTTTTGGGTAACTTAGTGATGAAGTCCATTGAAATCTGGTCCCATTTCCATTCATGTGACACCCAATTTTTTTCAAAAATTTTTAACTTTTAAAACCCATCTTAAATTAAATTAAAACAACTGAAATAGTCATAACATAATCCATCAACTTAATAATCATATAAAATAAGTGCGGAAGTAATAATAATAATAAGGTCCCAACAAAATAACTAGTAGCGATGTCCCGATGCTCCATGTCAAGCCTTAGCCTCTTTAATCTCAACACCTGAAAAGTTATAAGGGAAAAACGTAAGCACGAAGCTTAGTGAATTCAAACACAGACATTGTACTAACATTCATATTTACTAGCCCTAATCCATTTTCCAATTATAATTATATGATAAAGGCAAAGAACGAATCAATGTCTATATTACAAGAAGGACTTGTAGGTTTGAACCGCACCGGGAAGATCCCGTATCATTTGGCCCTAATCACCGCACCTCACGAAGAGTATTACGTTGGTGATCTTACCTACCCACCGCACCGGTAAATCCGTATCCTTTGGTGGTGTCCCCATATCCATAATTAGTTACATACAGTGCACATGTACGAATTAAAACAATACTTATATAGCATGCTTTTATAATAAATTCAAATAATCACACACGAGCTAACTAGCAAACACAATCATCAATACAACGGTGTGAGAGAACTCAACTTGAGTGAGTAGTAAGGATAGCTAAGAATCAAATAATGCTACCAAGCTTGAGCAAACTTCAAAACCTCACCTAAGAAGGACTAAAGGTTAGAAAGGAGAAGTAATGAAGCTATGAGTTGAGAAAAGAGTAATCACAGCAAGGTCTCTAAAACAGACCTGCTGTTCAAAACGGATTTACTCCAAAATCTAAAACTGAAACATAGCTTTAAATAAATTTTATAGGAAACTATGATTGCTCAGGATTCCACAACTATAAAGAACTCATTCTAACTCCAAAAGATGAATTAAATATGAATTTTACAAAATGGTGTATCACTTCTGTCTCCAACAATACAGTCAAGTGATGTTGGCCAATTCTACCCAACTTGTGAGTAGAATTCGTCCAAAACAAAATTAAGAGAAGTAAAGGACATACAAGTGAAAGTCTCAGAGTTGGAATTGAATGAAAATAATCTCTCAAACTCCAGATATAAAATTCACATTGTGGACAATCACAGCACTAGCAAAAGCTGGTCACTGCCCACTGACCTGGAGTGTGGATCCATTCTTACCAATTTATAATTGGAAATAACACCCCATATTCTCCAGATCCTAAATTCATAATATAAGGAACATATAGAAACTTGGAATCACTCTGGATCCTTTTCCAAGCCTTAGAAATAATGAAAACAAAATGACATATCAGAACAGACTCGGATCAGACCTAACAGAAAAGATGCCATTCTTTCACATAGATAAAGCCCTTATCAGTGAGGTTGACCTGCTTAAGAAAGTTAGCCAACTCAATTTGTGAACTTTTGGAACTGGTTTGGGGTCCGTTTGAGTTCTAGAGCTCCAGATATGATTTTTACAAAATGACTACAGATCTGATGGAAAACAGAATCGTAGCCACCCGTGATTCCTTTTTGGCTTATCCATCCTTCTCCTTTTGAAACACATTTTAACATGTGTTCATCATCCCAATTCAGTCCCCATGCTAATGGTGGTACTAAAAAGGGTTAGGGATCATTAGGATTTCATTTAGCCACAAGGATGTAATAATAATCAACATGAAAATAAACATAAGCACATAAAATCATCATTCTCCTTTTTAGGGTTTCCATGATCTTTTGCCACATGTAATCCCCTAGATCCATCATCCACCATATATGGGGTGAAGATAGGATCTTGAGATGATGTATAACATACAATTACAAATCAAATAAGAAGGAGAAGAAGTGAAGAAGAAATCATAAAACTAGAACAAGGTTATGAATCAAGTTGTAAGAAAGGATAAGGAGGTTCATACCAATACGAATCAAGGCTGGAAATGAACAAGAATTAAGCTCCAAACAGTCCCTTGGCTGCTCCTGATCCCAAAGAGAGAGAGAGGGACGATTTTTGAGAGAGAGAGAGAGAGGGAGGGTTTAGACTATTTTCCTTATGTGTGTTCCAAATGATTCAACTTACACATTAAGTACTATTTACTAGATGGACTTTGCAAATAGGCCCATAGCCCATGGACTTCAATAAAAGGAGTTTACAAGATGATCAAAATAGTCCAATAACATAAGAAATCAGACATTGGATAAAATAATTAACCCAAGGTTACAAGGATAATTAAATTAAAATAACCAAACGTACCGAGAAAAATTGGGGTGTTACAACTCTCCCCCGCTATGAACGGACTTCGTCCTCAAAGTCAACGCCTAGAAACAAATCCGGATAATGAGCCCGCACCTCGCATTCCGGTTCCCAAGTCCATTCCGAACCCTTCCTATGTTGCCACTGCACCTTAACCAGGTTTATAGTCTTGTTGAGGAGAGATTTCGTCTTTCGTTCTAAAATAGCGATTGGTTTCTCAACATAATTGAGACGCTCGTCAATCTGTATGTCCTCCAGTGGTATCACAGCAGTCTCATCAACAACGCATTTTCGTAACTGAGACACGTGGAACGTATTATGAATTAGACTAAGCTCGTCAGGAAGCTCTAAACGGTAAGCCACCTTCCCCACACGGGCTATGACCTTGTAGGGTCCAATGAATCGGGGTCCGAGCTTTCCCCACTTCCGAAATCGAATCACACCTTTCCAGGGGGAGACTTTAAGCAACACATAGTCTCCCACCTGGAACTCAAGATTGGAGCGTCTTTTGTCGGCATAACTTTTCTGACGACTGCTCGCTGTGATCAAATGATCCCGAATCACTTGGATTTTCTCTGTTGTCTGTAGCACGATATCGGTACTCCCAAGTACCCTCTGCCCAACCTCGCCCCAACAAACGGGCGTCCTGCAATTCCTCCCGTACAAGGCTTCATACGGAGGCATTTTAATGCTCGAGTGATAGCTGTTGTTATAAGAAAACTCAGCTAGATGTAGATGGTCATCCCAACTACCCCCAAAATCAATCGCACATGCCCTAAGCATGTCCTCCAAGGTCTGAATTGTCCGCTCACTCTGCCTGTCTGTCTGCGGATGGAAGGCAGTGCTAAAATGTAATCGTGTGCCCAACTCCTCTTGAAACTTCCTCCAGAACCGAGAAGTAAATCGGGTGTCCCGATCGGAGACGATAGAAACGGGCACCCCGTGTAATGAGACAATCTCCCGAACAAAGATCTCGGCTAATTTCTCCGCCGACGAGCTCTCCTTTATAGCCAGAAAGTGAGCACTCTTAGTCAAACGATCAACAATCACCCATATCGTATCGGCTCCTCGGACAGTTCTAGGAAGTTTTGTAATGAAGTCCATGGTTAGATGCTCCCATTTCCATTCAGGAATCTCCAATGGTTGCAACTTCCCATGCGGTTTCTGGTGTTCCGCCTTGACCTTCCGACAGGTCATACATTTTTCCACAAATCGAGCCACATCACTCTTCATTCCATGCCACCAGTAAGCCTCCCGAAGGTCCCGATACATTTTAGTAGCACCAGGATGGATAGAAAATGTTGACTTATGAGACTCATCCATTAGGGTTTTCCGATTTCCTCCGGTATATGGAACCCAAACCCTACCGTAGCGAGTCAGCAAACCCTGCCCGTCTCGTTCCATCTTAGGCAACTCTTTCCCAATCTTCTCACGCCTGATGTTTTCCTCCAGTATTTCCGTCTTTTGGGCGTCCCAGATTAGATCTAACAAAGGCGACACCATCGTGATCCGGAGACACTTAGCTCGAATCGGTTCGGCAGATTGTTTACGACTGAGAGCATCAGCTACCACATTAGCTTTACCGGGGTGGTAGTGAATTTCACAATCATAATCTTTTACCACATCCAACCATCTGATCTGCCTCATGTTCAAATCCTGCTGCTCGAACAAATATTTCAGACTCTTATGGTCAGTGTATATGATAAACTTCACTCCATAGAGATAGTGTCTCTAAATCTTAAGAGCGAAAACAACAGCCCCAAGCTCCAAATCATGAGTGGGGTAGCTTCGTTCATGGGGTTTCAGCTGTCGGGAGGCATAGGCTATCACCCTATCTCGTTGCATTAATACGGCACCAAGACCCTGAAGCGATGCATCACAGTAAACCACCATATCATCAACCCCATCAGGTAAGGCCAAAATCGGAGCATCACATAATCGTTTCCTTAACTCATCAAACGCCAGCTGCTGCTCTGGGCCCCAAACGAATTTCACTGATTTCTTGGTCAATCGGATGAGTGGTAAGGCGATTTTAGAGAAATTTTCAATGAACCTCCGGTAATAACCGGCTAAACCCAAGAAACTGCGAATTTCAGAAGGTGTTTTTGGAATCTTCCATTGTTTAACCACATCAACCTTGGCTTGATCGACCTTAATACCGTGTTTGTTTACCACATGCCCCAAGAACTAAACTTCTTCCAACCAAAATTCACATTTTGAGAATTGAGCATAAAGCCTTTCTCTTGCCAGAGTTTCCAGAATCTCCCGAAGGTGTTGCTCATGCTCCTCTTTGCTCTTAGAATAGACCAAGATATCATCTATGAACACTATGACTGAACGGTCAAGCATCAGTCTACACCCGGTTCATGAGATCCATAAAAGCTGCGGGTGCATTGGTGAGCCAAAAAGGCATCACCATGAACTCAAAGTGTCCATATCGAGTACGGAATGCTGTTTTCTCAATGTCTTCTTCACGAACCCGCATCTGATGGTAACCAGAACGTAAATCAATCTTGGAAAACCAAGACGCTCCCTGAAGCTGATCGAAAGATCGTCAATATGTGGCAACGGGTACCTATTCTTTATCGTGCGCTTGTTTAGCTCCCTATAATCAATATACATTCGTTGGGATCCATCTTTCTTCTTCACAAAGAGAATAGGAGCACCCCAAGGCGAGCAGCTTGTCCGTACAAACCCTTTATCACTTAGTTCTTGAAGTTGATCTTGGAGCTCTTTCATTTCAAGTGGTGCCAAGCGGTAAGGAGATTTCGCTACCGGAGTCGCACCCGGCACCAAATCAATGCGAAACTCCACTTGCCGAATAGGTGGCAAGCCAGGGAGTTCCTCCGGAAAGACATCGCTGAAGTCGGAAACAATAGGAACGTCGTCTAGTGCTATAGCAGAAGAGCAAGAAGCCATAGCCAGACGGGGAATGTCCCCCTAAATAATAAGTTCTCTACCTCTAGGGTTTCGAACATGAACTTGCTTCTTACGACAGTGGATTTCCGCATCAAACGCATCAAGCCAATCCATGCCTACGATAACGCAGAGCTCTCGCATCGCAATAGGGATAAGATCAATAGGGAATTTAACTCCAGAAAACTCGAGAGTGCAACCCCGATAAACATCGGTGACATAAATAGTGCGGTTGTCGGCAACTTCGACAACCATTGGGCGAGCCAATTTTCCGATACTACACCCCAAACGTTTAATAAACGTGCGAGATACAAAAGAATGGGTAGCACCGCTATAAAACATAACAACAGCAGGCACGGAATCTAGCAAATAAGTGCCTGATTTACCACATACAATCATGTAAACAATTCTAACTACCATTTATTAAATAATGGCAGGAGAGAAAAGAAAAAAAAGAAATTTACCTGCCACTGTCGCGGTAATCACCGGCTCATCCGCATTCATCTGGTGAGCACGACCTCGTGTCACCATAGTGGGTCCCTTAGAAGACGATGCAATTGCAGGATTTGCACCCCCGCTTCCTTTACCAGCCTTCAACTTCGGGCATTCGGGCTTCTTGTGTCCTGTCTCGTTGCAGTGATAGCAGACGGGAGCAACAGAAGTAATCTGAGGAACTGCACTCGCAGGGGGAGCCCTACAATTCTTCCAATGATGCCCTGGCTTTTTACAGTTGTAGCATATCAACGAATTTTTCTCGCCCTGACCTGAAGACGGCCTGTACTCATACCTTGACTTACCACCCTGCTTTTTCTTTTTCCGGGCATCTCCGGATGTCTTGGAGGAGGTGTCATTGGCCTTCCTCTTGGACTGGGTCTGCAACTCGATTTCCCTCCTCCTCGCTACATCCATGATCGCGGATAAAGTCGGGAACTCCTGCATGCTAACGAATTCCCGAATCTCGGTACATAGAATGGTAGTGTATTGGCTGACCAACCAGGCCTCGTTCCCAGCAAATGAGGGACAAAAAGATAGCATCTCCAAGAACTTGGCGTTCAGGTCGCTAACAGACTCGGTAGTTTGCTGTAAGGCCATGAACTCTTGTTGCATCCGCTGCTGCTCCACCTTGGGCACATATTGTGCCTCGAACCTCTCCACAAATTAGGCCCAAGACATGGCCCTCACTTCTTCCTCGTTTAATATAGCGGTGATGGTGTTCCACCATGTCTTTCCCCTTTTTCGCAGTTGATTCATGGCGATCACAACTTTGTACTGGTCCGGACACCCAACAGTCATGAAGACGCCCTCAACATCTGACACCCAGTGCTTAGCAGCAACCGGGTCCGATTCACCGTTCCAAAGAGGAGGGCTACACTTGCTGAACTTCTCGAAGTAGTATGCCGAATCCCGAACGGGTGGAGCCGATAACGCTCCCCCGGGAATAGCTGCGAGGCGCTCATCCAGAAGAGCTTTGACCTAGTTGATTATGTCATTGGTCACGCCCGGGATTAGTTCATTGAAAGCGTTATTGAATTCCTCAGCGACAATATTCCTAACTTGCTCCATTTGGAGCTGATTAAGGCGAGCAGGCGGAGCCATTTGTATCCTTAGAAGGAGGAAAATATTTAGAAATAATTCAGCCTAGATATTTCTAGGAAGACGAAACACTGAGCTTGCCGAAAATTTCTCAACCTTGCCCCGACCCGAAACCGGCACCGATGTTTCAAATAGTAGGGGCCCTTCTACTACCTTCCACACAAGTTCCAATTTCGCAATCACGTCTAGTTTCAAAATTTCCAGCTCGCTCTAGCCGTTAATTTTACATCTCTCTCACATGTTTACATTAAATAAGTGTGTAATCTAGCATTTTAAGACTAGTAGAATCCAATTCACAGTCCACAATTTAACATAAACATTTAACATAAGAAATAAGGCTTACTTGGCTAGCCGACTGGCACACCGCGACATCTTTCACTACTAGTCTTCAGAAAGTTTGAAAAAATCTTTTAAAAAGAGAATAAACTATTATAGAGCCTCAAATTTGAGTCTAGAACATCCACAAGAATGCCTAGTTCCCTCAAACTGTGGCTCTGATACCAACTTGTGACACCCAATTTTTTTCAAAAATTTTTAACTTTTAAAACCCATCTTAAATTAAATTAAAACAACTGAAATAGTCATAACATAATCCATCAACTTAATAATCATATAAAATAAGTGTGGAAGCAATAATAATAATAAGGTCCCAACAAAATAACTAGTAGCGATGTCTCGATGCTCCATGTCAAGCCTTAGCCTCTTTAATCTTAACACCTGAAAAGTTATAAGGGAAAAACGTAAGCACGAAGCTTAGTGAATTCAAACACAGACATTGTACTAACATTCATATTTACTAGCCCTAATCCATTTTCCAATTATAATTATATGATAAAGGCAAAGAACGAATCAATGTCTATATTACAAGAAGCACTTGTAGGTTTGAACCGCACCGGGAAGATCCCGTATCATTTGGCCCTAATCACCGCACCTCACGAAGAGTATTACGTTGGTGATCTTACCTACCCACCGCACCGGTAAATCCGTATCCTTTGGTGGTGTCCCCATATCCATAATTAGTTACATACAGTGCACATGTACGAATTAAAACAATACTTATATAGCATGCTTTTATAATAAATTCAAATAATCACACACGAGCTAACTAGCAAACACAATCATCAATACAACGGTGTGAGAGAACTCACCTTGAGTGAGTAGTAAGGATAGCTAAGAATCAAATAATTCTACCAAGCTTGAGCAAACTTCAAAACCTCACCTAAGAAGGACTAAAGGTTAGAAAGGAGAAGTAATGAAGCTATGAGTTGAGAAAAGAGTAATCACAGCAAGGTCTCTAAAACAGACCTGCTGTTCAAAACGGATTTACTCCAAAATCTAAAACTGAAACATAGCTTTAACTAAATTTTATAGGAAACTATGATTGCTCAGGATTCCACAACTATAAAGAACTCATTCTAACTCCAAAAGATGAATTAAATATGAATTTTACAAAATGGTGTATCACTTCTGTCTCCAACAATACAGTCAAGTGATGTTGGCCAATTCTATCCAACTTGTGAGTAGAATTAGTCCAAAACAAAATTAAGAGAAGTAAAGGACATACAAGTGAAAGTCTCAGAGTTGGAATTGAATGAAAAGAATCTCTCAAACTCCAGATATAAAATTCACATTGTGGACAATCACAGCACTAGCAAAAGCTGGTGACTGCCCACTGACCTGGAGTGTGGATCCATTCTTACCAATTTATAATTGGAAATAACATCCCATATTATGCATATCCTAAATTCATAATAGAAGTAACATATAGAAACTTGGAATCACTCTGGATCCTTTTCCAAGCCTTAGAAATGATGAAAACAAAATGACATATCAGAACAGACCCGGATCAGACCTAACAGCAAAGATGCCATTCTTTCACATAGATAAAGCCCTTATCAGTGAGGTTGGCCTGCTTAAGAAAGTTAGCCAACTCAATTTGTGAACTTTTGGAATTGGTTTGGGGTCCGTTTGAGTTCTAGAGCTCCAGATATGATTTTTACAAAATGACTACAGATCTGATGGAAAACAGAATCGTAGCGACCCGTGATTTCTTTTTGGCTTATCCATCCTTCTCCTTTTGAAACACATTTTAACATGTGTTCATCATCCCAATTCAGTCCCCATGCTAATGGTGGTACTAAAAAGGGTTAGGGATCATTAGGATTTCATTTATCCACAAGGATGTAATAATAATCAACATGAAAATAAACATAAGCACATAAAATCATCTAGATCCATCATCCACCATATGGGTTTCCATGATCTTTTGCCACATGTAATCCCCTAGATCCATCATCCACCATATATGGGGTGAAGATAGGATCTTGAGATGATGTATAACATACAATTACAAATCAAATAAGAAGCAGAAGAAGTGAAGATGAAATCATAAAACTAGAACAAGGTTATGAATCAAGTTGTAAGAAAGGATAAGGAGGTTCATACCAATACGAATCAAGGCTAGAAATGAACAAGAATTAAGCTCCAAACAGCCCCTTGGCTGCTCTTGATCCCAAAGAGAGAGAGAGAGGGACGATTTTTGAGAGAGAGAGAGAGGGAGGGTTTAGACTGTTTTCCTTGTGTGTGTTCCAAATGATTTAATTTACACATTAAGTACTATTTACTAGATGGACTTTGCAAATAGGCCCATAGCCCATGGACTTCAATAAAAGGAGTTTACAAGATGATCAAAAGAGTCCAATAACATAAGAAATCATACATTGGATAAATAAATTAACCCAAGGTTACAAGGATAATTAAATTAAAATAACCAAACGTACCGAGAAAAATTGGGGTGTTACAATTCAGGTATTTCCGATTGTTGAAGTAAACCTGAAGGCTTTTGATGTTCTGCCTTCACTCTAGGACAAGTCAAACATCTGCTCACATAAGTAGCAATTTCTGCTTTCATGTTTGGCCACCAATAATGTACTTTTAAATCTAAGTACATTTTGTCAGAACCTGGATGCACGAAATATCTCGACTTGTGGGCTTCTTCTAAGACCAAGTCCCTGATTCCACCGAACTTAGGCATCCAAATTCGGTTCATAAAGTGTCGCGTTCCGTCATCTTTTTGTATAAGTTGCTTTTCCATTCCTCGCAAAGCTTCGTTCTTGATGTTTTCTTCTTTTAGAGCCTCAAGTTGAGCTTCTCTAATTTGTGCGGTAAAGTTAGAATGGATCGTTATAGTTAATGCTCGTACCCGTCGAGGTTTAATATATTCTTTCTGGCTCAAGGCATCTGCTACCACGTTTGCTTTTCCGGGATGATAACGAATCTCACATTCGTAATCATTCAACAATTCAACCCATATTCTTTGTCTCATATTAAGATCTTTTTGGTCGAATATGCGTTGGAGACTCTTGTAGTCGGTAAAAATAGTACACTTGGTACCGTATAAGTAATGTCTCCAAATTTTTAGTGCAAAAATTACAGCTCCCAATTCAAGATCATGGGTAGTGTAATTATTCTCATGCACCTTAAGTTGTCGTGATGCATAGGCGATAACTTTTCCTCTTTGCATCAACACACATCCCAATCCTTTATTTGATGCGTCGCAGTACACGGCGAAATCTTCTGTCCCATCTGGAAGGGATAGGATTGGTGCACTACACAACATTTGCTTCAGTTTTTGAAAAGAAGCTTCTTGTTTGTCTTCCCAGTTGAACTTCGTATCCTTCTTGGTTAGTGTTGTAAGTGGTTTGGCTATTTTGGAGAAATTCTCTATGAATCTTCGATAATAGCCAGCAAGTCCTAGGAATTGACGCACCTCTGTTGGCGTCTTTGGTGCTCCCCAATTATTGATTGCTTCAACTTTAGATGGGTCAACATGAATCCCTTCGTTGCTAACTACATGACCTAAAAATTGTACTTCTCTATTCCAAAACTCACATTTGGAGAATTTAACGTACAACTTTTCTTTCTTAGTAGTTCCAAGATTATTTGCAGGTGTTGACCATGTTCTTCCTTGGTTCGTGAATATATCAATATATCGTTGATAAATACAATCACGAATTTATCCAAGTATGGTTTGCAAACACGATTCATGAGATCCATAAACACTGCTGGGGAATTGGTTAATCCAAAAGACATAACTAAGAACTCATAGTGACCATAACGAGTTCTAAATGCTGTTTTTGGATTGTCGTCTTCTTGTACTCTGAGTTGATGGTATCCTGATCTAAGATCTATCTTTGAGTAGTAGCTAGATCCTTGCAGTTGATCGAATAAATCATCAATTCTCGAAAGTGGATAACGATTCTTGATCGTTAGCTTGTTCAGCTCCCGATAATCAATACACATTCGAAAGGATCCGTCCTTCTTCTTGACAAACAAGATTGGTGCTCCCCAAGATGAAAAACTTGGTCAGATAAAGCCTTTTTCAAGAAGTTCTTGTAGCTGGCTAGACAATTCTTGCATTTTAGATGGAGCCATCCGATAAGGAGATTTTGCTACTGGTGTTGCTCCTGGAATTAAGTCGATTCGAAACTCAACTTGTCGGACGGGAGGTATTCCAGGTAGATCTTCAGGAAACACGTCAGGGAAATCACATACTTGAGGTATGTCCCTGATTTCTTTTGTCTTTCTCTTCCTATCTACAACGTGGGCTAAGAATGCGCTACATTTCTTATGTAGATATTTCTGGGTCTTAGTATAAGAGATGACTTTGAGGTTCTTCCCAGATTTATCGCCATAGATAATCAGAGCTTTACCGTTTGGTAAGGGTAGTCGTATGGCTTTCTCATGACATAGAATTTTGGCGCGGTGTGAAGATAACCAATCCATGCCAATTATAACATCAAAACTACCGATAGGCATTGGCATGAGGTTGATGTGAAAAAGGTAGTTATTAAGAGTTAACAGACAATTTTCTAGGATTTCATGTGTTTTCTCAGTTTGACCGTTAGCGATTTCTACTTCATAGATTTCTTTTAATATGCTAGACTTATGACTTAACAGTTTTCTAAATGTTGGAGTTATAAAACTTCGATCTGCTCCAGAGTCAAAGAGTATAGAAGCATATAAATTATCTATAAGAAATGTACCAGATACGACCGAAGGGTCCTGGATAGCCTCTCTACTTCCAATCACAAACGCCCTGCCACGTCCTATGCCTCCTTGACTCCTTAACTTTGGACACTCTTTCTTGATATGTCCAACCTCCCCACACTCATAGCATCTTCTTTCTTCACCACGGCCTGTCCCATTATTGGTTTGTTGATTGACTATTGCAGGTGTTGTGCTCCTGCAGTAACTAGCAGTATGCCCCTTTTTCTTGCAATTCATCCAGACAAAACAGTCACCTAGATGATGACGGTTGCACTGATTGCACCATGAAGATTTTGGTTGAGTAGGTACTGCTGTTGTGGCTGCGTAGTTGGTTGCCACTTCTTGTCTTTTCTCAGATGATTGTTTGGGATTCTTCCTATTAAACTTGCGCTTGTTTGTTCTAGATTTGGGAGACTCAGCCTTTGAGACCATTTCTGTTCCTTGGATCTCTGTGAGGGTTAGCTGATGAGCTATCCTCTTGGTGCTGTCATAAGTCGTAGGTTTTGATGCGATCACCATGCCTTTGATTTGTGATGCTAAACCCCAGATATATCGCTCAATCTTTTTATATTCAGGGGTTACAAGTGCTGGACACATTACAGCAAGATCATTAAATCTAGCGGTATAAGCTTTTATCTCTGAACCCTTCATGGTTAGGGTCCATAGTTCTTGTTCCAGTTTATGTATCTCCTCCCTAGGACAATACTCCTCTACTAGCATCATTTTTAGCTCCTCCCATTTCATGGAATTTGCAGTATCAATTCCCATTGTATTCACATAGCTATTCCACCATGTAAGTGTTGCGTCAGCGAAAGTACATGCTGCAAATTGTACTTTACAATCATCTGGACAAAAGCTTATTTGAAAGACGGATTCTGTCTTTTCTATCCACCTTGTCAAATTCACAACCCCTTCATTTCCATGAAAGATTTTTGGCCTGCAATTCATAAAATCTTTGTAGGTACATGTTCTAGTGGTCCCTACATGGCCTTCATTTCTAACTCCATCTCTTGTGACATTAGATAGAGCCGCAAGAATTCTTTGAACTATGATTTCTTCAGGTTGTACTGTACTTATTGAGGGGTTTATTTCTGGTGGTGGTTGTGGTTTTTGTGGTGTTGATGGTCGGCTAGGGTTTAGCCGATTACTCCTTCTAGGCATTTTGTTTTAGTTCCTATTATAAACAATAAGAATTTTTATGATTTTTGTTAACCATTTAATACACGAGTACTAAATACTCTAGTTATTATTCACAGCGTAAAACATAATAGACAACATAATGATTACTGTAACGTATGTTTCATATTATTACCAGTGGTTACATCAGTTTATTTAGGTTTATAAGAGAAACGTTTCTATAAACATTGCAAAATTTGCAAGGTTTTCTACATCCTTGCTATAAACTTTCCTCTTTTCGCTTTAACTAATTTGACTTTTTCTATTTACATAACCACTAGTTGTAGCTTATCTACCAGAAACCTAAGTGATGACCCAGCACGTCAGTGACATTAACCACTTGCTCTTCAAGTGCTTGAGTTCTCTGCTCAAGACTTTCCGTGCGTTCTTCATTTCTTGAGGTTTGATTGTAGAGCTCTAACTCTGCAATCCTAGCATCGTGAGTAATCATGTCATTATAAGCAAAATTTATACGATGATGGACATCCATCACCGATTCCTGATCTCGTGTCCTTTGTCCTTCTAGCCTTCGCACTCTTCCAGAGAGATGAGTAGCCCTCCCTTTGACAATTTCCATCTTATCTTCAATTTTAACACTTTTCTCAAACAATTGAGATAAAGTGTTATCTTTAGAAGAATGTGGGAGATGTGGTCGAGATGACTGACCAGTCTCATACATCTTGGCAGCTTTTTCCTCCGCCACCCATCTATCAACTGTTTTTGCGATTCGTGCAGGTTCATCTTGAACTCTATGACTTCCTGAAGATGTTGCCTTCTGACTCTTCTTAAGCTTTTGCCATATCGGTATAGATTTACGTGCAGTGCCTTTCATTTTTACTCCTCCTAGAACTTTACAGTAAAGAGTGTTCAGTGGTGGTAGAGATGATGCCACCGACTCTGTCTCCTCCATGGATTCGCTTTCTTCCATTGGTTCACTCTCTTCCTATTCGTTGGAGGGTAAAGGTGCTCCATCGTCAGAAGGTATTGGATGAAAGGTGCACTACTAGAAAAACAGCCTTTTACGACGCTCATTGCGCATCGTAAAATGCTCAGACGACGCGCAAATGCGCGTCAAGAAAGGCCCTGTCATAAAGAGAGACGACGCACATTTACGACGCGCATTTATGATGCGCATTTACGACGCGCGGTTATGACACGCAATGCGTATCAAGGAAGGCCCTGTCATAAAGGAAGACGACATGCATTTGCGTGTCGTAACCTTACGACGCGCGTGTTTATGACACGCATTGCGTATCAAGGAAGCCCATGTCAAGAAAGGCCATGTCATAAATGAAGACGACACACATTTTTGCGTATTGTAATTTTAATTTTTTTTTTTTAAAAAAAAATTATTTATAGATTTACTGAATTTCAAATTAAATTTGCATATCATGTCTCATAATAGAAAATAAAATACTATATACAAAAAATGCAATACATTGCACAAAAGTTAATGTCATACAAATAATCATTCTAATAGTAGACAAATGTAACATTTCAACATTTTTTATATAATTAACTAAATTATTAGCCAAATTTCCTAAAATACCAACATACTTTTCTATGAAGAGCATTAACACTATTCTTTTCCATCAAAAACTTCAAAACCTGCATAATTAAATTAATGTGTAATCAGCTACATAAATTTGTGTGAGCATATGGATAATTCTCTATAAACACCACATAGAGGTATATAAGTGAAGTCAGAAGTCAGAACTGTAAGTAAGGCTATGCAGCAACTCACATAAAAAAAATCTTAATGTTATAATGTATTACCCACCATATACTACACCATGTACCATTGATTGAAATTCATTTGTAAGAAACTACCCTGAAGCAGCAATCTGCAGATACAAACATTTAATAACATAAATGGAATAGAGATTCTTCATTTTTTATTGTTTTAGTCACTTAGGTATTTTCTGTAGTGATCGAACACTTATATGTTTTATGATGGTGAAAAAAAACATTATTTTATTTGGTTTACCTCATTTTGGAAAGGTTATCTACAGGAAAAAAACAGTGTATACTCATATTTTTTGAATTTAGCCACCAAACTATTATGTAGCTATTGATTGTTATAAAGTATACTTTTTTATCAATTTCATTTTACTAAATTTATAAAATATATATTCTTTTACCTTATTTACAAGCATGTGTACTTGTTCTCTATACATCTCCTTCAGGTCTACAATATTAGCACAAAGCTCTCCCAGCAACATATAAGCAAAATTACCATGAAACCAATCAGTTATTTCGTTTGTTACTAAGATAAAACAAACTAGTGATAATAAAATAAGTAAACAAACAAAATAAGATATAACTACCAAGATGGTACTAGTTATATGAAAACACCAAAACTACCCTTAATCAATCACGGGTGAAAAGGTAATTTTACCTCCTTATCTCTTTCATCCATCAACTACAGTACATCAGAGTGCCTTTGTCTTAATGCTTCTAGTTCTGCTTTTAGGCCAAACAACATACACTTTTGACCATAATTTTTCACACTGCACCAAAAAAAGCATATGAGATCAAAGGGTAATATAGACATTTACCATCCAAAATGTATAACATAATGAAAAAAAAGGAAACTCTACCTCCTCTATCAATTTAACCAACGCCTCAGCAAGAGAGTCGTGAATGGATTCCGTGGATGCCTGAATGCTACAAATTAATACAAAACCCTTGATTTCATTGTTGTCCCTATTTTTCACCAATCTTACATGTATAATGATGGAGATATAAATTAAAATATTTTTCGTCAGTTGATATAGCACATGCCTAACAAAGATTCACCAAATAGCACCAAAAATGTATTAGCACTTCTGTTAAAAGAATGTTAAAAGTTTTAGTAATCAGTTAATCATTACATCACCTTCTTCTTTACCCTTATGTACATGAATGACCACCTTGACACAAATCTCAATTATTTGAACAGGGACATCATATTGAAGGGTATCCTTCCTTTGTTCAGTAATAAAAAACAGAGACATTATAAATATTTTGCATGAGATACAATCTTGTATAATTTATAGAAATAAGAAAGCTAGTTCAAATAAAAATCTGACCTGATATGCTAGTTCTCTGCAACAAATCTCACCCAAGACACAAAGAGTAAGACATGGGTGAAAATTAACATTTTCAAATTGTTGGAGGGTTACAAATGAAAATCTGACATGATAAGCTAGTTCTCTGGTGTGGCAAAGGACAAGTGCAGCAACTTGACCTGCTACAGAATCGATTTACTGTAGTGTAGAGAGAACAAAAACATCAGTTTTCCCCATTCCAGACTTGGCTTGACAGATGACATCCATTCCTAAGATAGCCTATGGTATGCACATGAATGGCCACCTTGACACAAAAACATGTAATCAATATGGTTATAAATTTTTTTATATAATCTATAGATACAAGCTTACCTTTATGATGGCTATTGGGACATGAATGGCCACCTTGACACAAAGAAATAGCTTTCAAGTCCCTCCACAAACTGTAATCTAGTTAACAGAGAATCATTGATGCATCCTGGTGCACCTAATACACATATGATATACCTAAACATTAGCTTGCTCAAAAGTATTTAGTATTTACTACTCCCTCATGTGAAAAAATTAAAAGATGTAAATATGAGACAGATGCAAAAAACACACATACTTGGTTTCAAGGATAATCTCTTCTTGGGTTTCTTAACCACGCATAAAAATATTCTTTAACATCATTTATGCCAAACAACAGTTAATAATAATGGGTCATACCTTGGAAAGGGGTTGCGATGGTTATCCACTTATTCACATACTTTCCAGGAGAAACAACATGATTGTGAGTCCTAATTTGCCTCAAATTAAATAGAAACAAAGAGACAATAAGTACCTCATCAGCACCGTCAGTTATTTTTGATCCAACAACAAGTGATAACATCTGCAAGCCGCTAAAACCTAAATCATAACGATCCTCTGTAAAAAAGATAGAAATAGATATAGTATATATATAATTGAAACCCTCCCCGACTAGAAAAATTACCTCTCCATGCCCTAAAATGATTGAAAATGATAGTGAAGCGAGTACTCTATGACTACATTCATAATCATCATGGAAGATTGAGGTATCCATAAAATATGAAACGGAAAGGTCATTTTTTACAGAAAACTCGCCAATCAGATGACGAATCTAACAAACACAGGAAGGAGAAGTGTGGCGAACCAGAGAGAAGACGAAGGGTGGTGGGTACCTGGGTGGTTGTCGAGCAGTATGGGGTAGTGAGAGAGAGAGAGAGAGACTTGTAGATTAAGACCATGGCGGATGAGGCATTTTATCAAACATGTTGCGTGCATCATCGACTCTTCCCCAGTTACTGTATAAGTCGATTTCCCGATTTCTATTTCTCTTTCTCCCATTCCAGTCTCCGACTTTTTGTTGCTGTGATAGAGAGTTTCCTTCCGTCGCTGGGATTTGAGTACAGTAGTATTAGCATAGGTAGGCGATGTTAGAGGTAGGAGAGGATGGTGGTGGGCAACATGCGAACTGTTTAGAGTTAAAGAGGAAGCAATAGTATGTCCAAAGAGCAGCGGAGAAGGGAAACTCATCGGTGTTGGTGAAGGATTTTTTGGATACCGATGAGATGTGAAAAAGAGAGGATTCAGTGGAGGGTGAAGAAGCAGCCGACTGAGGTGGTGGCTCATACAGTGATGGGCTAAGGACGCAAAGCTGACATCGGACGATGGTTGTCGAGTCAATAGGTGAAGATAATGATTGATCGTTATTACGATTTAAGTGAGATATGCAAAGCCTTGGGAGATCTCTGTGAAACCACAGGTTGGGTTTTAAGTTTGTGTTAGGCGTGTCAAACCCAACAAATAAAGGGGTACAACAGACTCCAATTACACTGCTTTAATGCACTAAAAAAATAGTACAAGGCAAGCAGGGTTGAACCACAGAGACACGGGACAAAAGTCTATACCTTTTTGCACAAGGTACTTTGGTCACAAAGGGGGGTTTGTTTGCAAAAGTAAATAACTAAATAACAATCTACTTTAAAAGCATGCACAAAATGAAATAGATTTGTAAACAAATTGATTGAATGGTTCTAGTTCTAGTTCTCAATGTTGTTGTTCAACTTGATTATGACTTTATGTAATTCAAGATTGCTATTCTATGTTGGTACTGAAAGATATTAACACGCTCTAATAACTCTCGCTTGCCAAATTATCTAACCAAAACACGCTCTTTGATTAGACCTAGCTTTACTAATTCAACCTAAACACGCTCTTAGATTGTATTGAAAAACCGCATTAAGTTTTGTACAAGCTTCCCAACAATGTTCATTTCTTCTCATATGCTCGGAAGTGTGAAAACATGTGATATATGTTTTACAATAAGAAAACTTATTGCTTGTTACCAATTATTAACTCAATAGAACGATTAGGTGCCCTAAAAGTTAATTAACTGCATAAAAATTCAATTCATGAAAGTGGCCAATCAAACACAAATCAAATTCAAGGATTCTAATTAAACAAAAACATAATCACTAGAATAGAATCACAAATCAAACATCAAATCATATGCTTCAAGTCAAGCAATTAACATGTTTTGAACAAGAACTAGAAACTAGGGTTTCTTAGCCACACATGGCTAAGAACAAATCAAACAAGAATAATGATGGAATTGGAATGTTTAATCCTTACAAAAATGAAATCCAAATGTTTGCAATGATTAAGTCTTCTCAAAAGCTCCAAGAATTCTCCCAAAATTGCCCTAGATCGCCACAAACTACTCTGTGACATCCCCATTTTCACGGCCAGAAAAGACCGATGTTGTTTATGCTTTATAAAAATCAGAGTACTTCATTTTATAAAAATGTTGCGGAATTTGTTCCCAGAAAAACATGGTAAATACGTTATTAAAACATTTTCGAAGAAACGTATTTATTTCATTTTAAAACGTTTGGGATGTCATCGTTAATACAGAAACATAAGCATAAACAGAACTTACAATTATTTACACTTGTGATCTACATCTCTTTAAATCTCTCAGTGTAATGTCACTTCATATCAACACCTGTGATATAAATAAACTGAGTGGGTTAGGTTGGGAAACCTGGTGAGTACATAGGGTTTTCAACCCACAATAATATAATTATTATGTTTAAACAATCAAACAATCAACCCAATTACCCATCCCCATTATCTTCTTTATTCTTAAGGATCTACCCTAAGAATCAGCTATTTCTCATTCATTCATTCCTAAGGATCATCCTAAGGAAACAACATGAAGTCCATTGTTGCCAATGACACATTGGTCAAGCGCAGCTGCTAATATTGTCACTTAGGCTCAGCTGCCAGAATTAGGACATTTTCTATGAGGCGCTTCTGCCGGTATTGACCTTTTAACACTATTGTCATGGTCATAAGGCTCCCTATTAGGCGCAGCTGCCGATACTATCCTTAGAGCGCAGCTGCTAGGACGTTTACCGTAGATCTAAATCATCTACGGGTTGTGGCGCAGCTGCCAGTGCTCATCTATAGGGTACTAGGTCCACTGCTGCCAGTGTATACCTATAGGGCACTAGGTCCGTACTACTAATGTTCCTCTATTTCAGCTTTTATCCATCATCATTCATCTACCCATGTTTTATCCAACATATTTTGTAGATATAAAATACTTTATACAGTTTACATCATTTAAAACATGTATAAAAATCTTTCACCAGCATAGACAACAAGTATTCAGACAATATGCACACATAACACGTAATTTATATTAAAATACTTCATATCTATGTGTAAGATGAAAGAGACCATGCACTCACCTGATTAGGTGGTGATTCCGAACTCAGACAGCACTTCGTTATCTCAAAACAATTTTCCTCGACAAAACCTAGTATCAATACCACTAGGGTTTAGTTTTTAACGTTAACCACGACTAATTAATAGTCTAGCTATTATTACTATTATATAAGCGTTAAATAACACTCAATATAACTCATAATAATAGCCCAAATAATTATTTTAAGGTCCTAATAATGTTACTATAATTAAATAAAATCTATATTAAATATAGTATAGGCGTAGCTCACTTACATCGAGTTTTTATTAAAAACCGGGCTTCGCTGGAGCAGCGTTTCCAAGCCGAAAGTTTTTCTTCTCAGAGCCGTCGGGCGCTCCGGGGCTTTCTTCTCGTGCTAGGGAGGTTCCGTAGACCTGGGAGGGGTTTAGGGAGGCTAGAGAGAAGTTAGAGAGAGAAAGAGAGGCTTATGGTGTGAAGAAAATATGAGGAGTTCACCCTTGTATTTATAGGAGTTTTATAGTAAAGTAGTCTCTAAGCTTCGTCCGTAACTTTTGCATACGAGCTCCATTTTTTTCTGTCTTTTTACCGTTGAGTTCCTATTAATGAGATCTTCAACTTTCATTTAGACCTCGTTAGCTAATTCTCATTCTATCTCGGATTTACAAAACTGTATCGAATTCGTCGCGCTCGAAAAGTAGAGACTAAGCTTCGTCCATAACTTTCGCATACGAGTTCCGTTTTTGTCTGTCTTTTTACCGTTGAGTTCCTATTAATGAGATCTTCAACTCTCATTTAGACCTCGTTGGCTAATTCTCATTTTATCTCGGATTTACAAAACTGTATCGAATTCGCCGCGCTCGAAAAGTAGGGACTAAGCTTCGTCCATAACTTTTGCATACGAGCTCTATTATCGACGTTCTTTATATCCACGCGTTGGTATTTACGAGTACTACAACTTTCATTTAGATCCCGTCGGCTAAAAATCGACCGATCTAAAATTCAAATTTCGGGTTGTGCACTGCTATGCTAAATCTTAGAAAAATCATAACTTCCTCATACGAAGTCAGATTTGGGTGTTCTTTTTATCGATTTTCTTAGTTTAACATATTCTACGACTTTCGTTTAGATCGCTAAGGCTAAATCTCGCTCTATCGTAAATTCACTATTTACGCTTCCCGGTATCGTGCCGGTTCCGTCGCAAAACTTCAACGGGTCATAACTTCTTCGTTATAACTCGGTTTTCGGCGTTCTTTATATGTACGAAAACCTTGTAACATACTTTACAAATTGGTTAAGATTATTTATTCTAAATAATCTTTTGTCGAAAAGTCATTTTCGACCCCTATTGCCTCTAATTTGACTAGCCCAGATTTGCGGGCGTTACATACTCCAAAAACCGTTCTCCCCTTTCAAAATGCGTCTCCTGCTCTTTTATTAAAGTTCACGTGACATGCCATGAGGCCATGCGTTTTTAGCATGGCCATGCCTTTTGCCCATGTGTTTTTCTTTGGCATGGCCATTTGTCTTGACCATGCGTTTTTGGCATGGCCAATGCTTTTTGCTAAAATTCCAAAACGTCTTCACTGTTGGCTCCATCTTCATGTTCCAAAGCTCTACGCTCCAAGCATCCAAGCATCCATACATCCAAGCTCCACGTTCCATGCTCCATAATGCCTGCAAAATAAATCAAAAATAGTGAAGTACCAGGCATTCTTAATGAAATATGTAATTGCCCTAATAATCAACTAAATGCAAGAATTATGAAGTGGAATGCTATAAAAAGACGGAAATAATCATGCAAAATAGGTGCATAAAATGCACCTATCAAACCTCCCCAAGCTTAGACCTTTCTTGTCCTTAAGAAAGAACAAAATTGAGAATTGACCTAGAGAAGACGATAGGCGACTAAAAAGAAACTAAGATGAAAAGAATGGAAGGAACGAAAATGACTAAATGGAATTAAGAATGTGTGCATGCAATAAAAGAAGAACTAAAGAAAATAACATATGTACAAAAAGATATTTTCTTTTCAAACATTAATGCAATAAACAAAACAAACGAACATATTCAATCCAATTAACCTCATTATGTCATACAGTCGAAGGTGTACCTGTCGGGCCTTGAGATAACTTGACATTAACCCCACAAAGATATGTAACAAGTAAAACAAGGTTTTTTTTAGCCATTCCCTAACGCAACTCAACAAAATCAAAAGCTACAACACTTGTTCACTTTTACAGGTATTGGGTTAGCACATGGAACAAATTATGGTCTTACTCTCGTGCGTTTTCTTTCTGTTAACATGAAATTCACGATTTTTTTTTTGTAAACAAAAATATATTTTCTTTGAGCATTAAATAGAAAAGTTATTTGCGTGGAACCCTCGAAAAGACGTAAAAACATTGCAACACGGATGAAGTAAATCAAAAAATAAAGAAAATAGAAAGAAATACTCCCGAGTTGCCTCTCGGTTAGCCGCCCTTGTTTCAAGTCTTTGGCTCGACTTTGCCCTTTAGATTCACTCAATGTAGTCCGGGCGTTCCAAGCTATCAACCTCCATATCTTTCTCTTGGAAACCTTCATAGAAAACCTTTAACCTGTGGCCATTAACTTTGAACACTTTTCCAGTTTTGTTACTCTTAATCTCAACTGCACCATGATCAAATACATTAGTAACAATGAACGGTCCTACCCACCGGGACCGTAGCTTACCAGAAAACTATTTAAGTCGAGAGTCATAGAGTAATACATTTTGACCAATCTCAAAGGTCTTACGGGAGAGGTACTTATCATGGAATGCTTTGGTCTTGTCTTTGTAGATGCGTGAACTCTCGAATGCTTCATTTCTTATCTCCTCCAGCTCTTGGATCTCTAACTTTCGTTGAACGCCCGCTTCATCCATCTTCATGTTTAGCTTTTTGACAGCCCAGAAAGCTTTGTGTTCCAGTACAACAGGGAGGTGGCAAGCTTTGCCAAACACAAGTCTATAAGGTGACATCCCAATTGGAGTTTTATATGCAGTTCGGTATGCCCAAAGTGCATCTTCTAATCTCAAACTCCAATCTTTGCGGTTTGTGTTCACTGTTTTCTCAAGTATGGACTTGATTTCTCGGTTTGACACTTCAGCTTGTCCATTTGTTTGCGGGTGATAAGCTGTGGACACCCGGTGTTGGACTCCATACTTCTTGAGAACTGATCCAAGAGTTTTGTTGCAAAAGTGTGTGCCCCTGTCACTGATCAAGGCTTTTGGAGTTCCAAACCTACATAAAATGTTAGCCTTAACAAAATCTACAACAACTTTTGCATCATCAGTTCTTGTTGCCTTTGCTTGTACCCATTTGGAAACATAGTCAACAGCCAAAAGGATGTATAAATTCCCAAAGGATGAAGGAAAAGGACCCATAAAGTCAATACCCCATATATCAAATATTTCACAAACCAAGATGGGGGTCAAGGGCATTTGGTTTCGGGAACTCAAAGAACCGGTCATTTGACATCTCTCACAACTTTTACAAAAAGTGTAAGAGTCATGAAAAAGTCGGGGCCAATAAAATCCACAGTCTAAAATTTTCCTGGCAGTTCTTTGAGGACCAAAATGCCCTCCACAAGCATAACTATGACAAAAGTTGAGAATAGATTGTACCTCATGTTCTTCAACACATCTTCTTATTACCTGATCTGCACAATGTTTCCAAAGGTACGGTTCATCCCAAATGTACCTTCTCGCCTCTTTTTTGATCTTATCTCTCTGTGACCTCGTGAGCTCGGGTGGGAACTTTCCCGTCACCATGAAGTTGCATATATCCGCATACCAAGGTGGTGTTTGGATAGCAAACAAATGCTCGTCCGGGAATGTGTCATGGATGGGGATCGCATCTTCGGGTTGAACTATTCGGCTCAAATGGTCGGCGACTAGGTTCTCTTTCCCGCTCTTATCTTTGATCTCAATATCGAACTCTTGCAAAAGCAGCATCCACCGTATTAACCTCGGCTTCGAATCTTTCTTGGTAAGTAAGTGCTTTATGGCTGCATGGTCCGAGTATATGATCACTTTAGTTCCAAGGAGGTATTGCCGGAACTTCTCCAGTGCAAAAACAATAGCGAGCAACTCTTTTTCTGTTGTGGTGTAGTTGCATTGTGCACTGTCAAGGGTCTTTGATGCATAGTAGATGACATGGTGTGATCGACCCACCTTTTGACCCAATACTGCCCCTACAGCCGTGTTGCTCGCGTCACACATGATCTCAAACGGGAGATCCCAATTAGGTGGTTGGATGATTGGAGCAGAGGTGAGTAAATCCTTCAAACGATCGAAGGCATCCTTGCATGGCTGAGTGAATTCAAATTCAGCATCTTTTTGGAGTAGTTGACACATCGGCACTGTAATCTTTGAAAAATCTTTAATGAACTGCCGATAAAAACCTGCATGGCCAAGAAACGAACGAACTTCCCGAACATTTGTCGGGTAAGGAAGACTTTTGATAACATCTATCTTGGATTTGTCAACTTCCAAGCCTTTTCGGGACACAATATGACCTAGAATCAATCCTTTGTCCACCATGAAATGGCATTTTTCATAGTTAAGCACAAGATCTGTGTCAATGCACCTTTGCAAAATTTTTGTTAGATTGCTCAAACATTCATCAAAGGAGTTTCCATAGACTGTGAAGTCATCCATGAAAACTTCAATGATGTTTTCAACATATTCAGAAAAAATGCTCATCATGCATCTCTGAAATGTTGCGGGTGCATTGCATAGGCCAAAAGGCATACGCCTATAAGCAAATGTGCCAAAGGGACAAGTGAAGGTGGTTTTCTCTTGGTCTTCCGGGGCTACCGGAATTTGATGAAAACCCGAGAAACCATCCAAGCAACAGTAATGAGATTTACCCGCCAATCTCTCTAGCATTTGGTCAATAAATGGCAAAGGAAAATGGTCTTTTCTCGTTGAGGCATTCAACTTTCTATAGTCAATACAAACCCTCCACCCGTTTTGCACAGGGTTTGGCACCAAATCTCCCTCAGAATTCTTGACAACTGTGACCCCTGCTTTTTTCGGGACTACCTGAACGGGGCTCACCCATTTACTATCTGAGATAGGGTAAATCATACCTGCATCCAAAAGCTTCATGATTTCTTTCTTTACCACCTCCATCATGGGTGGATTCAGTCTTCTCTGTGCCTCTCGAGTTGGTTTGAAGTCCTCCTCCATGAGGATCTTATGCATGCACAAGGAAGGGCTCAACCCTTTTATGTCAGCAATTGTCCACCCAATAGCTTTCTTATACTTTTTCAGCAAAGTCACCAACTCATCTTCTTCTACCATGGACAACTTGTTGGAGATAATGACAGGCAAAGTCTTCTCTTCCCCAAGGTACGCATACTTCAAATGATCTGGAAGAGTCTTCAATTCTAGCTTAGGTGCCTGTACAACGGAAGGAAGAAGTTTTGTGTCAGAAATGGGCAATTTCACATTGCTATTATCATACCTTATTTGCTTCTTTTCTTCCATGCTCTCCACAATTTCCAGCAACTCTTCATCTAAATTGAAATTTTCTGCAATTTCTTTGACTGACTTGCTATCAAAATTCCTTCTCAAGACTAACTCCAACAAATCATGGTTAGTCAACTCAAAACACTTTTCAGTCAAAGGTTGGATTATATCAACAAAATTTATGCAATGAACATCACTTGGGTACCTCATTGCTTCATAGATATTGAAGTTGATGACCTCCCCATCGAATTCCATGGACAATGTACCATTGTAGACATCAATTTTTGTTCTTGCTGTTTT
Source organism: Lactuca serriola (assembly GCF_051521515.1). Classification (NCBI taxonomy): domain Eukaryota; kingdom Viridiplantae; phylum Streptophyta; class Magnoliopsida; order Asterales; family Asteraceae; genus Lactuca; species Lactuca serriola. The sequence goes on along the minus strand of NC_136412.1, from coordinate 181,774,178 downwards.
CAAGAATGGTCTACCTAAAAGTATGGAACTCGAGGATGGATGGTCATCATCTCCCATATCAAGCACATAAAAATCTACAGGAAAGACAAGCTCATTAACTTGCACCAAAACATCCTCTAATACACCTTTTGGGTGTACTATAGAACGATCTGCAAGTTGGATGATTACCCCTGTTTTTGTTAAAGTGCCTATGCCAATAGATTTATAAACAGAATATGGTAAAACATTAATTGAAGCTCCTAAATCTAGCATAGCACGGGGGACATACAAGTTTCCCAATTTGCAAGGAACGGTAAAAACACCTGGATCCTTGCACTTTGGGGGCATCCTTTTCTACAAAACTGCAGACACATTTTCACTTACTTTCACTGTCTCATTACCTCGCAGTTTCTTTTGAGATGTGCAAAGTTCCTTAAGAAACTTAGCATACCTAGGTACCTGTTTGATCGCATCTAAGAGAGGAATGTTGACTTCAACTTTCCGGAACATTGCCATGATTTCACTATCTTCTCTCTCTTTTTTGTTGTTGCTCAATCTTGATGGAAAAGGTGGTGGTGTGATCTTTGCTTCTTTCTCTCCCGGCTTCTTTTTCTCCACCATTTCTTCTTTCTTTTCATCCTTCTTTGGTGGTTCTTCTATCACTAACTCCTCTTCTTCTTCTTCGGGCATTTTCGGGCCGTCATATTTCTTTCCACTCCTCAAGCTAAATGCACAAGCATTGTGCTTTGGGTTCTTTTCAGTTTGAGGAGGTAGCTTTCCTTGATTCTCCATTTTGCTCACCGATTGAGCAAGTTGTGCCATTTGTTGCTCAAGATTCTTGATGCTTGCCTTGGTCTCTTGCTGAAAACTTTGGGTGCTGGTGGCAAGGCTTTTGACTATGTCTTCTAAGGACATATTTGAGGATCCAGCTTGTTGAGGGGGTTGTAGTTGCCTCGGTTGGTAATTTTGTTGTAGGAATGGAGGCCTTACTTGGTAATGGGGTGGGGGTCTTTATTGATAACCCATGTTTTGGTTGTTGTTCCACCCTTGATTGCCTCGGGGCTGATCATAAGTTCTTTGATTATGCCCGGAATAGCCTCCTATAACATTTGCTTCTTCATATTCTTCTTCTTGCAATTGAGGACACATATCAGTCGGGTGTCCCACTTAAGTGCAAATGCCACAGGGACGGGGTGTGGATTGCACACCTTTGTCCTTAGCAAGCATCATTACCACCTTAGTCAATTCGGATAGTTGAGCTTCAATTTGAGGAGTGTGCACCTCTTTTACACCTCGAGGTGCATCTGTGTACCAATCTTCATCTTGACTAGTATACTTTGAATCCTCCGCCATGTTTTTTATGAGATCCCGAATCTCCGTTGGGGTCTTGTCAGTCAAAGATCCTCCACTTGAAGCATTAAGAAGTCTTCTTTCCCAAGGAGTCATGCCTTCAATGAAGTATTGAAGGATTTGATACTCACTAATACCATGCTTTGGGCAACGGGCACAAAGCTTTTTGAACCTCTCCCAATATGTATGAAAGGCTTCTCTTTTGTGTTGTTTGATCCCAATTATCTCTCTTCTTAGGGCTGAGGCTTTCATTTCTGGGAAGTATTTGTCTAAGAAGAGGCATGCAAGATCTACCCATGTGTTGACCGTCCCCGGTGGAAGGTCATAAAGCCAATCTTTTGCTGAGTCTTGCACTGCAAAGGGGAATGCCCTGAGCTTGATTTGGTCTTCAGTGACATTGTGCGGTTTCATGCCAACACACACAACATGGAACTTCGTGAGGAACTTGTGGGGATCTTCATTTTCTAAGCCTCTAAAGGTTGGGAGTAAGTGAATGAGACCGGATTTTAATTCAAGGTTTGTGGCTGCCGGATAGGTGATGCAAAGAGGTTGTTGAGTAACCTCTTGTCTCGCCCATTGGCGAAGGGTTTGTTCGGGTGGTGGATTTGGAGGCGGATTCCCTCCATGGTTGTCTCCCATGGTATGAGTAGTGGTTGAAGTTTCTGTGGGTGTAGTGTTTAGGTTGTGATGAGTAGGTGAAGAGGGTGGGGTGGTATTTCTGGATGAGGATGGTTGAGGTGAAGGTAATGGACTTTCTGTTTCGGATGCGGACACACTTGAGAGGGTAATATCCTCCCAAATGTTAATGACCGGGGGATTGGATGATGAAGAAGTACCGGAAACCGGTTGCCTCTTACGAAGCTTGGCTTGCTTCCTTAACTTCTTTGCAGTCTTCTCTATCTCCGAGTCAATTGGCAGTGGTATACCTGTACGAAAAGATCTAGGCATAAACAATTAGTAACACCGTGTCCCCGGCAACGGCACCAATTTGTTTGGCGTGTCAAACCCAACAAATAAAGGGGTACAACAGACTCCAATTACACTGCTTTAATGCACTAAAAAAATAGTACAAGGCAAGCAGGGTTGAACCACAGAGACACGGGACAAAAGTCTATACCTTTTTGCACAAGGTACTTTGGTCACAAAGGGGGGTTTGTTTGCAAAAGTAAATAACTAAATAACAATCTACTTTAAAAGCATGCACAAAATGAAATAGATTTGTAAACAAATTGATTGAATGGTTCTAGTTCTAGTTCTCAATGTTGTTGTTCAACTTGATTATGACTTGATGTAATTCAAGATTGCTATTCTATGTTGGTACTGAAAGATATTAACACGCTCTAATAACTCTCGCTTGCCAAATTATCTAACCAAAACACGCTCTTTGATTAGACCTAGCTTTACTAATTCAACCTAAACACGCTCTTAGATTGTATTGAAAAACCGCATTAAGTTTTGTACAAGCTTCCCAACAATGTTCATTTCTTCTCATACGCTCGGAAGTGTGAAAACATGTGATATATGTTTTACAATAAGAAAACTTATTGCTTGTTACCAATTATTAACTCAATAGAACGATTAGGTGCCCTAAAAGTTAATTAACTGCACAAAAATTCAATTCATGAAAGTGGCCAATCAAACACAAATCAAATTCAAGGATTCTAATTAAACAAAAACATAATCACTAGAATAGAATCACAAATCAAACATCAAATCATATGCTTCAAGTCAAGCAATTAACATGTTTTGAACAAGAACTAGAAACTAGGGTTTCTTAGCCATACATGGCTAAGAACAAATCAAACAAGAATAATGATGGAATTGGAATGTTTAATCCTTACAAAAATGAAATCCAAATGTTTGCAATGATTAAGTCTTCTCAAAAGCTCCAAGAATTCTCCCAAAATTGCCCTAGATCGCCAGAAACTACTCCAAAAACCGTTCTCCCCTTTCAAAATGCGTCTCCTGCTCTTTTATTAAAGTTCACGTGACATGCCATGAGGCCATGCGTTTTTAGCATGGCCATGCCTTTTGCCCATGTGTTTTTCTTTGGCATGGCCATTTGTCTTGACCATGCGTTTTTGGCATGGCCCATGCTTTTTGCTAAAATTCCAAAACGTCTTCACTGTTGGCTCCATCTTCATGTTCCAAAGCTCTACGCTCCAAGCATCCAAGCATCCATGCATCCAAGCTCCACGTTCCATGCTCCATAATGCCTGCAAAATAAATCAAAAATAGTGAAGTACCAGGCATTCTTAATGAAATATGTAATTGCCCTAATAGTCAACTAAATGCAAGAATTATGAAGTGGAATGCTATAAAAAGACGGAAATAATCATGCAAAATAGGTGCATAAAATGCACCTATCAGTTAGAGAGAGAGAAAGGAAGACGAAGACCTAGGTTTCTTTCTTGCTGATTGGAAGCGGAAGGGGTTTTAATTTTTCACATAGGGGGGTTTTTAATTTTTGGGGATTTCATTTCCCGCTCAAAACGCGTGTTTCATTAAAAAATATAAAGTGACATCCTTACATGACACACATTTTACAATAGGCGTCCTCCGTATTTCTTTTTTTTCTTTTCTAACACTAATTTCAGGGCACGCACAAATACGCGTCCTCTATCTTTCAAATTTTATAAGAGATGGCATTTATTTTAGGATGCATGTTTTTGCGAATCGTAAATCACTGCACGTCATTAAAGGCTGTTTTTCTAGTAGTGGTGGTTGGAATTACAGGGTAGTAAGGATCGCCTACCATCATAGGGAATGAAAGTTCCTCTTATTCATCTGTATCCTCAATGATTATCCATTCTCGTGAATGTGCCATGTCGGATTCCTATACATTTTGGATCACCAAGAGTTTAGTCTATCAAATATTTCCCCCAAATTAAATAGTTCATATGATCTAATCATAATAAAATGTAGTTGCGCACCTACACCTAGTTGTGATAGGATCTATGCACATATAAACTTTAGTTGGAATATTTGATCTAAATCCTTGAGAGCAAAAACATTCCGGGTATTAAGGTGTATTCTCATCGCGGGTCTGAGTCTTTATATATGACTCTATATTCTTATTTATTGTATTCACGCTTTTACTATTGTTTGTTACTTCAGGTCTATCTGATAAGGCTCCGGCCAGTCAGGACTGTCGAAAGGGCAGGATCATTTTAGCATATAGCCGTTCTGAAATCCAGCAACCCAAATCGACATGTATATCCTTGTCACCGCTCCCGTAAGTAGTCCTTCAGTAGAATAATTAAGAATACTTTTTATTTATAGGCTAAGGGATATACCTAAACCTAATAGAGTAAGCCCTAAACTATAGACGTGCTTTCCTAAGAAAGTACCAGTTTACTATAGTTAATAGCTCTGATACCAATCTGTCACACCCCGGCCGTCGGCAGAAACACCGGGTAGTGTAACATCATTTTTCGCATCACAGTTATATAACATACATTGAACAATACTAAAGAAAATACGTACCTTTATTGATGATTGAAAGTTACATTATTGTTTTCCTAATATTTATTACATAACATCCGACTATGACATACTTCATAATGAACAGAAAGATAATAGTAAAACTTCTCCTGTTCGAATACATACCAGCTTTTCAAGTTCCTGAAAACACATGCATTTTAAAAATACGTCAACATAAAGTTGGTGAGTCCACAGGTTTTGACTCCATAAAATAATACATTTTTACACATTCAAAAGTATAGTTTTGAAAGTATCATTTTGACTCTCCAACATTTAATATGTATATTAGGTATAGTAGTATACTTATCAATTAAGTGTTATACCTAAACATTTCTTAATCCTAAAGTATAAGTAGGGGAACACTTATACTTAACATTAATACTTGTATACGACAAGGTATAATGTTTCTAACAATTTGCTACCATTAGCCTGTAACCGCTGCTATGACATAATACCTCTGATAGAACACACTCATGATTTACCATGAGAAACAAACACACTGATGATTTACCATGAGAAACAACACCGTACGCTTCATCGACGCCGGAACAATAACAAATAAAAGGATAGTTCATCACTTGCTTTTGGTTGACTGTAGCTAACAGTCACATGTGGGGTGGTCAACCCGTATACTAATTATACCGACTTCCTCGCTCACACGGGATTAACGGTTAGAGTTCAGAGGATTTCCGCTAAGATCCCCAATCTTAGTTGATGAATACAATTACTCATGTAGACTTTGACGGCTTCCTATAGCTCTAACAACAAAAGCATCTTCATGTCAAAAACCTTAAGTTACTAGATTATGCTTTTAAACATTATTTCTAACTTCATAATATTTAGGCAGTATAACCGCTATATCTTGAAGTAAAACCAGGTTTTATCTTGACCTAAAACCAATAATAACAACATATAACGTTTCTAGTTTTATCTTGACATAAAACTATCAATAACAACATATAACATATCCAGTTTTATCTTGACATAAAACTAACAATAACAACATATAACATATCCAGTTTTATCTTGACATAAAACTAACAATAACAACATATAACATATCCAGTTTTATCTTGACATAAAACTATTAATAGCAACATACTTTATAACTTAACATATAAAACTTTCGAATATAACTTCGGTATTATATCGCACACCACATATATATAGAATCCTAAGTATAACTCAAGATCTACATTAGTAAATTAACATACTGATAAGTTGATAATAGTAGTATATATTCAAAATATTATATTTAGAAAAATCATATCTCGGTTATCATAACTATATACTATCATATAGACATAATAATAACATATACATAATATCTAGCATGTGTTTACCCCCGAAATAATAGAAAGTGGGGTCGTGAAACTCACCCTAGTAGCGTGATTTTATGTTATCTAAGCAAAACGGTTAGCGTGCGAGATCGTCGGGGCTCGGGATGCAAGATGGCTTCAGCAAGGGAGACAAGAGATAAGGAAATGGTGTAAGGAATAGCTGAAGTCGGACCTGGTATTTATAGTAAGGATTTTAGGCTCTCACGTCGTGAGTTTCATAAGGCTCACGTCGTGAGTCTTGCATGTTCATCTAGACTTGCCATTTGCGTCCCTAGCTTCGGAAGGTGTCCATATGACTCCTCACATCGTGAAAAACTCCTTCTTCACGTCGTGACTTTGGATCCTATCCCCTCGCAGCCTCGTCACACCTTCTAGATTCCGAAATGTGGAAAAATGACTCCTCACGTTGTGAATAAACCCTTGTTCACGTTGTGAGTTTAGTTAGCTTAGGGTTTCTGAAAGCTGAATCTTCGGAAGGCCATAACTTTTGCATACGAACTCCATTTTTGATGTTCTTTATATGCACGCGTAGGTATTTACGAGTACTACCACTCTCTTTTAGACTTAAATAGCTAATTCTAAGTATATTTTAAATTCCTCTTATTATAGAGATTTATAATGTTCGATTTATCATAACTTCTTCATGCGAAGTCAGATTCAGACGTTTTTCTGTATTTTTGGAATCGTATGGACGTATACTTTGAGTTGTATCATAAAGAAAGTTCATATTTGTATTAGAATTTATCATGAAATACATAGTACATTTATCACATTACATGATTAGCATAATCACATGTGATTGTTATTGACCTAATTTTGACGGGTGTTACAGAAGTTGCTTTCTAGCCTAAAAATCAACATTTTACCCAACGACTTATACTCTTAGCCCAAGAACCCCATTTATTTAAGGTCCAATCTTCATCCCTTGAAACTAGAGACCCTTTCTTGATCAACTAACTGTCATCTATTTTGAAATAAGAAACATCTTGAAACTAGATGTTATATAAATTTTTAGGAGTAAGAACAATTTTAGGTGCTTTCCAAACAAATTGAAGAATTTGAGTTGCAAATAGATATCAGACCATTAACATCCCTAAAAAGATTTAATAGAAGAAATTGGATGAATCGTATAATTAGAATGATATTCAAAGAAAATCTTGAGTAAAGTGAGATATAGATGGAGAAAAAAATACCAAATGTTTCCATGGTCTATTTAAAGGTAAATTAAAAAGGAATCAGATTAACGATCTATCAATTAGGGATGTATGATTC